>NC_064929.1:25000000-25625000 GCF_023897955.1 Schistocerca gregaria | reverse complement strand
TGCTTGTCAGAGACAGACTATCGCAAAACATACAACTCACTCCATGAATTGATTGCTACGGCATCTGTTATCAGCAGTCACAACTAGCAACACCAGTAGCAGCTGACTGCACGCAAAGAATACGAATGTGCAGTGGGATTTACGTGAACTCAGCGCAAGGCAGATCTTTCCGACATAGGCTTGAGAATCTTACGGGAACACTTGTACTGTTTCTAAATTAAGTGTAGGCGTGGGAGGAGGGTGCTTCCTGCGCACTAATAACAGCACGCTTGTCAATTGTTGATGCTAATCATTCGCTTGTATCTTCCTAGACACATCTGCTGGTTGTGAATTATTCCACTTGCATGGCAAGGTGCGCATGTAGGTGTGTTAAAAATTCTGGAGGTACTGGGTATTGATCCCAGTACCTCTCGCATACTAAGCGAGCGCTCTACCATATGAGCTACGCCCGCCCACCCGACGACTAATGGTGCTACATACAGCCATATAGACGACACAGACCCTTGCACTCCCATTATTCAGCAGACAAACACTACTCTCTATGTATCCGTTAGGGTGTCTTTCAGGTTTCGTGCATTCTGTATCGAATCGTAGTTGGCCACAATGAAAGTGGCACGTATAACGTCGAAAATAGAATTCGGACACCGCTCTGAGTAAGACCAACGTGTTGTCCACACTCTAGACTTCAATGAGGTTAAGCCGCGATACCTAAGACAGATCTGCACTCGATGACACCTCGATAACAGCCGGTCCCCACACTTACATCTTGCTCTCCTTACGTCAGTATACATCATATCAGTCTGTGACGCTGGCTTTGCAACATCTTGCGTGCCTTTAGGTTCGCCGCGACCAACACTTACCATGCACTGACCAAAAAAATGGTGGCGCCGCGGTTTGAACACTGGACCTTTCACATGCCAATCGAACGCTCTACCAACTGAGCTACGCCCCAGGCACGAGCAAACTGCGCTATTCCCCATTCTTTGCGACTCAGATGCGCACGGACACGATGGTTGGTTGGTTTGTAGCGGTGAAGGGAGCAGAGTACAAAGGCGCGGTCCCGTTCATATACACAAAAGTACCAAGTAGTTTCGATGCTCTGGTATTACAAATGCAAATTCCGTCTGTTTTTAACGTCTTAAATTGAAAGAGCCGTCACAAATTGCTCCGTTTTCACTCCTTGACGACAATCATACAGCACCTGAGGTAACAAACACATCTCGAGCCCCATTGTGCACTCCATTATTCATGCCAACTCAGTGCCTCGCTCTTTACTACTGTGTACCAATCTTGTCGTCCAACTGCAAAACACTGGGCCACAACAAGTTTCCGCGTCTCCATTGCACTGCGCATACTACGAAACGCTCCCCAAACTTGGCACTCACCCTCACAGCCGACTTTTCCGACTTTCCACTACGCTCACGCTAGTGACAGCATTATTTATAGTTCGACGACGCGCCAAAGCGAATGAGCACATTTCGCCTACGGCTTAGGCCGCCCTCCTAGTGTGGCTGCTCGGTGTCTGCAGGCAGCGAGGGTCTGCAAGCTTCCTGTGTTCGCACCTATGTCACCTGTGCTTGCTTGTCAGAGACAGACTATCGCAAAACATACAACTCCCTCCATGAATTGATTGCTACGGCATCTGTTATCAGCAGTCACAACTAGCAACACCAGTAGCAGCTGACTGCACGCAAAGAATAGGAATGTGCAGTGGGATTTACGTGAACTCAGCGCAAGGCAGATCTTTCCGACATAGGCTTGAGAATCTTACGGGAACACTTGTACTGTTTCGAAATTAAGAGTAGGCGTGGGAGGAGGGTGCTTCCTGCGCACTAATAACAGCACGCTTGTCAATTGCGGATGCTAATCATTCGCTTGTATCTTCCTAGACACATCTGCTGGTTGTGAATTATTCCACTTGCATGGCAAGGTGCGCATGTAGGTGTGTTAAAAATTCTGGAGGCACTGGGTATTGATCCCAGTTCCTCTCGCATACTAAGCGAGCGCTCTACCATCTGAGCTACGCCCGCCCCCCCGAAGACTAATAGTGCTACATACAGCCATATAGACGACACAGACCCTTGCACTCCCATTATTCAGCAGACAAACAGTACTCTCTATGTATCCGTTAGGGTGTCTTTCAGGTTTCGTGCATTCTGTATCGAATCGTAGTTGGCCACAATGAAAGTGGCACGTATAACGTCGGAAATAGAATTCGGACACCGCTCTGAGTAAGACCAACGTGTTGTCCACCCTATAGACTTCAATGAGGTTAAGCCGCGATACCTAAGACAGATCTGCACTCGATGACACCTCGATAACAGCCGGTCCCCACACTTACATCTTGCTCTCCTTACGTCAGTATACATCATATCAGTCTGTGACGCTGGCTTTGCAACATCTTGCGTGCCTTTAGGTTCGCCGCGACCAACACTTACCATGCACTGACCAAAAAAATTGTGGCGCCGCGGCTTGAACACTGGACCTTTCACATGCCAATCGAACGCTCTACCAACTGAGCTACGCCCCATGCACGAGCAAACTGCGCTATTCCCCATTCTTTGCGACTCAGATGCGCACGGACACGATGGTTGGTTGGTTTGTAGCGGTGAAGGGAGCAGAGTACAAAGGCGCGGACCCGTTCATATACACAAAAGTACCAAGTAGTTTCGATGCTCTGGTATTACAAATGCAAATTCCGTCTGTTTTTAACGTCTTAAATTGAAAGAGCCGTCACAAATTGCTCCGTTTTCACTCCTTGACGACAATCATACAGCACCTGAGGTAACAAACATATCTCGAGCCCCATTGTGCACTCCATTATTCATGCCAACTCAGTGCCTCGCTCTTTACTACTGTGTACCAATCTTGTCGTCCAACTGCAAAACACTGGGCCACAACAAGTTTCCGCGTCTCCATTGCACTGCGCATACTACGAAACGCTCCCCAAACTTGGCACTCACCCTCACAGCCGACTTTTCCGACTCTCCACTACGCTCACGCTAGTGACAGCATTATTTATAGTTCGACGACGCGCCAAAGCGAATGAGCACATTTCGCCTACGGCTTAGGCCGCCCTCCTAGTGTGGCTGCTCGGTGTCTGCAGGCAGCGAGGGTCTGCAAGCTTCCTGTGTTCGCACCTATGTAACCTGTGCTTGCTTGTCAGAGACAGACTATCGCAAAACATACAACTCACTCCATGAATTGATTGCTACGGCATCTGTTATCAGCAGTCACAACTAGCAACACCAGTAGCAGCTGACTGCACGCAAAGAATAGGAATGTGCAGTGGGATTTACGTGAACTCAGCGCAAGGCAGATCTTTCCGACATAGGCTTGAGAATCTTACGGGAACACTTGTACTGTTTCTAAATTAAGTGTAGGCGTGGGAGGAGGGTGCTTCCTGCGCACTAATAACAGCACGCTTGTCAATTGTTGATGCTAATCATTCGCTTGTATCTTCCTAGACACATCTGCTGGTTGTGAATTATTCCACTTGCATGGCAAGGTGCGCATGTAGGTGTGTTAAAAATTCTGGAGGTACTGGGTATTGATCCCAGTACCTCTCGCATACTAAGCGAGCGCTCTACCATATGAGCTACGCCCGCCCCCCCGACGACTAATGGTGCTACATACAGCCATATAGACGACACAGACCCTTGCACTCCCATTATTCAGCAGACAAACACTACTCTCTATGTATCCGTTAGGGTGTCTTTCAGGTTTCGTGCATTCTGTATCGAATCGTAGTTGGCCACAATGAAAGTGGCACGTATAACGTCGAAAATAGAATTCGGACACCGCTCTGAGTAAGACCAACGTGTTGTCCACACTCTAGACTTCAATGAGGTTAAGCCGCGATACCTAAGACAGATCTGCACTCGATGACACCTCGATAACAGCCGGTCCCCACACTTACATCTTGCTCTCCTTACGTCAGTATACATCATATCAGTCTGTGACGCTGGCTTTGCAACATCTTGCGTGCCTTTAGGTTCGCCGCGACCAACACTTACCATGCACTGACCAAAAAAATTGTGGCGCCGCGGCTTGAACACTGGACCTTTCACATGCCAATCGAACGCTCTACCAACTGAGCTACGCCCCATGCACGAGCAAACTGCGCTATTCCCCATTCTTTGCGACTCAGATGCGCACGGACACGATGGTTGGTTGGTTTGTAGCGGTGAAGGGAGCAGAGTACAAAGGCGCGGTCCCGTTCATATACACAAAAGTACCAAGTAGTTTCGATGCTCTGGTATTACAAATGCAAATTCCGTCTGTTTTTAACGTCTTAAATTGAAAGAGCCGTCACAAATTGCTCCGTTTTCACTCCTTGACGACAATCATACAGCACCTGAGGTAACAAACACATCTCGAGCCCCATTGTGCACTCCATTATTCATGCCAACTCAGTGCCTCGCTCTTTACTACTGTGTACCAATCTTGTCGTCCAACTGCAAAACACTGGGCCACAACAAGTTTCCGCGTCTCCATTGCACTGCGCATACTACGAAACGCTCCCCAAACTTGGCACTCACCCTCACAGCCGACTTTTCCGACTTTCCACTACGCTCACGCTAGTGACAGCATTATTTATAGTTCGACGACGCGCCAAAGCGAATGAGCACATTTCGCCTACGGCTTAGGCCGCCCTCCTAGTGTGGCTGCTCGGTGTCTGCAGGCAGCGAGGGTCTGCAAGCTTCCTGTGTTCGCACCTATGTCACCTGTGCTTGCTTGTCAGAGACAGACTATCGCAAAACATACAACTCACTCCATGAATTGATTGCTACGGCATCTGTTATCAGCAGTCACAACTAGCAACACCAGTAGCAGCTGACTGCACGCAAAGAATAGGAATGTGCAGTGGGATTTACGTGAACTCAGCGCAAGGCAGATCTTTCCGACATAGGCTTGAGAATCTTACGGGAACACTTGTACTGTTTCTAAATTAAGTGTAGGCCTGGGAGGAGGGTGCTTCCTGCGCACTAATAACAGCACGCTTGTCAATTGTTGATGCTAATCATTCGCTTGTATCTTCCTAGACACATCTGCTGGTTGTGAATTATTCCACTTGCATGGCAAGGTGCGCATGTAGGTGTGTTAAAAATTCTGGAGGTACTGGGTATTGATCCCAGTACCTCTCGCATACTAAGCGAGCGCTCTACCATATGAGCTACGCCCGCCCCCCCGACGACTAATGGTGCTACATACAGCCATATAGACGACACAGACCCTTGCACTCCCATTATTCAGCAGACAAACACTACTCTCTATGTATCCGTTAGGGTGTCTTTCAGGTTTCGTGCATTCTGTATCGAATCGTAGTTGGCCACAATGAAAGTGGCACGTATAACGTCGAAAATAGAATTCGGACACCGCTCTGAGTAAGACCAACGTGTTGTCCACACTCTAGACTTCAATGAGGTTAAGCCGCGATACCTAAGACAGATCTGCACTCGATGACACCTCGATAACAGCCGGTCCCCACACTTACATCTTGCTCTCCTTACGTCAGTATACATCATATCAGTCTGTGACGCTGGCTTTGCAACATCTTGCGTGCCTTTAGGTTCGCCGCGATCAACACTTACCATGCACTGACCACAAAATATGGAGGCGCCGCGGCTTGAACCCTGGACCTTTCACATGACAAGCGAACGCTCTACCAACTGAGCTACGCCCCAGGCACGAGCAAACTGCGCTATTCCCCATTCTTTGCGACTCAGATGCGCACGGACACGATGGTTGGTTGGTTTGTAGCGGTGAAGGGAGCAGAGTACAAAGGCGCGGACCCGTTCATATACACAAAAGTACCAAGTAGTTTCGATGCTCTGGTATTACAAATGCAAATTCCGTCTGTTTTTAACGTCTTAAATTGAAAGAGCCGTCACAAATTGCTCCGTTTTCACTCCTTGACGACAATCATACAGCACCTGAGGTAACAAACACATCTCGAGCCCCATTGTGCACTCCATTATTCATGCCAACTCAGTGCCTCGCTCTATACTACTGTGTACCAATCTTGTCGTCCAACTGCAAAACACTGGGCCACAATAAGTTTCCGCGTCTCCATTGCACTGCGCATACTACGAAACGCTCCCCAAACTTGGCACTCACCCTCGCAGCCGACTTTTCCGACTTTCCACGACGCTCACGCTAGTGACAGCATTATTTATAGTTCGACGTCGCGACAAAGCGAATGAGCACATTTCGCCTACGGCTTAGGCCGCCCTCCTAGTGTGGCTGCTCGGTGTCTGCAGGCAGCGAGGGTCTGCAAGCTTCCTGTGTTCGCACCTATGTCACCTGTGCTGGCTTGTCAGAGACAGACTATCGCAAAACATACAACTCACTCCATGAATTGATTGCTACGGCATCTGTTATCAGCAGTCACAACTAGCAACACCAGTAGCAGCTGACTGCACGCAAAGAATAGGAATGTGCAGTGGGATTTACGTGAACTCAGCGCAAAGCAGATCTTTCCGACATAGGCTTGAGAATCTTACGGGAACACTTGTACTGTTTCTAAATTAAGTGTAGGCGTGGGAGGGGGGTGCTTCCTGCGCACTAATAACAGCACGCTTGTCAATTGTGGATGCTAATCATTCGCTTGTATCTTCCTAGACACATCTGCTGGATGTGAATTATTCCACTTGCATGGCAAGGTGCGCATGTAGGTGTGTTAAAAATTCTGGAGGCACTGGTTATTGATCCCAGTTCCTCTCGCATACTAAGCGAGCGCTCTACCATATGAGCTACGCCCGCCCCCCCGAAGACTAATGGTGCCACATACAGCCATATAGACGACACAGACCCTTGCACTCCCATTATTCAGCAGACAAACACTACTCTCTATGTATCCGTTAGGGTGTCTTTCAGGTTTCGTGCATTCTGTAGTTGGCCACAATGAAAGTGGCACGTATAACGTCGAAAATAGAATTCGGACACCGCTCTGAGTAAGACCAACGTGTTGTCCACCCTCTAGACTTCAATGAGGTTAAGCCGCGATACCTAAGACAGATCTGCACTCGATGACACCTCGATAACAGCCGGTCCCCACACTTACATCTTGCTCTCCTTACGTCAGTATACATCATATCAGTCTGTGACGCTGGCTTTGCAACATCTTGCGTGCCTTTAGGTTCGCCGCGACAAACACTTTCCATGCACTGACCAAAAAAATGGTGGCGCCGCGGCTTGAACACTGGACCTTTCACATGCCAATCGAACGCTCTACCAACTGAGCTACGCCCCATGCACGAGCAAACTGCGCTATTCCCCATTCTTTGCGACTCAGATGCGCACGGACACGATGGTTGGTTGGTTTGTAGCGGTGATGGGAGCAGAGTACAAAGGCGCGGACCCGTTCATATACACAAAAGTACCAAGTAGTTTCGATGCTCTGGTATTACAAATGCAAATTCCGTCTGTTTTTAACGTCTTAAATTGAAAGAGCCGTCACAAATTGCTCCGTTTTCACTCCTTGACGACAATCATACAGCACCTGAGGTAACAAACACATCTCTAGCCCCATTGTGCACTCCATTATTCATGCCAACTCAGCGCCTCGCTCTTTACTACTGTGTACCAATCTTGTCGTCCAACTGCAAAACACTGGGCCACAACAAGTTTCCGCGTCTCCATTGCACTGCGCATACTACGAAACGCTCCCCAAACTTGGCACTCACCCTCGCAGCCGACTTTTCCGACTTTCCACGACGCTCACGCTAGTGACAGCATTATTTATAGTTCGACGTCGCGACAAAGCGAATGAGCACATTTCGCCTACGGCTTAGGCCGCCCTCCTAGTGTGGCTGCTCGGTGTCTGCAGGCAGCGAGGGTCTGCAAGCTTCCTGTGTTCGCACCTATGTCACCTGTGCTGGCTTGTCAGAGACAGACTATCGCAAAACATACAACTCACTCCATGAATTGATTGCTACGGCATCTGTTATCAGCAGTCACAACTAGCAAAACCAGTAGCAGCTGACTGCACGCAAAGAATAGGAATGTGCAGTGGGATTTACGTGAACTCAGCGCAAGGCAGATCTTTCCGACATAGGCTTGAGAATCTTACGGGAACACTTGTACTGTTTCTAAATTAAGTGTAGGCGTGGGAGGAGGGTGCTTCCTGCGCACTAATAACAGCACGCTTGTCAATTGTGGATGCTAATCATTCGCTTGTATCTTCCTAAACACATCTGCTGGTTGTGAATTATTCCACTTGCATGGCAAGGTGCGCATGTAGGTGTGTTAAAAATTCTGGAGGCACTGGGTATTGATCCCAGTTCCTCTCGCATACTAAGCGAGCGCTCTACCATATGAGCTACGCCCGCCCCCCCGAAGACTAATGGTGCCACATACAGCCATATAGACGACACAGACCCTTGCACTCCCATTATTCAGCAGACAAACACTACTCTCTATGTATCCGTTAGGGTGTCTTTCAGGTTTCGTGCATTCTGTATCGAATCGTAGTTGGCCACAATTAAAGTGGCACGTATAACGTCGAAAATAGAATTCGGACACCGCTCTGAGTAAGACCAACGTGTTGTCCACCCTCTAGACTTCAATGAGGTTAAGCCGCGATACCTAAGACAGATCTGCACTCGATGACACCTCGATAACAGCCGGTCCCCACACTTACATCATGCTCTCCTTACGTCAGTATACATCATATCAGTCTGTGACGCTGGCTTTGCAACATCTTGCGTGCCTTTAGGTTCGCCGCGACCAACACTTTCCATGCACTGACCAAAAAAATGGTGGCGCCGCGGCTTGAACACTGGATCTTTCACATGCCAATCGAACGCTCTACCAACTGAGCTACGCCCCATGCACGAGCAAACTGCGCTATTCCCCATTCTTTGCGACTCAGATGCGCACGGACACGATGGTTGGTTGGTTTGTAGCGGTGATGGGAGCAGAGTACAAAGGCCCGGACCCGTTCATATACACAAAAGTTCCAAGTAGTTTCGATGCTCTGGTATTACAAATGCAAATTCCGTCTGTTTTTAACGTCTTAAATTGAAAGAGCCGTCACATATTGCTCCGTTTTCACTCCTTGACGACAATCATACAGCACCTGAGGTAACAAACACATCTCGAGCCCCATTGTGCACTCCATTATTCATGCCAACTCAGTGCCTCGCTCTTTACTACTGTGTACCAATCTTGTCGTCCAACTGCAAAACACTGGGCCACAACAAGTTTCCGCGTCTCCATTGCACTGCGCATACTACGAAACGCTCCCCAAACTTGGCACTCACCCTCGCAGCCGACTTTTCCGACTTTCCACGACGCTCACGCTAGTGACAGCATTATTTATAGTTCGACGTCGCGCCAAAGCGAATGAGCACATTTCGCCTACGGCTTAGGCCGCCCTCCTAGTGTGGCTGCTCGGTGTCTGCAGGCAGCGAGGGTCTGCAAGCTTCCTGTGTTCGCACCTATGTCACCTGTGCTTGCTTGTCAGAGACAGACTATCGCAAAACATACAACTCACTCCATGAATTGATTGCTACGGCATCTGTTATCAGCAGTCACAACTAGCAACACCAGTAGCAGCTGACTGCACGCAAAGAATAGGAATGTGCAGTGGGATTTACGTGAACTCAGCGCAAGGCAGATCTTTCCGACAGAGGCTTGAGAATCTTACGGGAACACTTGTACTGTTTCTAAATTAAGTGTAGGCGTGGGAGGAGGGTGCTTCCTGCGCACTAATAACAGCACGCTTGTCAATTGTGGATGCTAATCATTCGCTTGTATCTTCCTAGACACATCTGCTGGTTGTGAATTATTCCACTTGCATAGCAAGGTGCGCATGTCGGTGTGTTAAAAATTCTGGAGGCACTGGGTATTGATCCCAGTTCCTCTCGCATACTAAGCGAGCGCTCTACCATCTGAGCTACGCCCGCCAGCCCGAAAACTAATGGTACTACATACAGCCATATAGACGACACAGACCCTTGCACTTCCGTTATTCAGCAGACAAACACTACTCTCTATGTATCCGTTAGGGTGTCTTTCAGGTTTCGTGCATTCTGTATCGAATCGTAGTTGGCCACAATGAAAGTGGCACGTATAACGTCGAAAATAGAATTCGGACACCGCTCTGAGTAAGACCAACGTGTTGTCCACCCTCTAGACTTCAATGAGGTTAAGCCGCGACACCTAAGACAGATCTGCACTCGATGACACCTCGATAACAGCCGGTCCCCACACTTACATCTTGCTCTCCTTACGTCAGTATACATCATATCAGTCTGTGACGCTGGCTTTGCAACATCTTGCGTGCCTTTAGGTTCGCCGCGACCAACACTTACCATGCACTGACCACAAAAAATGGAGGCGCCGCGGCTTGAACCCTGGACCTTTCACATGCCAATCGAACGCTCTACCAACTGAGCTACGCCCCATGCACGAGCAAACTGCGCTATTCCCCATTCTTTGCGACTCAGATGCGCACGGACACGATGGTTGGTTGGTTTGTAGCGGTGAAGGGAGCAGAGTACAAAGGCGCGGACCCGTTCATATACACAAAAGTTCCAAGTAGTTTCGATGCTCTGGTATTACAAATGCAAATTCCGTCTGTTTTTAACGTCTTAAATTGAAAGAGCCGTCACAAATTGCTCCGTTTTCACTCCTTGACGACAATCATACAGCACCTGAGGTAACAAACACATCTCGAGCCCCATTGTGCACTCCATTATTCATGCCAACTCAGTGCCTCGCTCTTTACTACTGTGTACCAATCTTGTCGTCCAACTGAAAAACACTGGGCCTCAATAAGTTTCCGCGTCTCCATTGCACTGCGCATACTACGAAACGCTCCCCAAACTTGGCACTCACCCTCGCAGCCGACTTTTCCGACTTTCCACGACGCTCACGCTAGTGACAGCATTATTTATAGTTCAACGTCGCGCCAAAGCGAATGAGCACATTTCGCCTACGGCTTAGGCCGCCCTCCTAGTGTGGCTGCTCGGTGTCTGCAGGCAGCGAGGGTCTGCAAGCTTCCTGTGTTCGCACCTATGTCACCTGTGCTTGCTTGTCAGAGACAGACTATCGCAAAACATACAACTCACTCCATGAATTGATTGCTACGGCATCTGTTATCAGCAGTCACAACTAGCAACACCAGTAGCAGCTGACTGCACGCAAAGAATAGGAATGTGCAGTGGGATTTACGTGAACTCAGCGCAAGGCAGATCTTTCCGACATAGGCTTCAGAATCTTACGGGAACACTTGTACTGTTTCTAAATTAAGTGTAGGCGTGGGAGGAGGGTGCTTCCTGCGCACTAATAACAGCACGCTTGTCAATTGTGGATGCTAATCATTCGCTTGTATCTTCCTAGACACATCTGCTGGTTGTGAATTATTCCACTTGCATGGCAAGGTGCGCATGTAGGTGTGTTAAAAATTCTGGAGGCACTGGGTATTGATCCCAGTTCCTCTCGCATACTAAGCGAGCGCTCTACCATATGAGCTACGCCCGCCCCTCCGAAGACTAATGGTGCTACATACGGCCATATAGACGACACAGACCCTTGCACTCCCATTATTCAGCAGACAAACACTACTCTCTATGTATCCGTTAGGGTGTCTTTCAGGTTTCGTGCATTCTGTATCGAATCGTAGTTGGCCACAATGAAAGTGGCACGTATAACGTCGAAAATAGAATTCGGACACCGCTCTGAGTAAGACCAACGTGTTGTCCACCCTCTAGACTTCAATGAGGTTAAGCCGCGATACCTAAGACAGATCTGCACTCGATGACACCTCGATAACAGCCGGTCCCCACACTTACATCTTGCTCTCCTTACGTCAGTATACATCATATCAGTCTGTGACGCTGGCTTTGCAACATCTTGCGTGCCTTTAGGTTCGCCGCGACCAACACTTACCATGCACTGACCAAAAAAATGGTGGCGCCGCGGCTTGAACACTGGACCTTTCACATGCCAATCTAACGCTCTACCAACTGAGATACGCCCCATGCACGAGCAAACTGCGCTATTCCCCATTCTTTGCGACTCAGATGCGCACGGACACGATGGTTGGTTGGTTTGTAGCGGTGATGGGAGCAGAGTACAAAGGCGCGGACCCGTTCATATACACAAAAGTACCAAGTAGTTTCGATGCTCTGGTATTACAAATGCAAATTCCGTCTGTTTTTAACGTCTTAAATTGAAAGAGCCGTCACAAATTGCTCCGTTTTCACTCCTTGACGACAATCATACAGCACCTGAGGTAACAAACACATCTCGAGCCCCATTGTGCACTCCATTATTCATGCCAACTCAGTGCCTCGCTCTTTACTACTGTGTACCAATCTTGTCGTCCAACTGCAAAACACTGGGCCACAACAAGTTTCCGCGTCTCCATTGCACTGCGCATACTACGAAACGCTCCCCAAACTTGGCACTCACCCTCGCAGCCGAATTTTCCGACTTTCCACGACGCTCACGCTAGTGACAGCATTATTTATAGTTCGACGTCGCGCCAAAGCGAATGAGCACATTTCGCCTACGGCTTAGGCCGCCCTCCTAGTGTGGCTGCTCGGTGTCTGCAGGCAGCGAGGGTCTGCAAGCTTCCTGTGTTCGCACCTATGTCACCTGTGCTGGCTTGTCAGAGACAGACTATCGCAAAACATACTACTCACTCCATGAATTGATTGCTACGGCATCTGTTATCAGCAGTCACAACTAGCAACACCAGTAGCAGCTGACTGCACGCAAAGAATAGGAATGTGCAGTGGGATTTACGTGAACTCAGCGCAAGGCAGATCTTTCCGACATAGGCTTGAGAATCTTACGGGAACACTTGTACTGTTTCTAAATTAAGTGTAGGCGTGGGAGGAGGGTGCTTCCTGCGCACTAATAACAGCACGCTTGTCAATTGTGGATGCTAATCATTCGCTTGTATCTTCCTAAACACATCTGCTGGTTGTGAATTATTCCACTTGCATGGCAAGGTGCGCATGTAGGTGTGTTAAAAATTCTGGAGGCACTGGGTATTGATCCCAGTTCCTCTCGCATACTAAGCGAGCGCTCTACCATATGAGCTACGCCCGCCCCCCCGAAGACTAATGGTGATACATACAGCCATATAGACGACACAGACCCTTGCACTCCCATTATTCAGCAGACAAACACTACTCTCTATGTATCCGTTAGGGTGTCTTTCAGGTTTCGTGCATTCTGTATCGAATCGTAGTTGGCCACAATTAAAGTGGCACGTATAACGTCGAAAATAGAATTCGGACACCGCTCTGAGTAAGACCAACGTGTTGTCCACCCTCTAGACTTCAATGAGGTTAAGCCGCGACACCTAAGACAGATCTGCACTCGATGACACCTCGATAACAGCCGGTCCCCACACTTACATCTTGCTCTCCTTACGTCAGTATACATCATATCAGTCTGTGACGCTGGCTTTGCAACATCTTGCGTGCCTTTAGGTTCGCCGCGACCAACACTTACCATGCACTGACCACAAAAAATGGAGGCGCCGCGGCTTGAACACTGGACCTTTCACATGCCAATCGAACGCTCTACCAACTGAGCTACGCCTCATGCACGAGCAAACTGCGCTATTCCCCATTCTTTGCGACTCAGATGCGCACGGACACGATGGTTGGTTGGTTTGTAGCGGTGAAGGGAGCAGAGTACAAAGGCGCGGACCCGTTCATATACACAAAAGTTCCAAGTAGTTTCGATGCTCTGGTATTACAAATGCAAATTCCGTCTGTTTTTAACGTCTTAAATTGAAAGAGCCGTCACAAATTGCTCCCTTTTCACTCCTTGACGACAATCATACAGCACCTGAGGTAACAAACACATCTCGAGCCCCATTGTGCACTCCATTATTCATGCCAACTCAGTGCCTCGCTCTTTACTACTGTGTACCAATCTTGTCGTCCAACTGAAAAACACTGGGCCTCAATAAGTTTCCGCGTCTCCATTGCACTGCGCATACTACGAAACGCTCCCCAAACTTGGCACTCACCCTCGCAGCCGACTTTTCCGACTTTCCACGACGCTCACGCTAGTGACAGCATTATTTATAGTTCGACGTCGCGCCAAAGCGAATGAGCACATTTCGCCTACGGCTTAGGCCGCCCTCCTAGTGTGGCTGCTCGGTGTCTGCAGGCAGCGAGGGTCTGCAAGCTTCCTGTGTTCGCACCTATGTCACCTGTGCTTGCTTGTCAGAGACAGACTATCGCAAAACATACAACTCACTCCATGAATTGATTGCTACGGCATCTGTTATCAGCAGTCACAACTAGCAACACCAGTAGCAGCTGACTGCACGCAAAGAATAGGAATGTGCAGTGGGATTTACGTGAACTCAGCGCAAGGCAGATCTTTCCGACATAGGCTTCAGAATCTTACGGGAACACTTGTACTGTTTCTAAATTAAGTGTAGGCGTGGGAGGAGGGTGCTTCCTGCGCACTAATAACAGCACGCTTGTCAATTGTGGGTGCTAATCATTCGCTTGTATCTTCCTAGACACATCTGCTGGTTGTGAATTATTCCACTTGCATGGCAAGGTGCGCATGTAGGTGTGTTAAAAATTCTGGAGGCACTGGGTATTGATCCCAGTTCCTTTCGCATACTAAGCGAGCGCTCTACCATATGAGCTACGCCCGCCCCCCCGAAGACTAATGGTGCTACATACAGCCATATAGACGACACAGACCCTTGCACTCCCATTATTCAGCAGACAAACACTACTCTCTATGTATCCGTTAGGGTGTCTTTCAGGTTTCGTGCATTCTGTATCGAATCGTAGTTGGCCACAATGAAAGTGGCACGTATAACGTCGAAAATAGAATTCGGACACCGCTCTGAGTAAGACCAACGTGTTGTCCACCCTCTAGACTTCAATGAGGTTAAGCCGCGATACCTAAGACAGATCTGCACTCGATGACACCTCGATAACAGCCGGTCCCCACACTTACATCTTGCTCTCCTTACGTCAGTATACATCATATCAGTCTGTGACGCTGGCTTTGCAACATCTTGCGTGCCTTTAGATTCGCCGCGACCAACACTTACCATGCACTGACCAAAAAAATGGTGGCGCCGCGGCTTGAACACTGGACCTTTCACATGCCAATCTAACGCTCTACCAACTGAGATACGCCCCATGCACGAGCAAACTGCGCTATTCCCCATTCTTTGCGACTCAGATGCGCACGGACACGATGGTTGGTTGGTTTGTAGCGGTGATGGGAGCAGAGTACAAAGGCGCGGACCCGTTCATATACACAAAAGTACCAAGTAGTTTCGATGCTCTGGTATTACAAATGCAAATTCCGTCTGTTTTTAACGTCTTAAATTGAAAGAGCCGTCACAAATTGCTCCGTTTTCACTCCTTGACGACAATCATACAGCACCTGAGGTAACAAACACATCTCGAGCCCCATTGTGCACTCCATTATTCATGCCAACTCAGTGCCTCGCTCTTTACTACTGTGTACCAATCTTGTCGTCCAACTGCAAAACACTGGGCCACAACAAGTTTCCGCGTCTCCATTGCACTGCGCATACTACGAAACGCTCCCCAAACTAGGCACTCACCCTCGCAGCCGACTTTTCCGACTTTCCACGACGCTCACGCTAGTGACAGCATTATTTATAGTTCGACGTCGCGCCAAAGCGAATGAGCACATTTCGCCTACGTCTTAGGCCGCCCTCCTAGTGTGGCTGCTCGGTGTCTGCAGGCAGCGAGGGTCTGCAAGCTTCCTGTGTTCGCACCTATGTCACCTGTGCTGGCTTGTCAGAGACAGACTATCGCAAAACATACAACTCACTCCATGAATTGATTGCTACGGCATCTGTTATCAGCAGTCACAACTAGCAACACTAGTAGCAGCTGACTGCACGCAAAGAATAGGAATGTGCAGTGGGATTTACGTGAACTCAGCGCAAGGCAGATCTTTCCGACATAGGCATGAGAATCTTACGGGAACACTTGTACTGTTTCTAAATTAAGTGTAGGCGTGGGAGGAGGGTGCTTCCTGCGCACTAATAACAGCACGCTTGTCAATTGTGGATGCTAATCATTCGCTTGTATCTTCCTAAACACATCTGCTGGTTGTGAATTATTCCACTTGCATGGCAAGGTGCGCATGTAGGTGTGTTAAAAATTCTGGAGGCACTGGGTATTGATCCCAGTTCCTCTCGCATACTAAGCGAGCGCTCTACCATATGAGCTACGCCCGCCCCCCCGAAGACTAATGGTGATACATACAGCCATATAGACGACACAGACCCTTGCACTCCCATTATTCAGCAGACAAACACTACTCTCTATGTATCCGTTAGGGTGTCTTTCAGGTTTCGTGCATTCTGTATCGAATCGTAGTTGGCCACAATTAAAGTGGCACGTATAACGTCGAAAATAGAATTCGGACACCGCTCTGAGTAAGACCAACGTGTTGTCCACCCTCTAGACTTCAATGAGGTTAAGCCGCGATACCTAAGACAGATCTGCACTCGATGACACCTCGATAACAGCCGGTCCCCACACTTACATCTTGCTCTCCTTACGTCAGTATACATCATATCAGTCTGTGACGCTGGCTTTGCAACATCTTGCGTGCCTTTAGGTTCGCCGCGACCAACACTTTCCATGCACTGACCACATAAAATGGAGGCGTCGCGGCTTGAACCCTGGACCTTTCACATGCCAAGCGAACGCTCTACCAACTGAGCTACGCCCGATGCACGAGCAAACTGCGCTATTCCCCATTGTTTGCGACTCAGATGCGCACGGACACGATGGTTGGTTGGTTTGTAGCGGTGAAGGGAGCAGAGTACAAAGGCGCGGACCCGTTCATATACACAAAAGTTCCAAGTAGTTTCGATGCTCTGGTATTACAAATGCAAATTCCGTCTGTTTTTAACGTCTTAAATTGAAAGAGCCGTCACAAATTGCTCCGTTTTCACTCCTTGACGACAATCATACAGCACCTGAGGTAACAAACACATCTCGAGCCCCATTGTGCACTCCATTATTCATGCCAACTCAGTGCCTCGCTCTTTACTACTGTGTACCAATCTTGTCGTCCAACTGCAAAACACTGGGCCACAATAAGTTTCCGCGTCTCAATTGCACTGTGCATACTACGAAACGCTCCCCAAATTTGGCACTCACCCTCGCAGCCGACTTTTCCAACTTTCCACGACGCTCACGCTAGTGACAGCATTATTTATAGTTCGACGTCGCGCCAAAGCGAATGAGCACATTTCGCCTACGGCTTAGGCCGCCCTCCTAGTGTGGCTGCTCGGTGTCTGCAGGCAGCGAGGGTCTGCAAGCTTCCTGTGTTCGCACCTATGTCACCTGTGCTTGCTTGTCAGAGACAGACTATCGCAAAACATACAACTCACTCCATGAATTGATTGCTACGGCATCTGTTATCAGCAGTCACAACTAGCAACACCAGTAGCAGCTGACTGCACGCAACGAATAGGAATGTGCAGTGGGATTTACGTGAACTCAGCGCAAGGCAGATCTTTACGACATAGGCTTGAGAATCTTACGGGAACACTTGTACTGTTTCTAAATTAAGTGTAGGCGTGGGAGGAGGGTGCTTCCTGCGCACTAATAACAGCACGCTTGTCAATTGTGGATGCTAACCATTCGCTTGTATCTTCCTAGACACTTCTGCTGGTTGTGAATTATTCCACTTGCATGGCAAGGTGCGCATGTAGGTGTGTTAAAAATTCTGGAGGCACTGGGTATTGATCCCAGTACCTCTCGCATACTAAGCGAGCGCTCTACCATCTGAGCTACGCCGGCCCCCCCGAAGACTAAAGGTCCTACATACAGCCATATAGACGACACAGACCCTTGCACTCCCATTATTCAGCAGACAAACACTACTCTCTATGTATCCGTTAGGGTGTCTTTCAGGTTTCGTGCATTCTGTATCGAATCGTAGTTGGCCACAATGAAAGTGGCACGTATAACGTCGAAAATAGAATTCGTACACCGCTCTGAGTAAGACCAACGTGTTGTCCACCCTCTAGACTTCAATGAGGTTAAGCCGCGATACCTAAGACAGATCTGCACTCGATGACACCTCGATAGCAGCCGGTCCCCACACTTACATCTTGCTCTCCTTACGTCAGTATACATCATATTAGTCTGTGACGCTGGCTTTGCAACATCTTGCGTGCCTTTAGGTTCGCCTCGACCAACACTTACCATGCACTGACCACAAAAAATGGAGGCCCCGCGGCTTGAACCCTGGACCTTTCAGATGCGAAGCGGACGCTCTACCAACTGATCTACGCTCCATGCACGAGCAAACTGCGCTATTCCCCATTCTTTGCGACTCAGATGCGCTCGGACACGATGGTTGGTTGGTTTGTAGCGGTGAAGGGAGCAGAGTACAAAGGCGCGGACCCGTTCACATACACAAAAGTTCCAAGTAGTTTCGATGCTCTGGTATTACAAATGCAAATTCCGTCTGTTTTTAACGACTTAAATTGAAAGAGCCGTCACAAATTGCTCCCTTTTCACTCCTTGTCGACAATCATACCGTACCTGAGGTAACAAACACTTCTCGAGCCCCATTGTGCACTCAGTTATTCATGCCAACTCAGTGCCTCGCTCTTTACTACTGTGTACCAATCTTGTCGTCCAACTGCAAAACACTGGGCCACAACAAGTTTCCGCGTCTCCATTGCACTGCGCATACTACGAAACGCTCCCCAAACTTGGCACTCACCCTCGCAGCCGACTTTTCCGACTTTCCACGACGCTCACGGAACGCTCACGCTAGTGACAGCATTATTTATAGTTCGACGTCGCGGCAAAGCGAATGAGCACATTTCGCCTACGGCTTTGCCGCCCTCCTAGTGTAGCTGCTCGGTGTCTGCAGGCAGCGAGGGTCTGCAAGCTTCCTGTGTTCGCACCTATGTCACCTGTGCTTGCTTGTCAGAGACAGACTATCGCAAAACATACAGCTCACTCCATGAATTGATTGCTACGGCATCTGTTATCAGCAGTCACAACTAGCAACACCAGTAGCAGCTGACTGCATGCAAAGAATAGGAATGTGGAGTAGGATTTACGTGAACTCAGCGCAAGGCAGATCTTTCCGACATAGGCTTGAGAATCTTACGGGAACACTTGTACTGTATCTAAATTAAGTGTAGGCGTGGGAGGAGGGTGCTTCCTGCGCACTAATAACAGCACGCTTGTCAATTGTGGATGCTAATCATTCGCTTGTATCTTCCTAGACACATTGCTGGTTGTGAATTATTCCACTTGCATGGCAAGGTGCGCATGTAGGTGTGTTAAAAATTCTGGAGGCACTGGGTATTGATCCCAGTACCTCTCGCATACTAAGCGAGCGCTCTACCATCTGAGCTACTGCTCCCCCGAAGACTAAAGGTGCTACATACAGCCATATAGACGACACAGACCCTTGCACTCCCATTATTCAGCAGACAAACACTACTATCTATGTATCCGTTAGGGTGTCTTTCAGGTTTCGTGCATTCTGTATCGAATCGTAGTTGGCCACAATTAAAGTGGCACGTATAACGTCGAAAATAGAATTCGGACACCGCTCTGAGTAAGACCAACGTGTTGTCCACCCTCTAGACTTCAATGAGGTTAAGCCGCGATACCTAAGACAGATCTGCACTCGATGACACCTCGATAGCAGCCGGTCCCCACACTTACATCTTGCTCTCCTTACGTCAGTATACATCATATCAGTCTGTGACGCTGGCTTTGCAACATCTTGCGTGCCTTTAGGTTCGCCTCGACCAACACTTACCATGCACTGACCACAAAAAATGGAGGCGCCGCGGCTTGAACCCTGGACCTTTCACATGCGAAGCGGACGCTCTACCTACTGCTCTACGCTCCATGCACGAGCAAAGTGCGCTATTCCCCATTCTTTGCGACTCAGATGCGCTCGGACACGATGGTTGGTTGGTTTGTAGCGGTGAAGGGAGCAGAGTACAAAGGCGCGGACCCGTTCATATACACAAAAGTTCCAAGTAGTTTCGATGCTCTGGTATTACAAATGCAAATTCCGTCTGTTTTTAACGTCTTAAATTGAAAGAACCGTCACAAATTGCTCCGTTTTCACTCCTTGTCGACAATCATACCGTACCTGAGGTAACAAACACTTCTCGAGCCCCATTGTGCACTCAGTTATTCATGCCAACTCAGTGCCTCGCTCTTTACTACTGTGTACCAATCTTGTCGTCCAACTGCAAAACACTGGGCCACAACAAGTTTCCGCGTCTCCATTGCACTGCGCATACTACGAAACGCTCCCCAAACTTGGCACTCACCCTCGCAGCCGACTTTTCCGACTTTCCACGACGCTCACGCTAGTGACAGCATTATTTATAGTTCGACGTCGCGCCAAAGCGAATGAGCACATTTCGCCTACGGCTTAGGCCGCCCTCCTAGTGTGGCTGCTCGGTGTCTGCAGGCAGCGAGGGTCTGCAAGCTTCCTGTGTTCGCACCTATGTCACCTGTGCTTGCTTGTCAGAGACAGACTATCGCAAAACATACAACTCACTCCATGAATTGATTGCTACGGCATCTGTTATCAGCAGTCACAACTAGCAACACCAGTAGTAGCTGACTGCACGCAAAGAATACGAATGTGCAGTGGGATTTACGTGAACTCGGCGCAAGGCAGATCTTTCCGACATAGGCTTGAGAATCTTACGGGATCTACGCCCGCCCCCCCCGAAGACTAATGGTGCTACATACAGCCATATAGACGACACAGACCCTTGCACTCCCATTATTCAGCAGATAAACACTACTCTCTATGTATCCGTTAGGGTGTCTTTCAGGTTTCGTGCATTCTGTATCGAATCGTAGTTGGCCACAATTAAAGTGGCACGTATAACGTCGAAAATAGAATTCGGACACCGCTCTGAGTAAGACCAACGTGTTGTCCACCCTCTAGACTTCAATGAGGTTAAGCCGCGATACCTAAGACAGATCTGCACTCGATGACACCTCGATAACTGCCGGTCCCCTTACATACATCTTGCTCTCCTTACGTCAGTATACATCATATCAGTCTGTGACGCTGGCTTTGCAACATCTTGCGTGCCTTTTGGTTCGCCGCGACCAACACTTACCATGCACTGACCACAAAAAATGTAGGCGCCGCGGCTTGAACCCTGCACCTTTCACATGCCAAGCGAACGCTCTACCAACTGAGCTACGCCCCATGCACGAGCAAACTGTGCTATTCCCCATTCTTTGCGACTCAAATGCGCACGGACACGATGGTTGGTTGGTTTGTAGCGGTGAAGGGAGCAGAGTACAAAGGCGCGGACCCGTTCATATACACAAAAGTTCCAAGTAGTTTCGATGCTCTGGTATTACAAATGCAAATTCCGTCTGTTTTTAACGTCTTAAATTGAAAGAGCCGTCACAAATATCTCCGTTTTCACTCCTTGTCGACAATCATACCGTACCTGAGGTAACAAACACATCTCGAGCCCCATTGTGCACTCAGTTATTCATGCCAACTCAGTGCCTCGCTCTTTACTACTGTGTACCAATCTTGTCGTCCAACTGCAAAACACTGGGCCACAACAAGTTTCCCCGTCTCCATTGCACTGCTTATACTACGAAACGCTCCCCAAACTTGGCACTCACCCTCGCAGCCGACTTTTCCGACTTTCCACGACGCTCACGCTAGTGACAGCATTATTTATAGTTCGACGTCGCGCCAAAGCGAATGAGCACATTTCGCCTACGGCTTAGGCCGCCCTCCTAGTGTGGCTGCTCGGTGTCTGCAGGCAGCGAGGGTCTGCAAGCTTCCTGTGTTCGCAACTATGTCACCTGTGCTTGCTTGTCAGAGACAGACTATCGCAAAACATACAACTCAATCCATGAATTGATTGCTACGGCATCTGTTATCAGCAGTCACAACTAGCAACATCAGTAGCAGCTGACTGCACGCAAAGAATACGAATGTGCAGTGGGATTTACGTGAACTCGGCGCAAGGCAGATCTTTCCGACATAGGCTTGAGAATCTTACGGGATCTACACCCGCCCCCCCGAAGACTAATGGTGCTACATACAGCCATATAGACGACACAGACCCTTGCACTCCCATTATTCAGCAGACAAACACTACTCTCTATGTATCCGTTAGGGTGTCTTTCAGGTTTCGTGCATTCTGTATCGAATCGTAGTTGGCCACAATGAAAGTGGCACGTATAACGTCGAAAATAGAATTCGGACACCGCTCTGAGTAAGACCAACGTGTTGTCCACCCTCTAGACTTCAATGAGGTTAAGCCGCGATACCTAAGACAGATCTGCACTCGATGACACCTCGATAGCAGCCGGTCCCCACACTTACATCTTGCTCTCCTTACGTCAGTATACATCATATCAGTCTGTGACGCTGGCTTTGCAACATCTTGCGTGCCTTTAGGTTCGCCTCGACCAACACTTACCATGCACTGACCACAAAAAAATGGAGGCGCCGCGGCTTCAACCCTGGACCTTTCACATGCGAAGCGAACGCTCTACCAACTGAGCTACGCCCCATGCACGAGCAGACTGCGCTATTCCCCATTCTTTGCGACTCAGATGCGCACGGACACGATGGTCGGTTGGTTTGTAGCGGTGAAGGGAGCAGAGTACAAAGGCGCGGACCCGTTCATATACACAAAAGTTCCAAGTAGTTTCGATGCTCTGGTATTACAAATGCAAATTCCGTCTGTTTTTAACGTCTTAAATTGGAAGAGCCGTCACAAATTGCTCCGTTTTCACTCCTTGTCGACAATCATACAGCACCTGAGGTAACAAACACATCTCGAGCCCCATTGTGCACTCCATTATTCATGCCAACTCAGTGCCTCGCTCTTTACTGCTGTGTACCAATCTTGTCGTCCAACTGCAAAACACTGGGCCACAACAAGTTTCCGCGTCTCCATTGCACTGCGCATACTACGAAACGCTCCCCAAACTTGGCACTCACCCTCGCAGCCGACTTTTCCGACTTTCCACGACGCTCACGCAACGCTCACACTAGTGACAGCATTATTTATAGTTCGACGTCGCACCAAAGCGAATGAGCACATTTCGCCTACGGCTTAGGCCGACCTCCTAGTGTGGCTGCTCGGTGTCTGCAGGCAGCGAGGTTCTGAAAGCTTCCTGTGTTCGCAACTATGTTACCTGTGCTTGCTTGTCAGAGACAGACTATCGCAAAACATACAACTCACTCCATGAATTGATTGCTACGGCATCTGTTATCAGCAGTCACAACTAGCAACACCAGTAGCAGCTGACTGCACGCAAAGAATTGGAATGTGCAGTGGGATTTACGTGAACTCGGCGCAAGCTTGTATCTTCCTAGACACATCTGCTGGCTGTGAATTATTCCACTTGCATATCAAGGTGCGCATGTAGGTGTGTTAAAAATTCTTGAGGCACTGGGTATTGATCCCAGTACCTCTGGCATACTAAGCGAGCGCTCTACCACCTGAGCTACGCCCGCCCCCCCTGAAGACTAATGGTGCTACATACAGCCATATAGACGACACAGACCCTTGCACTCCCATTATTCAGCAGACTAACACTACTCTCTATGTATCCGTTAGGGTGTCTTTCAGGTTTCGTGCATTCTGTATCGAATCGTAGTTGGCCACAATGAAAGTGGCACGTATAACGTCGAAAATAGAATTCGGACACCGCTCTGAGTAAGACCAACGTGTTGTCCAGCCTCTAGACTTCAATGAGGTAAAGCCGCGATACCTAAGACAGATCTGCACTCGATGATACCTCGATAACAGCCGGTCCCCACACTTACATCTTGCTCTCCTTACGTCAGTATACATCATATCAGTCTGTGACGCTGGCTTTGCAACATCTTGCGTGCTTTTAGGTTCGCCGCGACCAACCCTTACCATGCACTGACCACAAAAAATGGAGGCGCCGCGGCTTCATCCCTGGACCTTTCACATGCCAAGCGAACGCTCTACCAACTGAGCTACGCCCCATGCACGAGCAAACTGCGCTATTCCACATTCTTTGCGACTCAGATGCGCACGGACACGATGGTTGTTGGTTTGTAGCGGTGAAGGGAGCAGAGTACAAAGGCGCGGACCAGTTCATATACACAAAACTTCCAAGTAGTTTCGATGCTCTGGTATTACAAATGCGAATTCCGTCTGTTTTTAACGTCTTAAATTGAAAGAGCCGTCAAAAATTGCTCCGTTTTCACTTCTTGTCGACAATCATACAGCACCTGAGGTAACAAACACATCTCGAGCCCCATTGTGCACTCCATTATTCATGCCAACTCAGTGTCTCGCTCTTTACTACTGTGTACCAATCTTGTCGTCCAACTGCAAAACACTGGGCCACAACAAGTTTCCGCGTCTCCATTGCACTGCGCATACTACGAAACGCTCCCCAAACTTGGCACTCACCCTCGCAGCCGACTTTTCCGACTTTCCACGACGCTCACGCTAGTGACAGCATTATTTATAGTTCGACGTCGCCACAAAGCGAATGAGCACACTTCGCCTACGGCTTAGGCCGCCCTCCTAGTGTGGCTGCTCGGTGTCTGCAGGCAGCGAGGGTCTCCAAGCTTCCTGTGTTCGCACCTATGTCACCTGTGCTTGCTTGTCAGAGACAGACTATCGCAAAACATACAACTCACTCCATGAATTGATTGCTACGGCATCTGTTATCAGCAGTCACAACTAACAACACCAGTAGCAGCTGACTGCACGCAAAGAATAGGAGTGTGCAGTGGGATTTACGTGAACTCGGCGCAAGCTTGTATCTTCCTAGACACATCTGCTGGCTGTGAAATATTCCACTTGCATATCAAGGTGCGCATGTAGGTGTGTTAAAAATTCTGGAGGCACTGGGTATTGATCCCAGTACCTCTCGCATACTAAGCGAGCGCTCTACCATCTGAGCTACGCCCGCCCCCCCGATGACTAATGGTGCTACATACAGCCATATAGACGACACAGACCCTTGCACTCCCATTATTCAGCAGACAAACACTACTCTCTATGTATCCGTTAGGGTGTCTTTCAGGTTTCGTGCATTCTGTATCGAAACGTAGTTGGGCACAATGAATGTGGCACGTATAACGTCGAAAATAGAATTCGGACACCGCTCTGAGTAAAACCAACGTGTTGTCCACCCTCTAGACTTCAATGAGGTTAAGCCGCGATACCTAAGACAGATCTGCACTCGATGACACCTCGATAACAGCCGGTCCCCACACTTACATATTGCTCCCCTTACGTCAGTATACATCATATCAGTCTGTGACGCTGGCTTTGCAACACCTTGCGTGCCTTTAGGTTCGCCGCGACCAACACTTACCATGCACTGACCACAAAAAATGGAGGCGCCGCGGCTTCTACCCTGGACCTTTCACATGCCAAGCGAACGCTGTACCAACTGAGCTACAACCCATGCACGAGCAAACTGCGCTATTCCCCATTCTTTGCGACTCAGATGCGCACGCACACGATGGTTGGTTGGTTTGTGCGGTGAAGGGAGCAGAGTACAAAGGCGCGGACACGTTCATATACACAAAAGTTCCAAGTAGTTTCGATGCTCTGGTATTACAAATGCAAATTCCGTCTGTTAATAATGTCTTAAATTGAAAGAGCCGTCACAAATTGCTCCGTTTTCACTCCTTGACGACAATCATACAGCACCTGAGGTAACAAACACATCTCGAGCCCCATTGTGCACTCCATTATTCATGCCAACTCAGTGCCTCGCTCTTTACTACTGTGTACCAATCTTGTCGTCCAACTGCAAAACACTGGGCCACAACAAGTTTCCGCGTCTCCATTGCACTGCGCATACTACGAAACGCTCCCCAAACTTGGCACTCACCCTCGCAGCCGACATTTCCGAGTTTCCACGACGCTCACGCTAGTGACAGCATTATTTATAGTTCGACGTCGCGCCAAAGCGAATGAGTACATTTCGCCTACGGCTTAGGCCGCCCTCCTAGTGTGGCTGCTCGGTGTCTGCAGGCAGCGAGTGTCTGCAAGCTTCCTGTGTTCGCACCTATGTCACCTGTGCTTGCTTGTCAGAGACAGACTATCGCAAAACATACAACTCACTCCATGAATTGATTGCTACGGCATCTGTTATCAGCAGTCACAACTAGCAACACCAGTAGCAGCTGACTGCACGCAAAGAATAGGAATGTGCAGTGGGATTTACGTGAACTCGGCGCAAGGCAGATCTTTCCGACATCGGCTAGAGAATCTTACGGGAACACTTGTACTGTTTCTAAATTAAGTGTAGGCGTGGGAGGAGGGTGCTTCCTGCGCACTAATAACAGCACGCTTGTCAATTGTGGATGCTAATCATTCGCCTGTATCTTCCTAGACACATCTGCTGGTTGTGAATTATTCCACTTGCATATCAAGGTGCGCATGTAGGTGTGTTAAAAATTCTGGAGGCACTGGGTATTGATCCCAGTACCTCTCGCATACTAAGCGAGCGCTCTACCATCTGAGCTACGCCCGCCCCCCCGAAGACTAATGGTGCTACATACAGCCATATAGACGACACAGACCCTTGCACTCCCATTATTCAGCAGACAAACACTACTCTCTATGTATCCGTTAGGGTGTCTTTCAGGTTTCGTGCATTCTGTATCGAATCGTAGTTGGCCACAATGAAAGTGGCACGTATAACGTCGAAAATAGAATTCGGACACCGCTCTGAGTAAGACCAACGTGTTGTCCACCCTCTAGACTTCAATGAGGTTAAGCCGCGATACCTAAGACAGATCTGCACTCGATGACACCTCGATAACAGCCGGTCCCCACACTTACATCTTGCTCTCCTTACGTCAGTATACATCATATCAGTCTGTGACGCTGGCTTTGCAACATCTTGCGTGCCTTTAGGTTCGCCGCGACCAACACTTACCATGCACTGACCACAAAAAATGGAGGCGCCGCGGCTTCAACCCAGGACCTTTCGCATGCCAAGCGAACGCTCTACCAACTTTTTCTTTTTATTAGACCAGTGCTCTACTACTTTTTTTTGCCTTAATCACATCTGAGAGTAATTCTTAAAAAAACGCCTGTCGCTAATTGTTTGTCATCACAGATACTGTTTGCTATACGGCCACAACGCGCAACTGATTTCCAAAATTCATCTTTCTCCTGTGAGGATGGAACTTACGACGCCTGGTTTATTAGACCAGTGCTCTACCACTTTTTTTTTTTTTTAAATTCGACTTCCTCCTTTGAGGATGGAACTCACGACCCTTGGTTTACTAGACCAGTGCTCTACCACTTTTTTTTTACGCCTGATCCACTTTTTTTTCATTTTTTTTCTTTTTTTCGCTGTTTTTTCGTTTATGTTTATTATGTCCTTTTTAGGTTTATCTTTATTCATATTTTTTTAACACTGTTTTTTCGTTTTTCCTTTGTAATGACCCAGGGAAGGTAGGTGGAGGCGCGTTGGGCAGGGGTCGTATCCCGAGGCCTGGCCTTGACGTCTCCTCCTCCCTGCACTGAAGCACAGTGTCACCAATACGTTGTAATTGTCTTTGGTTCGGAGTCTTATGATACTTATATGTGAACACGGGACTTATGAAGCGTTGTCTATCGAAACAGTTATTTTGCCTTCCTGCCAAGATTGTACCTAAGAACTAGCGAGAATGTCTTCCCTGTCATGAAGTTAGCTCAGTATGCCCCTATACCGGTTCCATTAATGATTCAGGCGCAGGAGCGGTCAATAGAAATTGAAACTTAACCAACTCCCTGCTTTTCGAAAACAATAGTAAGCATATTCACAAAGTCCCTCTTAAGGTGTGGGAAAGACTTTTGCGTCCAGTACTCATGAAGCATGTAACCAGTAAACGAAATGAAATCGGTAATACCATGATCATCAACCACTGCAAAAATGTAACGGCCAAGAAGCCACATAACGGTGTTGTTCTTGGTCCGGGGATAAAAAACCCTGTCCGGCCAGCAGAGAATATCAGTCTTAAATGCCGATTCGGAGCTCCTGGTGAGTAAAGCCAATTGTCGGCGCAGCCAGTGCCACATGCGATGACGGTCAGCGCAGGTAAATCGGTGTTGGAGTGTATCAACACAACCACACGTTTGACAAAGCGGAGAGACACATAAACCTATACGATGAAGGCGTTCGTTCGTAGGAATCAGCTAATTAACTACCTTATACCATAGGGAGGCAACAGTTGCTGAATGAACGGGTAAGCTAATATTCGTCCATATGTTACGCCAATTAAAACTGGGATAATGCAAAACAATCGGGTTGGAAGAAGAAGACCATCGCCATTTGTCAAGCAGGGTTAGCGTAGTAATAACAGGACGACGTTGTAAGTGGAGATCTACGTAACTAATTTCAGTGTAGAAGTCCCGAACATGCCGTAGCTTCGCATTTAGAGGCCCAACGTTAATGGGCGGTAACAAGCTCGCAGGACGAACGACATGGAATAATCGCGAAGTAACAGTCGGGGACTCAGATAATAAAAGATGGAGGGTTCGCTTAACATAAAGGGCAGCAGCCTTGACACGGACGTCGGTGAACGACAAGCCGCCCTCAAGACGCGGCTTCGTAAGAACATCACAACGTAATTTAAAAATATGCCCCCGCCAAATATATCTGTTAATAAGCTGGACCATTTTTGCACCCTGCATTCGGGGAAGCGGAAACAGCTGAGCAACGTAATATACTTTACATAAAACATAAGTGTCTAATACACGCTTTTTTTGCAGTAGCGGTATCGAACGCCATGAGTGTTCTAATAAAACACCTTGCAGCTTGGAAATGGCCACTTGCCAATTTTTTGCAGCCATCCGAAGAGGACAACGTTCAAGATAGATACCTAAATGTGTATGGTGTTCAACAGCTGTAACCCACGGAACAACCACACGTTCAAAGCCCGCAAATTCAGGAGCTTGCTTTTACGGGGATTGATACGAGAACCTGAGGCCGCAGAAAATTTATCGAGTTCCATTTTCAACTGCGGCACTTCTGCGGTGGAACGAAGCAAAACAACCAAATCATCAGCATAAGCTGTTGCCGTCTGGGTAACCCCAGAGATCGTAAGACCACGAAGTGTCGAGTTGAGACGTGTAAGGACTGGTTGAAGGGAGAGAGCATAAAGGGTCATGGATAAAGGACTACCTTGCGGGAAGCCACGTTGAATATCAATGACCTTTGTCGGCTGGCCATTAATGTCAATCTTAGCAGAAATGCCAGTCGTCATATTCTTAAGTACCAGCAGCGCCTGTTCATTAAAACCGAGCCGGCGCAGCAGAAGCTCTAAAAACGAATGGGACACACGATCAAAGGCCTTACTAAAATCAACAAATAAAAGCGCACAGGAAATATTGGTGACAGCGACAATCGACACGACATCACGATACCCCGCCAGAGACGTCAATATAGAGCGCCCTGGAAAGCAGCTTTGACAAGGAGGTATCACAGGTGTAAGCAAGAGGGATAGACGTGCATTAACAGCCCTAGCGGCCGTCTTATAGTCAAAATTTAATAGGGTTAAAGGACGAAAGTCACTAGCTGTCTTCAAACCAGCAGATTTTGGTATCAGGACAACCGTACCTCTCTTGAAATCGGCTGGAATTGTGCCACCATTCAAGATTTCATTCACAATATCCGTAAAAACAGGCCCTACAATAGGCCAAAAGCGAACAAAAAACTCCTTAGGTAGGCCATCAGGACCAGGAGATTTGTGAGATGCTGAACAAACAATGAAAGCTGAAATTTCGTCTGCAGTAAAAGGAGCTAAAAATTTCGCATTATGGTCCTCTGTTAAAACTGATGGGATAGCAGTTAAAATCTCGTCAACATCATTCGGATCAGAATCAGCCGCAGTATATAACGTCTCATAGTAGCAGGTAAGTTCATGGCTTATTTGATTCTGTAAGGTAAGCCGGCGACCATCAGCTGCCATAAGGCCGTCAATCAATACACGTCGACGGTTCTTGTGGTGACGAAACAGATGGTACATAGAAGTCATTTCATGTGCTAACGTGGACGGTGGTTTAGATTTAATCTTCAATCCTTCCATCTGAAGCCGCTTAATACTAAGTAGCTTGGCCTTAATTTTCCGAATCTCAGAAAGGTGGGCACATGTCATTGTAGAAGTATCATAAAGTTCGCGAAGCACCGAATAGTAATATTCAAAAGTCAGTTTCAGATCTCGCGCTCTATTATAACTGTAGGACATTAAAGTGCGACGTAGTTTTGGCTTCACACAGTTGATCCACCAATGAAGCTTAGACGGATAGTATCGCAGAGAACGTAAACAAAAGTCCCACGCCGTCTGTATTAGAGGTTCGATGTCAGGGTCATCGAGCAAGGAGACATTTAATTTCCACAGCGGCCTATAAAGTTTAAGAGGTTGACGCTCCAAATTAATTATAACAGCAAGGGCACAATGATCCGTAAAACTGGCTGGAATAACATCTACATCTAAAACAGAAACACTAAGGGGATCAGAAATATACAATCGGTCAAGTCGACTACTTGAGGTGGCAGTAAAAAATGTAAATTTAACTAAAGTGGGGTGTTTAACCTCCCACGCATCGCGTAGTCGTAATTGACGTACAAGAGAATGTAGCTCGAAACAATAATTAAAATGAGGGGATTGGTCTTTAGCTTGTAACACACAATTAAAATCGCCCCCCAATATCAAGGTCGCAGGATTTTTTCGTAAAAGGTAAATCAGATCCTCTTTATAAAAACGAGACCTTTCCTGCCGCTTGCTAGAACCAGAGGGGGCGTAAATGTAACCAAGGTCGTGTCAAATAACCGACAACCAATGCCCCGTCCCGAGTCTAAAAGCTCAATTTCGGTAACGGGGATACCGTCACGAATTAGGAAAGCAGTACCTGCAGAAAACTCAGGTGCAAAATTTATAATAGTGCGAAAACCAGGAACAAACAGGTGTGCAACGGAGACTTCCTGCAGGAAAACAATATCAGCTGCAGAGTCATAAATAAATTGCTGCAGAGACGCTAACTTCAGAGCAGATTGAATGCCATTTATATTTAAGGTAATAAACGTGTACGCCTGCACATCAACCAAAAAATGGGATATGAACCCAAATTACACCACACTAGAAGCAACTACATCCATATCATCAACATCAGACATGAAAGAGGGTGATTGTCCAGAATCAACGGAATCAGAGTCGTCCTTCGCATGCTTATGTTTCTTCCGCACCGCGTGGAGATTGGGGGGCACTTTCACCCGACGACGTATCTGATGCACACCAGATTCAAGAGCAGGCGGAGTGGGGGGTTCGAGATCAGGCACGTCAACCAAAGCGTCCGAAGGATTAGCAGGGCGAGAGGTATCAGAAGGAGGAGCCATCAAGGGGAAAACTGCATCAGGAACATCGGCACCGGTTTCAGAATGTGTAGGTATTGGAAGTGTAGGAGGTGGTAAGATAGGTTTGGAGTCAGCTGATGCGGAGCGCGCAGTTCTAGGAGCGGTTTTCCTACAAACAGCCGTCTCCACCGAAGTGTCGTCAACATGTTGTGATGCCTGTGGCGGTGGGGATCTGAGCTACACCCCATGCACGAGCAAACTGCGCTATTCCCCATTCTTTGCGACTCAGATGCGCACGGACACGATGGTTGGTTGGTTTGTAGCGGTGAAGGGAGCAGAGTACAAAGGCGCGGACCCGTTCATATACACAAAAGTTCCAAGTAGTTTCGATGCTCTGGTATTACAAATGCAAATTCCGTCTGTTTTTAACGTCTTAAATTGAAAGAGCCGTCACAAATTGCTCCGTTTTCACTCCTTGTCGACAATCATACAGCACCTGAGGTAACAAACACATCTCGAGCCCCATTGTGCACTCCATTATTCATGCCAACTCAGTGCCTCGCTCTTTACTACTGTGTACCAATCTTGTCGTCCAACTGCAAAACACTGGGCCACAACAAGTTTCCGCGTCTCCATTGCACTGCGCATACTACGAAACGCTCTCCAAACTTGGCACTCATCCACGCAGCCGACTTTTCCGACTTTCCACGACGCTCACGCTAGTGACAGCATTATTTATAGTTCGACGTCGCGCCAAAGCGAATGAGCACATTTCGCCTACGGCTTAGGCCGCCCTCCTAGTGTGGCTGCTCGGTGTCTCCAGGCAGCGAGGGTCTGCAAGCTTCCTGTGTTCGCACCTATGTCACCTGTGCTTGCTTGTCAGAGACAGACTATCGCAAAACATACAACTCACTCCATGAATTGATTGCTACGGCATCTGTTATCAGCAGTCACAACTAGCAACACCAGTAGCAGCTGACTGCACGCAAAGAATAGGAATGTGCAGTGGGATTTACGTGAACTCGGCGCAAGCTTGTATCCTCCTAGACACATCTGCTGGCTGTGAATTATTCCACTTGCATATCAAGGTGCGCATGTAGGTGTGTTAAAAATTCTAGAGGCACTGGGTATTGATCCCAGTACCTCTCGCATACTAAGCAAGCGCTCTACCATCTGAGCTACGCCCGCCCCCTCGAAGACTAATGGTGCTACATACAGCCATATAGACGACACAGACCCTTGCACTCCCATAATTCAGCAGACAAACACTACTCTCTATGTATCCGTTAGGGTGTCTTTCAGGTTTCGTGCATTCTGAATCGAATCGTAGTTGGCCACAATGAAAGTGGCACGTATAACGTCGAAAATAGAATTCGGACACCGCTCTGAGTAAGACCAACGTGTTGTCCACCCTCTATACTTCAATGAGGTTAAGCCGCGATACCTAAGACAGATCTGCACTCGATGACACCTCGATAACAGCCGGTCCCCACACTTACATCTTGCTCTCCTTACGTCAGTATACATCATATCAGTCTGTGACGCTGGCTTTGCAACATCTTGCGTGCCTTTAGGTTCGCCGCGACCAACACTTACCATGCACTGACCACAAAAAATGGAGGCGCCACGGCTTGCACCCTGGACCTTTCACATGCCAAGCGAACGCTCTACCAACTGAGCTACGCCCCATGCACGAGCAAACTGCGCTATTCCCCATTCTTTGCGACTCAGATGCGCACGGACACGATGGTTGGTTGGTTTGTAGCGGTGAAGGGAGCAGAGTACAAAGGCGCGGACCCGTTCATATACAGAAAGTTCCAAGTAGTTTCGATGCTCTGGTATGACAAATGCAAATTCCGTCTGTTTTTAACGTCTTAAATTGAAAGAGCCGTCACAAATTGCTCCGTTTTCACTCCTTGTCGACAATCATACAGCACCTGAGGTAACAAACACATCTCGAGCCCCATTGTGCACTCCATTATTCATGCCAACTCAGTGCCTCGCTCTTTACTACTGTGTACCAATCTTGTCGTCCAACTGCAAAACACTGGGCCACAACAAGTTTCCGCGTCTCCATTGCACTGCGCATACTACGAAACGCTCCCCAAACTTGGCAGTCACCCTCGCAGCCGACTTTTCCGACTTTCCACGACGCTCACGCTAGTGACAGCATTATTTATAGTTCGACGTCGCGCCAAAGCGAATGAGCACATTTCGCCTACGGCTTAGGCCGACCTCCTAGTGTGGCTGCTCGGTGTCTGCAGGCAGCGAGGGTCTGCCAGCTTCCTGTGTTCGCACCTATGTCACCTTTGCTTGCTTGTCAGAGGCAGACTATCGCAAAACATACAACTCACTCCATGAATTGATTGCTACGGCATCTGCTATCAGCAGTCACAACTAGCAACACCAGTAGCAGCTGACTGCACGCAAAGAATAGGAATGTGCAGTGGGATTTACGTGAACTCGGCGCAAGCTTGTATCCTCCTAGACACATCTGCTGGCTGTGAATTATTCCACTTGCATATCAAGGTGCGCATGTAGGTGTGTTAAATATTCTAGAGGCACTGGGTATTGATCCCAGTACCTCTCGCATACTAAGCAAGCGCTCTACCATCTGAGCTACGCCCGCCCCCCCGAAGACTAATGGTGCTACATACAGCCATATAGACGACACAGACCCTTGCACTCCCATAATTCAGCAGACAAACACTACTCTCTATGTATCCGTTAGGGTGTCTTTCAGGTTTCGTGCATTCTGAATCGAATCGTAGTTGGCCACAATGAAAGTGGCACGTATAACGTCGAAAATAGAATTCGGACACCGCTCTGAGTAAGACCAACGTGTTGTCCACCCTCTATACTTCAATGAGGTTAAGCCGCGATACCTAAGACAGATCTGCACTCGATGACACCTCGATAACAGCCGGTCCCCACACTTACATCTTGCTCTCCTTACGTCAGTATACATCATATCAGTCTGTGACGCTGGCTTTGCAACATCTTGCGTGCCTTTAGGTTCGCCGCGACCAACACTTACCATGCACTGACCACAAAAAATGGAGGCGCCACGGCTTGCACCCTGGACCTTTCACATGCCAAGCGAACGCTCTACCAACTGAGCTACGCCCCATGCACGAGCAAACTGCGCTATTCCCCATTCTTTGCGACTCAGATGCGCACGGACACGATGGTTGGTTGGTTTGTAGCGGTGAAGGGAGCAGAGTACAAAGGCGCGGACCCGTTCATATACACAAAAGTTCCAAGTAGTTTCGATGCTCTGGTATTACAAATGCAAATTCCGTCTGTTTTTAACGTCTTAAATTGAAAGAGCCGTCACAAATTGCTCCGTTTTCACTCCTTGTCGACAATCATACAGCACCTGAGGTAACAAACACATCTCGAGCCCCATTGTGCACTCCATTATTCATGCCAACTCAGTGCCTCGCTCTTTACTACTGTGTACCAATCTTGTCGTCCAACTGCAAAACACTGGGCCACAACAAGTTTCCGCGTCTCCATTGCACTGCGCATACTACGAAACGCTCTCCAAACTTGGCACTCATCCACGCAGCCGACTTTTCCGACTTTCCACGACGCTCACGCTAGTGACAGCATTATTTATAGTTCGACGTCGCGCCAAAGCGAATGAGCACATTTCGCCTACGGCTTAGGCCGCCCTCCTAGTGTGGCTGCTCGGTGTCTCCAGGCAGCGAGGGTCTGCAAGCTTCCTGTGTTCGCACCTATGTCACCTGTGCTTGCTTGTCAGAGACAGACTATCGCAAAACATACAACTCACTCCATGAATTGATTGCTACGGCATCTGTTATCAGCAGTCACAACTAGCAACACCAGTAGCAGCTGACTGCACGCAAAGAATAGGAATGTGCAGTGGGATTTACGTGAACTCGGCGCAAGCTTGTATCCTCCTAGACACATCTGCTGGCTGTGAATTATTCCACTTGCATATCAAGGTGCGCATGTAGGTGTGTTAAAAATTCTAGAGGCACTGGGTATTGATCCCAGTACCTCTCGCATACTAAGCAAGCGCTCTACCATCTGAGCTACGCCCGCCCCCTCGAAGACTAATGGTGCTACATACAGCCATATAGACGACACAGACCCTTGCACTCCCATAATTCAGCAGACAAACACTACTCTCTATGTATCCGTTAGGGTGTCTTTCAGGTTTCGTGCATTCTGAATCGAATCGTAGTTGGCCACAATGAAAGTGGCACGTATAACGTCGAAAATAGAATTCGGACACCGCTCTGAGTAAGACCAACGTGTTGTCCACCCTCTATACTTCAATGAGGTTAAGCCGCGATACCTAAGACAGATCTGCACTCGATGACACCTCGATAACAGCCGGTCCCCACACTTACATCTTGCTCTCCTTACGTCAGTATACATCATATCAGTCTGTGACGCTGGCTTTGCAACATCTTGCGTGCCTTTAGGTTCGCCGCGACCAACACTTACCATGCACTGACCACAAAAAATGGAGGCGCCACGGCTTGCACCCTGGACCTTTCACATGCCAAGCGAACGCTCTACCAACTGAGCTACGCCCCATGCACGAGCAAACTGCGCTATTCCCCATTCTTTGCGACTCAGATGCGCACGGACACGATGGTTGGTTGGTTTGTAGCGGTGAAGGGAGCAGAGTACAAAGGCGCGGACCCGTTCATATACACAAAAGTTCCAAGTAGTTTCGATGCTCTGGTATGACAAATGCAAATTCCGTCTGTTTTTAACGTCTTAAATTGAAAGAGCCGTCACAAATTGCTCCGTTTTCACTCCTTGTCGACAATCATACAGCACCTGAGGTAACAAACACATCTCGAGCCCCATTGTGCACTCCATTATTCATGCCAACTCAGTGCCTCGCTCTTTACTACTGTGTACCAATCTTGTCGTCCAACTGCAAAACACTGGGCCACAACAAGTTTCCGTGTCTCCATTGCACTGCGCATACTACGAAACGCTCCCCAAACTTGGCACTCACCCTCGCAGCCGACTTTTCCGACTTTCCACGACGCTCACGCTAGTGACAGCATTATTTATAGTTCGACGTCGCGCCAAAGCGAATGAGCACATTTCGCCTACGGCTTAGGCCGACCTCCTAGTGTGGCTGCTCGGTGTCTGCAGGCAGCGAGGGTCTGCCAGCTTCCTGTGTTCGCACCTATGTCACCTTTGCTTGCTTGTCAGAGACAGACTATCGCAAAACATACAACTCACTCCATGAATTGATTGCTACGGCATCTGTTATCAGCAGTCACAACTAGCAACACCAGTAGCAGCTGACTGCACGCAAAGAATAGGAATGTGCAGTGGGATTTACGTGAACTCGGGGCAAGCTTGTATCTTCCTAGACACATCTGCTGGCTGTGAATTATTCCACTTGCATATCAAGGTGCGCATGTAGGTGTGTTAAAAATTCTAGAGGCACTGAGTATTGATCCCAGTACCTCTCGCATACTAAGCAAGCCCCCCCGAAGACTAATGGTGCTACATACAGCCATATAGACGACACAGACCCTTGCACTCCCATTATTCAGCAGACAAACACTACTCTCTATGTATCCGTTAGGGTGTCTTTCAGGTTTCGTGCATTCTGAATCGAATCGTAGTTGGCCACAATGAAAGTGGCACGTATAACGTCGAAAATAGAATTCGGACACCGCTCTGAGTAAGACCAACGTGTTGTCCACCCTCTATACTTCAATGAGGTTAAGCCGCGATACCTAAGACAGATCTGCACTCGATGACACCTCGATAACAGCCGGTCCCCACACTTACATCTTGCTCTCCTTACGTCAGTATACATCATATCAGTCTGTGACGCTGGCTTTGCAACATCTTGCGTGCCTTTAGGTTCGCCGCGACCAACACTTACCATGCACTGACCACAAAAAATGGAGGCGCCGCGGCTTGCACCCTGGACCTTTCACATGCCAAGCGAACGCTCTACCAACTGAGCTACGCCCCATGCACGAGCAAACTGCGCTATTCCCCATTCTTTGCGACTCAGATGCGCACGGACACGATGGTTGGTTGGTTTGTAGCGGTGAAGGGAGCAGAGTACAAAGGCGCGGACCCGTTCATATACACAAAAGTTCCAAGTAGTTTCGATGCTCTGGTATTAGAAATGCCAATTCCGTCTGTTTTTAACGTCTTAAATTGAAAGAGCCGTCACAAATAGCTCCGTTTTCACTCCTTGTCGACAATCATACAGCACCTGAGGTAACAAACACATCTCGAGCCCCATTGTGCACTCCATTATTCATGCCAACTCAGTGCCTCGCTCTTTACTACTGTGTACCAATCTTGTCGTCCAACTGCAAAACACTGGGCCACAACAAGTTTCCGCGTCTCCATTGCACTGCGCATACTACGAAATGCTCCCCAAACTTGGCACTCACCCTCGCAGCCGACTTTTCCGACTCTCCACGACGCTCACACAACGCTCACGCTAGTGACAGCATTATTTATAGTTCGACGTCGCGCCAAAGCGAATGAGCACATTTCGCCTACGGCTTAGGCCGCCCTCCTAGTGTGGCTGCTCGGTGTCTGCAGGCAGCGAGGGTCGGCAAGCTTCCTGTGTTCGCACCTATGTCACCTTTGCTTGCTTGTCAGAGACAGACTATCGCAAAACATTCAACTCACTCAATGAATTGATTGCTACGGCATCTGTTATCAGCAGTCACAACTAGCAACACCAGTAGCAGCTGACTGCACGCAAAGAATAGGAATGTGCAGTGGGATTTACGTGAACTCGGCGCAAGCTTGTATCTTCCTAGACACATCTGCTGGCTGTGAATTATTCCACTTGCATATCAAGGTGCGCATGTAGGTGTGTTAAAAATTCTAGAGGCACTGGGTATTGATCCCAGTACCTCTCGCATACTAAGCAAGCGCTCTACCATCTGAGATACAACCGCCCCGCCGAAGACTAATGGTGCTACATACAGCCATATAGACGACACAGACCCTTGCACTCCCATTATTCAGCAGACAAACACTACTCTCTATGTATCCGTTAGGGTGTCTTTCAGGTTTCGTGCATTCTGAATCGAATCGTAGTTGGCCACAATGAAAGTGGCACGTATAACGTCGAAAATAGAATTCGGACACCGCTCTGAGTAAGACCAACGTGTTGTCCACCCTCTATACTTCAATGAGGTTAAGCCGCGACACCTAAGACAGATCTGCACTCGATGACACCTCGATATCAGCTGGTCCCCACACTTACATCTTGCTCTCCTTACGTCAGTATACATCATATCAGTCTGTGACGCTGGTTTTGCAACATCTTGCGTGCCTTTAGGTGCGCCGCGACCAACACTTACCATGCACTGACCACAAAAAATGGAGGCGCCGCGGCTTGAACCCTGGACCTTTCACATGCCAAGCGAACGCGCTACCAACTGAGCTACGCGCCACGTACGAGCAAACTGCGCTATTCCCCATTCTTTGCGACTCAGATGCGCACGGACACGATGGTTGGTTGGTTTGTAGCGGTGAAGGGAGCAGAGTACAAAGGCGCGGACCCGTTCATATACACAAAAGTTCCAAGTAGTTTCGATGCTCTGGTATTACAAATGCAAATTCCGTCTGTTTTTAACGTCTTAAATTGAAAGAGCCGTCACAAATTGCTCCGTTTTCACTCCTTGTCGACAATCATACAGCACCTGAGGTAACAAACCCATCTCGAGCCCCATTGTGCACTCCATTATTCATGCCAACTCAGTGCCTCGCTCTTTACTACTGTGTACCAATCTTGTCGTCCAACTGCAAAACACTGGGCCACAACAAGTTTCCGCGTCTCCATTGCACTGCGCATACTACGAAACGCTCCCCAAACTTGGCACTCACCCTCGCAGCCGACTTTTCCGACTTTCCACGACGCTCACGCTAGTGACAGCATTATTTATAGTTCGACGTCGCGCCAAAGCGAATGAGCACATTTCGCCTACGGCTTAGGCCGACCTCCTAGTGTGGCTGCTCGGTGTCTGCAGGCAGCGAGGGTCTGCCAGCTTCCTGTGTTCGCACCTACGTCACCTTTGCTTGCTTGTCAGAGACAGACTATCGCAAGACATACAACTCACTCCATGAATTGATTGCTGCGGCATCTGTTATCAGCAGTCACAACTAGCAACACCAGTAGCAGCTGACTGCACGCAAAGAATAGGAATGTGCAGTGGGATTTACGTGAACTCGGCGCAAGCTTGTATCTTCCTAGACACATCTGCTGGCTGTGAATTATTCCACTTGCATATCAAGGTGCGCATGTAGGTGTGTTAAAAATTCTAGAGGCACTGGGTATTGATCCCAGTACCTCTCGCATACTAAGCAAGCGCTCTACTATCTGAGATACGCCCGCCCCCCCGAAGACTAATGGTGCTACATACAGCCATATAGACGTCACAGACCCTTGCACTCCCATTATTCAGCAGACAAACACTACTCTCTATGTATCCGTTAGGGTGTCTTTCAGGTTTCGTGCATTCTGAATCGAATCGTAGTTGGCCACAATGAAAGTGGCACGTATAACGTCGAAAATAGAATTCGGACACCGCTCTGAGTAAGACCAACGTGTTGTCCACCCTCTATACTTCAATGAGGTTAAGCCGCGATACCTAAGACAGATCTGCACTCGATGACACCTCGATAACAGCCGGTCCCCACACTTACATCTTGCTCTCCTTACGTCAGTATACATCATATCAGTCTGTGACGCTGGCTTTGCAACATCTTGCGTGCCTTTAGGTTCGCCGCGAGCAACACTTACCATGCACTGACCACAAAAAATGGAGGCGCCGCGGCTTGCACCCTGAACCTTTCACATGCCAAGCGAACGCTCTACCAACTGAGCTACGCCCCATGCACGAGCAAACTGCGCTATTCCCCATTCTTTGCGACTCAGATGCGCACGGACACGATGGTTGGTTGGTTTGTAGCGGTGAAGGGAGCAGAGTACAAAGGCGCGGACCCGTTCATATACACAAAAGTTCCAAGTAGTTTCGATGCTCTGGTATTAGAAATGCAAATTCCGTCTGTTTTTAACGTCTTAAATTGAAAGAGCCGTCACAAATTGCTCCGTTTTCACTCCTTGTCGACAATCATACAGCACCTGAGGTAACAAACACATCTCGAGCCCCATTGTGCACTCCATTATTCATGCCAACTCAGTGCCTCGCTCTTTACTACTGTGTACCAATCTTGTCGTCCAAATGCAAAACACTGGGCCACAACAAGTTTCCGCGTCTCCATTGCACTGCGCATACTACGAAATGCTCCCCAAACTTGGCACTCACGCTCGCAGCCGACTTTTCCGACTTTCCACGACGCTCACGCTAGTGACAGCATTATTTATAGTTCGACGTCGCGCCAAAGCGAATGAGCACATTTCGCCTACGGCTTAGGCCGCCCTCCTAGTGTGGCTGCTCGGTGTCTGCAGGCAGCGAGGGTCGGCAAGCTTCCTGTGTTCGCACCTATGTCACCTTTGCTTGCTTGTCAGAGACAGACTATCGCAAAACATTCAACTCACTCAATGAATTGATTGCTACGGCATCTGTTATCAGCAGTCACAACTAGCAACACCAGTAGCAGGTGACTGCACGCAAAGAATAGGAATGTGCAGTGGGATTTACGTGAACTCGGCGCAAGCTTGTATCTTCCTAGACACATCTGCTGGCTGTGAATTATTCCACTTGCATATCAAGGTGCGCATGTAGGTGTGTTAAAAATTCTAGAGGCACTGGGTATTGATCCCAGTACCTCTCGCATACTAAGCAAGCGCTCTACCATCTGAGCTACGCCCGCCTCCCCGAAGACTAATGGTGCTACATACAGCCATATAGACGACACAGACCCTTGCACTCCCATTATTCAGCAGACAAACACTACTCTCTATGTATCCATTAGGGTGTCTTTCAGGTTTCGTGCATTCTGAATCGAATCGTAGTTGGCCACAATGAAAGTGGCACGTATAATGTCGAAAATAGAATTCGGACACCGCTCTGAGTAAGACCAACGTGTTGTCCACCCTCTATACTTCAATGAGGTTAAGCCGCGATACCTAAGACAGATCTGCACTCGATGACACCTCGATAACAGCCGGTCCCCACACTTACATCTTGCTCTCCTTACGTCAGTATACATCATATCAGTCTGTGACGCTGGTTTTGCAACATGTTGCGTGCCTTTAGGTTCGCCGCGACCAACACTTACCATGCACTGACCACAAAAAATGGAGGCGCCGAGGCTTGAACCCCGGACCTTTCACATGCCAAGCGAACGCTCTACCAACTGAGCTACGCCCCATGCACGAGCAAACTGCGCTATTCCCCATTCTTTGCGACTCAGATGCGCACGGACACGATGGTTGGTTGGTTTGTAGCGGTGAAGGGAGCAGAGTACAAAGGCGTGGACCCGTTCATATACACAAAAGTTCCAAGTAGTTTCGATGCTCTGGTATTACAAATGCAAATTCCGTCTGTTTTTAACGTCTTAAATTGAAAGAGCCGTCACAAATTGCTCCGTTTTCACTCCTTGTCGACAATCATACAGCACCTGAGGTAACAAACACATCTCGAGCCCCATTGTGCACTCCATTATTCATGCCAACTCAGTGCCTCGCTCTTTACTACTGTGTACCAATCTTGTCGTCCAACTGCAAAACACTGGGCCACAACAAGTTTCCGCGTCTCCATTGCACTGCGCATACTACGAAACGCTCCCCAAACTTGGCACTCACCCACGCAGCCGACTTTTCCGACTTTCCACGACGCTCACGCTAGTGACAGCATTATTTATAGTTCGACGTCGCGCCAAAGCGAGTGAGCACATTTCGCCTACGGCTTAGGCCGCCCTCCTAGTGTGGCTGCTCGGTGTCTGCAGGCAGCGAGGTTCTGCCAGCTTCCTGTGTTCGTACCTATGTCACCTTTGCTTGCTTGTCAGAGACAGACTATCGCAAGACATACAACTCACTCCATGAATTGATTGCTACGGCATCTGTTATCAGCAGTCACAACTAGCAACACCAGTAGCAGCTGACTGCACGCAAAGAATAGGAATGTGCAGTGGGATTTACGTGAACTCGGCGCAAGCTTGTATCTTCCTAGACACATCTGCTGGCTGTGAATTATTCCACTTGCATATCAAGGTGCGCATGTAGGTGTGTTAAAAATTCTATACGCACTGGGTATTGATCCCAGTACCTCTCGCATACTAAGCAAGCGCTCTACCATCTTTTTTTTTTCTCTTTTGTTTTTTTTTCTTTTTTTTTTACTTTTTTTTTTTTTTTTGGGCCTCCCTTCTCCCCACACAGCCCATCCATTCGCTCTCCTTTTATGCCTTCTTCGGCGAGCTTCTATGCTATATCGACTGATTTTTTTTCAAATTTACTGTGACAGTTAGGGAAATGAAATGATGTTTGGCTTCTTCGCCATGTGAGGCTTCTCCTCCGTAGAACTGAAAATTGAAAAATTAAGGCTTCTTGGGAATTAATAAATTGTCACTCTTGCTTCATACTGAAAGAAATTAAACAAAAATAGAAAGATTGTAACTGAGGAACACGTTCAAGAAGCTTCCACTGCATTGTGTGCAACGAAACCAACTTCCGATATTACCGAGATCCTGGAAAATCATCATAGATGAAAGTAGTTGCTGGAGATATGGGGTTCATCCAGCAGTAAGTGTGAAGCCGCAGTGCCGTTTCGGGGTTCTGTCCGAGGCCTTCACGGCTACCGTAGCGGCCCTGGGGCACACGAAGTCCCCACCGTACTTCACCCTCAACAGCGATCCCCTACTTTGGCCTGTGACTACATTTTTCGTAGACGAGGGCTATTAAGATGTTTATCCAATCCCTTGTCTCTGAAACAGAATGTGTAACATGTTACCAAAAGTTTTTTTGTGGTCCCTGCGCGTATATATCTGATAATATTTTGCTCGTTCGTATAATTCGTATTCTAAAACACGGTCATTGCCGTGTTCAGATATAACGTAATGTACATAATTGCCAAACAACCACAACACAGCATTGGTTTTTTGGACAGGGAAGAAAACACCATCGGGGAAGAGTAATTTTTCAACATTGATCTCAGTACTAAAGTTCTGGTTATAAAGGCTACCCGCCGTTGGAGTCCCCTCCATATTTCGGCGTATCCGCCACAGAGAAAGCGGTGGATCAATGTGTCAACTGCGTCACATCGGGTGCACACAATCGTGTCACTAAGACCAATGGAGTGCAACTTTTCGTTAGTGGAAACTACGTTATTAACAACTCGGTACCAGGTTGCCTGAATGTCGGAAGACAGTTCACGATTACTAATATTTTTCCAAATTCTTTTCCAGTCTTTGTCGGGATATCTGCACTCCATTTTGTTGACATGTTCTTTCGTTGTTAAGAGTTCCATTAATTTCCTGCAATTCCTTGATTGTGGATTCGTAACAATACTGTCCATGTAGCTAATCTCTAAAAAGAACTGGCGAATATATTTCAATTTATAATTAATTCCGCCTATATTTATGGGTGGACGTAAATTTTCTGGCTGTAGGAGTCGATACAGCCTGGCTGTAATACTATGTGGATGTTTTTCTATAATTTGTAGGGTCCTCTTTATATATAACGCCGTAGTCTTCCGCCATATATCTGTTAAACGTAGGCCCCCTTCAGCGGAAGGTAACGTAACTGTACCGACTGCTACTCTAAAAATATTCCCTGTCCATATAAATCGGCAAATGATACTCATTATACGTTTGGCAATGGGTTTCGAAACTGGCAATATTTGACCTATATATATAGCTTTTGATAAAATGGACCAATTAATTATTCTGATTCGTTGTTTAATGTTCAGATGTCTGGTCTGATTGAGTATTGTGGCTCCTCTGATTGTATCCAGTACTTTCTTCCAATTGTAGGTCATGGTCTGAAGCGGACATCGGTAAAAGGTGACACCCAGAGCGGTGTGACGATCGACGGAGCGTGCCCATTCCAAACGGACATCTTGAAGACCTTTAAGATTTAAAAACGAACTCTTCACCTCGTTAACCCTAGCGCCTGTAGCTTCACAAAAGATCTGAATATTCGTAGTTAATTTCTCTAAATCTTCGTTACTACGAATAACCACTCCAACGTCATCAGCATATGCATTGGTGACGTTGTTAACGCCAGATATCGTGATGCCCTCAAGATCGACATCGAGTCTCCTTAGTAAAGGCTCCAGTGCAACAACATACAGGAGCATTGACAAAGGACTTCCCTGCGGGACGCCGTTGCGAATTTCAATGGGTGGAGTGAAATGCCCATTTACAGACACTTGTGTTTGGATGCCTTCAACAATGTTAATTAAAACTTGCACAAAATGTTGACTAAAACCCACATAGGTCAACGTTCTGAACAAAAATAAGTGGTTGACCCTGTCAAAAGCCTTTGAGAAGTCGATAAAGGCAAGGCCTCCTGGTGAGGATGACGTTGCAAAAATTGCAGAGACATCCCTATATTCACAAACAGTTTTAAAAATATTCCGCCCCGAGAGACAGGTTTGGTGGTCACCTATGATCTTCTCCATTAGAGGTCTCAGTCTTTCCTTCAGTACACGTGCAATTATTTTATAATCCGAGTTCATCAAACATATTGGTCTCAATTGATTGAGATCTTTAACTGTCGCGTTCCTTCCCTTTGGTATTAGCACAGTTACGCTTGCTTTGAACTCGCGTGGAACAGTAACACCTTGCAACACTTCATTTATCACTTCTGTGAATTGATTACCGATGAGAGGCCAAAATTTACAATAAAACTCTACAGGCAAGCCATCAGGCCCTGGGGACTTACGGGTAGGCGAATATTTAAGTATATCAAACACCTCCTCACATGTGATCGCAGTGGTAAGGGACACATTGTCCTCGTCATTGATAACGTTGTCGATACCTGTAGTTCGTAGCAAATCGTTCGCACAGTCTAGATTATACCGGGTATCAGTATATAACGTACGATAAAATCCATAAACTGCATTTAAAATGTCAGAGTGTTCCGTCAGCACCCGGTTATCGCCCACTCTAAGACAAGCAATAAACGCTCGTCTTCTATTTCTTTCATGTTCGAGTAAGTGGTACAGCGATGCGTTTTCGTCCTCCACCGTTGTCGGGACACGAGATTTAATTTTTAAACCCTCCAGCTGTTGTCGCTTGAGACTTATGAGGTGAGCCTTGATCTTCTTTATTTCAGTGAAAACCTCATCAGTCATCTGCTGAGCTGATAGTTCCCTTAAGCATGTATAGTAAAATTCAACGGTATTGCGAGACCACATCGCTCGCTCCCTCCCGTAAGCTATTAGGGATGATCTCAATTTCTTTTTAGCACATGAGATCCACCACGCAAGGCGAGAGCTGTATTTATGGCGCATACGTAGAGCAGCCTGCCATACCTCCGCTACTGTTCTTGATAGGGCACCCTCGAACAACATATGGGTATTCAGCTTCCATAAGGGGCGACCCCAATACGTTCCTTGCTTCTGAAACCGAATGCTGCATTTCACTGCGAGATGGTCCGAAAAGGTAGTGGGAATTACTTCGATACTACTGATTTTATTTTCCAGGTTTGCTGTGACGTATATTCTGTCTATTCTGCTTTGCGAGCGACTACTGATGTACGTAAATTTGACTAACGTGGGGTATTTGCTTTCCCACACGTCTGTCCACTTCATGTTTGTCACCAAAGCCGCCAGTTCCCTGGAGAAGTTAAAATTTGGTCGCTGATCCTTTTTGTGAAGTACACAATTAAAGTCACCACCGATTAAAGCTTCCGCCGGATTCCCCTTAAGTAAATAGACCATATCGTTCTTAAAAAAATTAGCCCTATCATCTCTAGCGTTGTTACCAGAGGGGACATATACATTTAAAACAGTAGTAGTAAAAATTTTACAACTGATGCCCCTCCCATTTTCTAACAGACAGATATCCTTCACATCAATACCATCTTTGACAAGGATCGCAGTCCCACATGTGGCTTCCGGTGCAATATTTAAAATCTCTTGAAAACCTGGGACATAAAAGTTGTGGACATTAAATTCCTGTAGGAGGGCTATATCAGTATCCGACTGGTAAAGGAAATCTTTTAAAGAAGCGACTTTCGTTTCACTGCGAATCCGATTTATGTTGATCGTGGTCACATTATATGTCAGTTCCGTTGGCATAGGTGCAGGTAAAAGAAATTGGCTAATGAAGTATACCCCATGCAGAGTCACGTCTGTACCATTCCAATCTGTCTGTCAGAAAGAAAAATAGACATTAAAAAAAAATTAAATGCCACTAGCATGTGTCAGGTCCATCTCCATTCCGTGGTCGGTGCGATCTTCTTGGGCATCGGCCCAATCAAGTCCTTTTCCTGAGACAGTTCGGTCTAAATCCATAGTAGTGCCGATCTGCAAACCTGCGACGCCAAGCGGTGCGCGAGGTTGTTGTTGAAGATCATCTGCATCGTCACGACTCATCTCCGCTTCAGTACACTCGTTAACTCGTGCTACTGGGCATTGTTCTCGTAGTCGTTCATTATCCCTTAAATGTTTTAACTTTTCCCGCAATGCAGGAGCTAAACTCTCTGCTGCTTTGTGTGCCAATCTCCTCTTCTTGCCTTTCTTCGAAGATCTCTTCGGCGATCTAGCAGGAGATGAAGATTGCGACCTGTCAGGAGAAGTACCGGATGATACGTCTGACGTCGCCTGTTCCTTTTTTCGGACAAAAGTCCACGTATCGCATTCCACAACGGCAGAAGGAGGCACATCTTTTTCCATGGCTCCCACTGGTAGCAACCCAGTCTCCAATTCTACACTATCGCTCGTTGTGGTTTCCTTGACGCAAGTGTCTTCTGTGGGCGCCAACGTGAAACCAATGTACAGATTGCTATCTTCGTTCATAGTTCCCGCAGAGTGGATGCCTGGAGCGTCCACTCCTCGGAAGCTAGTGGCAATATCCTCACGTTGGTGGGAATCCTGACGACGCAAGGAAACCTCCGTTGCGGGTATTTGGGGATCTTCGGCCGAGTCCGCGGAAGAACGAGCAACCACAGTGGGAGAGTTGGAAAAAGTTGGCGTCGGCATAGATTCGAGGGGCGCGGAGCTGATCGGCAGACCATCCGCAAATCTAGAGCTTGAAGCCGGAGTATCATCGACAACCGCCCGCGAGGCAGCAGGCTCCCCGCGCACAGGCGGCACCAACTCGCCTCGGCTGCGGAAGTCAGCAGCGGCAGCGTATGACAACTTCATACCAACAACAGGGCCGGAACTCGGCATCTCGTCACGCGGTAACTGCGGGACACGCCTCCGTGAACATTCTGCACGAATGTGTTCCGTGGAATTGCATAAAGCGCAAGTCCGCGGTTGCCCATCATAGATAATCAAAGCACGATACCCACAAATATTAAGATAAGAGGGGACATGCTTCTGTAATTCAATCTTAATTTGCCTTACGCCGTTCAAGACAGGAAACATATGAGCTTCAGACCACCTTTCTGCCACATTGGAAATAATTCTGCCATAAGGCCGAAGGGCAACATTAATTTCTTCGGGCGGAATTTCAAAAGGGAGCTCAAACACTCTGATCGTACGAATCCCGTACCCAGCATGACTAACAGCAACGTCACTCACATTCCCATCAGAATGATTAAACTTCACGCTACCTCCAAAACGATCCACAATGGAACTACATAATTCTGGACTTTTCATCTTCAGATACACAGCATTTGTCACAAACGAGAGATAAACTCCGACAACATCATCACCGTTAATCAATACTTTTTCGATAAACCATGCTTTAATTTCAAATGCTTTAGGTCGAACGAAATTTCGATCGAAAGTTAACTTGATTGTGTCTTTCCTCAAATAATTCGACCTATTCATTCTAGAACTTCATGAATACAAGTGCAACACGAATAGCGGCTTAGCAGCACCACTAACCTCAAACGCAGCGACTCAGCCTGTGTTTACTACAGCCAGACGTCCAGCTCCGCCACACGTCCGTCCCGCTCGGCGGCTGACTCGCAACTGCAACTGCCATCTGAGCTACGCCCGGCCCCCCGAAGACTAATGGTGCTACATACAGCCATATAGACGACACAGACCCTTGCACTCCCATTATTCAGCAGACAAACACTACTCTCTATGTATCCGTTAGGGTGTCTTTCAGGTTTCGTGCATTCTGAATCGAATCGTAGTTGGCCACAATGAAAGTGGCACGTATAACGTCGAAAATAGAATTCGGACACCGCTCTGAGTAAGACCAACGTGTTGTCCACCCTCTATACTTCAATGAGGTTAAGCCGCGAGACCTAAGACAGATCTGCACTCGATGACACCTCGATAACAGCCGGTCCCCACACTTACATCTTGCTCTCCTTACGTCAGTATACATCATATCAGTCTGTGACGCTGGCTTTGCAACATCTTGCGTGCCTTTAGGTTCGCCGCGACCAACACTTACCATGCACTGACCACAAAAAATGGAGGCGCCGCGGCTTGAACCCTGGACTTTTCACATGCCAAGCGAACGCTCTACCAACTGAGCTACGCCCCATGCACGAGCAAACTGCGCTATTCCCCATTCTTTGCGACTCAGATGCGCACGGACACGATGGTTGGTTGGTTTGTAGCGGTGAAGGGAGCAGAGTACAAAGGCGCGGACCCGTTCATATACACAAAAGTTCCAAGTAGTTTCGATGCTCTGGTATTACAAATGCAAATTCCGTCTGTTTTTAACGTCTTAAATTGAAAGAGCCGTCACAAATTGCTCCGTTTTCACTCCTTGTCGACAATCATACAGCACCTGAGGTAACAAACACATCTCGAGCCCCATTGTGCACTCCATTATTCATGCCAACTCAGTGCCTCGCTCTTTACTACTGTGTACCAATCTTGTCGTCCAACTGCAAAACACTGGGCCACAACAAGTTTCCGCGTCTCCATTGCACTGCGCATACTACGAAATGCTCCCCAAACTTGGCACTCACCCTCGCAGCCGACTTTTCCGACTTTCCACGACGCTCACGCTAGTGACAGCATTATTTATAGTTCGACGTAGCGCCAAAGCGAATGAGCACATTTCGCCTACGGCTTAGGCCGCCCTCCTAGTGTGGCTGCTCGGTGTCTGCAGGCAGCGAGGGTCGGCAAGCTTCCTGTGTTCGCACCTATGTCACCTTTGCTTGCTTGTCAGAGACAGACTATCGCAAAACATTCAACTCACTCAATGAATTGATTGCTACGGCATCTGTTATCAGCAGTCACAACTAGCAACACCAGTAGCAGCTGACTGCACGCAAAGAATAGGAATGTGCAGTGGGATTTACGTGAACTCGGCGCAAGCTTGTATCTTCCTAGACACATCTGCTGGCTGTGAATTATTCCACTTGCATATCAAGGTGCGCATGTAGGTGTGTTAAAAATTCTAGAGGCACTGGGTATTGATCCCAGCACCTCTCGCATACTAAGCAAGCGCTCTACCATCTGAGCTACGCCCGCCCCCCCGAAGACTAATGGTGCTACATACAGCCATATAGACGACACAGACCCTTGCACTCCCATTATTCAGCAGACAAACCCTACTCTCTATGTATCCGTTAGGGTGTCTTTCAGGTTTCGTGCATTCTGAATCGAATGGTAGTTGGCCACAATGAAAGTGGCACGTATAACGTCGAAAATAGAATTCGGACACCGCTCTGAGTAAGACCAACGTGTTGTCCACCCTCTATACTTCAATGAGGTTAAGCCGCGAGACCTAAGACAGATCTGCACTCGATGACACCTCGATAACAGCCGGTCCCCACACTTACATCTTGCTCTCCTTACGTCAGTATACATCATATCAGACTGTGACGCTGGCTTTGCAACATCTTGCGTGCCTTTAGGTTCGCCGCGACCAACACTTACCATGCACTGACCACAAAAAATGGAGGCGCCGCGGCTTGAACCCTGGACCTTTCACATGCCAAGCGAACGCTCTACCAACTGAGCTACGCCACATGCACGAGCAAACTGCGCTATTTCCCATTCTTTGCGACTCAGATGCGCACGGACACGATGGTTGGTTGGTTTGTAGCGGTGAAGGGAGCAGAGTACAAAGGCGCGGACCCGTTCATATACACAAAAGTTCCAAGTAGTTTCGATGCTCTGGTATTACAAATGCAAATTCCGTCTGTTTTTAACGTCTTAAATTGAAAGAGCCGTCACAAATTGCTCCGTTTTCACTCCTTGTCGACAATCATACAGCACCTGAGGTAACAAACACATCTCGAGCCCCATTGTGCACTCCATTATTCATGCCAACTCAGTGCCTCGCCCTTTACTACTGTGTACCAATCTTGTCGTCCAACTGCAAAACACTGGGCCACAACAAGTTTCCGCGTCTCCATTGCACAGCGCATACTACGAAATGCTCCCCAAACTTGGCACTCACCCTCGCAGCCGACTTTTCCGACTTTCCACGACGCTCACGCTAGTGACAGCATTATTTATAGTTCGACGTCGCGCCAAAGCGAATGAGCACATTTCGCCTACGGCTTAGGCCGCCCTCCTAGTGTGGCTGCTCGGTGTCTGCAGGCAGCGAGGGTCTGCCAGCTTCCTGTGTTCGCACCTATGTCACCTTTGCTTGCTTGTCAGAGATAGACTATCGCAAAACATACAACTCACTCCATGAATTGATTGCTACGGCATCTGTTATCAGCAGTCACAACTAGCAACACCAGTAGCAGCTGACTGCACGCAAAGAATAGGAATGTGCAGTGGGATTTACGTGAACTCGGCGCAAGCTTGTATCTTCCTAGACACATCTGCTGGCTGTGAATTATTCCACTTGCATATCAAGGTGCGCATGTAGGTGTGTTAAAAATTCTAGAGGCACTGGGTATTGATCCCAGTACCTCTCGCATACTAAGCAAGCGCTCTACCATCTGAGCTACGCCCGCCCCCCCGAAGCCTAATGGTGCTACATACAGCCATATAGACGACACAGACCCTTGCACTCCCATTATTCAGCAGACAAACACTACTCTCTATGTATCCGTTAGGGTGTCTTTCAGGTTTCGTGCATTCTGTATCGAATCGTAGTTGGCCACAATGAAAGTGGCACGTATAACGTCGAAAATAGAATTCGGACACTACTCTGAGTAAGACCAACGTGTTGTCCACCCTCTATACTTCATTGAGGTTAAGCCGCGATACCTAAGACAGATCTGCACTCGATGACACCTCGATAACAGCCGGTCCCCACACTTACATCTTGCTCTCCTTACGTCAGTATACATCATATCAGTCTGCGACGCTGGCTTTGCAACATCTTGCGCGCCTTTAGGGTCGCCGCGACCAACACTTACCATGCACTGACCACAAACAATGGAGGCGCCGCGGCTTGAACCCTGGACCTTTCACATGCCAAGCGAACGCTCTACCAACTGAGCTACGCCCCATGCACGAGCAAACTGCGCTATTCCCCATTCTTTGCGACTCAGATGCGCACGGACACGATGGTTGGTTGGTTTGTAGCGGTGAAGGGAGCAGAGTACAAAGGCGCGGACCCGTTCATATACACAAAAGTTCCAAGTAGTTTCGATGCTCTGGTATTACAAATGCAAATTCCGTCTGTTTTTAACGTCTTAAATTGAAAGAGCCGTCACAAATTGCTCCGTTTTCACTCCTTGTCGACAATCATACAGCACCTGAGGTAACAAACACATCTCGAGCCCCATTGTGCACTCCATTACTCATGCCAACTCAGTGCCTCGCTCTTTACTACTGTGTACCAATCTTGTCGTCCAACTGCAAAACACTGGGCCACAACAAGTTTCCGCGTCTCCATTGCACTGCGCATACTACGAAACGCTCCCCAAACTTGGCACTCACCCTCGCAGCCGACTTTTCCGACTTTCCACGACGCTCACGCTAGTGACAGCATTATTTATAGTTCGACGTAGCGCCAAAGCGAATGAGCACATTTCGCCTACGGCTTAGGCCGCCCTCCTAGTGTGGCTGCTCGGTGTCTGCAGGCAGCGAGGGTCTGCCAGCTTCCTATGTTCGCACCTATGTCACCTTTGCTTGCTTGTCAGAGACAGACTATCGCAAAACATACAACTCACTCCATGAATTGATTGCTACGGCATCTGTTATCAGCAGTCACAACTAGCAACACCAGTAGCAGCTTACTGCACGTAAAGAATAGGAATGTGCAGTGGGATTTACGTAAACTCGGCGCAAGCTTGTATCTTCCTAGACACATCTGCTGGCTGTGAATTATTCCACTTGCATATCAAGGTGCGCATGTAGGTGTGTTAAAAATTCTAGAGGCACTGGGTATTGATCCCAGTACCTCTCGCATACTAAGCAAGCGCTCTACCATCTGAGCTACGCCCGCCCCCCTAAGACTAATGGTGCTACATACAGCCATATAGACGACACAGACCCTTGCACTCCCATTATTCAGCAGACAAACACTACTCTCTATGTATCCATTAGGGTGTCTTTCAGGTTTCGTGCATTCTGTATCGAATCGTAGTTGGCCACAATGAAAGTGGCACGTATAACGTCAAAAATAGAATTCGGACACCGCTCTGAGTAAGACCAACGTGTTGTCCACACTCTAGACTTCATTGAGGTTAAGCCGCGATACCTAAGACAAATCTGCACTCGATGACACATCGATATCAGCCGGTCCCCACACTTACATCTTGCTCTCCTTACGTCAGTATACATCATATCAGTCTGTGACGCTGGCTTTGCAACATCTTGAGTGCCTTTAGGTTCGCCGCGACCAACACTTACCATGCAATGACCACAAAAAATGGAGGCGCCGCGGCTTGAACCCTGAACCTTTCACATGCCAAGCGAACGCTCTACCAACTGAGCTACGCCCCATGCACGAGCAAACTGCGCTATTCCCCATTCTTTGCGACTCAGATGCGCACGGACACGATGGTTGGTTGGTTTGTAGCGTTGAAGGGAGCAGAGTACAAAGGCGCGGACCCTTTCATATACACAAAAGTTCCAAGTAGTTTCGATGCTCAGGTATTACAAATGCAAATTCCGTCTGTTTTTAACGTCTTAAATTGAAAGAGCCGTCACAAATTGCTCCGTTTTCACTCCTTGTCGACAATCATACAGCACCTGAGGTAACAAACACATCTCGAGCCCCATTGTGCACTCCATTATTCATGCCAACTCAATGCCTCGCTCTTTACTACTGTGTACCAATCTTGTCGTCCAACTGCAAAACACTGGGCCACAACAAGTTTCCGCGTCTCCATTGCACTGCGCATACTACGAAACGCTCCCCAAACTTGGCACTCACACTCGCAGCCGACTTTTCCGACTTTCCACGACGCTCACGCTAGTGACAGCATTATTTATAGTTCGACGTCGCGCCAAAGCGAATGAGCACATTTCGCCTACGGCTTAGGCCGCCCTCCTAGTGTGGCTGCTCGGTGTCTGCAGGCAGCGAGGGTCTGCCAGCTTCCTGTGTTCGCACCTATGTCACCTTCACTTGCTTGTCAGAGACAGACTATCGCAAAACATACAACTCACTCCATGAATTGATTGCTACGGTATCTGTTATCAGCAGTCACAACTAGCAACACCAGTAGCAGCTGACTGCACGCAAAGAATAGGAATGTGCAGTGGGATTTACGTGAACTCGGCGCAAGCTTGTATCTTCCTAGACACATCTGCTGGCTGTGAATTATTCCACTTGCATATCAAGGTGCGCATGTAGGTGTGTTAAAAATTCTAGAGGCACTGGGTATTGATCCCAGTACCTCTCGCATACTAAACAAGCGCTCTACCATCTGAGCTACGCCCGCCCCCCTAAGACTAATGGTGCTACATACAGCAATATAGACGACACAGACCCTTGCACTCCCATTATTCAGCAGACAAACACTACTCTCTATGTATCCGTTAGGGTGTCTTTCAGGTTTCGTGCATTCTGTATCGAATCGTAGTTGGCCACAATGAAAGTGGCACGTATAACGTCGAAAATAGAATTCGGACACCGCTCTGAGTAAGACCAACGTGTTGTCTACCCTCTAGACTTCATTGAGGTTAAGCCGCGATACCTAAGACAGATCTGCACTCGATGACACATCGATATCAGCCGGTCCCCACACTTACATCTTGCTCTCCTTACGTCAGTATACATCATATCAGTCTGTGACGCTGGCTTTGCAACATCTTGAGTGCCTTTAGGTTCGCCGCAACCAACACTTACCATGCAATGACCACAAAAAATGGAGGCGCCGCGGCTTGAACCCTGGACCTTTCACATGCCAAGCGAACGCTCTACCAACTGAGCTACGCCCCATGCACGAGCAAACTGCGCTATTCATCATTCTTTGCGACTCAGATGCGCACGGACACGATGGTTGGTTGGTTTGTAGCGTTGAAGGGAGCAGAGTACAAAGGCGCGGACCCGTTCATATACACAAAAGTTCCAAGTAGTTTCGATGCTCAGGTATTACAAATGCAAATTCCGTCTGTTTTTAACGTCTTAAATTGAAAGAGCCGTCACAAATTGCTCCGTTTTCACTCCTTGTCGACAATCATACAGCACCTGAGGTAACAAACACATCTCGAGCCCCATTGTGCACTCCATTATTCATGCCAACTCAGTGCCTCGCTCTTTACTACTGTGTACCAATCTTGTCGTCCAACTGCAAAACACTGGGCCACAACAAGTTTCCGCGTCTCCATTGCACTGCGCATACTACGAAACGCTCCCCAAACTTGGCACTCACCCTCGCAGCCGACTTTTCCGACTTTCCACGACGCTCACGCTAGTGACAGGATTATTTATAGTTCGACGTCGCGCCAAAGCGAATGAGCACATTTCGCCTACGGCTTAGGCCGCCCTCCTAGTGTGGCTGCTCGGTGTCTGCAGGCAGCGAGGGTCTGCCAGCTTCCTGTGTTCGCACCTATGTCACCTTTGCTTGCTTGTCAGAGATAGACTATCGCAAAACATACAACTCACTCCATGAATTGATTGCTACGGCATCTGTTATCAGCAGTCACAACTAGCAACACCAGTAGCAGCTGACTGCACGCAAAGAATAGGAATGTGCAGTGGGATTTACGTGAACTCGGCGCAAGCTTGTATCTTCCTAGACACATCTGCTGGCTGTGAATTATTCCACTTGCATATCAAGGTGCGCATGTAGGTGTGTTAAAAATTCTAGAGGCACTGGGTATTGATCCCAGTACCTCTCGCATACTAAGCAAGCGCTCTACCATCTGAGCTACGCCCGCCCCCCCGAAGCCTAATGGTGCTACATACAGCCATATAGACGACACAGACCCTTGCACTCCCATTATTCAGCAGACAAACACTACTCTCTATGTATCCGTTAGGGTGTCTTTCAGGTTTCGTGCATTCTGTATCGAATCGTAGTTGGCCACAATGAAAGTGGCACGTATAACGTCGAAAATAGAATTCGGACACCACTCTGAGTAAGACCAACGTGTTGTCCACCCTCTATACTTCATTGAGGTTAAGCCGCGATACCTAAGACAGATCTGCACTCGATGACACCTCGATATCAGCTGGTCCCCACACTTACATCTTGCTCTCCTTACGTCAGTATACATCATATCAGTCTGCGACGCTGGCTTTGCAACATCTTGCGTGCCTTTAGGGTCGCCGCGACCAACACTTACCATGCACTGACCACAAAAAATGGAGGCGCCGCGGCTTGAACCCTGGACCTTTCACATGCCAAGCGAACGCTCTACCAACTGAGCTACGCCCCATGCACGAGCAAACTGCGCTATTCCCCATTCTTTGCGACTCAGATGCGCACGGACACGATGGTTGGTTGGTTTGTAGCGGTGAAGGGAGCAGAGTACAAAGGCGCGGACCCGTTCATATACACAAAAGTTCCAAGTAGTTTCGATGCTCTGGTATTACAAATGCAAATTCCGTCTGTTTTTAACGTCTTAAATTGAAAGAGCCGTCACAAATTGCTCCGTTTTCACTCCTTGTCGACAATCATACAGCACCTGAGGTAACAAACACATCTCGAGCCCCATTGTGCACTCCATTACTCATGCCAACTCAGTGCCTCGCTCTTTACTACTGTGTACCAATCTTGTCGTCCAACTGCAAAACACTGGGCCACAACAAGTTTCCGCGTCTCCATTGCACTGCGCATACTACGAAACGCTCCCCAAACTTGGCACTCACCCTCGCAGCCGACTTTTCCGACTTTTCACGACGCTCACGCTAGTGACAGCATTATTTATAGTTCGACGTAGCGCCAAAGCGAATGAGCACATTTCGCCTACGGCTTAGGCCGCCCTCCTAGTGTGGCTGCTCGGTGTCTGCAGGCAGCGAGGGTCTGCCAGCTTCCTATGTTCGCACCTATGTCACCTTTGCTTGCTTGTCAGAGACAGACTATCGCAAAACATACAACTCACTCCATGAATTGATTGCTACGGCATCTGTTATCAGCAGTCACAACTAGCAACACCAGTAGCAGCTTACTGCACGTAAAGAATAGGAATGTGCAGTGGGATTTACGTAAACTCGGCGCAAGCTTGTATCTTCCTAGACACATCTGCTGGCTGTGAATTATTCCACTTGCATATCAAGGTGCGCATGTAGGTGTGTTAAAAATTCTAGAGGCACTGGGTATTGATCTCAGTACCTCTCGCATACTAAGCAAGCGCTCTACCATCTGAGCTACGCCCGCCCCCCTAAGACTAATGGTGCTACATACAGCCATATAGACGACACAGACCCTTGCACTCCCATTATTCAGCAGACAAACACTACTCTCTATGTATCCATTAGGGTGTCTTTCAGGTTTCGTGCATTCTGTATCGAATCGTAGTTGGCCACAATGAAAGTGGCACGTATAACGTCAAAAATAGAATTCGGACACCGCTCTGAGTAAGACCAACGTGTTGTCCACACTCTAGACTTCATTGAGGTTAAGCCGCGATACCTAAGACAAATCTGCACTCGATGACACATCGATATCAGCCGGTCCCCACACTTACATCTTGCTCTCCTTACGTCAGTATACATCATATCAGTCTGTGACGCTGGCTTTGCAACATCTTGAGTGCCTTTAGGTTCGCCGCGACCAACACTTACCATGCAATGACCACAAAAAATGGAGGCGCCGCGGCTTGAACCCTGAACCTTTCACATGCCAAGCGAACGCTCTACCAACTGAGCTACGCCCCATGCACGAGCAAACTGCGCTATTCCCCATTCTTTGCGACTCAGATGCGCACGGACACGATGGTTGGTTGGTTTGTAGCGTTGAAGGGAGCAGAGTACAAAGGCGCGGACCCTTTCATATACACAAAAGTTCCAAGTAGTTTCGATGCTCAGGTATTACAAATGCAAATTCCGTCTGTTTTTAACGTCTTAAATTGAAAGAGCCGTCACAAATTGCTCCGTTTTCACTCCTTGTCGACAATCATACAGCACCTGAGGTAACAAACACATCTCGAGCCCCATTGTGCACTCCATTATTCATGCCAACTCAATGCCTCGCTCTTTACTACTGTGTACCAATCTTGTCGTCCAACTGCAAAACACTGGGCCACAACAAGTTTCCGCGTCTCCATTGCACTGCGCATACTACGAAACGCTCCCCAAACTTGGCACTCACACTCGCAGCCGACTTTTCCGACTTTCCACGACGCTCACGCTAGTGACAGCATTATTTATAGTTCGACGTCGCGCCAAAGCGAATGAGCACATTTCGCCTACGGCTTAGGCCGCCCTCCTAGTGTGGCTGCTCGGTGTCTGCAGGCAGCGAGGGTCTGCCAGCTTCCTGTGTTCGCACCTATGTCACCTTCACTTGCTTGTCAGAGACAGACTATCGCAAAACATACAACTCACTCCATGAATTGATTGCTACGGTATCTGTTATCAGCAGTCACAACTAGCAACACCAGTAGCAGCTGACTGCACGCAAAGAATAGGAATGTGCAGTGGGATTTACGTGAACTCGGCGCAAGCTTGTATCTTCCTAGACACATCTGCTGGCTGTGAATTATTCCACTTGCATATCAAGGTGCGCATGTAGGTGTGTTAAAAATTCTAGAGGCACTGGGTATTGATCCCAGTACCTCTCGCATACTAAACAAGCGCTCTACCATCTGAGCTACGCCCGCCCCCCTAAGACTAATGGTGCTACATACAGCAATATAGACGACACAGACCCTTGCACTCCCATTATTCAGCAGACAAACACTACTCTCTATGTATCCGTTAGGGTGTCTTTCAGGTTTCGTGCATTCTGTATCGAATCGTAGTTGGCCACAATGAAAGTGGCACGTATAACGTCGAAAATAGAATTCGGACACCGCTCTGAGTAAGACCAACGTGTTGTCTACCCTCTAGACTTCATTGAGGTTAAGCCGCGATACCTAAGACAGATCTGCACTCGATGACACATCGATATCAGCCGGTCCCCACACTTACATCTTGCTCTCCTTACGTCAGTATACATCATATCAGTCTGTGACGCTGGCTTTGCAACATCTTGAGTGCCTTTAGGTTCGCCGCAACCAACACTTACCATGCAATGACCACAAAAAATGGAGGCGCCGCGGCTTGAACCCTGGACCTTTCACATGCCAAGCGAACGCTCTACCAACTGAGCTACGCCCCATGCACGAGCAAACTGCGCTATTCATCATTCTTTGCGACTCAGATGCGCACGGACACGATGGTTGGTTGGTTTGTAGCGTTGAAGGGAGCAGAGTACAAAGGCGCGGACCCGTTCATATACACAAAAGTTCCAAGTAGTTTCGATGCTCAGGTATTACAAATGCAAATTCCGTCTGTTTTTAACGTCTTAAATTGAAAGAGCCGTCACAAATTGCTCCGTTTTCACTCCTTGTCGACAATCATACAGCACCTGAGGTAACAAACACATCTCGAGCCCCATTGTGCACTCCATTATTCATGCCAACTCAGTGCCTCGCTCTTTACTACTGTGTACCAATCTTGTCGTCCAACTGCAAAACACTGGGCCACAACAAGTTTCCGCGTCTCCATTGCACTGCGCATACTACGAAACGCTCCCCAAACTTGGCACTCACCCTCGCAGCCGACTTTTCCGACTTTCCACGACGCTCACGCTAGTGACAGGATTATTTATAGTTCGACGTCGCGCCAAAGCGAATGAGCACATTTCGCCTACGGCTTAGGCCGCCCTCCTAGTGTGGCTGCTCGGTGACTGCAGGCAGCGAGGGTCGGCAAGCTTCCTGTGTTCGCACCTATGTCACCTTTGCTTGCTTGTCAGAGACAGACTATCGCAAAACATTCAACTCACTCAATGAATTGATTGCTACGGCATCTGTTATCAGCAGTCACAACTAGCAACACCAGTAGCAGCTGACTGCACGCAAAGAATAGGAATGTGCAGTGGGATTTACGTGAACTCGGCGCAAGGCAGATCTTTCCGACATATGCTTGAGAATCTTACGGGAACTCTTGTACTGTTTCTAAATTAAGTGTAGGCGTGGGATGAGGGTGCTTCCTGCGCACTAATAACAGCACGCTTGTCAATTGTGGATGCTAATCATTCGCTTGTATCTTCCTAGACACATCTGCTGGTTGTGAATTATTCCACATGCATATCAAGGTGCGCATGTAGGTGTGTTAAAAATTCTAGAGGCACTGGGTATTGATCCCAGTACCTCTCGCATACTAAGCAAGCGCTCTACCATCTGAGCTACGCCCGCCCCCCCACCTAAACTTAATGGTGCTACATACTGCCATATAGACGACACAGACCCTTGCACTCCCATTGTTCAGCAGACAAACACTACTCTCTATGTATCCGTTAGGGTGTCTTTCAGGTTTCGTGCATTCTGTATCGAATCGTAGTTGGCCACAATGAAAGTGGCACGTATAACGCCGAAAATAGAATTCGGACACCGCTCTGAGTAAGACCAACGTGTTGTCCACCCTCTAGACTTCAATGAGGTTAAGCCGCGATACCTAAGACAGATCTGCACTAGATGACACCTCGATATCAGCTGGTCCCCATACTTACATCTTGCTCTCCTTACGTCAGTATACATCATATCAGACTGCGACGCTGGCTTTGCAACATCTTGCGTGCCTTTAGGGTCGCCGCGACCAACACTTACCATGCACTGACCACAAAAAATGGAGGCACCGCGGCTTGAACCCTGGACCTTTCACATGCCAAGCGAACGCTCTACCAACTGAGCTACGCCCCATGCACGAGCAAACTGCGCTATTCCCCATTCTTTGCGACTCAGATGCGCACGGACACGATGGTTGGTTGGTTTGTAGTGGTGAAGGGAGCAGAGTACAAAGGCGCGGACCCGTTCATATACACAAAAGTTCCAAGTAGTTTCGATGCTCTGGTATTAGAAATGCAAATTCCGTCTGTTTTTAACGTCTTAAATTGAAAGAGCCGTCACAAATTGCTCCGTTTTCACTCCTTGTCGACAATCATACAGCACCTGAGGTAACAAACACATCTCGAGCCCCATTGTGCACTCCATTATTCATGCCAACTCAGTGCCTCGCTCTTTACTACTGTGTACCAATCTTGTCGTCCAACTGCAAAACACTGGGCCACAACAAGTTTCCGCGTCTCCATTGCACTGGGCATACTACGAAACGCTCCCCAAACTTGGCACTCACCCTCGCAGCCGACTTTTCCGACTTTCCACGACGCTCACGCTAGTGACAGCATTATTTATAGTTCGACGTCGCGCCAAAGCGAATGAGCACATTTCGCCTACGGCTTAGGCCGCCCTCCTAGTGTGGCTGCTCGGTGTCTGCAGGCAGCGAGGGTCTGCCAGCTTCCTGTGTTCGCACCTATGTCACCTTTGCTTGCTTGTCAGAGACAGACTATCGCAAAACATACAACTCACTCCATGAATTGATTGCTACGGCATCTGTTATCAGCAGTCACAACTAGCAACAACAGTAGCAGCTGACTGCACGCAAAGAATAGGAATGTGCAGTGGGATTTACGTGAACTCGGCGCAAGCTTGTATCTTCCTAGACACATCTGCTGGCTGTGAATTATTCCACTTGCATATCAAGGTGCGCATGTAGGTGTGTTAAAAATTCTGGAGGCACTGGGTATTGATCCCAGTACCTCTCTGATACTATGCAAGCGCTCTACCATCTGAGCTACGCCCGCCCCCCCTAAGACTAATGGTGCTACATACAGCCATATAGACGACACAGACCCTTGCACTCACATTATTCAGCAGACAAACACTACTCTCTATGTATCCGTTAGGGTGTCTTTCAGGTTTCGTGCATTCTGTATCGAATCGTAGTTGGCCACAATGAAAGTGGCACGTATAACGCCGAAAATAGAATTCGGACACCGCTCTGAGTAAGACCAACGTGTTGTCCACCCTCTAGACTTCAATGAGGTTAAGCCGCGATACCTAAGAGAGATCTGCACTCGATGACACCTCGATAACAGCCGGTCCCCACACTTACATCTTGCTCTCCTTACGTCAGTATACATCATATCAGTCTGTGACGCTGGCTTTGCAACATCTTGCGTGCCTTTAGGTTCGCCGCGACCAACACTTACCATGCACTGACCACAAAAAATGGAGACGCCGCGGCTTGAACCCTGGACCTTTCACATGCCAAGCGAACGCTCTACCAACTGAGCTACGCCCCATGCACTAGCAAACTGCGCTATTCCCCATTCTTTGCGACTCAGATGCGCACGGACACGATGGTTGGTTGGTTTGTAGCGGTGAAGGGAGCAGAGTACAAAGGCGCGGACCCGTTCATATTCACAAAAGTTCCAAGTAGTTTCGATGCTCTGGTCTTACAAATGCAAATTCCGTCTGTTTTTAACGTCTTAAATTGAAAGAGCCGTCACAAATTGCTCCGTTTTCACTCCTTGTCGACAATCATACAGCACCTGAGGTAACAAACACATCTCGAGCCCCATTGTGCACTCCATTATTCATGCCAACTCACTGCCTCGCTCTTTACTACTGTGTACCAATCTTGCCGTCCAACTGCAAAACACTGGGCCACAACAAGTTTCCGCGTCTCCATTGCACTGCGCATACTACGAAACGCTCCCCAAACTTGGCACTCACCCTCGCAGCCGACTTTTCCGACTTTCCACGACGCTCACGCTAGTGACAGCATTATTTATAGTTCGACGTCGCGCCAAAGCGAATGAGCACATTTCGCCTACGGCTTAGGCCGCCCTCCTAGTTTGGCTGCTCGGTGTCTGCAGGCAGCGAGGGTCTGCCAGCTTCCTGTGTTCGCACCTATGTCACCTTTGCTTGCTTGTCAGAGACAGACTATCGCAAAACATACAACTCACTCCATGAATTGATTGCTACGGCATCTGTTATCAGCAGTCACAACTAGCAACACCAGTAGCAGCTGACTGCACGCAAAGAATAGGAATGTGCAGTGGGATTTACGTGAACTCGGCGCAAGCTTGTATCTTCCTAGACACATCTGCTGGCTGTGAATTATTCCACTTGCATATCAAGGTGCGCATATAGGTGTGCTAAAAATTCTAGAGGCACTGGGTATTGATCCCAGTACCACTCGCATACTAAGCAAGCGCTCTACCATCTGAGCTACGCCCGCCCCCCTAAGACTAATGGTGCTACATACAGCCATATAGACGACACAGACCCTTGCACTCGCATTATTCAGCAGACAAACACTACTCTCTATGTATCCGTTAGGGTGTCTTTCAGGTTTCGTGCATTCTGTATCGAATCGTAGTTGGCCACAATGAAAGTGGCACGTATAACGTCGAAAATAGAATTCGGACACCGCTCTGAGTAAGACCAACGTGTTGTCCACCCTCTAGACTTCATTGAGGTTAAGCCGCGATACCTAAGACAGATCTGCACTCGATGACACATCGATATCAGCCGGTCCCCACACTTACATCTTGCTCTCCTTACGTCAGTATACATCATATCAGTCTGTGACGCTGGCTTTGCAACATCTTGAGTGCCTTTAGGTTCGCCGCGACCAACACTTACCATGCAATGACCACAAAAAATGTAGGCGCCGCGGCTTGAACCCTGGACCTTTCACATGCCAAGCGAACCCTCTACCAACTGAGCTACGCCCCATGCACGAGCAAACTGCGCTATTCCCCATTCTTTGCGACTCAGATGCGCACGGACACGATGGTTGGTTGGTTTGTAGCGTTGAAGGGAGCAGAGTACAAAGGCGCGGACCCGTTCATATACACAAAAGTTCCAAGTAGTTTCGATGCTCAGGTATTACAAATGCTAATTCCGTCTGTTTTTAACGTCTTAAATTGAAAGAGCCGTCACAAATTGCTCCGTTTTCACTCCTTGTCGACAATCATACAGCACCTGAGGTAACAAACACATCTCGAGCCCCATTGTGCACTCCATTATTCATGCCAACTCAGTGCCTCGCTCTTTACTACTGTGTACCAATCTTGTCGTCCAACTGCAAAACACTGGGCCACAACAAGTTTCCGCGTCTCCATTGCACTGCGCATACTACGAAACGCTCCCCAAACTTGGCACTCACCCTCGCAGCCGACTTTTCCGACTTTCCACGACGCTCACGCTAGTGACAGCATTATTTACAGTTCGACGTCGCGCCAAAGCGAATGAGCACATTTCGCCTACGGCTGAGGCCGCCCTCCTAGTGAGGCTGCTCGGTGTCTGCAGGCAGCGAGGGTCTGCAAGCTTCCTGTGTTTGCATCTATGTCACCTTTGCTTGCTTGTCAGAGACAGACTATCGCAAAACATACAATTCACTCCATGAATTGATTGCTACGGCATCTGTTATCAGCAGTCACAACTAGCAACAACAGTAGCAGCTGACTGCACCCAAAGAATAGGAATGTGCAGTGGGATTTACGTGAACTCGGCGCAAGCTTGTATCTTCCTAGACACATCTGCTGGCTGTGAATTATTCCACTTGCATATCAAGGTGCGCATGTAGGTGTGTTAAAAATTCTGGAGGCACTGGGTATTGATCCCAGTACCTCTCTCATACTAAGCAAGCGCTCTACCATCTGAGCTACGCCCGCCCCCCCTAAGACTAATGGTGCTACATACAGCCATATAGACGACACAGACCCTTGCACTCACATTATTCAGCAGACAAACACTACTCTCTATGTATCCGTTAGGGTGTCTTTCAGGTTTCGTGCATTCTGTATCGAATCGTAGTTGGCCACAATGAAAGTGGCACGTATAACGCCGAAAATAGAATTCGGACACCGCTCTGAGTAAGACCAACGTGTTGTCCACCCTCTAGACTTCAATGAGGTTAAGCCGCGATACCTAAGAGAGATCTGCACTCGATGACACCTCGATAACAGCCGGTCCCCACACTTACATCTTGCTCTCCTTACGTCAGTATACATCATATCAGTCTGTGACGCTGGCTTTGCAACATCTTGCGTGCCTTTAGGTTCGCCGCGACCAACACTTACCATGCACTGACCACAAAAAATGGAGGCGCCGCGGCTTGAACCCTGGACCTTTCACATGCCAAGCGAACGCTCTACCAACTGAGCTACGCCCCATGCACGAGCAAACTGCGCTATTCCCCATTCTTTGCGACTCAGATGCGCACGGACACGATGGTTGGTTGGTTTGTAGCGGTGAAGGGAGCAGAGTACAAAGGCGCGGACCCGTTCATATACACAAAAATTCCAAGTAGTTTCGATGCTCTGGTATTAGAAATGCAAATTCCGTCTGTTTTTAACGTCTTAAATTGAAAGAGCCGTCACAAATTGCTCCGTTTTCACTCCTTGTCGACAATCATACAGCACCTGAGGTAACAAACACATCTCGAGCCCCATTGTGCACTCCATTATTCATGCCAACTCACTGCCTCGCTCTTTACTACTGTGTACCAATCTTGTCGTCCAACTGCAAAACACTGGGCCACAACAAGTTTCCGCGTCTCCATTGCACTGCGCATACTACGAAACGCTCCCCAAACTTGGCACTCACCCTCGCAGCCGACTTTTCCGACTTTCCACGACGCTCACGCTAGTGACAGCATTATTTATAGTTCGACGTCGCGCCAAAGCGAATGAGCACATTTCGCCTACGGCTTAGGCCGCCCTCCTAGTGTGGCTGCTCGGTGTCTGCAGGCAGCGAGGGTCTGCCAGCTTCCTGTGTTCGCACCTATGTCACCTTTGCTTGCTTGTCAGAGACAGACTATCGCAAAACATACAACTCACTCCATGAATTGATTGCTACGGCATCTGTTATCAGCAGTCACAACTAGCAACACCAGTAGCAGCTGACTGCACGCAAAGAATAGGAATGTGCAGTGGGATTTACGTGAACTCGGCGCAAGCTTGTATCTTCCTAGACACATCTGCTGGCTGTGAATTATTCCACTTGCATATCAAGGTGCGCATGTAGGTGTGCTAAAAATTCTAGAGGCACTGGGTATTGATCCCAGTACCTCTCGCATACTAAGCAAGCGCTCTACTATCTGAGCTACGCCCGCCCCCCTAAGACTAATGGTGCTACATACAGCCATATAGACGACACAGACCCTTGCACTCCCATTATTCAGCAGACAAACACTACTCTCTATGTATCCGTTAGGGTGTCTTTCAGGTTTCGTGCATTCTGTATCGAATCGTAGTTGGCCACAATGAAAGTGGCACGTATAACGTCGAAAATAGAATTCGGACACCGCTCTGAGTAAGACCAACGTGTTGTCCACCCTCTAGACTTCATTGAGGTTAAGCCGCGATACCTAAGACAGATCTGCACTCGATGACACATCGATATCAGCCGGTCCCCACACTTACATCTTGCTCTCCTTACGTCAGTATACATCATATCAGTCTGTGACGCTGGCTTTGCAACATCTTGAGTGCCTTTAGGTTCGCCGCGACCAACACTTACCATGCAATGACCACAAAAAATGGAGGCGCCGCGGCTTGAACCCTGGACCTTTCACATGCCAAGCGAACGCTCTACCAACTGAGCTACGCCCCATGCACGAGCAAACTGCGCTATTCCCCATTCTTTGCGACTCAGATGCGCACGGACACGATGGTTGGTTGGTTTGTAGCGGTGAAGGGAGCAGAGTACAAAGGCGCGGACCCGTTCATATACACAAAAGTTCCAAGTAGTTTCGATGCTCAAGTATTACAAATGCTAATTCAGTCTGTTTTTAACGTCTTAAATTGAAAGAGCCGTCACAAATTGCTCCGTTTTCACTCCTTGTCGACAATCATACAGCACCTGAGGTAACAAACACATCTCGAGCCCCATTGTGCACTCCATTATTCATGCCAACTCAGTGCCTCGCTCTTTACTACTGTGTACCAATCTTGTCGTCCAACTGCAAAACACTGGGCCACAACAAGTTTCCGCGTCTCCATTGCACTGCGCATACTACGAAACGCTCCCCAAACTTGGCACTCACCCTCGCAGCCGACTTTTCCGACTTTCCACGACGCTCACGCTAGTGACAGCATTATTTATAGTTCGACGTCGCACCAAAGCGAATGAGCACATTTCGCCTACGGCTTAGGCCGCCCTCCTAGTGTGGCTGCTCGGTGTCTGCAGGCAGCGAGGGTCTGCCAGCTTCCTGTGTTCGCACCTATGTCACCTTTGCTTGCTTGTCAGAGACAGACTATCGCAAAACATTCAACTCACTCAATGAATTGATTGCTACGGCATCTGTTATCAGCAGTCACAACTAGCAACACCAGTAGCAGCTGACTGCACGCAAAGAATAGGAATGTGCAGTGGGATTTACGTGAACCCGGCGCAAGGCAGATCTTTCCGACATAGGCTTGAGAATCTTACGGGAACTCTTGTACTGTTTCTAAATTAAGTGTAGGCGTGGGAGGAGGGTGCTTCCTGCGCACTAATAACAGCACGCTTGTCAATTGTGGATGCTAATCATTCGCTTGTATCTTCCTAAACACATCTGCTGGTTGTGAATTATTCCACATGCATATCAAGGTGCGCATGTAGGTGTGTTGAAAATTCTAGAGGCACTGGGTATTGATCCCAGTACCTCTCACATACTAAGCAAGCGCTCTACCATCTGAGCTACGCCCGCCACCCCTAAAACTAATGGTGCCACATACAGCCATATAGACGACACAGACCCTTGCACTCCCATTATTCAGCAGACAAACACTACTCTCTATGTATCCGTTAGGGTGTCTTTCAGGTTTCGTGCATTCTGTATCGAATCGTAGTTGCGTAGATGCGCACGGACACGATGCTTGGTTGGTTTGTAGCGTTGAAGGGAGCAGAGTACAAAGGCGCGGACCCGTTCATATACACAAAAGTTCCAAGTAGTTTCGATGCTCAGGTATTACAAATGCTAATTCCGTCTGTTTTTAACGTCTTAAATTGAAAGAGCCGTCACAAATTGCTCCGTTTTCACTCCTTGTCGACAATCATAAAGCACCTGAGGTAACAAACACATCTCGAGCCCCATTGTGCACTCCATTATTCATGCCAACTCAGTGCCTCGCTCTTTACTACTGTGTACCAATCTTGTCGTCCAACTGCAAAACACTGGGCCACAACAAGTTTCCGCGTCTCCATTGCACTGCGCATACTACGAAACGCTCCCCAAACTTGGCACTCACCCTTGCAGCCGACTTTTCCGACTTTCCACGACGCTCACGCTAGTGACAGCATTATTTATAGTTCGACGTCGCGCCAAAGCGAATGAGCACATTTCGCCTACGGCTTAGGCCGCCCTCCTAGTGTGGCTGCTCGGTGTCTGCAGGCAGCGAGGGTCTGCCAGCTTCCTGTGTTCGCACCTATGTCACCTTTGCTTGCTTGTCAGAGACAGACTATCGCAAAACATTCAACTCACTCAATGAATTGATTGCTACGGCATCTGTTATCAGCAGTCACAACTAGCAACACCAGTAGCAGCTGACTGCACGCAAAGAATAGGAATGTGCAGTGGGATTTACGTGAACCCGGCGCAAGGCAGATCTTTCCGACATAGGCTTGAGAATCTTACGGGAACTCTTGTACTGTTTCTAAATTAAGTGTAGGCGTGGGAGGAGGGTGCTTCCTGCGCACTAATAACAGCACGCTTGTCAATTGTGGATGCTAATCATTCGCTTGTATCTTCCTAAACACATCTGCAGGTTGTGAATTATTCCACATGCATATCAAGGTGCGCATGTAGGTGTGTTGAAAATTCTAGAGGCACTGGGTATTGATCCCAGTACCTCTCACATACTAAGCAAGCGCTCTACCATCTGAACTACGCCCGCCCCCCCTAAAACTAATGGTGCTACATACAGCCATATAGACGACACAGACCCTTGCACTCCCATTATTCAGCAGACAAACACTACTCTCTATGTATCCGTTAGGGTGTCTTTCAGGTTTCGTGCATTCTGTATCGAATCGTAGTTGGCCACAATGAAAGTGGCACGTATAACGCCGAAAATAGAATTCGGACACCGCTCTGAGTAAGACCAACGTGTTGTCCACCCTCTAGACTTCAATGAGGTTAAGCCGCGATACCTAAGACAGATCTGCACTCGATGACACCTCGATATCAGCTGGTCCCCACACTTACATCTTGCTCTCCTTACGTCAGTATATATCATATCAGTCTGTGACGCTGGCTTTGCAACATCTTGCGTACCTTTAGGGTCGCCGCGACCAACACTTACCATGCACTGACCACAAAAAATGGAAGCGCCGCGGCTTGAACCCTGGACCTTTCACATGCCAAGCGAACGCTCTACCAACTGAGCTACGCCCCATGCACGAGCAAACTGCGCTATTCCCCATTCTTTGCGACTCAGATGCGCACGGACACGATGGTTGGTTGGTTTGTAGCGGTGAAGGGAGCAGAGTACAAAGGCGCGGACCCGTTCATATACACAAAAGTTCCAAGTAGTTTCGATGCTCTGGTATTACAAATGCAAATTCCGTCTGTTTTTAACGTCTTAAATTGAAAGAGCCGTCACAAATTGCTCCGTTTTCACTCCTTGTCGACAATCATACAGCACCTGAGGTAACAAACACATCTCGAGCCCCATTGTGCACTCCATTATTCATGCCAACTCAGTGCCTCGCTCTTTACTACTGTGTACCAATCTTGTCGTCCAACTGCAAAACACTGGGCCACAACAAGTTTCCGCGTCTCCATTGCACTGCGCATACTACGAAACGCTCCCCAAACTTGGCACTCACCCTCGCAGCCGACTTTTCCGACTTTCCACGACGCTCACGCTAGTGACAGCATTATTTATAGTTCGACGTCGCGCCAAAGCGAATGAGCACATTTCGCCTACGGCTTAGGCCGCCCTCCTAGTGTGGCTGCTCGGTGTCTGCAGGCAGCGAGGGTCTGCCAGCTTCCTGTGTTCGCACCTATGTCACCTTTGCTTGCTTGTCAGAGACAGACTATCGCAAAACATACAACTCACTCCATGAATTGATTGCTACGGCATCTGTTATCAGCAGTCACAACTAGCAACACCAGTAGCAGCTGACTGCACGCAAAGAATAGGAATGTGCAGTGGGATTTACGTGAACTCGGCGCAAGCTTGTATCTTCCTAGACACATCTGCTGGCTGTGAATTATTCCACTTGCATATCAAGGTGCGCATGTAGGTGTGTTAAAAATTCTAGAGGCACTGGGTATTGATCCCAGTACCTCTCGCATACTAAGCGAGCGCTCTACCATCTGAGCTACGCCCGCCCCCCTAAGACTAATGGTGCTACATACAGCCATATAGACGACACAGACCCTTGCACTCCCATTATTCAGCAGACTAACACTACTCTCTATGTATCCGTTAGGGTGTCTTTCAGGTTTCGTGCATTCTGTATCGAATCGTAGTTGGCCACAATGAAAGTGGCACGTATAACGTCGAAAATAGAATTCGGACACCGCTCTGAGTAAGACCAACGTGTTGTCCACCCTCTAGACTTCATTGAGGTTAAGCCGCGATACCTAAGACAGATCTGCACTCGATGACACATCGATATCAGCCGGTCCCCACACTTACATCTTGCTCTCCTTACGTCAGTATACATCATATCAGTCTGTGACGCTGGCTTTGCAACATCTTGAGTGCCTTTAGGTTCGCCGCGACCAACACTTACCATGCAATGACCACAAAAAATGGTGGCGCCGCGGCTTGAACCCTGGACCTCTCACATGCCACGCGAACGCTCTACCAACTGAGCTACGCCCCATGCACGAGCAAACTGCGCTATTCCCCATTCTTTGCGACTCAGATGCGCACGGACACGATGGTTGGTTGGTTTGTAGCGGTGAAGGGAGCAGAGTACAAAGGCGCGGACCCGTTCATATACACAAAAGTTCCAAGTAGTTTCGATGCTCTGGTATTACAAATGCAAATTCCGTCTGTTTTTAACGTCTTAAATTGAAAGAGCCGTCACAAATTGCTCCGTTTTCACTCCTTGTCGACAATCATACAGCACCTGAGGTAACAAACACATCTCGAGCCCCATTGTGCACTCCATTATTCATGCCAACTCAGTGCCTCGCTCTTTACTACTGTGTACCAATCTTGTCGTCCAACTGCAAAACACTGGGCCACAACAAGTTTCCGCGTCTCCATTGCACTGCGCATACTACGAAACGCTCCCCAAACTTGGCACTCACCCACGCAGCCGACTTTTCCGACTTTCCACGACGCTCACGCTAGTGACAGCATTATTTATAGTTCGACGTCGCGCCAAAGCGAATGAGCACATTTCGCCTACGGCTTAGGCCGCCCTCCTAGTGAGGCTGCTCGGTGTCTGCAGGCAGCGAGGGTCTGCAAGCTTCCTGTGTTCGCATCTATGTCACCTGTGCTTGCTTGTCAGAGACAGACTATCGCAAAACATACAATTCACTCCATGAATTGATTGCTACGGCATCTGTTATCAGCAGTCACAACTAGCAACACCAGTAGCAGGTGACTGCACGCAAAGAATAGGAATGTGCAGTGGGATTTACGTGAACTCGGCGCAAGCTTGTATCTTCCTAGACACATCTGCTGGCTGTGAATTATTCCACTTGCATATCAAGGTGCGCATGTAGGTGTGTTAAAAGTTCTGGAGGCACTGGGTATTGATCCCAGTACCTCTCACATACTAAGCAAGCGCTCTACCATCTGAGCTACGCCCGCCCCCGCCCTCCCGAAGACTAATGGTGCTACATACAGCCATATAGACGACACAGACCCTTGCACTCACATTATTCAGCAGACAAACACTACTCTCTATGTATCCGTTAGGGTGTCTTTCAGGTTTCGTGCATTCTGTATCGAATCGTAGTTGGCCACAATGAAAGTGGCACGTATAACGTCGAAAATAGAATTCGGACACCGCTCTGAGTAAGACCAACGTGTTGTCCACCCTCTAGACTTCATTGAGGTTAAGCCGCGATACCTAAGACAGATCTGCACTCGATGACACATCGATATCAGCCGGTCCCCACACTTACATCTTGCTCTCCTTACGTCAGTATACATCATATCAGTCTGTGACGCTGGCTTTGCAACATCTTGAGTGCCTTTAGGTTCGCCGCGACCAACACTTACCATGCAATGACCACAAAAAATGGAGGCGCCGCGGCTTGAACCCTGGACCTCTCACATGCCACGCGAACGCTCTACCAACTGAGCTACGCCCCATGCACGAGCAAACTGCGCTATTCCCCATTCTTTGCGACTCAGATGCGCACGGACACGATGGTTGGTTGGTTTGTAGCGGTGAAGGGAGCAGAGTACAAAGGCGCGGACCCGTTCATATACACAAAAGTTCCAAGTAGTTTCGATGCTCTGGTATTACAAATGCAAATTCCGTCTGTTTTTAACGTCTTAAATTGAAAGAGCTGTCACAAATTGCTCCGTTTTCACTCCTTGTCGACAATCATACAGCACCTGAGGTAACAAACACATCTCGAGCCCCATTGTGCACTCCATTATTCATGCCAACTCAGTGCCTCGCTCTTTACTACTGTGTACCAATCTTGTCGTCCAACTGCAAAACACTGGGCCACAACAAGTTTCCGCGTCTCCATTGCACTGCGCATACTACGAAACGCTCCCCAAACTTGGCACTCACCCACGCAGCCGACTTTTCCGACTTTCCACGACGCTCACGCTAGTGACAGCATTATTTATAGTTCGACGTCGCGCCAAAGCGAATGAGCACATTTCGCCTACGGCTTAGGCCGCCCTCCTAGTGAGGCTGCTCGGTGTCTGCAGGCAGCGAGGGTCTGCAAGCTTCCTGTGTTCGCATCTATGTCACCTGTGCTTGCTTGTCAGAGACAGACTATCGCAAAACATACAATTCACTCCATGAATTGATTGCTACGGCATCTGTTATCAGCAGTCACAACTAGCAACACCAGTAGCAGGTGACTGCACGCAAAGAATAGGAATGTGCAGTGGGATTTACGTGAACTCGGCGCAAGCTTGTATCTTCCTAGACACATCTGCTGGCTGTGAATTATTCCACTTGCATATCAAGGTGCGCATGTAGGTGTGTTAAAAGTTCTGGAGGCACTGGGTATTGATCCCAGTACCTCTCACATACTAAGCAAGCGCTCTACCATCTGAGCTACGCCCGCCCCCGCCCTCACCCCCCCCCCCCCGAAGACTAATGGTGCTACATACAGCCATATAGACGACACAGACCCTTGCACTCACATTATTCAGCAGACAAACACTACTCTCTATGTATCCGTTAGGGTGTCTTTCAGGTTTCGTGCATTCTGTATCGAATCGTAGTTGGCCACAATGAAAGTGGCACGTATAACGTCGAAAATAGAATTCGGACACCGCTCTGAGTAAGACCAACGTGTTGTCCACCCTCTAGACTTCATTGAGGTTAAGCCGCGATACCTAAGACAGATCTGCACTCGATGACACATCGATATCAGCCGGTCCCCACACTTACATCTTGCTCTCCTTACGTCAGTATACATCATATCAGTCTGTGACGCTGGCTTTGCAACATCTTGAGTGCCTTTAGGTTCGCCGCGACCAACACTTACCATGCAATGACCACAAAAAATGGAGGCGCCGCGGCTTGAACCCTGGACCTCTCACATGCCACGCGAACGCTCTACCAACTGAGCTACGCCCCATGCACGAGCAAACTGCGCTATTCCCCATTCTTTGCGACTCAGATGCGCACGGACACGATGGTTGGTTGGTTTGTAGCGGTGAAGGGAGCAGAGTACAAAGGCGCGGACCCGTTCATATACACAAAAGTTCCAAGTAGTTTCGATGCTCTGGTATTACAAATGCAAATTCCGTCTGTTTTTAACGTCTTAAATTGAAAGAGCCGTCACAAATTGCTCCGTTTTCACTCCTTGTCGACAATCATACAGCACCTGAGGTAACAAACACATCTCGAGCCCCATTGTGCACTCCATTATTCATGCCAACTCAGTGCCTCGCTCTTTACTACTGTGTACCAATCTTGTCGTCCAACTGCAAAACACTGGGCCACAACAAGTTTCCGCGTCTCCATTGCACTGCGCATACTACGAAACGCTCCCCAAACTTGGCACTCACCCACGCAGCCGACTTTTCCGACTTTCCACGACGCTCACGCTAGTGACAGCATTATTTATAGTTCGACGTCGCGCCAAAGCGAATGAGCACATTTCGCCTACGGCTTAGGCCGCCCTCCTAGTGAGGCTGCTCGGTGTCTGCAGGCAGCGAGGGTCTGCAAGCTTCCTGTGTTCGCATCTATGTCACCTTTGCTTGCTTGTCAGAGACAGACTATCGCAAAACATACAATTCACTCCATGAATTGATTGCTACGGCATCTGTTATCAGCAGTCACAACTAGCAACACCAGTAGCAGGTGACTGCACGCAAAGAATAGGAATGTGCAGTGGGATTTACGTGAACTCGGCGCAAGCTTGTATCTTCCTAGACACATCTGCTGGCTGTGAATTATTCCACTTGCATATCAAGGTGCGCATGTAGGTGTGTTAAAAGTTCTGGAGGCACTGGGTATTGATCCCAGTACCTCTCACATACTAAGCAAGCGCTCTACCATCTGAGCTACGCCCGCCCCCGCCCTCCCCCCCCCCCCCCCCCCCCCGAAGACTAATGGTGCTACATACAGCCATATAGACGACACAGACCCTTGCACTCACATTATTCAGCAGACAAACACTACTCTCTATGTATCCGTTAGGGTGTCTTTCAGGTTTCGTGCATTCTGTATCGAATCGTAGTTGGCCACAATGAAAGTGGCACGTATAACGCCGAAAATAGAATTCGGACACCGCTCTGAGTAAGACCAACGTGTTGTCCACCCTCTAGACTTCAATGAGGTTAAGCCGCGATACCTAAGACAGACCTGCACTCGATGACACCTCGATATCAGCTGGTCCCCACACTTACATCTTGCTCTCCTTACGTCAGTATACATCATATCAGTCTGTGACGCAGGCTTTGCAACATCTTGCGTGCCTTTAGGTTCGCCGCGACCAACACTTACCATGCACTGACCACAAAAAATGGAGGCGCCGCGGCTTGAACCCTGGACCTTTCACATGCCAAGCGAACGCTCTACCAAATGTGCTACGCCCCATTCACGAGCAAACTGCGCTATTCCTCATTCTTTGCGACTCGGATGCGCACGGACACGATGGTTGGTTGGTTTGTAGCGGTGAAGGGAGCAGAGTACAAAGGCGCGGACCCGTTCATATACACAAAAGTTCCAAGTAGTTTCGATGCTCTGGTATTACAAATGCAAATTCCGTCTGTTTTTAACGTCTTACATTGAAAGAGCCGTCACAAATTGCTCCGTTTTCACTCCTCCTTGTCGACAATCATACAGCACCTGAGGTAACAAACACATCTCGAGCCCCATTGTGCACTCCATTATTCATGCCAACTCAGTGCCTCGCTCTTTACTACTGTGTACCAATCTTGTCGTCCAACTGCAAAACACTGGGCCACAACAAGTTTCCGCGTCTCCATTGCACTGCGCATACTACGAAACGCTCCCCAAACTTGGCACTCACCCTCGCAGCCGACTTTTCCGACTTTCCACGACGCTCATGCAACGCTCACGCTAGTGACAGCATTATTTATAGTTCGACGTCGCGCCAAAGCGAATGAGCACACTTCGCCTACGGCTTAGGCCGCCCTCCTAGTGTGGCTGCTCGGTGTCTGCAGGCAGCGAGGGTCTGCCAGCTTCCTGTGTTCGCACCTATGTCACCTTTGCTTGCTTGTCAGAGACAGACTATCGCAAAACATACAACTCACTCCATGAATTGATTGCTACGGCATCTGTTATCAACAGTCACAACTAGCAACACCAGTAGCAGCTGACTGCACGCAAAGAATAGGAATGTGCAGTGGGATTTACGTGAACTCGGCGCAAGCTTGTATCTTCGTAGACACATCTGCTGGCTGTGAATTATTCCACTTGCATATCAAGGTGCGCATGTAGGTGTGTTAAAAATTCTAGAGGCACTGGGTATCGATCCTAGTACCTCTCGCATACTAAGCAAGCGCTCTACCATCTGAGCTACGCTCGCCCCCCCCGAAGACTAATGGTGCTACAAACAGCCATATAGACGACACAGACCTTTGCACTCCCATTATTCAGCAGACAAACACTACTCTCTATGTATCCGTTAGGGTGTCTTTCAGGTTTCGTGCATTCTGTATCGAATCGTAGTTGGCCACAATGAAAGTGGCACGTATAACGTCGAGAATAGAATTCGGACACCACTCTGAGTAGACCAACGTGTTGTCCACCCTCTATACTTCAATGAGGTTAAGCCGCGATACCTAAGACAGATCTGCACTCGATGACACATCGATAACAGCCGGTCCCCACGCTTACATCTTGCTCTCCTTACGTCAGTATACATCATATCAGTCTGTGACGCTGGCTTTGCAACGTCTTGCGTGCCTTTAGGTTCGCCGCGACCAACACTTACCATGCACTGACCACAAAAAATGGAGGCGCCGCGGCTTGAACCCTGGACCTTTCACATGCCAAGCGAACGCTCTACCAACTGAGCTACGCCCCATGCACGAGCAGACTGCGCTATTCCCCATTCTTTGCGACTCAGATGCGCACGGACACGATGGTTGGTTGGTTTGTAGCGGTGAAGGGAGCAGAGTACAAAGGCGCGGACCCGTTCATATACACAAAAGTTCCAAGTAGTTTCGATGCTCTGGTATTACAAATGCAAATTCCGTCTGTTTTTAACGTCTTAAATTGAAAGAGCCGTCACAAATTGCTCCGTTTTCACTCCTTGTCGACAATCATACAGCACCTGAGGTAACAAACACATCTCGAGCCCCATTGTGCACTCCATTATTCATGCCAACTCAGTGCCTCGCTCTTTACTACTGTGTACCAATCTTGTCGTCCAACTGCAAAACACTGGGCCACAACAAGTTTCCGCGTCTCCATTGCATTGCGCATACTACGAAACGCTCCCCAAACTTGGCACGCACCCTCGCAGCCGACTTTTCCCACTTTCCACGACGCTCACGCTAGTGACAGCATTATTTATAGTTCGACGTCGCGCCAAAGCGAATGAGCACATTTCGCCTACGGCTTAGGCCGACCTCCTAGTGTGGCTGCTCGGTGTCTGCAGGCAGCGAGGGTCTGCCAGCTTCCTGTGTTCGCACCTATGTCACCTTTGCTTGCTTGTCAGAGACAGACTATCGCAAGACATACAACTCACTCCATGAATTGATTGCTACGGCATCTGTTATCAGCAGTCACAACTAGCAACACCAGTAGCAGCTGACTGCACGCAAAGAATAGGAATGTGCAGTGGGATTTACGTGAACTCGGCGCAAGCTTGTATCTTCCTAGACACATCTGCTGGCTGTGAATTATTCCACTTGCATATCAAGGTGCGCATGTAGGTGTGTTAAAAATTCTAGAGGCACTGGGTATTGATCCCAGTACCTCTCGCATACTAAGCAAGCGCTCTACCATCAAAGCTACGCTCGCCCCCCCCGAAGAGTAATGGTGCTACAAACAGCCATATAGACGACACAGACCTTTGCACTCCCATTATTCAGCAGACAAACACTACTCTCTATGTATCCGTTAGGGTGTCTTTCAGGTTTCGTGCATTCTGTATCGAATCGTAGTTGGCCACAATGAAAGTGGCACGTATAACGTCGAAAATTGAATTCGGACACCGCTCTGAGTAAGACCAACGTGTTGTCCACCCTCTAGACTTCAATGAGGTTAAGCCGCGATACCTAAGACAGATCTGCACTCGATGACACCTCGATATCAGCTGGTCCCCACACTTACATCTTGCTCTCCTTACGTCAGTATACATCATATCAGTCTGTGACTCTGGCTTTGCAACATCTTGCGTGCCTTTAGGTTCGCCGCGACCAACACTTACCATGCACTAACCCCAAAAAGCGGAGGCGCCGCGGCTTGAACCCTGCACCTTTCACATGCCAAGCGAACGCTCTACCAACTGAACTACACCCCATGCACGAGCAAACTGCGCTATTCCCCATTCTTTGCGACTCAGATGCGCACGGACACGATGGTTGGTTGGTTTGTAGCGGTGAAGGGAGCAGAGTACAAAGGCGCGGACCCGTTCATATACACAAAAGTTCCAAGTAGTTTCGATGCTCTGGTATTACAAATGCAAATTCCGTCTGTTTTTAACGTCTTAGATTGAAAGAGCCGTCACAAATTGCTCCGTTTTCACTCCTTGTCGACAATCATACAGCACCTGAGGTAACAAACACATCTCGAGCCCCATTGTGCACTCCATTATTCATGCCAACTCAGTGCCTCGCTCTTTACTACTGTGTACCAATGTTGTCGTCCAACTGCAAAACACTGGGCCACAACAAGTTTCCGCGTCTCCATTGCACTGCGCATACTACGAAACGCTCCCCAAACTTGGAACTCACCCTCGCAGCCGACTTTTCCGACTTTCCACGACGCTCACGCTAGTGACAGCATTATTTATAGTTCGACGTCGCGCCAAAGCGAATGAGCACATTTCGCCTACGGCTTAGGCCGCCCTCCTAGTGAGGCTGCTCGGTGTCTGCAGGCGGGGGTTTGCAAGCTTCCTGTGTTCGCACCTATGTCACCTTTGCTTGCTTGTCAGAGACAGACTATCGCAAAACATACAACTCACTCCATGAATTGATTGCTACGGCATCTGTTATCAGCAGTCACAACTAGCAACACCAGTAGCAGCTGACTGCACGCAAAGAATAGGAATGTGCAGTGGGATTTACGTGAACTCGGCGCAAGCTTGTATCTTCCTAGACACATCTGCTGGCTGTGAATTATTCCACTTGCATATCAAGGTGCGCATGTAGGTGTGTTAAAATTTCTAGAGGCACTGGGTATCGATCCCAGTACCTCTCGCATACTAAGCAAGCGCTCTACCATCCGAGCTACGCCCGCCCCCCCCTCCCCTAAGACTAATGGTGCTACATACAGCCATATAGACGACACAGACCCTTGCACTCCCATTATTCAGCAGACAAACACTACTCTCTATGTATCCGTTAGGGTGTCTTTCAGGTTTCGTGCATTCTGTATCGAATCGTAGTTGGCCACAATAAAGTGGCACGTATAACGTCGAAAATAGAATTCGAACACCGCTCTGAGTAAGACCAACGTGTTGTCCACCCTCTAGACTTCAATGAGGTTAAGCCGCGATACCTAAGACAGATCTGCACTCGATGACACCTCGATATCAGCCGGTCCCCACACTTACATCTTGCTCTCCTTACGTCAGTATACATCATATCAGTCTGTGACGCTGGCATTGCAACATCTTGCGTGCCTTTAGGTTCGCCGCGACCAACACTTACCATGCACTGACCACAAAAAATGGAGGCGCCGCGGTTTGAACCCTGGACCTTTCACATGCCAAGCGAACGCTCTACCAACTGAGCTACGCCCCATGCACGAGCAAACTGCGCTATTCCCCATTTTTTGCGACTCAGATGCGCACGGACACGATGGTTGGTTGGTTTGTAGCGGTGAAGGGAGCAGAGTACAAAGGCGCGGACCCGTTCATATACACAAAAGTTCCAAGTAGTTTCGATGCTCTGGTATTACAAATGCAAATTCCGTCTGTTTTTAACGTCTTAAATTGAAAGAGCAGTCACAAATTGCTCCGTTTTCACTCCTTGTCGACAATCATACAGCACCTGAGGTAACAAACACATCTCGAGCCCCATTGTGCACTCCATTATTCATGCCAACTCAGTGCCTCGCTCTTTACTACTGTGTACCAATCTTGTCGTCCAACTGCAAAACACTGGGCCACAACAAGTTTCCGCGTCTCCATTGCACTGCGCATACTACGAAACGCTCCCCAAACTTGGCACTCACCCTCGCAGCCGACTTTTCCGACTTTCCACGACGCTCACGCTAGTGACAGCATTATTTATAGTTCGACGTCGCGCCAAATCGAATGAGCACATTTCGCCTACGGCTTAGGCCGCCCTCCTAGTGAGGCTGCTCGGTGTCTGCAGGCAGCGAGGGTCTGCAAGCTTCCTGTGTTCGCACCTATGTCACCTTTGCTTGCTTGTCAGAGACAGACTATCGCAAAACATACAACTCACTCCATGTATTGATTGCTACGGCATCTGTTATCAGCAGTCACAACTAGCAACACCAGTAGCAGCTGACTGCACGCAAAGAATAGGAATGTGCAGTGGGATTTACGTGAACTCGGCGCAAGCTTGTATCTTCCTAGACACATCTGCTGGCTGTGAATTATTCCACTTGCATATCAAGGTGCGCATGTAGGTGTGTTAAAAATTCTAGAGGCACTGGGTATCGATCCCAGTACCTCTCGCATACTAAGCAAGCGCTCTACAATCCGAGCTACGCCCGCCCCCCCCTAAGACTAATGGTGCTACATACAGCCATATAGACGACACAGACCCTTGCACTCCCATTATTCAGCAGACAAACACTACTCTCTATGTATCCGTTAGGGTGTCTTTCAGGTTTCGTGCATTCTGTATCGAATCGTAGTTGGCCACAATGAAAGTGGCACGTATAACGTCGAAAATAGAATTCGGACACCGCTCTGAGTAAGACCAACGTGTTGTCCACCCTCTAGACTTCAATGAGGTTAAGCCGCGATACCTAAGACAGATCTGCACTCGATGACACCTCGATATCAGCCGGTCCCCACACTTAATCTTGCTCTCCTTACGTCAGTATACATCATATCAGTCTGTGACGCTGGCTTTGCAACATCTTGCGTGCCTTTAGGTTCGCCGCGACCAACACTTACCATGCACTGACCACAAAAAATGGAGGCGCCGCGGCTTGAACCCTGGACCTTTCACATGCCAAGCTAACGCTCTACCAACTGAGCTACGCCCCATGCACAAGCAAACTGCGCTATTCCCCATTTTTTGCGACTCAGATGCGCACGGACACGATGGTTGGTTGGTTTGTAGCGGTGAAGGGAGCAGAGTACAAAGGCGCGGACCCGTTCATATACACAAAAGTTCCAAGTAGTTTCGATGCTCTGGTATTACAAATGCAAATTCCGTCTGTTTTTAACGTCTTAAATTGAAAGAGCCGTCACAAATTGCTCCGTTTTCACTCCTTGTCGACAATCATACAGCACCTGAGGTAACAAACACATCTCGAGCCCCATTGTGCACTCCATTATTCATGCCAACTCAGTGCCTCGCTCTTTACTACTGTGTACCAATGTTGTCGTCCAACTGCAAAACACTGGGCCACAACAAGTTTCCGCGTCTCCATTGCACTGCGCATACTACGAAACGCTCCCCAAACTTGGAACTCACCCTCGCAGCCGACTTTTCCGACTTTCCACGACGCTCACGCTAGTGACAGCATTATTTATAGTTCGACGTCGCGCCAAAGCGAATGAGCACATTTCGCCTACGGCTTAGGCCGCCCTCCTAGTGAGGCTGCTCGGTGTCTGCAGGCGGGGGTTTGCAAGCTTCCTGTGTTCGCACCTATGTCACCTTTGCTTGCTTGTCAGAGACAGACTATCGCAAAACATACAACTCACTCCATGAATTGATTGCTACGGCATCTGTTATCAGCAGTCACAACTAGCAACACCAGTAGCAGGTGACTGCACGCAAAGAATAGGAATGTGCAGTGGGATTTACGTGAACTCGGCGCAAGCTTGTATCTTCCTAGACACATCAGCTGGTTACCACGCGAGCCCCCCCCCCCCCTAAGACTAATGGTGCTACATACAGCCATATAGACGACACAGACCCTTGCACTCCCATTATTCAGCAGACAAACACTACTCTCTATGTATCCGTTAGGGTGTCTTTCAGGTTTCGTGCATTCTGTATCGAATCGTAGTTGGCCACAATGAAAGTGGCACGTATAACGTCGAAAATAGAATTCGGACACCGCTCTGAGTAAGACCAACGTGTTGTCCACCCTCTATACTTCAATGAGGTTAAGCCGCGATACCTAAGACAGATCTGCACTCGATGACACCTCGATAACAGCCGGTCCCCACACTTACATCTGGCTCTCCTTACGTCAGTATACATCATATCAGTCTGTGACGCTGGCTTTGCAACATCTTGCGTGCCTTTAGGTTCGCCGCGACCAACACTTACCATGCACTGACCACAAAAAATGGAGGCGCCGCGGCTTGAACCCTGGACCTTTCACATGCCAAGCGAACGCTCTACCAACTGAGCTACTGCACGAGCAAACTGTGCTATTCCCCATTTTTTGCTACTCAGATGCGCACGGACACGATGGTTGGTTGGTTTGTAGCGGTGAAGGGAGCAGAGTACAAAGGCGCGGACCCGTTCATATACACAAAATTTCCAAGTAGTTTCGATGCTCTGGTATTACAAATGCAAATTCCGTCTGTTTTTAACGTCTTAAATTGAAAGAGCCGTCACAAATTGATCCGTTTTCACTCCTTGTCGACAATCATACAGCACCTGAGGTAACAAACACATCTCGAGCCCCATTGTGCACTCCATTATTCATGCCAACTCAGTGCCTCGCTCTTTACTACTGTGTACCAGTGTTGTCGTCCAACTGCAAAACACTGGGCCACAACAAGTTTCGGCGTCTCCATTGCACTGCGCATACTACGAAACGCTCCCCAAACTTGGCACTCACCCTCGCAGCCGACTTTTCCGACTTTCCACGACGCTCACGCAACGCTCACGCTAGTGACAGCATTATTTATAGTTCGACGTCGCGCCAAATCGAATGAGCACATTTCGCCTACGGCTTAGGCCGCCCTCCTAGTGTGGCTGCTCGGTGTCTGCAGGCAGCGAGGGTCTGCAAGCTTCCTATGTTCGCACCTATGTCACCTGTGCTTGCTTGTCAGAGACAGACTATCGCAAAACATACAACTCACTCCGTGAATTGATTGCTACGGCATCCGTTATCAGCAGTCACAACTAGCAACACCAGTAGCAGCTGACTGCACGCAAAGAATAGGAATGTGCAGTGGGATTTACGTGAACTCGGCGCAAGGCAGATCTTTCCGACATAGGCTTGAGAATCTTACGGGAACACTTGTACTGTTTCTAAATTAAGTGTATGCGTTTGAGGAGGGTGCTTCCTGCGCACTAATAAAAGCACGCTTGTCCATTGTGGATGCTAATCATTCGCTTGTATCTTCCTAGACACATCTGCTGGCTGTGAATTATTCCACTTGCATATCAAGGTGCGCATGTAGGTGTGTTAAAAATTCTGGAGGGACTGGGTATTGATCCCAGTACCTCTCGCATACTAAGCAAGCGTTCTACCATCTGAGCTACGCCCGCCCACCCAAAGACTAATGGTGCTACATACAGCCATATAGACGACACAGACCCTTGCACTCCCATTATTCAGCAGACAAACACTACTCTCTATGTATCCGTTAGGGTGTCTTTCAGGTTTCGTGCATTCTGTATCGAATCGTAGTTGGCCACAATGAAAGTGGCACGTATAACGTCGAAAATAGAATTCGGACACCGCTCTGAGTAAGACCAACGTGTTGTCCACACTCTATACTTCAATGAGGTTAAGCCGCGATACCTAAGACCGATCTGCACTCGATGACACCTCGATAACAGCCGGTCCCCACACTTACATCTTGCTCTCCTTACGTCAGTATACATCATATCAGTCTGTGACGCTGGCTTTGCAACATCTTGCGTGCCTTTAGGTTCGCCGCGACCAACACTTACCATGCACTGACCACAAAAAATGGAGGCGCCGCGGCTTGAACCCTGGACCTTTCACATGCCAAGCGAACGCTCTACCAACTGAGCTACGCCCCATGCACGAGCAAACTGTGCTATTCCCCATTCTTTGCGACTCAGATGCGCACGGACACGATGGTTGGTTGGTTTGTAGCGGTGAAGGGAGCAGAGTACAAAGTCGCGGACCCGTTCATATACACAAAAGTTCCAAGTAGTTTCGATGCTCTGGTATTACAAATGCAAATTCCGTCTGTTTTTAACGTCTTAAATTGAAAGAGCCGTCACAAATTGCTCCGTTTTCACTCCTTGTCGACAATCATACAGCACCTGAGGTAACAAACACATCTCGAGCCCCATTGTGCACTCCATTATTCATGACAACTCAGTGCCTCACTCTTTACTACTGTGTACCAATCTTGTCGTCCAACTGCAAAACACTGGGCCACACCAAGTTTCCGCGTCTCCATTGCACTGCGCATACTACGAAATGCTCCCCAAACTTGGCACTCACCCTCGCAGCCGACTTTTTCGACTTTCCACGACGCTCACGCAACGCTCACGCTAGTGACAGCATTATTTATAGTTCGACGTCGCGCCAAATCGAATGAGCACATTTCGCCTACGGCTTAGGCCGCCCTCCTAGTGTGGCTGCTCGGTGTCTGCAGGCAGCGAGGGTCTGCAAGCTTCCTATGTTCGCACCTATGTCACCTGTGCTTGCTTGTCAGAGACAGACTATCGCAAAACATACAACTCACTCCGTGAATTGATTGCTATGGCATCTGTTATCAGCAGTCACAACTAGCAACACCAGTAGCAGCTGACTGCACGCAAAGAATAGGAATGTGCAGTGGGATTTACGTGAACTCGGCGCAAGGCAGATCTTTCCGACATAGGCTTGAGAATCTTACGGGAACACTTGTACTGTTTCTAAATTAAGTGTATGCGTGGGAGGAGGGTGCTTCCTGCGCACTAATAACAGCACGCTTGTCAATTGTGGATGCTAATCATTCGCTTGTATCTTCCTAGACACATCTGCTGGCTGTGAAATATTCCACTTGCATATCAAGGTGCGCATGTAGGTGTGTTAAAAATTCTGGAGGGACTGGGTATTGATCCCAGTACCTCTCGCATACTAAGCAAGCGCTCTACCATCTGAGCTACGCCCGCCCACCCAAAGACTAATGGTGCTACATACAGCCATATAGACGACACAGACCCTTGCACTCCCATTATTCAGCAGACAAACACTACTCTCTATGTATCCGTTAGGGTGTCTTTCAGGTTTCGTGCATTCTGTATCGAATCGTAGTTGGCCACAATGAAAGTGGCACGTATAACGTAGAAAATAGAATTCGGACACCGCTCTGAGTAAGACCAACGTGTTGTCCACCCTCTATACTTCAATGAGGTTAAGCCGCGATACCTAAGACAGATCTGCACTCGATGACACCTCGATAACAGCCGGTCCCCACACTTACATCTTGCTCTCCTTACGTCAGTATACATCATATCAGTCTGTGACGCTGGCTTTGCAACATCTTGCGTGCCTTTAGGTTCGCCGCGACCAACACTTACCATGCACTGACCACAAAAAATGGAGGCGCCGCGACTTGAACCCCGGACCTTTCACATGCCAAGCAAACGCTCTACCAACTGAGCTACGCCCCATGCACGAGCAAACTGCGCTATTCCCCATTCTTTGCGACTCAGATGCGCACGGACACGATGGTTGGTTGGTTTGTAGCGGTGAAGGGAGCAGAGTACAAAGGCGCGGACCCGTTCATATACACAAAAGTTCCAAGTAGTTTCGATGCTCTGGTATTACAAATGCAAATTCCGTCTGTTTTTAACGTCTTAAATTGAAAGAGCCGTCACAAATTGCTCCGTTTTCACTCCTTGTCGACAATCATACAGCACCTGAGGTAACAAACACATCTCGAGCCCCATTGTGCACTCCATTATTCATGCCAACTCAGTGCCTCGCTCTTTACTACTGTGTACCAATGTTGTCGTCCAACTGCAAAACACTGGGCCACAACAAGTTTCCGCGTCTCCATTGCACTGCGCATACTACGAAACGCTCCCCAAACTTGGCACTCACCCTCGCAGCCGACTTTTCCGACTTTCCACGACGCTCACGCAACGCTCACGCTAGTGACAGCATTATTTATAGTTCGACGTCGCGCCAAATCGAATGAGCACATTTCGCCTACGGCTTAGGCCGCCCTCCTAGTGTGGCTGCTCGGTGTCTGCAGGCAGCGAGGGTCTGCAAGCTTCCTATGTTCGCACCTATGTCACCTGTGCTTGCTTGTCAGAGACAGACTATCGCAAAACATACAACTCACTCCGTGAATTGATTGCTACGGCATATGTTATCAGCAGTCACACCTAGCAACACCAGTAGCAGCTGACTGCACGCAAAGAATAGGAATGTGCAGTGGGATTTACGTGAACTCGGCGCAAGGCAGATCTTTCCGACATAGGCTTGAGAATCTTACGGGAACACTTGTACTGTTTCTAAATTAAGTGTATGCGTGGGAGGAGGGTGCTTCCTGCGCACTAATAACAGCACGCTTGTCAATTGTGGATGCTAATCATTCGCTTGTATCTTCCTAGACACATCTGCTGGTTGTGAATTATTCCACTTGCATATCAAGGTGCGCATGTAGGTGTGTTAAAAATTCTGGAGGCACTGGGTATTGATCCCAGTACCTCTCGCATACTAAGCGAGCGATCTACCATCTGAGCTACGCCCGCCTACACGAAGACTAATGGTGCTACATACAGCCATATAGACGACACAGACCCTTGCACTCCCATTATTCAGCAGACAAACACTACTCTCTATGTATCCGTTAGGGTGTCTTTCAGGTTTCGTGCATTCTGTATCGAATCGTAGTTGGCCACAATGAAAGTGGCACGTATAACGTCGAAAATAGAATTCGGACACCGCTCTGAGTAAGACCAATGTGTTGTCCACCCTCTATACTTCAATGAGGTTAAGCCGCGATACCTAAGACAGATCTGCACTCGATGACACCTCGATAACAGCCGGTCCCCACACTTACATCTTGCTCTCCTTACGTCAGTATACATCATATCAGTCTGTGACGCTGGCTTTGCAACATCTTGCGTTCCTTTAGGTTCGCCGCGACCAACACTTACCATGCACTGACCACAAAAAATGGAGGCGCCGCGACTTGAACCCCGGACCTTTCACATGCCAAGCGAACGCTCTACCAACTGAGGTACGCCCCATGCACGAGCAAACTGCGCTATTCCCCATTCTTTGCGACTCAGATGCGCACGGACACGATGGTTGGTTGGTTTGTAGCGGTGAAGGGAGCAGAGTACAAAGGCGCGGACCCGTTCATATACACAAAAGTTCCAAGTAGTTTCGATGCTCTGGTATTACAAATGCAAATTCCGTCTGTTTTTAACGTCTTAAATTGAAAGAGCCGTCACAAATTGCTCCGTTTTCACTCCTTGTCGACAATCATACAGCACCTGAGGTAACAAACACATCTCGAGCCCCATTGTGCACTCCATTATTCATGCCAACTCAGTGCCTCGCTCTTTACTACTGTGTACCAATGTTGTCGTCCAACTGCAAAACACTGGGCCACAACAAGTTTCCGCGTCTCCATTGCACTGCGCATACTACGAAACGCTCCCCAAACTTGGCACTCACCCTCGCAGCCGACTTTTCCGACTTTCCACGACGCTCACGCAACGCTCACGCTAGTGACAGCATTATTTATAGTTCGACGTCGCGCCAAATCGAATGAGCACATTTCGCCTACGGCTTAGGCCGCCCTCCTAGTGTGGCTGCTCGGTGTCTGCAGGCAGCGAGGGTCTGCAAGCTTCCTATGTTCGCACCTATGTCACCTGTGCTTGCTTGTCAGAGACAGACTATCGCAAAACATACAACTCACTCCGTGAATTGATTGCTACGGCATCTGTTATCAGCAGTCACAACTAGCAACACCAGTAGCAGCTGACTGAACGCAAAGAATAGGAATGTGCAGTGGGATTTACGTGAACTCGGCGCAAGGCAGATCTTTCCGACATAGGCTTGAGAATCTTACGGGAACACTTGTACTGTTTCTAAATTAAGTGTATGCGTGGGAGGAGGGTGCTCCCTGCGCACTAATAACAGCACGCTTGTCAATTGTGGATGCTAATCATTCGCTTGTATCTTCCTAGACACATCTGCTGGTTGTGAATTATTCCACTTGCATATCAAGGTGCGCATGTAGGTGTGTTAAAAATTCTGGAGGCACTGGGTATTGATCCCAGTACCTCTCGCATACTAAGCGAGCGATCTACCATCTGAGCTACGCCCGCCTACACGAAGACTAATGGTGCTACATACAGCCATATAGACGACACAGACCCTTGCACTCCCATTATTCAGCAGACAAACACTACTCTCTATGTATCCGTTAGGGTGTCTTTCAGGTTTCGTGCATTCTGTATCGAATCGTAGTTGGCCACAATGAAAGTGGCACGTATAACGTCGAAAATAGAATTCGGACACCGCTCTGAGTAAGACCAACGTGTTGTCCACCCTCTATACTTCAATGAGGTTAAGCCGCGATACCTAAGACAGATCTGCACTCGATGACACCTCGATAACAGCCGGTCCCCACACTTACATCTTGCTCTCCTTACGTCAGTATACATCATATCAGTCTGTGACGCTGGCTTTGCAACATCTTGCGTGCCTTTAGGTTCGCCGCGACCAACACTTACCATGCACTGACCACAAAAAATGGAGGCGCCGCGACTTGAACCCCGGACCTTTCACATGCCAAGCGAACGCTCTACCAACTGAGCTACGCCCCATGCACGAGCAAACTGCGCTATTCCCCATTCTTTGCGACTCAGATGCGCACGGACACGATGGTTGGTTGGTTTGTAGCGGTGAAGGGAGCAGAGTACAAAGGCGCGGACCCGTTCATATACACAAAAGTTCCAAGTAGTTTCGATGCTCTGGTATTACAAATGCAAATTCCGTCTGTTTTTAACGTCTTAAATTGAAAGAGCCGTCACAAATTGCTCCGTTTTCACTCCTTGTCGACAATCATACAGCACCTGAGGTAACAAACACATCTCGAGCCCCATTGTGCACTCCATTATTCATGCCAACTCAGTGCCTCGCTCTTTACTACTGTGTACCAATGTTGTCGTCCATCTGCAAAACACTGGGCCACAACAAGTTTCCGCGTCTCCATTGCACTGCGCATACTACGAAACGCTCCCCAAACTTGGCACTCACCCTCGCAGCCGACTTTTCCGACTTTCCACGACGCTCACGCAACGCTCACGCTAGTGACAGCATTATTTATAGTTCGACGTCGCGCCAAATCGAATGAGCACATTTCGCCTACGGCTTAGGCCGCCCTCCTAGTGTGGCTGCTCGGTGTCTGCAGGCAGCGAGGGTCTGCAAGCTTCCTATGTTCGCACCTATGTCACCTGTGCTTGCTTGTCAGAGACAGACTATCGCAAAACATACAACTCACTCCGTGAATTGATTGCTACGGCATCTGTTATCAGCAGTCACAACTAGCAACACCAGTAGCAGCTGACTGCACGCAAAGAATAGGAATGTGCAGTGGGATTTACGTGAACTCGGCGCAAGGCAGATCTTTCCGACATAGGCTTGAGAATCTTACGGGAACACTTGTACTGTTTCTAAATTAAGTGTATGCGTGGGAGGAGGGTGCTTCCTGCGCACTAATAACAGCACGCTTGTCAATTGTGGATGCTAATCATTCGCTTGTATCTTCCTAGACACATCTGCTGGTTGTGAATTATTCCACTTGCATATCAAGGTGCGCATGGAGGTGTGTTAAAAATTCTGGAGGCACTGGGTATTGATCACAGTACCTCTCGCATACTAAGCAAGCTCTCTACCATCTGAGCTACGCCCGCCTACACGAAGACTAATGGTGCTACATACAGCCATATAGACGACACAGACCCTTGCACTCCCATTATTCAGCAGACAAACACTACTCTCTATGTATCCGTTAGGGTGTCTTTCAGGTTTCGTGCATTCTGTATCGAATCGTAGTTGGCCACAATGAAAGTGGCACGTATAACGTCGAAAATAGAATTCGGACACCGCTCTGAGTAAGACCAACGTGTTGTCCACCCTCTATACTTCAATGAGGTTAAGCCGCGATACCTAAGACAGATCTGCACTCGATGACACCTCGATAACAGCCGGTCCCCACACTTACATCTTGCTCTCCTTACGTCAGTATACATCATATCAGTCTGTGACGCTGGCTTTGCAACATCTTGCGTGCCTTTAGGTTCGCCGCGACCAACATTTACCATGCACTGACCACAAAAAATGGAGGCGCCGCGACTTGAACCCCGGACCTTTCACATGCCAAGCGAACGCTCTACCAACTGAGCTACGCCCCATGCACGAGCAAACTGCGCTATTCCCCATTCTTTGCGACTCAGATGCGCACGGACACGATGGTTGGTTGGTTTGTAGCGGTGAAGGGAGCAGAGTACAAAGGCGCGGACCCGTTCATATACACAAAAGTTCCAAGTAGTTTCGATGCTCTGGTATTACAAATGCAAATTCCGTCTGTTTTTAACGTCTTAAATTGAAAGAGCCGTCACAAATTGCTCCGTTTTCACTCCTTGTCGACAATCATACAGCACCTGAGGTAACAAACACATCTCGAGCCCCATTGTGCACTCCATTATTCATGCCAACTCAGTGCCTCGCTCTTTACTACTGTGTACCAATGTTGTCGTCCAACTGCAAAACACTGGGCCACAACAAGTTTCCGCGTCTCCATTGCACTGCGCATACTACGAAACGCTCCCCAAACTTGGCACTCACCCTCGCAGCCGACTTTTCCGACTTTCCACGACGCTCACGCAACGCTCACGCTAGTGACAGCATTATTTATAGTTCGACGTCGCGCCAAATCGAATGAGCACATTTCGCCTACGGCTTAGGCCGCCCTCCTAGTGTGGCTGCTCGGTGTCTGCAGGCAGCGAGGGTCTGCAAGCTTCCTATGTTCGCACCTATGTCACCTGTGCTTGCTTGTCAGAGACAGACTATCGCAAAACATACAACTCACTCCGTGAATTGATTGCTACGGCATCTGTTATCAGCAGTCACAACTAGCAACACCAGTAGCAGCTGACTGCACGCAAAGAATAGGAATGTGCAGTGGGATTTACGTGAACTCGGCGCAAGGCAGATCTTTCCGACATAGGCTTGAGAATCTTACGGGAACACTTGTACTGTTTCTAAATTAAGTGTATGCGTGGGAGGAGGGTGCTTCCTGCGCACTAATAACAGCACGCTTGTCAATTGTGGATGCTAATCATTCGCTTGTATCTTCCTAGACACATCTGCTGGTTGTGAATTATTCCACTTGCATATCAAGGTGCGCATGTAGGTGTGTTAAAAATTCTGGAGGCACTGGGTATTGATCCCAGTACCTCTCGCATACTAAGCGAGCGATCTACCATCTGAGCTACGCCCGCCTACACGAAGACTAATGGTGCTACATACAGCCATATAGACGACACAGACCCTTGCACTCCCATTATTCAGCAGACAAACACTACTCTCTATGTATCCGTTAGGGTGTCTTTCAGGTTTCGTGCATTCTGTATCGAATCGTAGTTGGCCACAATGAAAGTGGCACGTATAACGTCGAAAATAGAATTCGGACACCGCTCTGAGTAAGACCAACGTGTTGTCCACCCTCTATACTTCAATGAGGTTAAGCCGCGATACCTAAGACAGATCTGCACTCGATGACACCTCGATAACAGCCGGTCCCCACACTTACATCTTGCTCTCCTTACGTCAGTATACATCATATCAGTCTGTGACGCTGGCTTTGCAACATCTTGCGTGCCTTTAGGTTCGCCGCGACCAACACTTACCATGCACTGACCACAAAAAATGGAGGCGCCGCGACTTGAACCCCGGACCTTTCACATGCCAAGCGAACGCTCTACCAACTGAGCTACGCCCCATGCACGAGCAAACTGCGCTATTCCCCATTCTTTGCGACTCAGATGCGCACGGACACGATGGTTGGTTGGTTTGTAGCGGTGAAGGGAGCAGAGTACAAAGGCGCGGACCCGTTCATATACACAAAAGTTCCAAGTAGTTTCGATGCTCTGGTATTACAAATGCAAATTCCGTCTGTTTTTAACGTCTTAAATTGAAAGAGCCGTCACAAATTGCTCCGTTTTCACTCCTTGTCGACAATCATACAGCACCTGAGGTAACAAACACATCTCGAGCCCCATTGTGCACTCCATTATTCATGCCAACTCAGTGCCTCGCTCTTTACTACTGTGTACCAATGTTGTCGTCCAACTGCAAAACACTGGGCCACAACAAGTTTCCGCGTCTACATTGCACTGCGCATACTACGAAACGCTCCCCAAACTTGGCACTCACCCTCGCAGCCGACTTTTCCGACTTTCCACGACGCTCACGCAACGCTCACGCTAGTGACAGCATTATTTATAGTTCGACGTCGCGCCAAATCGAATGAGCACATTTCGCCTACGGCTTAGGCCGCCCTCCTAGTGTGGCTGCTCGGTGTCTGCAGGCAGCGAGGGTCTGCAAGCTTCCTATGTTCGCACCTATGTCACCTGTGCTTGCTTGTCAGAGACAGACTATCGCAAAACATACAACTCACTCCGTGAATTGATTGCTACGGCATCTGTTATCAGCAGTCACAACTAGCAACACCAGTAGCAGCTGACTGCACGCAAAGAATAGGAATGTGCAGTGGGATTTACGTGAACTCGGCGCAAGGCAGATCTTTCCGACATAGGCTTGAGAATCTTACGGGAACACTTGTACTGTTTCTAAATTAAGTGTATGCGTGGGAGGAGGGTGCTTCCTGCTCACTAATAACAGCACGCTTGTCAATTGTGGATGCTAATCATTCGCTTGTATCTTCCTAGACACATCTGCTGGTTGTGAATTATTCCACTTGCATATCAAGGTGCGCATGTAGGTGTGTTAAAAATTCTGGAGGCACTGGGTATTGATCCCAGTACCTCTCGCATACTAAGCGAGCGATCTACCATCTGAGCTACGCCCGCCTACACGAAGACTAATGGTGCTACATACAGCCATATAGACGACACAGACCCTTGCACTCCCATTATTCAGCAGACAAACACTACTCTCTATGTATCCGTTAGGGTGTCTTTCAGGTTTCGTGCATTCTGTATCGAATCGTAGTTGGCCACAATGAAAGTGGCACGTATAACGTCGAAAATAGAATTCGGACACCGCTCTGAGTAAGACCAACGTGTTGTCCACCCTCTATACTTCAATGAGGTTAAGCCGCGATACCTAAGACAGATCTGCACTCGATGACACCTCGATAACAGCCGGTCCCCACACTTACATCTTGCTCTCCTTACGTCAGTATACATCATATCAGTCTGTGACGCTGGCTTTGCAACATCTTGCGTGCCTTTAGGTTCGCCGCGACCAACACTTACCATGCACTGACCACAAAAAATGGAGGCGCCGCGACTTGAACCCCGGACCTTTCACATGCCAAGCGAACGCTCTACCAACTGAGGTACGCCCCATGCACGAGCAAACTGCGCTATTCCCCATTCTTTGCGACTCAGATGCGCACGGACACGATGGTTGGTTGGTTTGTAGCGGTGAAGGGAGCAGAGTACAAAGGCGCGGACCCGTTCATATACACAAAAGCTCCAAGTAGTTTCGATGCTCTGGTATTACAAATGCAAATTCCGTCTGTTTTTAACGTCTTAAATTGAAAGAGCCGTCACAAATTGCTCCGTTTTCACTCCTCGTCGACAATCATACAGCACCTGAGGTAACAAACACATCTCGAGCCCCATTGTGCACTCCATTATTCATGCCAACTCAGTGCCTCGCTCTTTACTACTGTGTACCAATCTTGTCGTCCAACTGCAAAACACTGGGCCACAACAAGTTTCCGCGTCTCCATTGCACTGCGCATACTACGAAACGCTCCCCAAACTTGGCACTCACCCTCGCAGCCGACTTTTCCGACTTTCCACGACGCTCACGCAACGCTCACGCTAGTGACAGCATTATTTATAGTTCGACGTCGCGCCAAATCGAATGAGCACATTTCGCCTACGGCTTAGGCCGCCCTCCTAGTGTGGCTGCTCGGTGTCTGCAGGCAGCGAGGGTCTGCAAGCTTCCTGTGTTCGCACCTATGTCACCTGTGCTTGCTTGTCAGAGACAGACTATCGCAAAACATACAACTCACTCCTTGAATTGATTGCTACGGCATCTGTTATCAGCAGTCACAACTAGCAACACCAGTAGCAGCTGACTGCACGCAAAGAATAGGAATGTGCAGTGGGATTTACGTGAACTCGGCGCAAGGCAGATCTTTCCGACATATGCTTGAGAATCTTACGGGAACACTTGTACTGTTTCTAAATTAAGTGTATGCGTGGGAGGAGGGTGCTTCCTGCGCACTAATAACAGCACGCTTGTCAATTGTGGATGCTAATCATTCGCTTGTATCTTCCTAGACACATCTGCTGGTTGTGAATTATTCCACTTGCATATCAAGGTGCGCATGTAGGTGTGTTAAAAATTCTGGAGGCACTGGGTATTGATCCCAGTACCTCTCGCATACTAAGCGAGCGATCTACCATCTGAGCTACGCCCGCCTACCCGAAGTCTAATGGTGCTACATACAGCCATATAGACGACACAGACCCTTGCACTCCCATTATTCAGCAGACAAACACTACTCTCTATGTATCCGTTAGGGTGTCTTTCAGGTTTCGTGCATTCTGTATCGAATCGTAGTTGGCCACAATGAAAGTGGCACGTATAACGTCGAAAATAGAATTCGGACACCGCTCTGAGTAAGACCAACGTGTTGTCCACCCTCTAGACTTCAATGAGGTTAAGCCGCGATACCTAAGACAGATCTGCACTCGATGACACCTCGATAACAGCCGGTCCCCACACTTACATCTTGCTCTCCTTACATCAGTATACATCATATCAGTCTGTGACGCTGGCTTTGCAACATCTTGCGTGCCTTTAGGTTCGCCGCGACCAACACTTACCATGCACTGACCACAAAAAATGGAGGCGCCGCGACTTGAACCCCGGACCTTTCACATGCCAAGCGAACGCTCTACCAACTGATCTACGCCCCATGCACGAGCAAACTGCGCTATTCCCCATTCTTTGCGACTCAGATGCGCACGGACACGATGGTTGGTTGGTTTGTAGCGGTGAAGGGAGCAGAGTACAAAGGCGCGGACCCGTTCATATACACAAAAGTTCCAAGTAGTTTCGATGCTCTGGTATTACAAATGCAAATTCCGTCTGTTTTTAACGTCTTAAATTGAAAGAGCCGTCACAAATTGCTCCGTTTTCACTCCTCGTCGACAATCATACAGCACCTGAGGTAACAAACACATCTCGAGCCCCATTGTGCACTCCATTATTCATGCCAACTCAGTGCCTCGCTCTTTACTACTGTGTACCAATCTTGTCGTCCAACTGCAAAACACTGGGCCACAACAAGTTTCCGCGTCTCCATTGCACTGCGCATACTACGAAACGCTCCCCAAACTTGGCACTCACCCTCGCAGCCGACTTTTCCGACTTTCCACGACGCTCACGCTAGTGACAGCATTATTTATAGTTCGACGTCGCGCCAAAGCGAATGAGCATATTTCGCCTACGGCTTAGGCCGCCCTCCTAGTGTGGCTGCTCGGTGTCTGCAGGCAGCGAGGGTCTGCAAGCTTCCTGTGTTCGCACCTATGTCACCTGTGCTTGCTTGTCAGAGACAGACTATCGCAAAACATACAACTCACTCCTTGAATTGATTGCTGCGGCATCTGTTATCAGCAGTCACAACTAGCAACACCAGTAGCAGCTGACTGCACGCAAAGAATAGGAATGTGCAGTGGGATTTACGTGAACTCGGCGCAAGGCAGATCTTTCCGACATAGGCTTGAGAATCTTACGGGAACACTTGTACTGTTTCTAAATTAAGTGTATGCGTGGGAGGAGGGTGCTTCCTGCGCACTAATAACAGCACGCTTGTCAATTGTGGATGCTAATCATTCGCTTGTATCTTCCTAGACACATCTGCTGGTTGTGAATTATTCCACTTGCATATCAAGGTGCGCATGTAGGTGTGTTAAAAATTCTGGAGGCACTGGGTATTGATCCCAGTACCTCTCGCATACTAAGCGAGCGATCTACCATCTGAGCTACGCCCGCCTACACGAAGACTAATGGTGCTACATACAGCCATATAGACGACACAGACCCTTGCACTCCCATTATTCAGCAGACAAACACTACTCTCTATGTATCCGTTAGGGTGTCTTTCAGGTTTCGTGCATTCTGTATCGAATCGTAGTTGGCCACAATGAAAGTGGCACGTATAACGTCGAAAATAGAATTCGGACACCGCTCTGAGTAAGACCAACGTGTTGTCCACCCTCTATACTTCAATGAGGTTAAGCCGCGATACCTAAGACAGATCTGCACTCGATGACACCTCGATAACAGCCGGTCCCCACACTTACATCTTGCTCTCCTTACGTCAGTATACATCATATCAGTCTGTGACGCTGGCTTTGCAACATCTTGCGTGCCTTTAGGTTCGCCGCGACCAACACTTACCATGCACTGACCACAAAAAATGGAGGCGCCGCGACTTGAACCCCGGACCTTTCACATGCCAAGCGAACGCTCTACCAACTGAGCTACGCCCCATGCACGAGCAAACTGCGCTATTCCCCATTCTTTGCGACTCAGATGCGCACGGACACGATGGTTGGTTGGTTTGTAGCGGTGAAGGGAGCAGAGTACAAAGGCGCGGACCCGTTCATATACACAAAAGTTCCAAGTAGTTTCGATGCTCTGGTATTACAAATGCAAATTCCGTCTGTTTTTAACGTCTTAAATTGAAAGAGCCGTCACAAATTGCTCCGTTTTCACTCCTTGTCGACAATCATACAGCACCTGAGGTAACAAACACATCTCGAGCCCCATTGTGCACTCCATTATTCATGCCAACTCAGTGCCTCGCTCTTTACTACTGTGTACCAATGTTGTCGTCCAACTGCAAAACACTGGGCCACAACAAGTTTCCGCGTCTACATTGCACTGCGCATACTACGAAACGCTCCCCAAACTTGGCACTCACCCTCGCAGCCGACTTTTCCGACTTTCCACGACGCTCACGCAACGCTCACGCTAGTGACAGCATTATTTATAGTTCGACGTCGCGCCAAATCGAATGAGCACATTTCGCCTACGGCTTAGGCCGCCCTCCTAGTGTGGCTGCTCGGTGTCTGCAGGCAGCGAGGGTCTGCAAGCTTCCTATGTTCGCACCTATGTCACCTGTGCTTGCTTGTCAGAGACAGACTATCGCAAAACATACAACTCACTCCGTGAATTGATTGCTACGGCATCTGTTATCAGCAGTCACAACTAGCAACACCAGTAGCAGCTGACTGCACGCAAAGAATAGGAATGTGCAGTGGGATTTACGTGAACTCGGCGCAAGGCAGATCTTTCCGACATAGGCTTGAGAATCTTACGGGAACACTTGTACTGTTTCTAAATTAAGTGTATGCGTGGGAGGAGGGTGCTTCCTGCTCACTAATAACAGCACGCTTGTCAATTGTGGATGCTAATCATTCGCTTGTATCTTCCTAGACACATCTGCTGGTTGTGAATTATTCCACTTGCATATCAAGGTGCGCATGTAGGTGTGTTAAAAATTCTGGAGGCACTGGGTATTGATCCCAGTACCTCTCGCATACTAAGCGAGCGATCTACCATCTGAGCTACGCCCGCCTACACGAAGACTAATGGTGCTACATACAGCCATATAGACGACACAGACCCTTGCACTCCCATTATTCAGCAGACAAACACTACTCTCTATGTATCCGTTAGGGTGTCTTTCAGGTTTCGTGCATTCTGTATCGAATCGTAGTTGGCCACAATGAAAGTGGCACGTATAACGTCGAAAATAGAATTCGGACACCGCTCTGAGTAAGACCAACGTGTTGTCCACCCTCTATACTTCAATGAGGTTAAGCCGCGATACCTAAGACAGATCTGCACTCGATGACACCTCGATAACAGCCGGTCCCCACACTTACATCTTGCTCTCCTTACGTCAGTATACATCATATCAGTCTGTGACGCTGGCTTTGCAACATCTTGCGTGCCTTTAGGTTCGCCGCGACCAACACTTACCATGCACTGACCACAAAAAATGGAGGCGCCGCGACTTGAACCCCGGACCTTTCACATGCCAAGCGAACGCTCTACCAACTGAGGTACGCCCCATGCACGAGCAAACTGCGCTATTCCCCATTCTTTGCGACTCAGATGCGCACGGACACGATGGTTGGTTGGTTTGTAGCGGTGAAGGGAGCAGAGTACAAAGGCGCGGACCCGTTCATATACACAAAAGTTCCAAGTAGTTTCGATGCTCTGGTATTACAAATGCAAATTCCGTCTGTTTTTAACGTCTTAAATTGAAAGAGCCGTCACAAATTGCTCCGTTTTCACTCCTCGTCGACAATCATACAGCACCTGAGGTAACAAACACATCTCGAGCCCCATTGTGCACTCCATTATTCATGCCAACTCAGTGCCTCGCTCTTTACTACTGTGTACCAATGTTGTCGTCCAACTGCAAAACACTGGGCCACAACAAGTTTCCGCGTCTCCATTGCACTGCGCATACTACGAAACGCTCCCCAAACTTGGCACTCACCCTCGCAGCCGACTTTTCCGACTTTCCACGACGCTCACGCAACGCTCACGCTAGTGACAGCATTATTTATAGTTCGACGTCGCGCCAAATCGAATGAGCACATTTCGCCTACGGCTTAGGCCGCCCTCCTAGTGTGGCTGCTCGGTGTCTGCAGGCAGCGAGGGTCTGCAAGCTTCCTGTGTTCGCACCTATGTCACCTGTGCTTGCTTGTCAGAGACAGACTATCGCAAAACATACAACTCACTCCTTGAATTGATTGCTACGGCATCTGTTATCAGCAGTCACAACTAGCAACACCAGTAGCAGCTGACTGCACGCAAAGAATAGGAATGTGCAGTGGGATTTACGTGAACTCGGCGCAAGGCAGATCTTTCCGACATATGCTTGAGAATCTTACGGGAACACTTGTACTGTTTCTAAATTAAGTGTATGCGTGGGAGGAGGGTGCTTCCTGCGCACTAATAACAGCACGCTTGTCAATTGTGGATGCTAATCATTCGCTTGTATCTTCCTAGACACATCTGCTGGTTGTGAATTATTCCACTTGCATATCAAGGTGCGCATGTAGGTGTGTTAAAAATTCTGGAGGCACTGGGTATTGATCCCAGTACCTCTCGCATACTAAGCGAGCGATCTACCATCTGAGCTACGCCCGCCTACCCGAAGACTAATGGTGCTACATACAGCCATATAGACGACACAGACCCTTGCACTCCCATTATTCAGCAGACAAACACTACTCTCTATGTATCCGTTAGGGTGTCTTTCAGGTTTCGTGCATTCTTTATCGAATCGTAGTTGGCCACAATGAAAGTGGCACGTATAACGTCGAAAATAGAATTCGGACACCGCTCTGAGTAAGACCAACGTGTTGTCCACCCTCTAGACTTCAATGAGGTTAAGCCGCGATACCTAAGACAGATCTGCACTCGATGACACCTCGATAACAGCCGGTCCCCACACTTACATCTTGCTCTCCTTACATCAGTATACATCATATCAGTCTGTGACGCTGGCTTTGCAACATCTTGCGTGCCTTTAGGTTCGCCGCGACCAACACTTACCATGCACTGACCACAAAAAATGGAGGCGCCGCGACTTGAACCCCGGACCTTTCACATGCCAAGCGAACGCTCTACCAACTGATCTACGCCCCATGCACGAGCAAACTGCGCTATTCCCCATTCTTTGCGACTCAGATGCGCACGGACACGATGGTTGGTTGGTTTGTAGCGGTGAAGGGAGCAGAGTACAAAGGCGCGGACCCGTTCATATACACAAAAGTTCCAAGTAGTTTCGATGCTCTGGTATTACAAATGCAAATTCCGTCTGTTTTTAACGTCTTAAATTGAAAGAGCCGTCACAAATTGCTCCGTTTTCACTCCTCGTCGACAATCATACAGCACCTGAGGTAACAAACACATCTCGAGCCCCATTGTGCACTCCATTATTCATGCCAACTCAGTGCCTCGCTCTTTACTACTGTGTACCAATGTTGTCGTCCAACTGCAAAACACTGGGCCACAACAAGTTTCCGCGTCTCCATTGCACTGCGCATACTACGAAACGCTCCCCAAACTTGGCACTCACCCTCGCAGCCGACTTTTCCGACTTTCCACGACGCTCACGCAACGCTCACGCTAGTGACAGCATTATTTATAGTTCGACGTCGCGCCAAATCGAATGAGCACATTTCGCCTACGGCTTAGGCCGCCCTCCTAGTGTGGCTGCTCGGTGTCTGCAGGCAGCGAGGGTCTGCAAGCTTCCTGTGTTCGCACCTATGTCACCTGTGCTTGCTTGTCAGAGACAGACTATCGCAAAACATACAACTCACTCCTTGAATTGATTGCTACGGCATCTGTTATCAGCAGTCACAACTAGCAACACCAGTAGCAGCTGACTGCACGCAAAGAATAGGAATGTGCAGTGGGATTTACGTGAACTCGGCGCAAGGCAGATCTTTCCGACATAGGCTTGAGAATCTTACGGGAACACTTGTACTGTTTCTAAATTAAGTGTATGCGTGGGAGGAGGGTGCTTCCTGCGCACTAATAACAGCACGCTTGTCAATTGTGGATGCTAATCATTCGCTTGTATCTTCCTAGACACATCTGCTGGTTGTGAATTATTCCACTTGCATATCAAGGTGCGCATGTAGGTGTGTTAAAAATTCTGGAGGCACTGGGTATTGATCCCAGTACCTCTCGCATACTAAGCGAGCGATCTACCATCTGAGCTACGCCCGCCTACACGAAGACTAATGGTGCTACATACAGCCATATAGACGACACAGACCCTTGCACTCCCATTATTCAGCAGACAAACACTACTCTCTATGTATCCGTTAGGGTGTCTTTCAGGTTTCGTGCATTCTGTATCGAATCGTAGTTGGCCACAATGAAAGTGGCACGTATAACGTCGAAAATAGAATTCGGACACCGCTCTGAGTAAGACCAACGTGTTGTCCACCCTCTATACTTCAATGAGGTTAAGCCGCGATACCTAAGACAGATCTGCACTCGATGACACCTCGATAACAGCCGGTCCCCACACTTACATCTTGCTCTCCTTACATCAGTATACATCATATCAGTCTGTGACGCTGGCTTTGCAACTTCTTGCGTGCCTTTAGGTTCGCCGCGACCAACACTTACCATGCACTGACCACAAAAAATGGAGGCGCCGCGACTTGAACCCCGGACCTTTCACATGCCAAGCGAACGCTCTACCAACTGATCTACGCCCCATGCACGAGCAAACTGCGCTATTCCCCATTCTTTGCGACTCAGATGCGCACGGACACGATGGTTGGTTGGTTTGTAGCGGTGAAGGGAGCAGAGTACAAAGGCGCGGACCCGTTCATATACACAAAAGTTCCAAGTAGTTTCGATGCTCTGGTATTACAAATGCAAATTCCGTCTGTTTTTAACGTCTTAAATTGAAAGAGCCGTCACAAATTGCTCCGTTTTCACTCCTCGTCGACAATCATACAGCACCTGAGGTAACAAACACATCTCGAGCCCCATTGTGCACTCCATTATTCATGCCAACTCAGTGCCTCGCTCTTTACTACTGTGTACCAATGTTGTCGTCCAACTGCAAAACACTGGGCCACAACAAGTTTCCGCGTCTCCATTGCACTGCGCATACTACGAAACGCTCCCCAAACTTGGCACTCACCCTCGCAGCCGACTTTTCCGACTTTCCACGACGCTCACGCAACGCTCACGCTAGTGACAGCATTATTTATAGTTCGACGTCGCGCCAAATCGAATGAGCACATTTCGCCTACGGCTTAGGCCGCCCTCCTAGTGTGGCTGCTCGGTGTCTGCAGGCAGCGAGGGTCTGCAAGCTTCCTGTGTTCGCACCTATGTCACCTGTGCTTGCTTGTCAGAGACAGACTATCGCAAAACATACAACTCACTCCTTGAATTGATTGCTACGGCATCTGTTATCAGCAGTCACAACTAGCAACACCAGTAGCAGCTGACTGCACGCAAAGAATAGGAATGTGCAGTGGGATTTACGTGAACTCGGCGCAAGGCAGATCTTTCCGACATATGCTTGAGAATCTTACGGGAACACTTGTACTGTTTCTAAATTAAGTGTATGCGTGGGAGGAGGGTGCTTCCTGCGCACTAATAACAGCACGCTTGTCAATTGTGGATGCTAATCATTCGCTTGTATCTTCCTAGACACATCTGCTGGTTGTGAATTATTCCACTTGCATATCAAGGTGCGCATGTAGGTGTGTTAAAAATTCTGGAGGCACTGGGTATTGATCCCAGTACCTCTCGCATACTAAGCGAGCGATCTACCATCTGAGCTACGCCCGCCTACCCGAAGACTAATGGTGCTACATACAGCCATATAGACGACACAGACCCTTGCACTCCCATTATTCAGCAGACAAACACTACTCTCTATGTATCCGTTAGGGTGTCTTTCAGGTTTCGTGCATTCTGTATCGAATCGTAGTTGGCCACAATGAAAGTGGCACGTATAACGTCGAAAATAGAATTCGGACACCGCTCTGAGTAAGACCAACGTGTTGTCCACCCTCTATACTTCAATGAGGTTAAGCCGCGATACCTAAGACAGATCTGCACTCGATGACACCTCGATAACAGCCGGTCCCCACACTTACATCTTGCTCTCCTTACATCAGTATACATCATATCAGTCTGTGACGCTGGCTTTGCAACATCTTGCGTGCCTTTAGGTTCGCCGCGACCAACACTTACCATGCACTGACCACAAAAAATGGAGGCGCCGCGACTTGAACCCCGGACCTTTCACATGCCAAGCGAACGCTCTACCAACCGATCTACGCCCCATGCACGAGCAAACTGCGCTATTCCCCATTCTTTGCGACTCAGATGCGCACGGACACGATGGTTGGTTGGTTTGTAGCGGTGAAGGGAGCAGAGTACAAAGGCGCGGACCCGTTCATATACACAAAAGTTCCAAGTAGTTTCGATGCTCTGGTATTACAAATGCAAATTCCGTCTGTTTTTAACGTCTTAAATTAAAAGAGCCGTCACAAATTGCTCCGTTTTCACTCCTTGTCGACAATCATACAGCACCTGAGGTAACAAACACATCTCGAGCCCCATTGTGCACTCCATTATTCATGCCAACTCAGTGCCTCGCTCTTTACTACTGTGTACCAATGTTGTCGTCCAACTGCAAAACACTGGGCCACAACAAGTTTCCGCGTCTCCATTGCACTGCGCATACTACGAAACGCTCCCCAAACTTGGCACTCACCCTCGCAGCCGACTTTTCCGACTTTCCACGACGCTCACGCTAGTGACAGCATTATTTATAGTTCGACGTCGCGCCAAATCGAATGAGCACATTTCGCCTACGGCTTAGGCCGCCCTCCTAGTGTGGCTGCTCGGTGTCTGCAGGCAGCGAGGGTCTGCAAGCTTCCTATGTTCGCACCTATGTCACCTGTGCTTGCTTGTCAGAGACAGACTATCGCAAAACATACAACTCACTCCGTGAATTGATTGCTACGGCATCTGTTATCAGCAGTCACAACTAGCAACACCAGTAGCAGCTGACTGCACGCAAAGAATAGGAATGTGCAGTGGGATTTACGTGAACTCGGCGCAAGGCAGATCTTTCCGACATAGGCTTGAGAATCTTACGGGAACACTTGTACTGTTTCTAAATTAAGTGTATGCGCACTAATAACAGCACGCTTGTCAATTGTGGATGCTAATCATTCGCTTGTATCTTCCTAGACACATCTGCTGGTTGTGAATTATTCCACTTGCATATCAAGGTGCGCATGTAGGTGTGTTAAAAATTCTGGAGGCACTGGGTATTGATCCCAGTACCTCTCGCATACTAAGCGAGCGATCTACCATCTGAGCTACGCCCGCCTACACGAAGACTAATGGTGCTACATACAGCCATATAGACGACACAGACCCTTGCACTCCCATTATTCAGCAGACAAACACTACTCTCTATGTATCCGTTAGGGTGTCTTTCAGGTTTCGTGCATTCTGTATCGAATCGTAGTTGGCCACAATGAAAGTGGCACGTATAACGTCGAAAATAGAATTCGGACACCGCTCTGAGTAAGACCAACGTGTTGTCCACCCTCTATACTTCAATGAGGTTAAGCCGCGATACCTAAGACAGATCTGCACTCGATGACACCTCGATAACAGCCGGTCCCCACACTTACATCTTGCTCTCCTTACGTCAGTATACATCATATCAGTCTGTGACGCTGGCTTTGCAACATCTTGCGTGCCTTTAGGTTCGCCGCGACCAACACTTACCATGCACTGACCACAAAAAATGGAGGCGCCGCGACTTGAACCCCAGACCTTTCACATGCCAAGCGAACGCTCTACCAACTGAGCTACGCCCCATGCACGAGCAAACTGCGCTATTCCCCATTCTTTGCGACTCAGATGCGCACGGACACGATGGTTGGTTGGTTTGTAGCGGTGAAGGGAGCAGAGTACAAAGGCGCGGACCCGTTCATATACACAAACGTTCCAAGTAGTTTCGATGCTCTGGTATTACAAATGCAAATTCCGTCTGTTTTTAACGTCTTAAATTGAAAGAGCCGTCACAAATTGCTCCGTTTTCAATCCTTGTCGACAATCATACAGCACCTGAGGTAACAAACACATCTCGAGCCCCATTGTGCACTCCATTATTCATGCCAACTCAGTGCCTCGCTCTTTACTACTGTGTACCAATGTTGTCGTCCAACTGCAAAACACTGGGCCACAACAAGTTTCCGCGTCTCCATTGCACTGCGCATACTAAGAAACGCTCCCCAAACTTGGCACTCACCCTCGCAGCCGACTTTTCCGACTTTCCACGACGCTCACGCTAGTGACAGCATTATTTATAGTTCGACGTCGCGCCAAATCGAATGAGCACATTTCGCCTACGGCTTAGGCCACCCTCCTAGTGTGGCTGCTCGGTGTCTGCAGGCAGCGAGGGTCTGCAAGCTTCCTATGTTCGCACCTATGTCACCTGTGCTTGCTTGTCAGAGACAGACTATCGCAAAACATACAACTCACTCCGTGAATTGATTGCTACGGCATCTGTTATCAGCAGTCACAACTAGCAACACCAGTAGCAGCTGACTGCACGCAAAGAATAGGAATGTGCAGTGGGATTTACGTGAACTCGGCGCAAGGCAGATCTTTCCGACATATGCTTGAGAATCTTACGGGAACACTTGTACTGTTTCTAAATTAAGTGTATGCGTGGGAGGAGGGTGCTTCCTGCGCACTAATAACAGCACGCTTGTCAATTGTGGATGCTAATCATTCGCTTGTATCTTCCTAGACACATCTGCTGGTTGTGAATTATTCCACTTGCATATCAAGGTGCGCATGTAGGTGTGTTAAAAATTCTGGAGGCACTGGGTATTGATCCCAGTACCTCTCGCATACTAAGCGAGCGATCTACCATCTGAGCTACGCCCGCCTACCCGAAGACTAATGGTGCTACATACAGCCATATAGACGACACAGACCCTTGCACTCCCATTATTCAGCAGACAAACACTACTCTCTATGTATCCGTTAGGGTGTCTTTCAGGTTTCGTGCATTCTGTATCGAATCGTAGTTGGCCACAATGAAAGTGGCACGTATAACGTCGAAAATAGAATTCGGACACCGCTCTGAGTAAGACCAACGTGTTGTCCACCCTCTATACTTCAATGAGGTTAAGCCGCGATACCTAAGACAGATCTGCACTCGATGACACCTCGATAACAGCCGGTCCCCACACTTACATCTTGCTCTCCTTACGTCAGTATACATCATATCAGTCTGTGACGCTGGCTTTGCAACATCTTGCGTGCCTTTAGGTTCGCCGCGACCAACACTTACCATGCACTGACCACAAAAAATGGAGGCGCCGCGACTTGAACCCCGGACCTTTCACATGCCAAGCGAACGCTCTACCAACTGAGCTACGCCCCATGCACGAGCAAACTGCGCTATTCCCCATTCTTTGCGACTCAGATGCGCACGGACACGATGGTTGGTTGGTTTGTAGCGGTGAAGGGAGCAGAGTACAAAGGCGCGGACCCGTTCATATACACAAAAGTTCCAAGTAGTTTCGATGCTCTGGTATTACAAATGCAAATTCCGTCTGTTTTTAACGTCTTAAATTGAAAGAGCCGTCACAAATTGCTCCGTTTTCACTCCTTGTCGACAATCATACAGCACCTGAGGTAACAAACACATCTCGAGCCCCATTGTGCACTCCATTATTCATGCCAACTCAGTGCCTCGCTCTTTACTACTGTGTACCAATGTTGTCGTCCAACTGCAAAACACTGGGCCACAACAAGTTTCCGCGTCTCCATTGCACTGCGCATACTACGAAACGCTCCCCAAACTTGGCACTCACCCTCGCAGCCGACTTTTCCGACTTTCCACGACGCTCACGCTAGTGACAGCATTATTTATAGTTCGACGTCGCGCCAAATCGAATGAGCACATTTCGCCTACGGCTTAGGCCGCCCTCCTAGTGTGGCTGCTCGGTGTCTGCAGGCAGCGAGGGTCTGCAAGCTTCCTATGTTCGCACCTATGTCACCTGTGCTTGCTTGTCAGAGACAGACTATCGCAAAACATACAACTCACTCCGTGAATTGATTGCTACGGCATCTGTTATCAGCAGTCACAACTAGCAACACCAGTAGCAGCTGACTGCACGCAAAGAATAGGAATGTGCAGTGGGATTTACGTGAACTCGGCGCAAGGCAGATCTTTCCGACATAGGCTTGAGAATCTTACGGGAACACTTGTACTGTTTCTAAATTAAGTGTATGCGTGGGAGGAGGGTGCTTCCTGCGCACTAATAACAGCACGCTTGTCAATTGTGGATGCTAATCATTCGCTTGTATCTTCCTAGACACATCTGCTGGTTGTGAATTATTCCACTTGCATATCAAGGTGCGCATGTAGGTGTGTTAAAAAATCTGGAGGCACTGGGTATTGATCCCAGTACCTCTCGCATACTAAGCGAGCGATCTACCATCTGAGCTACGCCCGCCTACACGAAGACTAATGGTGCTACATACAGCCATATAGACGACACAGACCCTTGCACTCCCATTATTCAGCAGACAAACACTACTCTCTATGTATCCGTTAGGGTGTCTTTCAGGTTTCGTGCATTCTGTATCGAATCGTAGTTGGCCACAATGAAAGTGGCACGTATAACGTCGAAAATAGAATTCGGACACCGCTCTGAGTAAGACCAACGTGTTGTCCACCCTCTATACTTCAATGAGGTTAAGCCGCGATACCTAAGACAGATCTGCACTCGATGACACCTCGATAACAGCCGGTCCCCACACTTACATCTTGCTCTCCTTACGTCAGTATACATCATATCAGTCTGTGACGCTGGCTTTGCAACATCTTGCGTGCCTTTAGGTTCGCCGCGACCAACACTTACCATGCACTGACCACAAAAAATGGAGGCGCCGCGACTTGAACCCCGGACCTTTCACATGCCAAGCGAACGCTCTACCAACTGAGGTACGCCCCATGCACGAGCAAACTGCGCTATTCCCCATTCTTTGCGACTCAGATGCGCACGGACACGATGGTTGGTTGGTTTGTAGCGGTGAAGGGAGCAGAGTACAAAGGCGCGGACCCGTTCATATACACAAACGTTCCAAGTAGTTTCGATGCTCTGGTATTACAAATGCAAATTCCGTCTGTTTTTAACGTCTTAAATTGAAAGAGCCGTCACAAATTGCTCCGTTTTCACTCCTTGTCGACAATCATACAGCACCTGAGGTAACAAACACATCTCGAGCCCCATTGTGCACTCCATTATTCATGCCAACTCAGTGCCTCGCTCTTTACTACTGTGTACCAATGTTGTCGTCCAACTGCAAAACACTGGGCCACAACAAGTTTCCGCGTCTCCATTGCACTGCGCATACTACGAAACGCTCCCCAAACTTGGCACTCACCCTCGCAGCCGACTTTTCCGACTTTCCACGACGCTCACGCTAGTGACAGCATTATTTATAGTTCGACGTCGCGCCAAATCGAATGAGCACATTTCGCCTACGGCTTAGGCCGCCCTCCTAGTGTGGCTGCTCGGTGTCTGCAGGCAGCGAGGGTCTGCAAGCTTCCTATGTTCGCACCTATGTCACCTGTGCTTGCTTGTCAGAGACAGACTATCGCAAAACATACAACTCACTCCGTGAATTGATTGCTACGGCATCTGTTATCAGCAGTCACAACTAGCAACACCAGTAGCAGCTGACTGCACACAAAGAATAGGAATGTGCAGTGGGATTTACGTGAACTCGGCGCAAGGCAGATCTTTCCGACATAGGCTTGAGAATCTTACGGGAACACTTGTACTGTTTCTAAATTAAGTGTATGCGTGGGAGGAGGGTGCTTCCTGCGCACTAATAACAGCACGCTTGTCAATTGTGGATGCTAATCATTCGCTTGTATCTTCCTAGACACATCTGCTGGTTGTGAATTATTCCACTTGCATATCAAGGTGCGCATGTAGGTGTGTTAAAAATTCTGGAGGCACTGGGTATTGATCCCAGTACCTCTCGCATACTAAGCGAGCGATCTACCATCTGAGCTACGCCCGCCTACCCGAAGACTAATGGTGCTACATACAGCCATATAGACGACACAGACCCTTGCACTCCCATTATTCAGCAGACAAACACTACTCTCTATGTATCCGTTAGGGTGTCTTTCAGGTTTCGTGCATTCTGTATCGAATCGTAGTTGGCCACAATGAAAGTGGCACGTATAACGTCGAAAATAGAATTCGGACACCGCTCTGAGTAAGACCAACGTGTTGTCCACCCTCTATACTTCAATGAGGTTAAGCCGCGATACCTAAGACAGATCTGCACTCGATGACACCTCGATAACAGCCGGTCCCCACACTTACATCTTGCTCTCCTTACGTCAGTATACATCATATCAGTCTGTGACGCTGGCTTTGCAACATCTTGCGTGCCTTTAGGTTCGCCGCGACCAACACTTACCATGCACTGACCACAAAAAATGGAGGCGCCGCGACTTGAACCCCGGACCTTTCACATGCCAAGCGAACGCTCTACCAACTGAGCTACGCCCCATGCACGAGCAAACTGCGCTATTCCCCATTCTTTGCGACTCAGATGCGCACGGACACGATGGTTGGTTGGTTTGTAGCGGTGAAGGGAGCAGAGTACAAAGGCGCGGACCCGTTCATATACACAAAAGTTCCAAGTAGTTTCGATGCTCTGGTATTACAAATGCAAATTCCGTCTGTTTTTAACGTCTTAAATTGAAAGAGCCGTCACAAATTGCTCCGTTTTCACTCCTTGTCGACAATCATACAGCACCTGAGGTAACAAACACATCTCGAGCCCCATTGTGCACTCCATTATTCATGCCAACTCAGTGCCTCGCTCTTTACTACTGTGTACCAATGTTGTCGTCCAACTGCAAAACACTGGGCCACAACAAGTTTCCGCGTCTCCATTGCACTGCGCATACTACGAAACGCTCCCCAAACTTGGCACTCACCCTCGCAGCCGACTTTTCCGACTTTCCACGACGCTCACGCTAGTGACAGCATTATTTATAGTTCGACGTCGCGCCAAATCGAATGAGCACATTTCGCCTACGGCTTAGGCCGCCCTCCTAGTGTGGCTGCTCGGTGTCTGCAGGCAGCGAGGGTCTGCAAGCTTCCTATGTTCGCACCTATGTCACCTGTGCTTGCTTGTCAGAGACAGACTATCGCAAAACATACAACTCACTCCGTGAATTGATTGCTACGGCATCTGTTATCAGCAGTCACAACTAGCAACACCAGTAGCAGCTGACTGCACGCAAAGAATAGGAATGTGCAGTGGGATTTACGTGAACTCGGCGCAAGGCAGATCTTTCCGACATAGGCTTGAGAATCTTACGGGAACACTTGTACTGTTTCTAAATTAAGTGTATGCGTGGGAGGAGGGTGCTTCCTGCGCACTAATAACAGCACGCTTGTCAATTGTGGATGCTAATCATTCGCTTGTATCTTCCTAGACACATCTGCTGGTTGTGAATTATTCCACTTGCATATCAAGGTGCGCATGTAGGTGTGTTAAAAATTCTGGAGGCACTGGGTATTGATCCCAGTACCTCTCGCATACTAAGCGAGCGATCTACCATCTGAGCTACGCCCGCCTACACGAAGACTAATGGTGCTACATACAGCCATATAGACGACACAGACCCTTGCACTCCCATTATTCAGCAGACAAACACTACTCTCTATGTATCCGTTAGGGTGTCTTTCAGGTTTCGTGCATTCTGTATCGAATCGTAGTTGGCCACAATGAAAGTGGCACGTATAACGTCGAAAATAGAATTCGGACACCGCTCTGAGTAAGACCAACGTGTTGTCCACCCTCTATACTTCAATGAGGTTAAGCCGCGATACCTAAGACAGATCTGCACTCGATGACACCTCGATAACAGCCGGTCCCCACACTTACATCTTGCTCTCCTTACGTCAGTATACATCATATCAGTCTGTGACGCTGGCTTTGCAACATCTTGCGTGCCTTTAGGTTCGCCGCGACCAACACTTACCATGCACTGACCACAAAAAATGGAGGCGCCGCGACTTGAACCCCGGACCTTTCACATGCCAAGCGAACGCTCTACCAACTGAGCTACGCCCCATGCACGAGCAAACTGCGCTATTCCCCATTCTTTGCGACTCAGATGCGCACGGACACGATGGTTGGTTGGTTTGTAGCGGTGAAGGGAGCAGAGTACAAAGGCGCGGACCCGTTCATATACACAAAAGTTCCAAGTAGTTTCGATGCTCTGGTATTACAAATGCAAATTCCGTCTGTTTTTAACGTCTTAAATTGAAAGAGCCTTCACAAATTGCTCCGTTTTCACTCCTTGTCGACAATCATACAGCACCTGAGGTAACAAACACATCTCGAGCCCCATTGTGCACTCCATTATTCATGCCAACTCAGTGCCTCGCTCTTTACTACTGTGTACCAATGTTGTCGTCCAACTGCAAAACACTGGGCCACAACAAGTTTCCGCGTCTCCATTGCACTGCGCATACTACGAAACGCTCCCCAAACTTGGCACTCACCCTCGCAGCCGACTTTTCCGACTTTCCACGACGCTCACGCTAGTGACAGCATTATTTATAGTTCGACGTCGCGCCAAATCGAATGAGCACATTTCGCCTACGGCTTAGGCCGCCCTCCTAGTGTGGCTGCTCGGTGTCTGCAGGCAGCGAGGGTCTGCAAGCTTCCTATGTTCGCACCTATGTCACCTGTGCTTGCTTGTCAGAGACAGACTATCGCAAAACATACAACTCACTCCGTGAATTGATTGCTACGGCATCTGTTATCAGCAGTCACAACTAGCAACACCAGTAGCAGCTGACTGCACACAAAGAATAGGAATGTGCAGTGGGATTTACGTGAACTCGGCGCAAGGCAGATCTTTCCGACATAGGCTTGAGAATCTTACGGGAACACTTGTACTGTTTCTAAATTAAGTGTATGCGTGGGAGGAGGGTGCTTCCTGCGCACTAATAACAGCACGCTTGTCAATTGTGGATGCTAATCATTCGCTTGTATCTTCCTAGACACATCTGCTGGTTGTGAATTATTCCACTTGCATATCAAGGTGCGCATGTAGGTGTGTTAAAAATTCTGGAGGCACTGGGTATTGATCCCAGTACCTCTCGCATACTAAGCGAGCGATCTACCATCTGAGCTACGCCCGCCTACCCGAAGACTAATGGTGCTACATACAGCCATATAGACGACACAGACCCTTGCACTCCCATTATTCAGCAGACAAAAACTACTCTCTATGTATCCGTTAGGGTGTCTTTCAGGTTTCGTGCATTCTGTATCGAATCGTAGTTGGCCACAATGAAAGTGGCACGTATAACGTCGAAAATAGAATTCGGACACCGCTCTGAGTAAGACCAACGTGTTGTCCACCCTCTAGACTTCAATGAGGTTAAGCCGCGATACCTAAGACAGATCTGCACTCGATGACACCTCGATAACAGCCGGTCCCCACACTTACATCTTGCTCTCCTTACGTCAGTATACATCATATCAGTCTGTGACGCTGGCTTTGCAACATCTTGCGTGCCTTTAGGTTCGCCGCGACCAACACTTACCATGCACTGACCACAAAAAATGGAGGCGCCGCGACTTGAACCCCGGACCTTTCACATGCCAAGCGAACGCTCTACCAACTGAGGTACGCCCCTTGCACGAGCAAACTGCGCTATTCCCCATTCTTTGCGACTCAGATGCGCACGGACACGATGGTTGGTTGGTTTGTAGCGGTGAAGGGAGCAGAGTACAAAGGCGCGGACCCGTTCATATACACAAAAGTTCCAAGTAGTTTCGATGCTCTGGTATTACAAATGCAAATTCCGTCTGTTTTTAACGTCTTAAATTGAAAGAGCCGTCACAAATTGCTCCGTTTTCACTCCTTGTCGACAATCATACAGCACCTGAGGTAACAAACACATCTCGAGCCCCATTGTGCACTCCATTATTCATGCCAACTCAGTGCCTCGCTCTTTACTACTGTGTACCAATGTTGTCGTCCAACTGCAAAACACTGGGCCACAACAAGTTTCCGCGTCTCCATTGCACTGCGCATACTACGAAACGCTCCCCAAACTTGGCACTCACCCTCGCAGCCGACTTTTCCGACTTTCCACGACGCTCACGCTAGTGACAGCATTATTTATAGTTCGACGTCGCGCCAAATCGAATGAGCACATTTCGCCTACGGCTTAGGCCGCCCTCCTAGTGTGGCTGCTCGGTGTCTGCAGGCAGCGAGGGTCTGCAAGCTTCCTATGTTCGCACCTATGTCACCTGTGCTTGCTTGTCAGAGACAGACTATCGCAAAACATACAACTCACTCCGTGAATTGATTGCTACGGCATCTGTTATCAGCAGTCACAACTAGCAACACCAGTAGCAGCTGACTGCACGCAAAGAATAGGAATGTGCAGTGGGATTTACGTGAACTCGGCGCAAGGCAGATCTTTCCGACATAGGCTTGAGAATCTTACGGGAACACTTGTACTGTTTCTAAATTAAGTGTATGCGTGGGAGGAGGGTGCTTCCTGCGCACTAATAACAGCACGCTTGTCAATTGTGGATGCTAATCATTCGCTTGTATCTTCCTAGACACATCTGCTGGTTGTGAATTATTCCACTTGCATATCAAGGTGCGCATGTAGGTGTGTTAAAAATTCTGGAGGCACTGGGTATTGATCCCAGGACCTCTCGCATACTAAGCGAGCGATCTACCATCTGAGCTACGCCCGCCTACCCGAAGACTAATGGTGCTACATACAGCCATATAGACGACACAGACCCTTGCACTCCCATTATTCAGCAGACAAACACTACTCTCTATGTATCCGTTAGGGTGTCTTTCAGGTTTCGTGCATTCTGTATCGAATCGTAGTTGGCCACAATGAAAGTGGCACGTATAACGTCGAAAATAGAATTCGGACACCGCTCTGAGTAAGACCAACGTGTTGTCCACCCTCTAGACTTCAATGAGGTTAAGCCGCGATACCTAAGACAGATCTGCACTCGATGACACCTCGATAACAGCCGGTCCCCACACTTACATCTTGCTCTCCTTACGTCTGTATACATCATATCAGTCTGTGACGCTGGCTTTGCAACATCTTGCGTGCCTTTAGGTTCGCCGCGACCAACACTTACCATGCACTGACCACAAAAAATGGAGGCGCCGCGACTTGAACACCGGACCTTTCACATGCCAAGCGAACGCTCTACCAACTGAACTACGCCCCATGCACGAGCAAACTGCGCTATTCCCCATTCTTTGCGACTCAGATGCGCACGGACACGATGGTTGGTTGGTTTGTAGCGGTGAAGGGAACAGAGTACAAAGGCGCGGACCCGTTCATATACACAAAAGTTCCAAGTAGTTTCGATGCTCTGGTATTACAAATGCAAATTCCGTCTGTTTTTAACGTCTTAAATTGAAAGAGCCGTCACAAATTGCTCCGTTTTCACTCCTTGTCGACAATCATACAGCACCTGAGGTAACAAACACATCTCGAGCCCCATTGTGCACTCCATTATTCATGCCAACAAAGTGCCTCGCTCTTTACTACTGTGTACCAATGTTGTCGTCCAACTGCAAAACACTGGGCCACAACAAGTTTCCGCGTCTCCATTGCACTGCGCATACTACGAAACGCTCCCCAAACTTGGCACTCACCCTCGCAGCCGACTTTTCCGACTTTCCACGACGCTCACGCTAGTGACAGCATTATTTATAGTTCGACGTCGCGCCAAATCGAATGAGCACATTTCGCCTACGGCTTAGGCCGCCCTCCTAGTGTGGCTGCTCGGTGTCTGCAGGCAGCGAGGGTCTGCAAGCTTCCTGTGTTCGCACCTATGTCACCTGTGCTTGCTTGTCAGAGACAGACTATCGCAAAACATACAACTCACTCCGTGAATTGATTGCTACGGCATCTGTTATCAGCAGTCACAACTAGCAACACCAGTAGCAGCTGACTGCACGCAAAGAATAGGAATGTGCAGTGGGATTTACGTGAACTCGGCGCAAGGCAGATCTTTCCGACATATGCTTGAGAATCTTACGGGAACACTTGTACTGTTTCTAAATTAAGTGTATGCGTGGGAGGAGGGTGCTTCCTGCGCACTAATAACAGCACGCTTGTCAATTGTGGATGCTAATCATTCGCTTGTATCTTCCTAGACACATCTGCTGGTTGTGAATTATTCCACTTGCATATCAAGGTGCGCATGTAGGTGTGTTAAAAATTCTGGAGGCACTGGGTATTGATCCCAGTACCTCTCGCATACTAAGCGAGCGATCTACCATCTGAGCTACGCCCGCCTACCCGAAGACTAATGGTGCTACATACAGCCATATAGACGACACAGACCCTTGCACTCCCATTATTCAGCAGACAAACACTACTCTCTATGTATCCGTTAGGGTGTCTTTCAGGTTTCGTGCATTCTGTATCGAATCGTAGTTGGCCACAATGAAAGTGGCACGTATAACGTCGAAAATAGAATTCGGACACCGCTCTGAGTAAGACCAACGTGTTGTCCACCCTCTATACTTCAATGAGGTTAAGCCGCGATACCTAAGACAGATCTGCACTCGATGACACCTCGATAACAGCCGGTCCCCACACTTACATCTTGCTCTCCTTACGTCAGTATACATCATATCAGTCTGTGACGCTGGCTTTGCAACATCTTGCGTGCCTTTAGGTTCGCCGCGACCAACACTTACCATGCACTGACCACAAAAAATGGAGGCGCCGCGACTTGAACCCCGGACCTTTCACATGCCAAGCGAACGCTCTACCAACTGAACTACGCCCCATGCACGAGCAAACTGCGCTATTCCCCATTCTTTGCGACTCAGATGCGCACGGACACGATGGTTGGTTGGTTTGTAGCGGTGAAGGGAGCAGAGTACAAAGGCGCGGACCCGTTCATATACACAAAAGTTCCAAGTAGTTTCGATGCTCTGGTATTACAAATGCAAATTCCGTCTGTTTTTAACGTCTTAAATTGAAAGAGCCGTCACAAATTGCTCCGTTTTCACTCCTTGTCGACAATCATACAGCACCTGAGGTAACAAACACATCTCGAGCCCCATTGTGCACTCCATTATTCATGCCAACTCAGTGCCTCGCTCTTTACTACTGTGTACCAATGTTGTCGTCCAACTGCAAAACACTGGGCCACAACAAGTTTCCGCGTCTCCATTGCACTGCGCATACTACGAAACGCTCCCCAAACTTGGCACTCACCCTCGCAGCCGACTTTTCCGACTTTCCACGACGCTCACGCTAGTGACAGCATTATTTATAGTTCGACGTCGCGCCAAATCGAATGAGCACATTTCGCCTACGGCTTAGGCCGCCCTCCTAGTTTGGCTGCTCGGTGTCTGCAGGCAGCGAGGGTCTGCAAGCTTCCTGTGTTCGCACCTATGTCACCTGTGCTTGCTTGTCAGAGACAGACTATCGCAAAACATACAACTCACTCCGTGAATTGATTGCTACGGCATCTGTTATCAGCAGTCACAACTAGCAACACCAGTAGCAGCTGACTGCACGCAAAGAATAGGAATGTGCAGTGGGATTTACGTGAACTCGGCGCAAGGCAGATCTTTCCGACATAGGCTTGAGAATCTTACGGGAACACTTGTACTGTTTCTAAATTAAGTGTATGCGTGGGAGGAGGGTGCTTCCTGCGCACTAATAACAGCACGCTTGTCAATTGTGGATGCTAATCATTCGCTTGTATCTTCCTAGACACATCTGCTGGTTGTGAATTATTCCACTTGCATATCAAGGTGCGCATGTAGGTGTGTTAAAAATTCTGGAGGCACTGGGTATTGATCCCAGTACCTCTCGCATACTAAGCGAGCGATCTACCATCTGAGCTACGCCCGCCTACCCGAAGACTAATGGTGCTACATACAGCCATATAGACGACACAGACCCTTGCACTCCCATTATTCAGCAGACAAACACTACTCTCTATGTATCCGTTAGGGTGTCTTTCAGGTTTCGTGCATTCTGTATCGAATCGTAGTTGGCCACAATGAAAGTGGCACGTATAACGTCGAAAATAGAATTCGGACACCGCTCTGAGTAAGACCAACGTGTTGTCCACCCTCTATACTTCAATGAGGTTAAGCCGCGATACCTAAGACAGATCTGCACTCGATGACACCTCGATAACAGCCGGTCCCCACACTTACATCTTGCTCTCCTTACGTCAGTATACATCATATCAGTCTGTGACGCTGGCTTTGCAACATCTTGCGTGCCTTTAGGTTCGCCGCGACCAACACTTACCATGCACTGACCACAAAAAATGGAGGCGCCGCGACTTGAACCCCGGACCTTTCACATGCCAAGCGAACGCTCTACCAACTGAACTACGCCCCATGCACGAGCAAACTGCGCTATTCCCCATTCTTTGCGACTCAGATGCGCACGGACACGATGGTTGGTTGGTTTGTAGCGGTGAAGGGAGCAGAGTACAAAGGCGCGGACCCGTTCATATACACAAAAGTTCCAAGTAGTTTCGATGCTCTGGTATTACAAATGCAAATTCCGTCTGTTTTTAACGTCTTAAATTGAAAGAGCCGTCACAAATTGCTCCGTTTTCACTCCTTGTCGACAATCATACAGCACCTGAGGTAACAAACACATCTCGAGCCCCATTGTGCACTCCATTATTCATGCCAACTCAGTGCCTCGCTCTTTACTACTGTGTACCAATGTTGTCGTCCAACTGCAAAACACTGGGCCACAACAAGTTTCCGCGTCTCCATTGCACTGCGCATACTACGAAACGCTCCCCAAACTTGGCACTCACCCTCGCAGCCGACTTTTCCGACTTTCCACGACGCTCACGCTAGTGACAGCATTATTTATAGTTCGACGTCGCGCCAAATCGAATGAGCACATTTCGCCTACGGCTTAGGCCGCCCTCCTAGTGTGGCTGCTCGGTGTCTGCAGGCAGCGAGGGTCTGCAAGCTTCCTATGTTCGCACCTATGTCACCTGTGCTTGCTTGTCAGAGACAGACTATCGCAAAACATACAACTCACTCCGTGAATTGATTGCTACGGCATCTGTTATCAGCAGTCACAACTAGCAACACCAGTAGCAGCTGACTGCACGCAAAGAATAGGAATGTGCAGTGGGATTTACGTGAACACGGCGCAAGGCAGATCTTTCCGACATAGGCTTGAGAATCTTACGGGAACACTTGTACTGTTTCTAAATTAAGTGTATGCGTGGGAGGAGGGTGCTTCCTGCGCACTAATAACAGCACGCTTGTCAATTGTGGATGCTAATCATTCGCTTGTATCTTCCTAGACACATCTGCTGGTTGTGAATTATTCCACTTGCATATCAAGGTGCGCATGTAGGTGTGTTAAAAATTCTGGAGGCACTGGGTATTGATCCCAGGACCTCTCGCATACTAAGCGAGCGATCTACCATCTGAGCTACGCCCGCCTACCCGAAGACTAATGGTGCTACATACAGCCATATAGACGACACAGACCCTTGCACTCCCATTATTCAGCAGACAATCACTACTCTCTATGTATCCGTTAGGGTGTCTTTCAGGTTTCGTGCATTCTGTATCGAATCGTAGTTGGCCACAATGAAAGTGGCACGTATAACGTCGAAAATAGAATTCGGACACCGCTCTGAGTAAGACCAACGTGTTGTCCACCCTCTATACTTCAATGAGGTTAAGCCGCGATACCTAAGACAGATCTGCACTCGATGACACCTCGATAACAGCCGGTCCCCACACTTACATCTTGCTCTCCTTACGTCAGTATACATCATATCAGTCTGTGACGCTGGCTTTGCAACATCTTGCGTGCCTTTAGGTTCGCCGCGACCAACACTTACCATGCACTGACCACAAAAAATGGAGGCGCCGCAACTTGAACCCCGGACCTTTCACATGCCAAGCGAACGCTCTACCAACTGAGCTACGCCCCATGCACGAGCAAACTGCGCTATTCCCCATTCTTTGCGACTCAGATGCGCACGGACACGATGGTTGGTTGGTTTGTAGCGGTGAAGGGAGCAGAGTACAAAGGCGCGCACCCGTTCATATACACAAAAGTTCCAAGTAGTTTCGATGCTCTGGTATTACAAATGCAAATTCCGTCTGTTTTTAACGTCTTAAATTGAAAGAGCCGTCACAAATTGCTCCGTTTTCACTCCTTGTCGACAATCATACAGCACCTGAGGTAACAAACACATCTCGAGCCCCATTGTGCACTCCATTATTCATGCCAACTCAGTGCCTCGCTCTTTACTACTGTGTACCAATGTTGTCGTCCAACTGCAAAACACTGGGCCACAACAAGTTTCCGCATCTCCATTGCACTGCGCATACTACGAAACGCTCCCCAAACTTGGCACTCACCCTCGCAGCCGACTTTTCCGACTTTCCACGACGCTCACGCTAGTGACAGCATTATTTATAGTTCGACGTCGCGCCAAATCGAATGAGCACATTTCGCCTACGGCTTAGGCCGCCCTCCTAGTGTGGCTGCTCGGTGTCTGCAGGCAGCGAGGGTCTGCAAGCTTCCTATGTTCGCACCTATGTCACCTGTGCTTGCTTGTCAGAGACAGACTATCGCAAAACATACAACTCACTCCGTGAATTGATTGCTACGGCATCTGTTATCAGCAGTCACAACTAGCAACACCAGTAGCAGCTGACTGCACGCAAAGAATAGGAATGTGCAGTGGGATTTACGTGAACTCGGCGCAAGGCAGATCTTTCCGACATAGGCTTGAGAATCTTACGGGAACACTTGTACTGTTTCTAAATTAAGTGTATGCGTGGGAGGAGGGTGCTTCCTGCGCACTAATAACAGCACGCTTGTCAATTGTGGATGCTAATCATTCGCTTGTATCTTCCTAGACACATCTGCTGGTTGTGAATTATTCCACTTGCATATCAAGGTGCGCATGTAGGTGTGTTAAAAATTCTGGAGGCACTGGGTATTGATCCCAGGACCTCTCGCATACTAAGCGAGCGATCTACCATCTGAGCTACGCCCGCCTACCCGAAGACTAATGGTGCTACATACAGCCATATAGACGACACAGACCCTTGCACTCCCATTATTCAGCAGACAATCACTACTCTCTATGTATCCGTTAGGGTGTCTTTCAGGTTTCGTGCATTCTGTATCGAATCGTAGTTGGCCACAATGAAAGTGGCACGTATAACGTCGAAAATAGAATTCGGACACCGCTCTGAGTAAGACCAACGTGTTGTCCACCCTCTATACTTCAATGAGGTTAAGCCGCGATACCTAAGACAGATCTGCACTCGATGACACCTCGATAACAGCCGGTCCCCACACTTACATCTTGCTCTCCTTACGTCAGTATACATCATATCAGTCTGTGACGCTGGCTTTGCAACATCTTGCGTGCCTTTAGGTTCGCCGCGACCAACACTTACCATGCACTGACCACAAAAAATGGAGGCGCCGCAACTTGAACCCCGGACCTTTCACATGCCAAGCGAACGCTCTACCAACTGAGCTACGCCCCATGCACGAGCAAACTGCGCTATTCCCCATTCTTTGCGACTCAGATGCGCACGGACACGATGGTTGGTTGGTTTGTAGCGGTGAAGGGAGCAGAGTACAAAGGCGCGCACCCGTTCATATACACAAAAGTTCCAAGTAGTTTCGATGCTCTGGTATTACAAATGCAAATTCCGTCTGTTTTTAACGTCTTAAATTGAAAGAGCCGTCACAAATTGCTCCGTTTTCACTCCTTGTCGACAATCATACAGCACCTGAGGTAACAAACACATCTCGAGCCCCATTGTGCACTCCATTATTCATGCCAACTCAGTGCCTCGCTCTTTACTACTGTGTACCAATGTTGTCGTCCAACTGCAAAACACTGGGCCACAACAAGTTTCCGCGTCTCCATTGCACTGCGCATACTACGAAACGCTCCCCAAACTTGGCACTCACCCTCGCAGCCGACATTTCCGACTTTCCACGACGCTCACGCAACGCTCACGCTAGTGACAGCATTATTTATAGTTCGACGTCGCGCCAAATCGAATGAGCACATTTCGCCTACGGCTTAGGCCGCCCTCCTAGTTTGGCTGCTCGGTGTCTGCAGGCAGCGAGGGTCTGCAAGCTTCCTATGTTCGCACCTATGTCACCTGTGCTTGCTTGTCAGAGACAGACTATCGCAAAACATACAACTCACTCCGTGAATTGATTGCTACGGCATCTGTTATCAGCAGTCACAACTAGCAACACCAGTAGCAGCTGACTGCACGCAAAGAATAGGAATGTGCAGTGGGATTTACGTGAACTCGGCGCAAGGCAGATCTTTCCGACATAGGCTTGAGAATCTTACGGGAACACTTGTACTGTTTCTAAATTAAGTGTATGCGTGGGAGGAGGGTGCTTCCTGCGCACTAATAACAGCACGCTTGTCAATTGTGGATGCTAATCATTCGCTTGTATCTTCCTAGACACATCTGCTGGTTGTGAATTATTCCACTTGCATATCAAGGTGCGCATGTAGGTGTGTTAAAAATTCTGGAAGCACTGGGTATTGATCCCAGTACCTCTCGCATACTAAGCGAGCGATCTACCATCTGAGCTACGCCCGCCTACCCGAAGACTAATGGTGCTACATACAGCCATATAGACGACACAGACCCTTGCACTCCCATTATTCAGCAGACAAACACTACTCTCTATGTATCCGTTAGGGTGTCTTTCAGGTTTCGTGCATTCTGTATCGAATCGTAGTTGGCCACAATGAAAGTGGCACGTATAACGTCGAAAATAGAATTCGGACACCGCTCTGAGTAAGACCAACGTGTTGTCCACCCTCTATACTTCAATGAGGTTAAGCCGCGATACCTAAGACAGATCTGCACTCGATGACACCTCGATAACAGCCGGTCCCCACACTTACATCTTGCTCTCCTTACGTCAGTATACATCATATCAGTCTGTGACGCTGGCTTTGCAACATCTTGCGTGCCTTTAGGTTCGCCGCGACCAACACTTACCATGCACTGACCACAAAAAATGGAGGCGCCGCGACTTGAACCCCGGACCTTTCACATGCCAAGCGAACGCTCTACCAACTGAGCTACGCCCCATGCACGAGCAAACTGCGCTATTCCCCATTCTTTGCGACTCAGATGCGCACGGACACGATGGTTGGTTGGTTTGTAGCGGTGAAGGGAGCAGAGTACAAAGGCGCGGACCCGTTCATATACACAAAAGTTCCAAGTAGTTTCGATGCTCTGGTATTACAAATGCAAATTCCGTCTGTTTTTAATGTCTTAAATTGAAAGAGCCGTCACAAATTGCTCCGTTTTCACTCCTTGTCGACAATCATACAGCACCTGAGGTAACAAACACATCTCGAGCCCCATTGTGCACTCCATTATTCATGCCAACTCAGTGCCTCGCTCTTTACTACTGTGTACCAATGTTGTCGTCCAACTGCAAAACACTGGGCCACAACAAGTTTCCGCGTCTCCATTGCACTGCGCATACTACGAAACGCTCCCCAAACTTGGCACTCACCCTCGCAGCCGACCTTTCCGACTTTCCACGACGCTCACGCAACGCTCACGCTAGTGACAGCATTATTTATAGTTCGACGTCGCGCCAAATCGAATGAGCACATTTCGCCTACGGCTTAGGCCGCCCTCCTAGTTTGGCTGCTCGGTGTCTGCAGGCAGCGAGGGTCTGCAAGCTTCCTATGTTCGCACCTATGTCACCTGTGCTTGCTTGTCAGAGACAGACTATCGCAAAACATACAACTCACTCCGTGAATTGATTGCTACGGCATCTGTTATCAGCAGTCACAACTAGCAACACCAGTAGCAGCTGACTGCACGCAAAGAATAGGAATGTGCAGTGGGATTTACGTGAACTCGGCGCAAGGCAGATCTTTCCGACATAGGCTTGAGAATCTTACGGGAACACTTGTACTGTTTCTAAATTAAGTGTATGCGTGGGAGGAGGGTGCTTCCTGCGCACTAATAACAGCACGCTTGTCAATTGTGGATGCTAATCATTCGCTTGTATCTTCCTAGACACATCTGCTGGTTGTGAATTATTCCACTTGCATATCAAGGTGCGCATGTAGGTGTGTTAAAAATTCTGGAGGCACTGGGTATTGATCCCAGTACCTCTCGCATACTAAGCGAGCGATCTACCATCTGAGCTACGCCCGCCTACCCGAAGACTAATGGTGCTACATACAGCCATATAGACGACACAGACCCTTGCACTCCCATTATTCAGCAGACAAACACTACTCTCTATGTATCCGTTAGGGTGTCTTTCAGGTTTCGTGCATTCTGTATCGAATCGTAGTTGGCCACAATGAAAGTGGCACGTATAACGTTGAAAATAGAATTCGGACACCGCTCTGAGTAAGACCAACGTGTTGTCCACCCTCTATACTTCAATGAGGTTAAGCCGCGATACCTAAGACAGATCTGCACTCGATGACACCTCGATAACAGCCGGTCCCCACACTTACATCTTGCTCTCCTTACGTCAGTATACATCATATCAGTCTGTGACGCTGGCTTTGCAACATCTTGTGTGCCTTTAGGTTCGCCGCGACCAACACTTACCATGCACTGACCACAAAAAATGGAGGCGCCGCGACTTGAACCCCGGACCTTTCACATACCAAGCGAACGCTCTACCAACTGAGCTACGCCCCATGCACGAGCAAACTGCGCTATTCCCCATTCTTTGCGACTCAGATGCGCACGGACACGATGGTTGGTTGGTTTGTAGCGGTGAAGGGAGCAGAGTACAAAGGCGCGGACCCGTTCATATACACAAAAGTTCCAAGTAGTTTCGATGCTCTGGTATTACAAATGCAAATTCCGTCTGTTTTTAACGTCTTAAATTGAAAGAGCCGTCACAAATTGCTCCGTTTTCACTCCTTGTCGACAATCATACAGCACCTGAGGTAACAAACACATCTCGAGCCCCATTGTGCACTCCATTATTCATGCCAACTCAGTGCCTCGCTCTTTACTACTGTGTACCAATGTTGTCGTCCAACTGCAAAACACTGGGCCACAACAAGTTTCCGCGTCTCCATTGCACTGTGCATACTACGAAACGCTCCCCAAACTTGGCACTCACCCTCGCAGCCGACTTTTCCGACTTTCCACGACGCTCACGCTAGTGACAGCATTATTTATAGTTCGACGTCGCGCCAAAGCGAATGAGCACATTTCGCCTACGGCTTAGGCCGCCCTCCTAGTTTGGCTGCTCGGTGTCTGCAGGCAGCGAGGGTCTGCAAGCTTCCTATGTTCGCACCTATGTCACCTGTGCTTGCTTGTCAGAGACAGACTATCGCAAAACATACAACTCACTCCGTGAATTGATTGCTACGGCATCTGTTATCAGCAGTCACAACTAGCAACACCAGTAGCAGCTGACTGCACGCAAAGAATAGGAATGTGCAGTGGGATTTACGTGAACTCGGCGCAAGGCAGATCTTTCCGACATAGGCTTGAGAATCTTACGGGAACACTTGTACTGTTTCTAAATTAAGTGTATGCGTGGGAGGAGGGTGCTTCCTGCGCACTAATAACAGCACGCTTGTCAATTGTGGATGCTAATCATTCGCTTGTATCTTCCTAGACACATCTGCTGGTTGTGAATTATTCCACTTGCATATCAAGGTGCGCATGTAGGTGTGTTAAAAATTCTGGAGGCACTGGGTATTGATCCCAGTACCTCTCGCATACTAAGCGAGCGATCTACCATCTGAGCTACGCCCGCCTACCCGAAGACTAATGGTGCTACATACAGCCATATAGACGACACAGACCCTTGCACTCCCATTATTCAGCAGACAAACACTACTCTCTATGTATCCGTTAGGGTGTCTTTCAGGTTTCGTGCATTCTGTATCGAATCGTAGTTGGCCACAATGAAAGTGGCACGTATAACGTCGAAAATAGAATTCGGACACCGCTCTGAGTAAGACCAACGTGTTGTCCACCCTCTATACTTCAATGAGGTTAAGCCGCGATACCTAAGACAGATCTGCACTCGATGACACCTCGATAACAGCCGGTCCCCACACTTACATCTTGCTCTCCTTACGTCAGTATACATCATATCAGTCTGTGACGCTGGCTTTGCAACATCTTGTGTGCCTTTAGGTTCGCCGCGACCAACACTTACCATGCACTGACCACAAAAAATGGAGGCGCCGCGACTTGAACCCCGGACCTTTCACATGCCAAGCGAACGCTCTACCAACTGAGCTACGCCCCATGCACGAGCAAACTGCGCTATTCCCCATTCTTTGCGACTCAGATGCGCACGGACACGATGGTTGGTTGGTTTGTAGCGGTGAAGGGAGCAGAGTACAAAGGCGCGGACCCGTTCATATACACAAAAGTTCCAAGTAGTTTCGATGCTCTGGTATTACAAATGCAAATTCCGTCTGTTTTTAACGTCTTAAATTGAAAGAGCCGTCACAAATTGCTCCGTTTTCACTCCTTGTCGACAATCATACAGCACCTGAGGTAACAAACACATCTCGAGCCCCATTGTGCACTCCATTATTCATGCCAACTCAGTGCCTCGCTCTTTACTACTGTGTACCAATGTTGTCGTCCAACTGCAAAACACTGGGCCACAACAAGTTTCCGCGTCTCCATTGCACTGTGCATACTACGAAACGCTCCCCAAACTTGGCACTCACCCTCGCAGCCGACTTTTCCGACTTTCCACGACGCTCACGCTAGTGACAGCATTATTTATAGTTCGACGTCGCGCCAAAGCGAATGAGCACATTTCGCCTACGGCTTAGGCCGCCCTCCTAGTTTGGCTGCTCGGTGTCTGCAGGCAGCGAGGGTCTGCAAGCTTCCTATGTTCGCACCTATGTCACCTGTGCTTGCTTGTCAGAGACAGACTATCGCAAAACATACAACTCACTCCGTGAATTGATTGCTACGGCATCTGTTATCAGCAGTCACAACTAGCAACACCAGTAGCAGCTGACTGCACGCAAAGAATAGGAATGTGCAGTGGGATTTACGTGAACTCGGCGCAAGGCAGATCTTTCCGACATAGGCTTGAGAATCTTACGGGAACACTTGTACTGTTTCTAAATTAAGTGTATGCGTGGGAGGAGGGTGCTTCCTGCGCACTAATAACAGCACGCTTGTCAATTGTGGATGCTAATCATTCGCTTGTATCTTCCTAGACACATCTGCTGGTTGTGAATTATTCCACTTGCATATCAAGGTGCGCATGTAGGTGTGTTAAAAATTCTGGAGGCACTGGGTATTGATCCCAGTACCTCTCGCATACTAAGCGAGCGATCTACCATCTGAGCTACGCCCGCCTACCCGAAGACTAATGGTGCTACATACAGCCATATAGACGACACAGACCCTTGCACTCCCATTATTCAGCAGACAAACACTACTCTCTATGTATCTGTTAGGGTGTCTTTCAGGTTTCGTGCATTCTGTATCGAATCGTAGTTGGCCACAATGAAAGTGGCACGTATAACGTCGAAAATAGAATTCGGACACCGCTCTGAGTAAGACCAACGTGTTGTCCACCCTCTATACTTCAATGAGGTTAAGCCGCGATACCTAAGACAGATCTGCACTCGATGACACCTCGATAACAGCCGGTCCCCACACTTACATCTTGCTCTCCTTACGTCAGTATACATCATATCAGTCTGTGACGCTGGCTTTGCAACATCTTGCGTGCCTTTAGGTTCGCCGCGACCAACACTTACCATGCACTGACCACAAAAAATGGAGGCGCCGCGACTTGAACCCCGGACCTTTCACATGCCAAGCGAACGCTCTACCAACTGAGCTACGCCCCATGCACGAGCAAACTGCGCTATTCCCCATTCTTTGCGACTCAGATGCGCACGGACACGATGGTTGGTTGGTTTGTAGCGGTGAAGGGAGCAGAGTACAAAGGCGCGGACCCGTTCATATACACAAAAGTTCCAAGTAGTTTCGATGCTCTGGTATTACAAATGCAAATTCCGTCTGTTTTTAATGTCTTAAATTGAAAGAGCCGTCACAAATTGCTCCGTTTTCACTCCTTGTCGACAATCATACAGCACCTGAGGTAACAAACACATCTCGAGCCCCATTGTGCACTCCATTATTCATGCCAACTCAGTGCCTCGCTCTTTACTACTGTGTACCAATGTTGTCGTCCAACTGCAAAACACTGGGCCACAACAAGTTTCCGCGTCTCCATTGCACTGCGCATACTACGAAATGCTCCCCAAACTTGGCACTCACCCTCGCAGCCGACCTTTCCGACTTTCCACGACGCTCACGCAACGCTCACGCTAGTGACAGCATTATTTATAGTTCGACGTCGCGCCAAATCGAATGAGCACATTTCGCCTACGGCTTAGGCCGCCCTCCTAGTTTGGCTGCTCGGTGTCTGCAGGCAGCGAGGGTCTGCAAGCTTCCTATGTTCGCACCTATGTCACCTGTGCTTGCTTGTCAGAGACAGACTATCGCAAAACATACAACTCACTCCGTGAATTGATTGCTACGGCATCTGTTATCAGCAGTCACAACTAGCAACACCAGTAGCAGCTGACTGCACGCAAAGAATAGGAATGTGCAGTGGGATTTACGTGAACTCGGCGCAAGGCAGATCTTTCCGACATAGGCTTGAGAATCTTACGGGAACACTTGTACTGTTTCTAAATTAAGTGTATGCGTGGGAGGAGGGTGCTTCCTGCGCACTAATAACAGCACGCTTGTCAATTGTGGATGCTAATCATTCGCTTGTATCTTCCTAGACACATCTGCTGGTTGTGAATTATTCCACTTGCATATCAAGGTGCGCATGTAGGTGTGTTAAAAATTCTGGAGGCACTGGGTATTGATCCCAGTACCTCTCGCATACTAAGCGAGCGATCTACCATCTGAGCTACGCCCGCCTACCCGAAGACTAATGGTGCTACATACAGCCATATAGACGACACAGACCCTTGCACTCCCATTATTCAGCAGACAAACACTACTCTCTATGTATCCGTTAGGGTGTCTTTCAGGTTTCGTGCATTCTGTATCGAATCGTAGTTGGCCACAATGAAAGTGGCACGTATAACGTCGAAAATAGAATTCGGACACCGCTCTGAGTAAGACCAACGTGTTGTCCACCCTCTATACTTCAATGAGGTTAAGCCGCGATACCTAAGACAGATCTGCACTCGATGACACCTCGATAACAGCCGGTCCCCACACTTACATCTTGCTCTCCTTACGTCAGTATACATCATATCAGTCTGTGACGCTGGCTTTGCAACATCTTGCGTGCCTTTAGGTTCGCCGCGACCAACACTTACCATGCACTGACCACAAAAAATGGAGGCGCCGCGACTTGAACCCCGGACCTTTCACATGCCAAGCGAACGCTCTACCAACTGAGCTACGCCCCATGCACGAGCAAACTGCGCTATTCCCCATTCTTTGCGACTCAGATGCGCACGGACACGATGGTTGGTTGGTTTGTAGCGGTGAAGGGAGCAGAGTACAAAGGCGCGGACCCGTTCATATACACAAAAGTTCCAAGTAGTTTCGATGCTCTGGTATTACAAATGCAAATTCCGTCTGTTTTTAATGTCTTAAATTGAAAGAGCCGTCACAAATTGCTCCGTTTTCACTCCTTGTCGACAATCATACAGCACCTGAGGTAACAAACACATCTCGAGCCCCATTGTGCACTCCATTATTCATGCCAACTCAGTGCCTCGCTCTTTACTACTGTGTACCAATGTTGTCGTCCAACTGCAAAACACTGGGCCACAACAAGTTTCCGCGTCTCCATTGCACTGCGCATACTACGAAACGCTCCCCAAACTTGGCACTCACCCTCGCAGCCGACCTTTCCGACTTTCCACGACGCTCACGCAACGCTCACGCTAGTGACAGCATTATTTATAGTTCGACGTCGCGCCAAATCGAATGAGCACATTTCGCCTACGGCTTAGGCCGCCCTCCTAGTTTGGCTGCTCGGTGTCTGCAGGCAGCGAGGGTCTGCAAGCTTCCTATGTTCGCACCTATGTCACCTGTGCTTGCTTGTCAGAGACAGACTATCGCAAAACATACAACTCACTCCGTGAATTGATTGCTACGGCATCTGTTATCAGCAGTCACAACTAGCAACACCAGTAGCAGCTGACTGCACGCAAAGAATAGGAATGTGCAGTGGGATTTACGTGAACTCGGCGCAAGGCAGATCTTTCCGACATAGGCTTGAGAATCTTACGGGAACACTTGTACTGTTTCTAAATTAAGTGTATGCGTGGGAGGAGGGTGCTTCCTGCGCACTAATAACAGCACGCTTGTCAATTGTGGATGCTAATCATTCGCTTGTATCTTCCTAGACACATCTGCTGGTTGTGAATTATTCCACTTGCATATCAAGGTGCGCATGTAGGTGTGTTAAAAATTCTGGAGGCACTGGGTATTGATCCCAGTACCTCTCGCATACTTAGCGAGCGATCTACCATCTGAGCTACGCCCGCCTACCCGAAGACTAATGGTGCTACATACAGCCATATAGACGACACAGACCCTTGCACTCCCATTATTCAGCAGACAAACACTACTCTCTATGTATCCGTTAGGGTGTCTTTCAGGTTTCGTGCATTCTGTATCGAATCGTAGTTGGCCACAATGAAAGTGGCACGTATAACGTCGAAAATAGAATTCGGACACCGCTCTGAGTAAGACCAACGTGTTGTCCACCCTCTATACTTCAATGAGGTTAAGCCGCGATACCTAAGACAGATCTGCACTCGATGACACCTCGATAACAGCCGGTCCCCACACTTACATCTTGCTCTCCTTACGTCAGTATACATCATATCAGTCTGTGACGCTGGCTTTGCAACATCTTGCGTGCCTTTAGGTTCGCCGCGACCAACACTTACCATGCACTGACCACAAAAAATGGAGGCGCCGCGACTTGAACCCCGGACCTTCCACATGCCAAGCGAACGCTCTACCAACTGAGCTACGCCCCATGCGCGAGCAAACTGCGCTATTCCCCTTTCTTTGCGACTCAGATGCGCACGGACACGATGGTTGGTTGGTTTGTAGCGGTGAAGGGAGCAGAGTACAAAGGCGCGGACCCGTTCATATACACAAAAGTTCCAAGTAGTTTCGATGCTCTGGTATTACAAATGCAAATTCCGTCTGTTTTTAACGTCTTAAATTGAAAGAGCCGTCACAAATTGCTCCGTTTTCACTCCTTGTCGACAATCATACAGCACCTGAGGTAACAAACACATCTCGAGCCCCATTGTGCACTCCATTATTCATGCCAACTCAGTGCCTCGCTCTTTACTACTGTGTACCAATGTTGTCGTCCAACTGCAAAACACTGGGCCACAACAAGTTTCCGCGTCTCCATTGCACTGTGCATACTACGAAACGCTCCCCAAACTTGGCACTCACCCTCGCAGCCGACTTTTCCGACTTTCCACGACGCTCACGCTAGTGACAGCATTATTTATAGTTCGACGTCGCGCCAAAGCGAATGAGCACATTTCGCCTACGGCTTAGGCCGCCCTCCTAGTTTGGCTGCTCGGTGTCTGCAGGCAGCGAGGGTCTGCAAGCTTCCTATGTTCGCACCTATGTCACCTGTGCTTGCTTGTCAGAGACAGACTATCGCAAAACATACAACTCACTCCGTGAATTGATTGCTACGGCATCTGTTATCAGCAGTCACAACTAGCAACACCAGTAGCAGCTGACTGCACGCAAAGAATAGGAATGTGCAGTGGGATTTACGTGAACTCGGCGCAAGGCAGATCTTTCCGACATAGGCTTGAGAATCTTACGGGAACACTTGTACTGTTTCTAAATTAAGTGTATGCGTGGGAGGAGGGTGCTTCCTGCGCACTAATAACAGCACGCTTGTCAATTGTGGATGCTAATCATTCGCTTGTATCTTCCTAGACACATCTGCTGGTTGTGAATTATTCCACTTGCATATCAAGGTGCGCATGTAGGTGTGTTAAAAATTCTGGAGGCACTGGGTATTGATCCCAGTACCTCTCGCATACTAAGCGAGCGATCTACCATCTGAGCTACGCCCGCCTACCCGAAGACTAATGGTGCTACATACAGCCATATAGACGACACAGACCCTTGCACTCCCATTATTCAGCAGACAAACACTACTCTCTATGTATCTGTTAGGGTGTCTTTCAGGTTTCGTGCATTCTGTATCGAATCGTAGTTGGCCACAATGAAAGTGGCACGTATAACGTCGAAAATAGAATTCGGACTCCGCTCTGAGTAAGACCAACGTGTTGTCCACCCTCTATACTTCAATGAGGTTAAGCCGCGATACCTAAGACAGATCTGCACTCGATGACACCTCGATAACAGCCGGTCCCCACACTTACATCTTGCTCTCCTTACGTCAGTATACATCATATCAGTCTGTGACGCTGGCTTTGCAACATCTTGCGTGCCTTTAGGTTCGCCGCGACCAACACTTACCATGCACTGACCACAAAAAATGGAGGCGCCGCGACTTGAACCCCGGACCTTTCACATGCCAAGCGAACGCTCTACCAACTGAGCTACGCCCCATGCACGAGCAAACTGCGCTATTCCCCATTCTTTGCGACTCAGATGCGCACGGACACGATGGTTGGTTGGTTTGTAGCGGTGAAGGGAGCAGAGTACAAAGGCGCGGACCCGTTCATATACACAAAAGTTCCACGTAGTTTCGATGCTCTGGTATTACAAATGCAAATTCCGTCTGTTTTTAACGTATTAAATTGAAAGAGCCGTCACAAATTGCTCCGTTTTCACTCCTTGTCGACAATCATACAGCACCTGAGGTAACAAACACATCTCGAGCCCCATTGTGCACTCCATTATTCATGCCAACTCAGTGCCTCGCTCTTTACTACTGTGTACCAATGTTGTCGTCCAACTGCAAAACACTGGGCCACAACAAGTTTCCGCGTCTCCATTGCACTGCGCATACTACGAAACGCTCCCCAAACTTGGCACTCACCCTCGCAGCCGACTTTTCCGACTTTCCACGACGCTCACGCTAGTGACAGCATTATTTATAGTTCGACGTCGCGCCAAATCGAATGAGCACATTTCGCCTACGGCTTAGGATGCCCTCCTAGTGTGGCTGCTCGGTGTCTGCAGGCAGCGAGGGTCTGCAAGCTTCCTATGTTCGCACCTATGTCACCTGTGCTTGCTTGTCAGAGACAGACTATCGCAAAACATACAACTCACTCCGTGAATTGATTGCTACGGCATCTGTTATCAGCAGTCACAACTAGCAACACCAGTAGCAGCTGACTGCACGCAAAGAATAGGAATGTGCAGTGGGATTTACGTGAACTCGGCGCAAGGCAGATCTTTCCGACATAGGCTTGAGAATCTTACGGGAACACTTGTACTGTTTCTAAATTAAGTGTATGCGTGGGAGGAGGGTGCTTCCTGCGCACTAATAACAGCACGCTTGTCAATTGTGGATGCTAATCATTCGCTTGTATCTTCCTAGACACATCTGCTGGTTGTGAATTATTCCACTTGCATATCAAGGTGCGCATGTAGGTGTGTTAAAAATTCTGGAGGCACTGGGTATTGATCCCAGTACCTCTCGCATACTAAGCGAGCGATCTACCATCTGAGCTACGCCCGCCTACCCGAAGACTAATGGTGCTACATACAGCCATATAGACGACACAGACCCTTGCACTCCCATTATTCAGCAGACAAACACTACTCTCTATGTATCCGTTAGGGTGTCTTTCAGGTTTCGTGCATTCTGTATCGAATCGTAGTTGGCCACAATGAAAGTGGCACGTATAACGTCGAAAATAGAATTCGGACACCGCTCTGAGTAAGACCAACGTGTTGTCCACCCTCTATACTTCAATGAGGTTAAGCCGCGATACCTAAGACAGATCTGCACTCGATGACACCTCGATAACAGCCGGTCCCCACACTTACATCTTGCTCTCCTTACGTCAGTATACATCATATCAGTCTGTGACGCTGGCTTTGCAACATCTTGCGTGCCTTTAGGTTCGCCGCGACCAACACTTACCATGCACTGACCACAAAAAATGGAGGCGCCGCGACTTGAACCCCGGACCTTCCACATGCCAAGCGAACGCTCTACCAACTGAGCTACGCCCCATGCGCGAGCAAACTGCGCTATTCCCCTTTCTTTGCGACTCAGATGCGCACGGACACGATGGTTGGTTGGTTTGTAGCGGTGAAGGGAGCAGAGTACAAAGGCGCGGACCCGTTCATATACACAAAAGTTCCAAGTAGTTTCGATGCTCTGGTATTACAAATGCAAATTCCGTCTGTTTTTAACGTCTTAAATTGAAAGAGCCGTCACAAATTGCTCCGTTTTCACTCCTTGTCGACAATCATACAGCACCTGAGGTAACAAACACATCTCGAGCCCCATTGTGCACTCCATTATTCATGCCAACTCAGTGCCTCGCTCTTTACTACTGTGTACCAATGTTGTCGTCCAACTGCAAAACACTGGGCCACAACAAGTTTCCGCGTCTCCATTGCACTGCGCATACTACGAAACGCTCCCCAAACTTGGCACTCACCCTCGCAGCCGACTTTTCCGACTTTCCACGACGCTCACGCTAGTGACAGCATTATTTATAGTTCGACGTCGCGCCAAATCGAATGAGCACATTTCGCCTACGTCTTAGGCCGCCCTCCTAGTTTGGCTGCTCGGTGTCTGCAGGCAGCGAGGGTCTGCAAGCTTCCTATGTTCGCACCTATGTCACCTGTGCTTGCTTGTCAGAGACAGACTATCGCAAAACATACAACTCACTCCGTGAATTGATTGCTACGGCATCTGTTATCAGCAGTCACAACTAGCAACACCAGTAGCAGCTGACTGCACGCAAAGAATAGGAATGTGCAGTGGGATTTACGTGAACTCGGCGCAAGGCAGATCTTTCCGACATAGGCTTGAGAATCTTACGGGAACACTTGTACTGTTTCTAAATTAAGTGTATGCGTGGGAGGAGGGTGCTTCCTGCGCACTAATAACAGCACGCTTGTCAATTGTGGATGCTAATCATTCGCTTGTATCTTCCTAGACACATCTGCTGGTTGTGAATTATTCCACTTGCATATCAAGGTGCGCATGTAGGTGTGTTAAAAATTCTGGAGGCACTGGGTATTGATCCCAGTACCTCTCGCATACTAAGCGAGCGATCTACCATCTGAGCTACGCCCGCCTACCCGAAGACTAATGGTGCTACATACAGCCATATAGACGACACAGACCCTTGCACTCCCATTATTCAGCAGACAAACACTACTCTCTATGTATCTGTTAGGGTGTCTTTCAGGTTTCGTGCATTCTGTATCGAATCGTAGTTGGCCACAATGAAAGTGGCACGTATAACGTCGAAAATAGAATTCGGACACCGCTCTGAGTAAGACCAACGTGTTGTCCACCCTCTATACTTCAATGAGGTTAAGCCGCGATACCTAAGACAGATCTGCACTCGATGACACCTCGATAACAGCCGGTCCCCACACTTACATCTTGCTCTCCTTACGTCAGTATACATCATATCAGTCTGTGACGCTGGCTTTGCAACATCTTGCGTGCCTTTAGGTTCGCAGCGACCAACACTTACCATGCACTGACCACAAAAAATGGAGGCGCCGCGACTTGAACCCCGGACCTTTCACATGCCAAGCGAACGCTCTACCAACTGAGCTACGCCCCATGCACGAGCAAACTGCGCTATTCCCCATTCTTTGCGACTCAGATGCGCACGGACACGATGGTTGGTTGGTTTGTAGCGGTGAAGGGAGCAGAGTACAAAGGCGCGGACCCGTTCATATACACAAAAGTTCCAAGTAGTTTCGATGCTCTGGAATTACAAATGCAAATTCCGTCTGTTTTTAACGTCTTAAATTGAAAGAGCCGTCACAAATTGCTCCGTTTTCACTCCTTGTCGACAATCATACAGCACCTGAGGTAACAAACACATCTCGAGCCCCATTGTGCACTCCATTATTCATGCCAACTCAGTGCGTCGCTCTTTACTACTGTGTACCAATGTTGTCGTCCAACTGCAAAACACTGGGCAACAACAAGTTTCCGCATCTCCATTGCACTGCGCATACTACGAAACGCTCCCCAAACTTGGCACTCACCCTCGCAGCCGACTTTTCCGACTTTCCACGACGCTCACGCTAGTGACAGCATTATTTATAGTTCGACGTCGCGCCAAATCGAATGAGCACATTTCGCCTACGGCTTAGGCCGCCCTCCTAGTGTGGCTGCTCGGTGTCTGCAGGCAGCGAGGGTCTGCAAGCTTCCTATGTTCGCACCTATGTCACCTGTGCTTGCTTGTCAGAGACAGACTATCGCAAAACATACAACTCACTCCGTGAATTGATTGCTACGGCATCTGTTATCAGCAGTCACAACTAGCAACACCAGTAGCAGCTGACTGCACGCAAAGAATAGGAATGTGCAGTGGGATTTACGTGAACTCGGCGCAAGGCAGATCTTTCCGACATAGGCTTGAGAATCTTACGGGAACACTTGTACTGTTTCTAAATTAAGTGTATGCGTGGGAGGAGGGTGCTTCCTGCGCACTAATAACAGCACGCTTGTCAATTGTGGATGCTAATCATTCGCTTGTATCTTCCTAGACACGTCTGCTGGTTGTGAATTATTCCACTTGCATATCAAGGTGCGCATGTAGGTGTGTTAAAAATTCTGGAGGCACTGGGTATTGATCCCAGTACCTCTCGCATACTAAGCGAGCGATCTACCATCTGAGCTACGCCCGCCTACCCGAAGACTAATGGTGCTACATACAGCCATATAGACGACACAGACCCTTGCACTCCCATTATTCAGCAGACAAACACTACTCTCTATGTATCTGTTAGGGTGTCTTTCAGGTTTCGTGCATTCTGTATCGAATCGTAGTTGGCCACAATGAAAGTGGCACGTATAACGTCGAAAATAGAATTCGGACACCGCTCTGAGTAAGACCAACGTGTTGTCCACCCTCTATACTTCAATGAGGTTAAGCCGCGATACCTAAGACAGATCTGCACTCGATGACACCTCGATAACAGCCGGTCCCCACACTTACATCTTGCTCTCCTTACGTCAGTATACATCATATCAGTCTGTGACGCTGGCTTTGCAACATCTTGCGTGCCTTTAGGTTCGCCGCGACCAACACTTACCATGCACTGACCACAAAAAATGGAGGCGCCGCGACTTGAACCCCGGACCTTTCACATGCCAAGCGAACGCTCTACCAACTGAGCTACGCCCCATGCACGAGCAAACTGCGCTATTCCCCATTCTTTGCGACTCAGATGCGCACGGACACGATGGTTGGTTGGTTTGTAGCGGTGAAGGGAGCAGAGTACAAAGGCGCGGACCCGTTCATATACACAAAAGTTCTAAGTAGTTTCGATGCTCTGGAATTACAAATGCAAATTCCGTCTGTTTTTAACGTCTTAAATTGAAAGAGCCGTCACAAATTGCTCCGTTTTCACTCCTTGTCGACAATCATACAGCACCTGAGGTAACAAACACATCTCGAGCCCCATTGTGCACTCCATTATTCATGCCAACTCAGTGCCTCGCTCTTTACTACTGTGTACCAATGTTGTCGTCCAACTGCAAAACACTGGGCCACAACAAGTTTCCGCGTCTCCATTGCACTGCGCATACTACGAAACGCTCCCCAAACTTGGCACTCACCCTCGCAGCCGACTTTTCCGACTTTCCACGACGCTCACGCTAGTGACAGCATTATTTAGAGTTCGACGTCGCGCCAAATCGAATGAGCACATTTCGCCTACGGCTTAGGCCGCCCTCCTAGTTTGGCTGCTCGGTGTCTGCAGGCAGCGAGGGTCTGCAAGCTTCCTATGTTCGCACCTATGTCACCTGTGCTTGCTTGTCAGAGACAGACTATCGCAAAACATACAACTCACTCCGTGAATTGATTGCTACTGCATCTGTTATCAGCAGTCACAACTAGCAACACCAGTAGCAGCTGACTGCACGCAAAGAATAGGAATGTGCAGTGGGATTTACGTGAACTCGGCGCAAGGCAGATCTTTCCGAAATAGGCTTGAGAATCTTACGGGAACACTTGTACTGTTTCTAAATTAAGTGTATGCGTGGGAGGAGGGTGCTTCCTGCGCACTAATAACAGCACGCTTGTCAATTGTGGATGCTAATCATTCGCTTGTATCTTCCTAGACACATCTGCTGGTTGTGAATTATTCCACTTGCATATCAAGGTGCGCATGTAGGTGTGTTAGAAATTCTGGAGGCACTGGGTATTGATCCCAGTACCTCTCGCATACTAAGCGAGCGATCTACCATCTGAGCTACGCCCGCCTACCCGAAGACTAATGGTGCTACATACAGCCATATAGACGACACAGACCCTTGCACTCCCATTATTCAGCAGACAAACACTACTCTCTATGTATCCGTTAGGGTGTCTTTCAGGTTTCGTGCATTCTGTATCGAATCGTAGTTGGCCACAATGAAAGTGGCACGTATAACGTCGAAAATAGAATTCGGACACCGCTCTGAGTAAGACCAACGTGTTGTCCACCCTCTATACTTCAATGAGGTTAAGCCGCGATACCTAAGACAGATCTGCACTCGATGACACCTCGATAACAGCCGGTCCCCACACTTACATCTTGCTCTCCTTACGTCAGTATACATCATATCAGTCTGTGACGCTGGCTTTGCAACATCTTGCGTGCCTTTAGGTTCGCCGCGACCAACACTTACCATGCACTGACCACAAAAAATGGAGGCGCCGCGACTTGAACCCCGGACCTTCCACATGCCAAGCGAACGCTCTACCAACTGAGCTACGCCCCATGCGCGAGCAAACTGCGCTATTCCCCTTTCTTTGCGACTCAGATGCGCACGGACACGATGGTTGGTTGGTTTGTAGCGGTGAAGGGAGCAGAGTACAAAGGCGCGGACCCGTTCATATACACAAAAGTTCCAAGTAGTTTCGATGCTCTGGTATTACAAATGCAAATTCCGTCTGTTTTTAACGTCTTAAATTGAAAGAGCCGTCACAAATTGCTCCGTTTTCACTCCTTGTCGACAATCATACAGCACCTGAGGTAACAAACACATCTCGAGCCCCATTGTGCACTCCATTATTCATGCCAACTCAGTGCCTCGCTCTTTACTACTGTGTACCAATGTTGTCGTCCAACTGCAAAACACTGGGCCACAACAAGTTTCCGCGTCTCCATTGCACTGTGCATACTACGAAACGCTCCCCAAACTTGGCACTCACCCTCGCAGCCGACTTTTCCGACTTTCCACGACGCTCACGCTAGTGACAGCATTATTTATAGTTCGACGTCGCGCCAAAGCGAATGAGCACATTTCGCCTACGGCTTAGGCCGCCCTCCTAGTTTGGCTGCTCGGTGTCTGCAGGCAGCGAGGGTCTGCAAGCTTCCTATGTTCGCACCTATGTCACCTGTGCTTGCTTGTCAGAGACAGACTATCGCAAAACATACAACTCACTCCGTGAATTGATTGCTACGGCATCTGTTATCAGCAGTCACAACTAGCAACACCAGTAGCAGCTGACTGCACGCAAAGAATAGGAATGTGCAGTGGGATTTACGTGAACTCGGCGCAAGGCAGATCTTTCCGACATAGGCTTGAGAATCTTACGGGAACACTTGTACTGTTTCTAAATTAAGTGTATGCGTGGGAGGAGGGTGCTTCCTGCGCACTAATAACAGCACGCTTGTCAATTGTGGATGCTAATCATTCGCTTGTATCTTCCTAGACACATCTGCTGGTTCTGAATTATTCCACTTGCATATCAAGGTGCGCATGTAGGTGTGTTAAAAATTCTGGAGGCACTGGGTATTGATCCCAGTACCTCTCGCATACTAAGCGAGCGATCTACCATCTGAGCTACGCCCGCCTACCCGAAGACTAATGGTGCTACATACAGCCATATAGACGACACAGACCCTTGCACTCCCATTATTCAGCAGACAAACACTACTCTCTATGTATCTGTTAGGGTGTCTTTCAGGTTTCGTGCATTCTGTATCGAATCGTAGTTGGCCACAATGAAAGTGGCACGTATAACGTCGAAAATAGAATTCGGACTCCGCTCTGAGTAAGACCAACGTGTTGTCCACCCTCTATACTTCAATGAGGTTAAGCCGCGATACCTAAGACAGATCTGCACTCGATGACACCTCGATAACAGCCGGTCCCCACACTTACATCTTGCTCTCCTTACGTCAGTATACATCATATCAGTCTGTGACGCTGGCTTTGCAACATCTTGCGTGCCTTTAGGTTCGCCGCGACCAACACTTACCATGCACTGACCACAAAAAATGGAGGCGCCGCGACTTGAACCCCGGACCTTTCACATGCCAAGCGAACGCTCTACCAACTGAGCTACGCCCCATGCACGAGCAAACTGCGCTATTCCCCATTCTTTGCGACTCAGATGCGCACGGACACGATGGTTGGTTGGTTTGTAGCGGTGAAGGGAGCAGAGTACAAAGGCGCGGACCCGTTCATATACACAAAAGTTCCAAGTAGTTTCGATGCTCTGGTATTACAAATGCAAATTCCGTCTGTTTTTAACGTCTTAAATTGAAAGAGCCGTCACAAATTGCTCCGTTTTCACTCCTTGTCGACAATCATACAGCACCTGAGGTAACAAACACATCTCGAGCCCCATTGTGCACTCCATTATTCATGCCAACTCAGTGCCTCGCTCTTTACTACTGTGTACCAATGTTGTCGTCCAACTGCAAAACACTGGGCCACAACAAGTTTCCGCGTCTCCATTGCACTGCGCATACTACGAAACGCTCCCCAAACTTGGCACTCACCCTCGCAGCCGACTTTTCCGACTTTCCACGACGCTCACGCTAGTGACAGCATTATTTATAGTTCGACGTCGCGCCAAATCGAATGAGCACATTTCGCCTACGGCTTAGGATGCCCTCCTAGTGTGGCTGCTCGGTGTCTGCAGGCAGCGAGGGTCTGCAAGCTTCCTATGTTCGCACCTATGTCACCTGTGCTTGCTTGTCAGAGACAGACTATCGCAAAACATACAACTCACTCCGTGAATTGATTGCTACTGCATCTGTTATCAGCAGTCACAACTAGCAACACCAGTAGCAGCTGACTGCACGCAAAGAATAGGAATGTGCAGTGGGATTTACGTGAACTCGGCGCAAGGCAGATCTTTCCGACATAGGCTTGAGAATCTTACGGGAACACTTGTACTGTTTCTAAATTAAGTGTATGCGTGGGAGGAGGGTGCTTCCTGCGCACTAATAACAGCACGCTTGTCAATTGTGGATGCTAATCATTCGCTTGTATCTTCCTAGACACATCTGCTGGTTGTGAATTATTCCACTTGCATATCAAGGTGCGCATGTAGGTGTGTTAAAAATTCTGGAGGCACTGGGTATTGATCCCAGTACCTCTCGCATACTAAGCGAGCGATCTACCATCTGAGCTACGCCCGCCTACCCGAAGACTAATGGTGCTACATACAGCCATATAGACGACACAGACCCTTGCACTCCCATTATTCAGCAGACAAACACTACTCTATGTATCCGTTAGGGTGTCTTTCAGGTTTCGTGCATTCTGTATCGAATCGTAGTTGGCCACAATGAAAGTGGCACGTATAACGTCGAAAATAGAATTCGGACACCGCTCTGAGTAAGACCAACGTGTTGTCCACCCTCTATACTTCAATGAGGTTAAGCCGCGATACCTAAGACAGATCTGCACTCGATGACACCTCGATAACAGCCGGTCCCCACACTTACATCTTGCTCTCCTTACGTCAGTATACATCATATCAGTCTGTGACGCTGGCTTTGCAACATCTTGCGTGCCTTTAGGTTCGCCGCGACCAACACTTACCATGCACTGACCACAAAAATTGAGGCGCCGCGACTTGAACCCCGGACCTTCCACATGCCAAGCGAACGCTCTACCAACTGAGCTACGCCCCATGCGCGAGCAAACTGCGCTATTCCCCTTTCTTTGCGACTCAGATGCGCACGGACACGATGGTTGGTTGGTTTGTAGCGGTGAAGGGAGCAGAGTACAAAGGCGCGGACCCGTTCATATACACAAAAGTTCCAAGTAGTTTCGATGCTCTGGTATTACAAATGCAAATTCCGTCTGTTTTTAACGTCTTAAATTGAAAGAGCCGTCACAAATTGCTCCGTTTTCACTCCTTGTCGACAATCATACAGCACCTGAGGTAACAAACACATCTCGAGCCCCATTGTGCACTCCATTATTCATGCCAACTCAGTGCCTCGCTCTTTACTACTGTGTACCAATGTTGTCGTCCAACTGCAAAACACTGGGCCACAACAAGTTTCCGCGTCTCCATTGCACTGCGCATACTACGAAACGCTCCCCAAACTTGGCACTCACCCTCGCAGCCGACTTTTCCGACTTTCCACGACGCTCACGCTAGTGACAGCATTATTTATAGTTCGACGTCGCGCCAAATCGAATGAGCACATTTCGCCTACGTCTTAGGCCGCCCTCCTAGTTTGGCTGCTCGGTGTCTGCAGGCAGCGAGGGTCTGCAAGCTTCCTATGTTCGCACCTATGTCACCTGTGCTTGCTTGTCAGAGACAGACTATCGCAAAACATACAACTCACTCCGTGAATTGATTGCTACGGCATCTGTTATCAGCAGTCACAACTAGCAACACCAGTAGCAGCTGACTGCACGCAAAGAATAGGAATGTGCAGTGGGATTTACGTGAACTCGGCGCAAGGCAGATCTTTCCGACATAGGCTTGAGAATCTTACGGGAACACTTGTACTGTTTCTAAATTAAGTGTATGCGTGGGAGGAGGGTGCTTCCTGCGCACTAATAACAGCACGCTTGTCAATTGTGGATGCTAATCATTCGCTTGTATCTTCCTAGACACATCTGCTGGTTGTGAATTATTCCACTTGCATATCAAGGTGCGCATGTAGGTGTGTTAAAAATTCTGGAGGCACTGGGTATTGATCCCAGTACCTCTCGCATACTAAGCGAGCGATCTACCATCTGAGCTACGCCCGCCTACCCGAAGACTAATGGTGCTACATACAGCCATATAGACGACACAGACCCTTGCACTCCCATTATTCAGCAGACAAACACTACTCTCTATGTATCTGTTAGGGTGTCTTTCAGGTTTCGTGCATTCTGTATCGAATCGTAGTTGGCCACAATGAAAGTGGCACGTATAACGTCGAAAATAGAATTCGGACACCGCTCTGAGTAAGACCAACGTGTTGTCCACCCTCTAGACTTCAATGAGGTTAAGCCGCGATACCTAAGACAGATCTGCACTCGATGACACCTCGATAACAGCCGGTCCCCACACTTACATCTTGCTCTCCTTACGTCAGTATACATCATATCAGTCTGTGACGCTGGCTTTGCAACATCTTGCGTGCCTTTAGGTTCGCAGCGACCAACACTTACCATGCACTGACCACAAAAAATGGAGGCGCCGCGACTTGAACCCCGGACCTTTCACATGCCAAGCGAACGCTCTACCAACTGAGCTACGCCCCATGCACGAGCAAACTGCGCTATTCCCCATTCTTTGCGACTCAGATGCGCACGGACACGATGGTTGGTTGGTTTGTAGCGGTGAAGGGAGCAGAGTACAAAGGCGCGGACCCGTTCATATACACAAAAGTTCCAAGTAGTTTCGATGCTCTGGAATTACAAATGCAAATTCCGTCTGTTTTTAATGTCTTAAATTGAAAGAGCCGTCACAAATTGCTCCGTTTTCACTCCTTGTCGACAATCATACAGCACCTGAGGTAACAAACACATCTCGAGCCCCATTGTGCACTCCATTATTCATGCCAACTCAGTGCGTCGCTCTTTACTACTGTGTACCAATGTTGTCGTCCAACTGCAAAACACTGGGCAACAACAAGTTTCCGCATCTCCATTGCACTGCGCATACTACGAAACGCTCCCCAAACTTGGCACTCACCCTCGCAGCCGACTTTTCCGACTTTCCACGACGCTCACGCTAGTGACAGCATTATTTATAGTTCGACGTCGCGCCAAATCGAATGAGCACATTTCGCCTACGGCTTAGGCCGCCCTCCTAGTGTGGCTGCTCGGTGTCTGCAGGCAGCGAGGGTCTGCAAGCTTCCTATGTTCGCACCTATGTCACCTGTGCTTGCTTGTCAGAGACAGACTATCGCAAAACATACAACTCACTCCGTGAATTGATTGCTACGGCATCTGTTATCAGCAGTCACAACTAGCAACACCAGTAGCAGCTGACTGCACGCAAAGAATAGGAATGTGCAGTGGGATTTACGTGAACTCGGCGCAAGGCAGATCTTTCCGACATAGGCTTGAGAATCTTACGGGAACACTTGTACTGTTTCTAAATTAAGTGTATGCGTGGGAGGAGGGTGCTTCCTGCGCACTAATAACAGCACGCTTGTCAATTGTGGATGCTAATCATTCGCTTGTATCTTCCTAGACACGTCTGCTGGTTGTGAATTATTCCACTTGCATATCAAGGTGCGCATGTAGGTGTGTTAAAAATTCTGGAGGCACTGGGTATTGATCCCAGTACCTCTCGCATACTAAGCGAGCGATCTACCATCTGAGCTACGCCCGCCTACCCGAAGACTAATGGTGCTACATACAGCCATATAGACGACACAGACCCTTGCACTCCCATTATTCAGCAGACAAACACTACTCTCTATGTATCTGTTAGGGTGTCTTTCAGGTTTCGTGCATTCTGTATCGAATCGTAGTTGGCCACAATGAAAGTGGCACGTATAACGTCGAAAATAGAATTCGGACACCGCTCTGAGTAAGACCAACGTGTTGTCCACCCTCTATACTTCAATGAGGTTAAGCCGCGATACCTAAGACAGATCTGCACTCGATGACACCTCGATAACAGCCGGTCCCCACACTTACATCTTGCTCTCCTTACGTCAGTATACATCATATCAGTCTGTGACGCTGGCTTTGCAACATCTTGCGTGCCTTTAGGTTCGCCGCGACCAACACTTACCATGCACTGACCACAAAAAATGGAGGCGCCGCGACTTGAACCCCGGACCTTTCACATGCCAAGCGAACGCTCTACCAACTGAGCTACGCCCCATGCACGAGCAAACTGCGCTATTCCCCATTCTTTGCGACTCAGATGCGCACGGACACGATGGTTGGTTGGTTTGTAGCGGTGAAGGGAGCAGAGTACAAAGGCGCGGACCCGTTCATATACACAAAAGTTCCAAGTAGTTTCGATGCTCTGGAATTACAAATGCAAATTCCGTCTGTTTTTAACGTCTTAAATTGAAAGAGCCGTCACAAATTGCTCCGTTTTCACTCCTTGTCGACAATCATACAGCACCTGAGGTAACAAACACATCTCGAGCCCCATTGTGCACTCCATTATTCATGCCAACTCAGTGCCTCGCTCTTTACTACTGTGTACCAATGTTGTCGTCCAACTGCAAAACACTGGGCCACAACAAGTTTCCGCGTCTCCATTGCACTGCGCATACTACGAAACGCTCCCCAAACTTGGCACTCACCCTCGCAGCCGACTTTTCCGACTTTCCACGACGCTCACGCTAGTGACAGCATTATTTAGAGTTCGACGTCGCGCCAAATCGAATGAGCACATTTCGCCTACGGCTTAGGCCGCCCTCCTAGTTTGGCTGCTCGGTGTCTGCAGGCAGCGAGGGTCTGCAAGCTTCCTATGTTCGCACCTATGTCACCTGTGCTTGCTGGTCAGAGACAGACTATCGCAAAACATACAACTCACTCCGTGAATTGATTGCTACGGCATCTGTTATCAGCAGTCACAACTAGCAACACCAGTAGCAGCTGACTGCACGCAAAGAATAGGAATGTGCAGTGGGATTTACGTGAACTCGGCGCAAGGCAGATCTTTCCGACATAGGCTTGAGAATCTTACGGGAACACTTGTACTGTTTCTAAATTAAGTGTATGCGTGGGAGGAGGGTGCTTCCTGCGCACTAATAACAGCACGCTTGTCAATTGTGGATGCTAATCATTCGCTTGTATCTTCCTAGACACATCTGCTGGTTGTGAATTATTCCACTTGCATATCAAGGTGCGCATGTAGGTGTGTTAGAAATTCTGGAGGCACTGGGTATTGATCCCAGTACCTCTCGCATACTAAGCGAGCGATCTACCATCTGAGCTACGCCCGCCTACCCGAAGACTAATGGTGCTACATACAGCCATATAGACGACACAGACCCTTGCACTCCCATTATTCAGCAGACAAACACAACTCTCTATGTATCCGTTAGGGTGTCTTTCAGGTTTCGTGCATTCTGTATCGAATCGTAGTTGGCCACAATGAAAGTGGCACGTATAACGTCGAAAATAGAATTCGGACACCGCTCTGAGTAAGACCAACGTGTTGTCCACCCTCTATACTTCAATGAGGTTAAGCCGCGATACCTAAGACAGATCTGCACTCGATGACACCTCGATAACAGCCGGTCCCCACACTTACATCTTGCTCTCCTTACGTCAGTATACATCATATCAGTCTGTGACGCTGGCTTTGCAACATCTTGCGTGCCTTTAGGTTCGCCGCGACCAACACTTACCATGCACTGACCACAAAAAATGGAGGCGCCGCGACTTGAACCCCGGACCTTTCACATGCCAAGCGAACGCTCTACCAACTGAGCTACGCCCCATGCACGAGCAAACTGCGCTATTCCCCATTCTTTGCGACTCAGATGTACACGGACACGATGGTTGGTTGGTTTGTAGCGGTGAAGGGAGCAGAGTACAAAGGCGCGGACCCGTTCATATACACAAAAGTTCCAAGTAGTTTCGATGCTCTGGTATTACAAATGCAAATTCCGTCTGTTTTTAACGTCTTAAATTGAAAGAGCCGTCACAAATTGCTCCGTTTTCACTCCTTGTCGACAATCATACAGCACCTGAGGTAACAAACACATCTCGAGCCCCATTGTGCACTCCATTATTCATGCCAACTCAGTGCCTCGCTCTTTACTACTGTGTACCAATGTTGTCGTCCAACTGCAAAACACTGGGCCACAACAAGTTTCCGCGTCTCCATTGCACTGCGCATACTACGAAACGCTCCCCAAACTTGGCACTCGCCCTCGCAGCCGACTTTTCCGACTTTCCACGACGCTCACGCTAGTGACAGCATTATTTATAGTTCGACGTCGCGCCAAATCGAATGAGCACATTTCGCCTACGGCTTAGGCCGCCCTCCTAGTGTGGCTGCTCGGTGTCTGCAGGCAGCGAGGGTCTGCAAGCTTCCTGTGTTCGCACCTATGTCACCTGTGCTTGCTTGTCAGAGACAGACTATCGCAAAACATACAACTCACTCCGTGAATTGATTGCTACGGCATCTGTTATCAGCAGTCACAACTAGCAACACCAGTAGCAGCTGACTGCACGCAAAGAATAGGAATGTGCAGTGGGATTTACGTGAACTCTGCGCAAGGCAGATCTTTCCGACATAGGCTTGAGAATCTTACGGGAACACTTGTACTGTTTCTAAATTAAGTGTATGCGTGGGAGGAGGGTGCTTCCTGCGCACTAATAACAGCACGCTTGTCAATTGTGGATGCTAATCATTCGCTTGTATCTTCCTAGACACATCTGCTGGTTGTGAATTATTCCACTTGCATATCAAGGTGCGCATGTAGGTGTGTTAAAAATTCTGGAGGCACTGGGTATTGATCCCAGTACCTCTCGCATACTAAGCGAGCGATCTACCATCTGAGCTACGCCCGCCTACCCGAAGACTAATGGTGCTACATACAGCCATATAGACGACACAGACCCTTGCACTCCCATTATTCAGCAGACAAACACTACTCTCTATGTATCCGTTAGGGTGTCTTTCAGGTTTCGTGCATTCTGTATCGAATCGTAGTTGGCCACAATGAAAGTGGCACGTATAACGTCGAAAATAGAATTCGGACACCGCTCTGAGTAAGACCAACGTGTTGTCCACCCTCTATACTTCAATGAGGTTACGCCGCGATACCTAAGACAGATCTGCACTCGATGACACCTCGATAACAGCCGGTCCCCACACTTACATCTTGCTCTCCTTACGTCAGTATACATCATATCAGTCTGTGACGCTGGCTTTGCAACATCTTGCGTGCCTTTAGGTTCGCCGCGACCAACACTTACCATGCACTGACCACAAAAAATGGAGGCGCCGCGACTTGAACCCCGGACCTTTCACATGCCAAGCGAACGCTCTACCAACTGAGCTACGCCCCATGCACGAGCAAACTGCGCTATTCCCCATTCTTTGCGACTCAGATGCGCACGGACACGATGGTTGGTTGGTTTGTAGCGGTGAAGGGAGCAGAGTACAAAGGCGCGGACCCGTTCATATACACAAAAGTTCCAAGTAGTTTCGATGCTCTGGTATTACAAATGCAAATTCCGTCTGTTTTTAACGTATTAAATTGAAAGAGCCGTCACAAATTGCTCCGTTTTCACTCCTTGTCGACAATCATACAGCACCTGAGGTAACAAACACATCTCGAGCCCCATTGTGCACTCCATTATTCATGCCAACTCAGTGCCTCGCTCTTTACTACTGTGTACCAATGTTGTCGTCCAACTGCAAAACACTGGGCCACAACAAGTTTCCGCGTCTCCATTGCACTGCGCATACTACGAAACGCTCCCCAAACTTGGCACTCACCCTCGCAGCCGACTTTTCCGACTTTCCACGACGCTCACGCTAGTGACAGCATTATTTATAGTTCGACGTCGCGCCAAATCGAATGAGCACATTTCGCCTACGGCTTAGGCCACACTCCTAGTGTGGCTGCTCGGTGTCTGCAGGCAGCGAGGGTCTGCAAGCTTCCTATGTTCGCACCTATGTCACCTGTGCTTGCTTGTCAGAGACAGACTATCGCAAAACATACAACTCACTCCGTGAATTGATTGCTACGGCATCTGTTATCAGCAGTCACAACTAGCAACACCAGTAGCAGCTGACTGCACGCAAAGAATAGGAATGTGCAGTGGGATTTACGTGAACTCGGCGCAAGGCAGATCTTTCCGACATAGGCTTGAGAATCTTACGGGAACACTTGTACTGTTACACTAGATCGCGTGTTGGAGGAGGGTGCTTCCTGCGCACTAATAACAGCACGCTTGTCAATTGTGGATGCTAATCATTCGCTTGTATCTTCCTAGACACATCTGCTGGTTGTGAATTATTCCACTTGCATATCAAGGTGCGCATGTAAGTGTGTTAAAAATTCTGGAGGCACTGGGTATTGATCCCAGTACCTCTCGCATACTAAGCGAGCGATCTACCATCTGAGCTACGCCCGCCTACCCGAAGACTAATGGTGCTACATACAGCCATATAGACGACACAGACCCTTGCACTCCCATTATTCAGCAGACAAACACTACTCTCTATGTATCCGTTAGGGTGTCTTTCAGGTTTCGTGCATTCTGTATCGAATCGTAGTTGGCCACAATGAAAGTGGCACGTATAACGTCGAAAATAGAATTCGGACACCGCTCTGAGTAAGACCAACGTGTTGTCCACCCTCTATACTTCAATGAGGTTAAGCCGCGATACCTAAGACAGATCTGCACTCGATGACACCTCGATAACAGCCGGTCCCCACACTTACATCTTGCTCTCCTTACGTCAGTATACATCATATCAGTCTGTGACGCTGGCTTTGCAAACATCTTGCGTGCCTTTAGGTTCGCCGCGACCAACACTTACCATGCACTGACCACAAAAAATGGAGGCGCCGCGACTTGAACCCCGGACCTTTCACATGCCAAGCGAACGCTCTACCAACTGAGCTACGCCCCATGCACGAGCAAACTGCGCTATTCCCCATTCTTTGCGACTCAGATGCGCACGGACACGATGGTTGGTTGGTTTGTAGCGGTGAAGGGAGCAGAGTACAAAGGCGCGGACCCGTTCATATACACAAAAGTTCCAAGTAGTTTCGATGCTCTGGTATTACAAATGCAAATTCCGTCTGTTTTTAACGTCTTAAATTGAAAGAGCCGTCACAAATTGCTCCGTTTTCACTCCTTGTCGACAATCATACAGCACCTGAGGTAACAAACACATCTCGAGCCCCATTGTGCACTCCATTATTCATGCCAACTCAGTGCCTCGCTCTTTACTACTGTGTACCAATGTTGTCGTCCAACTGCAAAACACTGGGCCACAACAAGTTTCCGCGTCTCCATTGCACTGCGCATACTACGAAACGCTCCCCAAACTTGGCACTCACCCTCGCAGCCGACTTTTCCGACTTTCCCACGACGCTCACGCAACGCTCACCGCTAGTGACAGCATTATTTATAGTTCGACGTCGCGCCAAAATCGAATGAGCACATTTCGCCTACGGCTTAGGCCGCCCTCCTAGTGTGGCTGCTCGGTGTCTGCAGGCAGCGAGGGTCTGCAAGCTTCCTATGTTCGCACCTATGTCACCTGTGCTTGCTTGTCAGAGACAGACTATCGCAAAACATACAACTCACTCCGTGAATTGATTGCTACGGCATCTGTTATCAGCAGTCACAACTAGCAACACCAGTAGCAGCTGACTGCACGCAAAGAATAGGAATGTGCAGTGGGATTTACGTGAACTCGGCGCAAGGCAGATCTTTCCGACATAGGCTTGAGAATCTTACGGGAACACTTGTACTGTTTCTAAATTAAGTGTATGCGTGGGAGGAGGGTGCTTCCTGCGCACTAATAACAGCACGCTTGTCAATTGTGGATGCTAATCATTCGCTTGTATCTTCCTAGACACATCTGCTGGTTGTGAATTATTCCACTTGCATATCAAGGTGCGCATGTAGGTGTGTTAAAAATTCTGGAGGCACTGGGTATTGATCCCAGTACCTCTCGCATACTAAGCGAGCGATCTACCATCTGAGCTACGCCCGCCTACCCGAAGACTAATGGTGCTACATACAGCCATATAGACGACACAGACCCTTGCACTCCGATTATTCAGCAGACAAACACTACTCTCTATGTATCCGTTAGGGTGTCTTTCAGGTTTCGTGCATTCTGTATCGAATCGTAGTTGGCCACAATGAAAGTGGCACGTATAACGTCGAAAATAGAATTCGGACACCGCTCTGAGTAAGACCAACGTGTTGTCCACCCTCTATACTTCAATGAGGTTAAGCCGCGATACCTAAGACAGATCTGCACTCGATGACACCTCGATAACAGCCGGTCCCCACACTTACATCTTGCTCTCCTTACGTCAGTATACATCATATCAGTCTGTGACGCTGGCTTTGCAACATCTTGCGTGCCTTTAGGTTCGCCGCGACCAACACTTACCATGCACTGACCACAAAAAATGGAGGCGCCGCGACTTGAACCCCGGACCTTTCACATGCCAAGCGAACGCTCTACCAACTGAGCTACGCCCCATGCACGAGCAAACTGCGCTATTCCCCCATTCTTTGCGACTCAGATGCGCACGGACACGATGGTTGGTTGGTTTGTAGCGGTGAAGGGAGCAGAGTACAAAGGCGCGGACCCGTTCATATACACAAAAGTTCCAAGTAGTTTCGATGCTCTGGTATTACAAATGCAAATTCCGTCTGTTTTTAACGTCTTAAATTGAAAGAGCCGTCACAAATTGCTCCGTTTTCACTCCTTGTCGACAATCATACAGCACCTGAGGTAACAAACACATCTCGAGCCCCATTGTGCACTCCATTATTCATGCCAACTCAGTGCCTCGCTCTTTACTACTGTGTACCAATGTTGTCGTCCAACTGCAAAACACTGGGCCACAACAAGTTTCCGCGTCTCCATTGCACTGCGCATACTACGAAACGCTCCCCAAACTTGGCACTCACCCTCGCAGCCGACTTTTCTGACTTTCCACGACGCTCACGCTAGTGACAGCATTATTTATAGTTCGACGTCGCGCCAAATCGAATGAGCACATTTCGCCTACGGCTTAGGCCGCCCTCCTAGTGTGGCTGCTCGGTGTCTGCAGGCAGCGAGGGTCTGCAAGCTTCCTATGTTCGCACCTATGTCACCTGTGCTTGCTTGTCAGAGACAGACTATCGCAAAACATACAACTCACTCCGTGAATTGATTGCTACGGCATCTGTTATCAGCAGTCACAACTAGCAACACCAGTAGCAGCTGACTGCACGCAAAGAATAGGAATGAGCAGTGGGATTTACGTGAACACGGCGCAAGGCAGATCTTTCCGACATTGGCTTGAGAATCTTACGGGAACACTTGTACTGTTTCTAAATTAAGTGTATGCGTGGGAGGAGGGTGCTTACTGCGCACTAATAACAGCACGCTTGTCAATTGTGGATGCTAATCATTCGCTTGTATCTTCCTAGACACATCTGCTGGTTGTGAATTATTCCACTTGCATATCAAGGTGCGCATGTAGATGTGTTAGAAATTCTGGAGGCACTGGGTATTGATCCCAGTACCTCTCGCATACTAAGCGAGCGATCTACCATCTGAGCTACGCCCGCCTACCCGAAGACTAATGGTGCTACATACAGCCATATAGACGACACAGACCCTTGCACTCCCATTATTCAGCAGACAAACACTACTCTCTATGTATCCGTTAGGGTGTCTTTCAGGTTTCGTGCATTCTGTATCGAATCGTAGTTGGCCACAATGAAAGTGGCACGTATAACGTCGAAAATAGAATTCGGACACCGCTCTGAGTAAGACCAACGTGTTGTCCACCCTCTATACTTCAATGAGGTTAAGCCGCGATACCTAAGACAGATCTGCACTCGATGACACCTCGATAACAGCCGGTCCCCACACTTACATCTTGCTCTCCTTACGTCAGTATACATCATATCAGTCTGTGACGCTGGCTTTGCAACATCTTGCGTGCCTTTAGGTTCGCCGCGACCAACACTTACCATGCACTGACCACAAAAAATGGAGGCGCCGCGACTTGAACCCCGGACCTTTCACATGCCAAGCGAACGCTCTACCAACTGAGCTACGCCCCATGCACGAGCAAACTGCGCTATTCCCCATTCTTTGCGACTCAGATGCGCACGGACACGATGGTTGGTTGGTTTGTAGCGGTGAAGGGAGCAGAGTACAAAGGCGCGGACCCGTTCATATACACAAAAGTTCCAAGTAGTTTCGATGCTCTGGTATTACAAATGCAAATTCCGTCTGTTTTTAACGTCTTAAATTGAAAGAGCCGTCACAAATTGCTCCGTTTTCACTCCTTGTCGACAATCATACAGCACCTGAGGTAACAAACACATCTCGAGCCCCATTGTGCACTCCATTATTCATGCCAACTCAGTGCCTCGCTCTTTACTACTGTGTACCAATGTTGTCGTCCAACTGCAAAACACTGGGCCACAACAAGTTTCCGCGTCTCCATTGCACTGCGCATACTACGAAACGCTCCCCAAACTTGGCACTCACCCTCGCAGCCGACTTTTCCGACTTTCCACGACGCTCACGCTAGTGACAGCATTATTTATAGTTCGACGTCGCGCCAAATCGAATGAGCACATTTCGCCTACGGCTTAGGCCGCACTCCTAGTGTGGCTGCTCGGTGTCTGCAGGCAGCGAGGGTCTGCAAGCTTCCTATGTTCGCACCTATGTCACCTGTGCTTGCTTGTCAGAGACAGACTATCGCAAAACATACAACTCACTCCGTGAATTGATTGCTACGGCATCTGTTATCAGCAGTCACAACTAGCAACACCAGTAGCAGCTGACTGCACGCAAAGAATAGGAATGTGCAGTGGGATTTACGTGAACTCGGCGCAAGGCAGATCTTTCCGACATAGGCTTGAGAATCTTACGGGAACACTTGTACTGTTTCTAAATTAAGTGTATGCGTGGGAGGAGGGTGCTTCCTGCGCACTAATAACAGCATGCTTGTCAATTGTGGATGCTAATCATTCGCTTGTATCTTCCTAGACACATCTGCTGGTTGTGAATTATTCCACTTGCATATCAAGGTGCGCATGTAGGTGTGTTAAAAATTCTGGAGGCACTGGGTATTGATCCCAGTACCTCTCGCATACTAAGCGAGCGATCTACCATCTGAGCTACGCCCGCCTACCCGAAGACTAATGGTGCTACATACAGCCATATAGACGACACAGACCCTTGCACTCCCATTATTCAGCAGACAAACACTACTCTCTATGTATCCGTTAGGGTGTCTTTCAGGTTTCGTGCATTCTGTATCGAATCGTAGTTGGCCACAATGAAAGTGGCACGTATAACGTCGAAAATAGAATTCGGACACCGCTCTGAGTAAGACCAACGTGTTGTCCACCCTCTATACTTCAATGAGGTTAAGCCGCGATACCTAAGACAGATCTGCACTCGATGACACCTCGATAACAGCCGGTCCCCACACTTACATCTTGCTCTCCTTACGTCAGTATACATCATATCAGTCTGTGACGCTGGCTTTGCAACATCTTGCGTGCCTTTAGGTTCGCCGCGACCAACACTTACCATGCACTGAACACAAAAAATGGAGGCGCCGCGACTTGAACCCCGGACCTTTCACATGCCAAGCGAACGCTCTACCAACTGAGCTACGCCCCATGCACGAGCAAACTGCGCTATTCCCCATTCTTTGCGACTCAGATGCGCACGGACACGATGGTTGGTTGGTTTGTAGCGGTGAAGGGAGCAGAGTACAAAGGCGCGGACCCGTTCATATACACAAAAGTTCCAAGTAGTTTCGATGCTCTGGTATTACAAATGCAAATTCCGTCTGTTTTTAACGTCTTAAATTGAAAGAGCCGTCACAAATTGCTCCGTTTTCACTCCTTGTCGACAATCATACAGCACCTGAGGTAACAAACACATCTCGAGCCCCATTGTGCACTCCATTATTCATGCCAACTCAGTGCCTCGCTCTTTACTACTGTGTACCAATGTTGTCGTCCAACTGCAAAACACTGGGCCACAACAAGTTTCCGCGTCTCCATTGCACTGCGCATACTACGAAACGCTCCCCAAACTTGGCACTCACCCTCGCAGCCGACTTTTCCGACTTTCCACGACGCTCACGCAACGCTCACGCTAGTGACAGCATTATTTATAGTTCGACGTCGCGCCAAATCGAATGAGCACATTTCGCCTACGGCTTAGGCCGCCCTCCTAGTGTGGCTGCTCGGTGTCTGCAGGCAGCGAGGGTCTGCAAGCTTCCTATGTTCGCACCTATGTCACCTGTGCTTGCTTGTCAGAGACAGACTATCGCAAAACATACAACTCACTCCGTGAATTGATTGCTACGGCATCTGTTATCAGCAGTCACAACTAGCAACACCAGTAGCAGCTGACTGCACGCAAAGAATAGGAATGTGCAGTGGGATTTACGTGAACTCGGCGCAAGGCAGATCTTTCCGACATAGGCTTGAGAATCTTACGGGAACACTTGTACTGTTTCTAAATTAAGTGTATGCGTGGGAGGAGGGTGCTTCCTGCGCACTAATAACAGCACGCTTGTCAATTGTGGATGCTAATCATTCGCTTGTATCTTCCTAGACACATCTGCTGGTTGTGAATTATTCCACTTGCATATCAAGGTGCGCATGTAGGTGTGTTAAAAATTCTGGAGGCACTGGGTATTGATCCCAGTACCTCTCGCATACTAAGCGAGCGATCTACCATCTGAGCTACGCCCGCCTACCCGAAGACTAATGGTGCTACATACAGCCATATAGACGACACAGACCCTTGCACTCCCATTATTCAGCAGACAAACACTACTCTCTATGTATCCGTTAGGGTGTCTTTCAGGTTTCGTGCATTCTGTATCGAATCGTAGTTGGCCACAATGAAAGTGGCACGTATAACGTCGAAAATAGAATTCGGACACCGCTCTGAGTAAGACCAACGTGTTGTCCACCCTCTATACTTCAATGAGGTTAAGCCGCGATACCTAAGATAGATCTGCACTCGATGACACCTCGATAACAGCCGGTCCCCACACTTACATCTTGCTCTCCTTACGTCAGTATACATCATATCAGTCTGTGACGCTGGCTTTGCAACATCTTGCGTGCCTTTAGGTTCGCCGCGACCAACACTTACCATGCACTGACCACAAAAAATGGAGGCGCCGCGACTTGAACCCCGGACCTTTCACATGCCAAGCGAACGCTCTACCAACTGAGCTACGCCCCATGCACGAGCAAACTGCGCTATTCCCCATTCTTTGCGACTCAGATGCGCACGGACACGATGGTTGGTTGGTTTGTAGCGGTGAAGGGAGCAGAGTACAAAGGCGCGGACCCGTTCATATACACAAAAGTTCCAAGTAGTTTCGATGCTCTGGTATTACAAATGCAAATTCCGTCTGTTTTTAACGTCTTAAATTGAAAGAGCCGTCACAAATTGCTCCGTTTTCACTCCTTGTCGACAATCATACAGCACCTGAGGTAACAAACACATCTCGAGCCCCATTGTGCACTCCATTATTCATGCCAACTCAGTGCCTCGCTCTTTACTACTGTGTACCAATGTTGTCGTCCAACTGCAAAACACTGGGCCACAACAAGTTTCCGCGTCTCCATTGCACTGCGCATACTACGAAACGCTCCCCAAACTTGGCACTCACCCTCGCAGCCGACTTTTCCGACTTTCCACGACGCTCACGCTAGTGACAGCATTATTTATAGTTCGACGTCGCGCCAAATCGAATGAGCACATTTCGCCTACGGCTTAGGCCGCACTCCTAGTGTGGCTGCTCGGTGTCTGCAGGCAGCGAGGGTCTGCAAGCTTCCTATGTTCGCACCTATGTCACCTGTGCTTGCTTGTCAGAGACAGACTATCGCAAAACATACAACTCACTCCGTGAATTGATTGCTACGGCATCTGTTATCAGCAGTCACAACTAGCAACACCAGTAGCAGCTGACTGCACGCAAAGAATAGGAATGAGCAGTGGGATTTACGTGAACTCGGCGCAAGGCAGATCTTTCCGACATTGGCTTGAGAATCTTACGGGAACACTTGTACTGTTTCTAAATTAAGTGTATGCGTGGGAGGAGGGTGCTTACTGCGCACTAATAACAGCACGCTTGTCAATTGTGGATGCTAATCATTCGCTTGTATCTTCCTAGACACATCTGCTGGTTGTGAATTATTCCACTTGCATATCAAGGTGCGCATGTAGATGTGTTAGAAATTCTGGAGGCACTGGGTATTGATCCCAGTACCTCTCGCATACTAAGCGAGCGATCTACCATCTGAGCTACGCCCGCCTACCCGAAGACTAATGGTGCTACATACAGCCATATAGACGACACAGACCCTTGCACTCCCATTATTCAGCAGACAAACACTACTCTCTATGTATCCGTTAGGGTGTCTTTCAGGTTTCGTGCATTCTGTATCGAATCGTAGTTGGCCACAATGAAAGTGGCACGTATAACGTCGAAAATAGAATTCGGACACCGCTCTGAGTAAGACCAACGTGTTGTCCACCCTCTATACTTCAATGAGGTTAAGCCGCGATACCTAAGACAGATCTGCACTCGATGACACCTCGATAACAGCCGGTCCCCACACTTACATCTTGCTCTCCTTACGTCAGTATACATCATATCAGTCTGTGACGCTGGCTTTGCAACATCTTGCGTGCCTTTAGGTTCGCCGCGACCAACACTTACCATGCACTGACCACAAAAGATGGAGGCGCCGCGACTTGAACCCCGGACCTTTCACATGCCAAGCGAACGCTCTACCAACTGAGCTACGCCCCATGCACGAGCAAACTGCGCTATTCCCCATTCTTTGCGACTCAGATGCGCACGGACACGATGGTTGGTTGGTTTGTAGCGGTGAAGGGAGCAGAGTACAAAGGCGCGGACCCGTTCATATACACAAAAGTTCCAAGTAGTTTCGATGCTCTGGTATTACAAATGCAAATTCCGTCTGTTTTTAACGTCTTAAATTGAAAGAGCCGTCACAAATTGCTCCGTTTTCACTCCTTGTCGACAATCATACAGCACCTGAGGTAACAAACACATCTCGAGCCCCATTGTGCACTCCATTATTCATGCCAACTCAGTGCCTCGCTCTTTACTACTGTGTACCAATGTTGTCGTCCAACTGCAAAACACTGGGCCACAACAAGTTTCCGCGTCTCCATTGCACTGCGCATACTACGAAACGCTCCCCAAACTTGGCACTCACCCTCGCAGCCGACTTTTCCGACTTTCCACGACGCTCACGCAACGCTCACGCTAGTGACAGCATTATTTATAGTTCGACGTCGCGCCAAATCGAATGAGCACATTTCGCCTACGGCTTAGGCCGCCCTCCTAGTGTGGCTGCTCGGTGTCTGCAGGCAGCGAGGGTCTGCAAGCTTCCTATGTTCGCACCTATGTCACCTGTGCTTGCTTGTCAGAGACAGACTATCGCAAAACATACAACTCACTCCGTGAATTGATTGCTACGGCATCTGTTATCAGCAGTCACAACTAGCAACACCAGTAGCAGCTGACTGCACGCAAAGAATAGGAATGTGCAGTGGGATTTACGTGAACTCGGCGCAAGGCAGATCTTTCCGACATAGGCTTGAGAATCTTACGGGAACACTTGTACTGTTTCTAAATTAAGTGTATGCGTGGGAGGAGGGTGCTTCCTGCGCACTAATAACAGCACGCTTGTCAATTGTGGATGCTAATCATTCGCTTGTATCTTCCTAGACACATCTGCTGGTTGTGAATTATTCCACTTGCATATCAAGGTGCGCATGTAGGTGTGTTAAAAATTCTGGAGGCACTGGGTATTGATCCCAGTACCTCTCGCATACTAAGCGAGCGATCTACCATGTGAGCTACGCCCGCCTACCCGAAGACTAATGGTGCTACATACAGCCATATAGACGACACAGACCCTTGCACTCCCATTATTCAGCAGACAAACACTACTCTCTATGTATCCGTTAGGGTGTCTTTCAGGTTTCGTGCATTCTGTATCGAATCGTAGTTGGCCACAATGAAAGTGGCACGTATAACGTCGAAAATAGAATTCGGACACCGCTCTGAGTAAGACCAACGTGTTGTCCACCCTCTATACTTCAATGAGGTTAAGCCGCGATACCTAAGACAGATCTGCACTCGATGACACCTCGATAACAGCCGTTTCCCACACTTACATCTTGCTCTCCTTACGTCAGTATACATCATATCAGTCTGTGACGCTGGCTTTGCAACATCTTGCGTGCCTTTAGGTTCGCCGCGACCAACACTTACCATGCACTGACCACAAAAAATGGAGGCGCCGCGACTTGAACCCCGGACCTTTCACATGCCAAGCGAACGCTCTACCAACTGAGCTACGCCCCATGCACGAGCAAACTGCGCTATTCCCCATTCTTTGCGACTCAGATGCGCACGGACACGATGGTTGGTTGGTTTGTAGCGGTGAAGGGAGCAGAGTACAAAGGCGCGGACCCGTTCATATACACAAAAGTTCCAAGTAGTTTCGATGCTCTGGTATTACAAATGCAAATTCCGTCTGTTTTTAACGTCTTAAATTGAAAGAGCCGTCACAAATTGCTCCGTTTTCACTCCTTGTCGACAATCATACAGCACCTGAGGTAACAAACACATCTCGAGCCCCATTGTGCACTCCATTATTCATGCCAACTCAGTGCCTCGCTCTTTACTACTGTGTACCAATGTTGTCGTCCAACTGCAAAACACTGGGCCACAACAAGTTTCCGCGTCTCCATTGCACTGCGCATACTACGAAACGCTCCCCAAACTTGGCACTCACCCTCGCAGCCGACTTTTCCGACTTTCCACGACGCTCACGCTAGTGACAGCATTATTTATAGTTCGACGTCGCGCCAAATCGAATGAGCACATTTCGCCTACGGCTTAGGCCGCCCTCCTAGTGTGGCTGCTCGGTGTCTCCAGGCAGCGAGGGTCTGCAAGCTTCCTATGTTCGCACCTATGTCACCTGTGCTTGCTTGTCAGAGACAGACTATCGCAAAACATACAACTCACTCCGTGAATTGATTGCTACGGCATCTGTTATCAGCAGTCACAACTAGCAACACCAGTAGCAGCTGACTGCACGCAAAGAATAGGAATGAGCAGTGGGATTTACGTGAACTCGGCGCAAGGCAGATCTTTCCGACATTGGCTTGAGAATCTTACGGGAACACTTGTACTGTTTCTAAATTAAGTGTATGCGTGGGAGGAGGGTGCTTACTGCGCACTAATAACAGCACGCTTGTCAATTGTGGATGCTAATCATTCGCTTGTATCTTCCTAGACACATCTGCTGGTTGTGAATTATTCCACTTGCATATCAAGGTGCGCATGTAGGTGTGTTAGAAATTCTGGAGGCACTGGGTATTGATCCCAGTACCTCTCGCATACTAAGCGAGCGATCTACCATCTGAGCTACGCCCGCCTACCCGAAGACTAATGGTGCTACATACAGCCATATAGACGACACAGACCCTTGCACTCCCATTATTCAGCAGACAAACACTACTCTCTATGTATCCGTTAGGGTGTCTTTCAGGTTTCGTGCATTCTGTATCGAATCGTAGTTGGCCACAATGAAAGTGGCACGTATAACGTCGAAAATAGAATTCGGACACCGCTCTGAGTAAGACCAACGTGTTGTCCACCCTCTATACTTCAATGAGGTTAAGCCGCGATACCTAAGACAGATCTGCACTCGATGACACCTCGATAACAGACGGTCCCCACACTTACATCTTGCTCTCCTTACGTCAGTATACATCATATCAGTCTGTGACGCTGGCTTTGCAACATCTTGCGTGCCTTTAGGTTCGCCGCGACCAACACTTACCATGCACTGACCACAAAAAATGGAGGCGCCGCGACTTGAACCCCGGACCTTTCACATGCCAAGCGAACGCTCTACCAACTGAGCTACGCCCCATGCACGAGCAAACTGCGCTATTCCCCATTCTTTGCGACTCAGATGCGCACGGACACGATGGTTGGTTGGTTTGTAGCGGTGAAGGGAGCAGAGTACAAAGGCGCGGACCCGTTCATATACACAAAAGTTCCAAGTAGTTTCGATGCTCTGGTATTACAAATGCAAATTCCGTCTGTTTTTAACGTCTTAAATTGAAAGAGCCGTCACAAATTGCTCCGGTTTCACTCCTTGTCGACAATCATACAGCACCTGAGGTAACAAACACATCTCGAGCCCCATTGTGCACTCCATTATTCATGCCAACTCAGTGCCTCGCTCTTTACTACTGTGTACCAATGTTGTCGTCCAACTGCAAAACACTGGGCCACAACAAGTTTCCGCGTCTCCATTGCACTGCGCATACTACGAAACGCTCCCCAAACTTGGCACTCACCCTCGCAGCCGACTTTTCCGACTTTCCACGACGCTCACGCTAGTGACACCATTATTTATAGTTCGACGTCGCGCCAAATCGAATGAGCACATTTCGCCTACGGCTTAGGCCGCCCTCCTAGTGTGGCTGCTCGGTGTCTGCAGGCAGCGAGGGTCTGCAAGCTTCCTATGTTCGCACCTATGTCACCTGTGCTTGCTTGTCAGAGACAGACTATCGCAAAACATACAACTCACTCCGTGAATTGATTGCTACGGCATCTGTTATCAGCAGTCACAACTAGCAACACCAGTAGCAGCTGACTGCACGCAAAGAATAGGAATGAGCAGTGGGATTTACGTGAACTCGGCGCAAGGCAGATCTTTCCGACATAGGCTTGAGAATCTTACGGGAACACTTGTACTGTTTCTAAATTAAGTGTATGCGTGGGAGGAGGGTGCTTCCTGCGCACTAATAACAGCACGCTTGTCAATTGTGGATGCTAATCATTCGCTTGTATCTTCCTAGACACATCTGCTGGTTGTGAATTATTCCACTTGCATATCAAGGTGCGCATGTAGGTGTGTTAAAAATTCTGGAGGCACTGGGTATTGATCCCAGTACCTCTCGCATACTAAGCGAGCGATCTACCATCTGAGCTACGCCCGCCTACCCGAAGACTAATGGTGCTACATACAGCCATATAGACGACACAGACCCTTGCACTCCCATTATTCAGCAGACAAACACTACTCTCTATGTATCCGTTAGGGTGTCTTTCAGGTTTCGTGCATTCTGTATCGAATCGTAGTTGGCCACAATGAAAGTGGCACGTATAACGTCGAAAATAGAATTCGGACACCGCTCTGAGTAAGACCAACGTGTTGTCCACCCTCTATACTTCAATGAGGTTAAGCCGCGATACCTAAGACAGATCTGCACTCGATGACACCTCGATAACAGCCGGTCCCCACACTTACATCTTGCTCTCCTTACGTCAGTATACATCATATCAGTCTGTGACGCTGGCTTTGCAACATCTTGCGTGCCTTTAGGTTCGCCGCGACCAACACTTACCATGCACTGACCACAAAAAATGGAGGCGCCGCGACTTGAACCCCGGACCTTTCACATGCCAAGCGAACGCTCTACCAACTGAGCTACGCCCCATGCACGAGCAAACTGCGCTATTCCCCATTCTTTGCGACTCAGATGCGCACGGACACGATGGTTGGTTGGTTTGTAGCGGTGAAGGGAGCAGAGTACAAAGGCGCGGACCCGTTCATATACACAAAAGTTCCAAGTAGTTTCGATGCTCTGGTATTACAAATGCAAATTCCGTCTGTTTTTAACGTCTTAAATTGAAAGAGCCGTCACAAATTGCTCCGTTTTCACTCCTTGTCGACAATCATACAGCACCTGAGGTAACAAACACATCTCGAGCCCCATTGTGCACTCCATTATTCATGCCAACTCAGTGCCTCGCTCTTTACTACTGTGTACCAATGTTGTCGTCCAACTGCAAAACACTGGGCCACAACAAGTTTCCGCGTCTCCATTGCACTGCGCATACTACGAAACGCTCCCCAAACTTGGCACTCACCCTCGCAGCCGACTTTTCCGACTTTCCACGACGCTCACGCTAGTGACAGCATTATTTATAGTTCGACGTCGCGCCAAATCGAATGAGCACATTTCGCCTACGGCTTAGGCCGCCCTCCTAGTGTGGCTGCTCGGTGTCTCCAGGCAGCGAGGGTCTGCAAGCTTCCTATGTTCGCACCTATGTCACCTGTGCTTGCTTGTCAGAGACAGACTATCGCAAAACATACAACTCACTCCGTGAATTGATTGCTACGGCATCTGTTATCAGCAGTCACAACTAGCAACACCAGTAGCAGCTGACTGCACGCAAAGAATAGGAATGAGCAGTGGGATTTACGTGAACTCGGCGCAAGGCAGATCTTTCCGACATTGGCTTGAGAATCTTACGGGAACACTTGTACTGTTTCTAAATTAAGTGTATGCGTGGGAGGAGGGTGCTTACTGCGCACTAATAACAGCACGCTTGTCAATTGTGGATGCTAATCATTCGCTTGTATCTTCCTAGACACATCTGCTGGTTGTGAATTATTCCACTTGCATATCAAGGTGCGCATGTAGGTGTGTTAGAAATTCTGGAGGCACTGGGTATTGATCCCAGTACCTCTCGCATACTAAGCGAGCGATCTACCATCTGAGCTACGCCCGCCTACCCGAAGACTAATGGTGCTACATACAGCCATATAGACGACACAGACCCTTGCACTCCCATTATTCAGCAGACAAACACTACTCTCTATGTATCCGTTAGGGTGTCTTTCAGGTTTCGTGCATTCTGTATCGAATCGTAGTTGGCCACAATGAAAGTGGCACGTATAACGTCGAAAATAGAATTCGGACACCGCTCTGAGTAAGACCAACGTGTTGTCCACCCTCTATACTTCAATGAGGTTAAGCCGCGATACCTAAGACAGATCTGCACTCGATGACACCTCGATAACAGACGGTCCCCACACTTACATCTTGCTCTCCTTACGTCAGTATACATCATATCAGTCTGTGACGCTGGCTTTGCAACATCTTGCGTGCCTTTAGGTTCGCCGCGACCAACACTTACCATGCACTGACCACAAAAAATGGAGGCGCCGCGACTTGAACCCCGGACCTTTCACATGCCAAGCGAACGCTCTACCAACTGAGCTACGCCCCATGCACGAGCAAACTGCGCTATTCCCCATTCTTTGCGACTCAGATGCGCACGGACACGATGGTTGGTTGGTTTGTAGCGGTGAAGGGAGCAGAGTACAAAGGCGCGGACCCGTTCATATACACAAAAGTTCCAAGTAGTTTCGATGCTCTGGTATTACAAATGCAAATTCCGTCTGTTTTTAACGTCTTAAATTGAAAGAGCCGTCACAAATTGCTCCGGTTTCACTCCTTGTCGACAATCATACAGCACCTGAGGTAACAAACACATCTCGAGCCCCCTTGTGCACTCCATTATTCATGCCAACTCAGTGCCTCGCTCTTTACTACTGTGTACCAATGTTGTCGTCCAACTGCAAAACACTGGGCCACAACAAGTTTCCGCGTCTCCATTGCACTGCGCGTACTACGAAACGCTCCCCAAACTTGGCACTCACCCTCGCAGCCGACTTTTCCGACTTTCCACGACGCTCACGCAACGCTCACGCTAGTGACAGCATTATTTATAGTTCGACGTCGCGCCAAATCGAATGAGCACATTTCGCCTACGGCTTAGGCCGCCCTCCTAGTGTGGCTGCTCGGTGTCTGCAGGCAGCGAGGGTCTGCAAGCTTCCTATGTTCGCACCTATGTCACCTGTGCTTGCTTGTCAGAGACAGACTATCGCAAAACATACAACTCACTCCGTGAATTGATTGCTACGGCATCTGTTATCAGCAGTCACAACTAGCAACACCAGTGGCACCTGACTGCACGCAAAGAATAGGAATGTGCAGTGGGATTTACGTGAACTCGGCGCAAGCTTGTATCTTCCTAGACATATCTGCTGGCTGTGAATTATTCCACTTGCATATCAAGGTGCGCATGTAGGTGTGTAAGAAATTCTAGAGGCACTGGGTATTGATCCCAGTACCTCTCGCATACTAAGCAAGCGCTCTACCATCTGAGCTACGCCCGCCCCCCCCGAAGACTAATGGTGCTACATACAGCCATATAGACGACACAGACCCTTGCACTCCCATTATTCAGCAGACAAACACTACTCTCTATGTATCCGTTAGGGTGTCTTTCAGGTTTCGTGCATTCTGTATCGAATCGTAGTTGGCCACAATGAAAGTGGCACGTATAACGTCGAAAATAGAATTCGGACACCGCTCTGAGTAAGACCAACGTGTTGTCCACCCTCTATACTTCAATGAGGTTAAGCCGCGATACCTAAGACAGATCTGCACTCGATGACACCTCGATAACAGCCGGTCCCCACACTTACATCTTGCTCTCCTTACGTCAGTATACATCATATCAGTCTGTGACGCTGGCTTTGCAACATCTTGCGTGCCGTTAGGTTCGCCGCGACCAACACTTACCATGCACTGACCACAAAAAATGGTGGCGCCGCGGCTTGAACCCCGGACCTTTCACATGCCAAGCGAACGCTCTACCAACTGAGCTACGCCCCATGCACGAGCAAACTGCGCTATTCCCCATTCTTTCCGACTCAGATGCGCACGGACACGATGGTTGGTTGGTTTGTAGCGGTGAAGGGAGCAGAGTACAAAGGCGCGGACCCGTTCATATACACAAAAGTTCCAAGTAGTTTCGATGCTCTGGTATTACAAATGCAAATTCCGTCTGTTTTTAACGTCTTAAATTGAAAGAGCCGTCACAAATTGTTCCGTTTTCACTCCTTGTCGACAATCATACAGCACCTGAGGTAACAAACACATCTCGAGCCCCCTTGTGCACTCCATTATTCATGCCAACTCAGTGCCTCGCTCTTTACTACTGTGTACCAATCTTGTCGTCCAACTGCAAAACACTGGGCCACAACAAGTTTCCGCATCTCCATTGCACTGCGCATACTACGAAATGCTCCCCAAACTTGGCACTCACCCTCGCAGCCGACTTTTCCGACTTTCCACGACGCTCACGCTAGTGACAGCATTATTTATAGTTCGACGTCGCGCCAAAGCGAATGAGCACATTTCGCCTACGGCTTAGGCCGCCCTCCTAGTGTGGCTGCTCGGTGTCTGCAGGCAGCGAGGGTCTGCAAGCTTCCTATGTTCGCACCTATGTCACCTGTGCTTGCTTGTCAGAGACAGACTATCGCAAAACATACAACTCACTCCATGAATTGATTGCTACGGCATCTGTTATCAGCAGTCACAACTAGCAACACCAGTAGCAGCTGACTGCACGCAAAGAATAGGAATGTGCAGTGGGATTTACGTGAACTCGGCGCAAGGCAGATCTTTCCGACATAGGCTTCAGAATCTTACGGGAACACTTGTACTGTTTCTAAATTAAATGTATGCGTGGGAGGAGGGTGCTTCCTGCGCACTAATAACAGCACGCTTGTCAATTGTGGATGCTAATCATTCGCTTGTATCTTCCTAGACACATCTGCTTTTTGTGAATTATTCCACTTGCATATCAAGGTGCGCATGTAGGTGTGTTAAAAATTCTGGAGGCACTGGGTATTGATCCCAGTACCTCACGCATACTAAGCGAGCGATCTACCATCTGAGCTACGCCCGCCCACCCAAAGACTAATGGTGCTACATACAGCCATATAGACGACACAGACCCTTGCACTCCCATTATTCAGCAGACAAACACTACTCTCTATGTATCCGTTAGGGTGTCTTTCAGGTTTCGTGTATTCTGTATCGAATCGTAGTTGGCCACAATGAAAGTGGCACGTATAACGTAGAAAATAGAATTCGGACACCGCTCTGAGTAAGACCAACGTGTTGTCCACCCTCTATACTTCAATGAGGTTAAGCCGCGATACCTAAGACAGATCTGCACTCGATGACACCTCGATAACAGCCGGTCCCCACACTTACATCTTGCTCTCCTTACGTCAGTATACATCATATCAGTCTGTTACGCTGGCTTTGCAACATCTTGCGTGCCTTTAGGTTCGCCGCGACCAACACTTACCATGCACTGACCACAAAAAATGGAGGCGCCGCGGCTTGAACCCTAGACCTTTCACATGCCAAGCGAACGCTCTACCAACTGAGCTACGCCCCATGCACGAGCAAACTGCGCTATTCCCCATCCTTTGCGACTCAGATGCGCACGGACACGATGGTTGGTTGGTTTGTAGCGGTGAAGGGAGCAGAGTACAAAGGCGCGGACCCGTTCATATACACAAAAGTTCCAAGTAGTTTCGATGCCCTGGTATTACAAATGCAAATTCCGTCTGTTTTTAACGTCTTAAATTGAAAGAGCCGTCACAAATTGCTCCGTTTTCACTCCTTGTCGACAATCATACAGCACCTGAGGTAACAAACACATCTCGAGCCCCATTGTGCACTCCATTATTCATGCCAACTCAGTGCCTCGCTCTTTACTACTGTGTACCAATCTTGTCGTCCAACTGCAAAACACTGGGCCACAACAAGTTTCCGCATCTCCATTGCACTGCGCATACTACGAAATGCTCCCCAAACTTGGCACTCACCCTCGCAGCCGACTTTTCCGACTTTCCACGACGCTCACGCTAGTGACAGCATTATTTATAGTTCGACGTCGCGCCAAATCGAATGAGCACATTTCGCCTACGGCTTAGGCCGCCCTCCTAGTGTGGCTGCTCGGTGTCTGCAGGCAGCGAGGGTCTGCAAGCTTCCTATGTTCGCACCTATGTCACCTGTGCTTGCTTGTCAGAGACAGACTATCGCAAAACATACAACTCACTCCATGAATTGATTGCTACGGCATCTGTTATCAGCAGTCACAACTAGCAACACCAGTAGCAGCTGACTGCACGCAAAGAATAGGAATGTGCAGTGGGATTTACGTGAACTCGGCGCAAGGCAGATCTTTCCGACATAGGCTTCAGAATCTTACGGGAACACTTGTACTGTTTCTAAATTAAGTGTATGCGTGGGAGGAGGGTGCTTCCTGCGCACTAGTAACAGCACGCTTGTCAATTGTGGATGCTAATCATTCGCTTGTATCTTCCTAGACACATCTGCTGGTTGTGAATTATTCCACTTGCATATCAAGGTGCGCATGTAGGTGTGTTAAAAATTCTGGAGGCACTGGGTATTGATCCCAGTACCTCTCGCATACTAAGCGAGCGATCTACCATCTGAGCTACGCCCGCCCACCCGAAGACTAATGGTGCTACATACAGCCATATAGACGACACAGACCCTTGCACTCCCATTATTCAGCAGACAAACACTACTCTCTATGTATCCGTTAGGGTGTCTTTCAGGTTTCGTGTATTCTGTATCGAATCGTAGTTGGCCACAATGAAAGTGGCACGTATAACGTAGAAAATAGAATTCGGACACCGCTCTGAGTAAGACCAACGTGTTGTCCACCCTCTATACTTCAATGAGGTTAAGCCGCGATACCTAAGACAGATCTGCACTCGATGACACCTCGATAACAGCCGGTCCCCACACTTACATCTTGCTCTCCTTACGTCAGTATACATCATATCAGTCTGTGACGCTGGCTTTGCAACATCTTGCGTGCCTTTAGGTTCGCCGCGACCAACACTTACCATGCACTGACCACAAAAAATGGAGGCGCCGCGGCTTGCACCCTAGACCTTTCACATGCCAAGCGAACGCTCTACCAACTGAGCTACGCCCCATGCACGACCAAACTGCGCTATTCCCCATTCTTTGCGACTCAGATGCGCACGGACAGGATGGTTGGTTGGTTTGTAGCGGTGAAGGGAGCAGAGTACAAAGGCGCGGACCCGTTCATATACACAAAAGTTCCAAGTAGTTTCGATGCTCTGGTATTACAAATGCAAATTCCGTCTGTTTTTAACGTCTTAAATTGAAAGAGCCGTCACAAATTGCTCCATTTTCACTCCTTGTCGACAATCATACTGCACCTGAGGTAACAAACACATCTCGAGCCCCATTGTGCACTCCATTATTCATGCCAACTCAGTGCCTCGCTCTTTACTACTGTGTACCAATGTTGTCGTCCAACTGCAAAACACTGGGCCACAACAAGTTTCCGCATCTCCATTGCACTGCGCATACTACGAAATGCTCCCCAAACTTGGCACTCACCCTCGCAGCCGACTTTTCCGACTTTCCACGACGCTCACGCTAGTGACAGCATTATTTATAGTTCGACGTCGCGCCAAATCGAATGAGCACATTTCGCCTACGGCTTAGGCCGCCCTCCTAGTGTGGCTGCTCGGTGTCTGCAGGCAGCGAGGGTCTGCAAGCTTCCTATGTTCGCACCTATGTCACCTGTGCTTGCTTGTCAGTGACAGACTATCGCAAAACATACAACTCACTCCATGAATTGATTGCTACGGCATCTGTTATCAGCAGTCACAACTAGCAACACCAGTAGCAGCTGACTGCACGCAAAGAATAGGAATGTGCAGTGGGATTTACGTGAACTCGGCGCAAGGCAGATCTTTCCGACATAGGCTTGAGAATCTTACGGGAACACTTGTACTGTTTCTAAATTAAGTGTATGCGTGGGAGGAGGGTGCTTCCTGCGCACTAATAACAGCACGCTTGTCAATTGTGGATGCTAATCATTCGCTTGTATCTTCCTAGACACATCTGCTGGTTGTGAATTATTCCACTTGCATATCAAGGTGCGCCTGTAGGTGTGTTAAAAATTCTGGAGGCACTGGGTATTGATCCCAGTACCTCTCGCATACTAAGCGAGCGATCTACCATCTGAGCTACGCCCGCCCACCCGAAGACTAATGGTGCTACATACAGCCATATAGACGACACAGACCCTTGCACTCCCATTATTCAGCAGACAAACACTACTCTCTATGTATCCGTTAGGGTGTCTTTCAGGTTTCGTGTATTCTGTATCGAATCGTAGTTGGCCACAATGAAAGTGGCACGTATAACGTAGAAAATAGAATTCGGACACCGCTCTGAGTAAGACCAACGTGTTTTCCACCCTCTATACTTCAATGAGGTTAAGCCGCGATACCTAAGACAGATCTGCACTCGATGACACCTCGATAACAGCCGGTCCCCACACTTACATCTTGCTCTCCTTACGTCAGTATACATCATATCAGTCTGTGACGCTGGCTTTGCAACATCTTGCGTGCCTTTAGGTTCGCCGCGACCAACACTTACCATGCACTGACCACAAAAAATGGAGGCGCCGCGACTTGAACCCTACACCTTTCACATGCCAAGCGAACGCTCTACCAACTGAGCTACGCCCCATGCACGAGCAAACTGCGCTATTCCCCATTCTTTGCGACTCAGATGCGCACGGACACGATGGTTGGTTGGTTTGTAGCGGTGAAGGGAGCAGAGTACAAAGGCGCGGACCCGTTCATATACACAAAAGTTCCAAGTAGTTTCGATGCTCTGGTATTACAAATGCAAATTCCGTCTGTTTTTAACGTCTTAAATTGAAAGAGCCGTCACAAATTGCTCCGTTTTCACTCCTTGTCGACAATCATACAGCACCTGAGGTAACAAACACATCTCGAGCCCCATTGTGCACTCCATTATTCATGCCAACTCAGTGCCTCGATCTTTACTACTGTGTACCAATCTTGTCGTCCAACTGCAAAACACTGGGCCACAACAAGTTTCCGCATCTCCATTGCACTGCGCATACTACGAAATGCTCCCCAAACTTGGCACTCACCCTCGCAGCCGACTTTTCCGACTTTCCACGACGCTCACGCTAGTGACAGCATTATTTATAGTTCGACGTCGCGCCAAAGCGAATGAGCACATTTCGCCTACGGCTTAGGCCGCCCTCCTAGTGTGGCTGCTCGGTGTCTGCAGGCAGCGAGGGTCTGCAAGCTTCCTATGTTCGCACCTATGTCACCTGTGCTTGCTTGTCAGAGACAGACTATCGCAAAACATACAACTCACTCCATGAATTGATTGCTACGGCATCTGTTATCAGCAGTCACAACTAGCAACACCAGTAGCAGCTGACTGCACGCAAAGAATAGGAATGTGCAGTGGGATTTACGTGAACTCGGCGCAAGGCAGATCTTTCCGACATAGGCTTCAGAATCTTACGGGAACACTTGTACTGTTTCTAAATTAAATGTATGCGTGGGAGGAGGGTGCTTCCTGCGCACTAATAACAGCACGCTTGTCAATTGTGGATGCTAATCATTCGCTTGTATCTTCCTAGACACATCTGCTTTTTGTGAATTATTCCACTTGCATATCAAGGTGCGCATGTAGGTGTGTTAAAAATTCTGGAGGCACTGGGTATTGATCCCAGTACCTCTCGCATACTAAGCGAGCGATCTACCATCTGAGCTACGCCCGCCCACCCAAAGACTAATGGTGCTACATACAGCCATATAGACGACACAGACCCTTGCACTCCCATTATTCAGCAGACAAACACTACTCTCTATGTATCCGTTAGGGTGTCTTTCAGGTTTCGTGTATTCTGTATCGAATCGTAGTTGGCCACAATGAAAGTGGCACGTATAACGTAGAAAATAGAATTCGGACACCGCTCTGAGTAAGACCAACGTGTTGTCCACCCTCTATACTTCAATGAGGTTAAGCCGCGATACCTAAGACAGATCTGCACTCGATGACACCTCGATAACAGCCGGTCCCCACACTTACATCTTGCTCTCCTTACGTCAGTATACATCATATCAGTCTGTTACGCTGGCTTTGCAACATCTTGCGTGCCGTTAGGTTCGCCGCGACCAACACTTACCATGCACTGACCACAAAAAATGGAGGCGCCGCGGCTTGAACCCTAGACCTTTCACATGCCAAGCGAACGCTCTACCAACTGAGCTACGCCCCATGCACGAGCAAACTGCGCTATTCCCCATCCTTTGCGACTCAGATGCGCACGGACACGATGGTTGGTTGGTTTGTAGCGGTGAAGGGAGCAGAGTACAAAGGCGCGGACCCGTTCATATACACAAAAGTTCCAAGTAGTTTCGATGCTCTGGTATTACAAATGCAAATTCCGTCTGTTTTTAACGTCTTAAATTGAAAGAGCCGTCACAAATTGCTCCGTTTTCACTCCTTGTCGACAATCATACAGCACCTGAGGTAACAAACACATCTCGAGCCCCATTGTGCACTCCATTATTCATGCCAACTCAGTGCCTCGCTCTTTACTACTGTGTACCAATCTTGTCGTCCAACTGCAAAACACTGGGCCACAACAAGTTTCCGCATCTCCATTGCACTGCGCATACTACGAAATGCTCCCCAAACTTGGCACTCACCCTCGCAGCCGACTTTTCCGACTTTCCACGACGCTCACGCTAGTGACAGCATTATTTATAGTTCGACGTCGCGCCAAATCGAATGAGCACATTTCGCCTACGGCTTAGGCCGCCCTCCTAGTGTGGCTGCTCGGTGTCTGCAGGCAGCGAGGGTCTGCAAGCTTCCTATGTTCGCACCTATGTCACCTGTGCTTGCTTGTCAGAGACAGACTATCGCAAAACATACAACTCACTCCATGAATTGATTGCTATGGCATCTGTTTTCAGCAGTCACAACTAGCAACACCAGTAGCAGCTGACTGCACGCAAAGAATAGGAATGTGCAGTGGGATTTACGTGAACTCGGCGCAAGGCAGATCTTTCCGACATAGGCTTCAGAATCTTACGGGAACACTTGTACTGTTTCTAAATTAAGTGTATGCGTGGGAGGAGGGTGCTTCCTGCGCACTAGTAACAGCACGCTTGTCAATTGTGGATGCTAATCATTCGCTTGTATCTTCCTAGACACATCTGCTAGTTGTGAATTATTCCACTTGCATATCAAGGTGCGCATGTAGGTGTGTTAAAAATTCTGGAGGCACTGGGTATTGATCCCAGTACCTCTCGCATACTAAGCGAGCGATCTACCATCTGAGCTACGCCCGCCCACCCGAAGACTAATGGTGCTACATACAGCCATATAGACGACACAGACCCTTGCACTCCCATTATTCAGCAGACAAACACTACTCTCTATGTATCCGTTAGGGTGTCTTTCAGGTTTCGTGTATTCTGTATCGAATCGTAGTTGGCCACAATGAAAGTGGCACGTATAACGTAGAAAATAGAATTCGGACACCGCTCTGAGTAAGACCAACGTGTTGTCCACCCTCTATACTTCAATGAGGTTAAGCCGCGATACCTAAGACAGATCTGCACTCGATGACACCTCGATAACAGCCGGTCCCCACACTTACATCTTGCTCTCCTTACGTCAGTATACATCATATCAGTCTGTGACGCTGGCTTTGCAACATCTTGCGTGCCTTTAGGTTCGCCGCGACCAACACTTACCATGCACTGACCACAAAAAATGGAGGCGCCGCGGCTTGCACCCTAGACCTTTCACATGCCAAGCGAACGCTCTACCAACTGAGCTACGCCCCATGCACGAGCAAACTGCGCTATTCCCCATTCTTTGCGACTCAGATGCGCACGGACAGGATGGTTGGTTGGTTTGTAGCGGTGAAGGGAGCAGAGTACAAAGGCGCGGACCCGTTCATATACACAAAAGTTCCAAGTAGTTTCGATGCTCTGGTATTACAAATGCAAATTCCGTCTGTTTTTAACGTCTTAAATTGAAAGAGCCGTCACAAATTGCTCCATTTTCACTCCTTGTCGACAATCATACTGCACCTGAGGTAACAAACACATCTCGAGCCCCATTGTGCACTCCATTATTCATGCCAACTCAGTGCCTCGCTCTTTACTACTGTGTACCAATGTTGTCGTCCAACTGCAAAACACTGGGCCACAACAAGTTTCCGCATCTCCATTGCACTGCACATACTACGAAATGCTCCCCAAACTTGGCACTCACCCTCGCAGCCGACTTTTCCGACTTTCCACGACGCTCACGCTAGTGACAGCATTATTTATAGTTCGACGTCGCGCCAAATCGAATGAGCACATTTCGCCTACGGCTTAGGCCGCCCTCCTAGTGTGGCTGCTCGGTGTCTGCAGGCAGCGAGGGTCTGCAAGCTTCCTATGTTCGCAACTATGTCACCTGTGCTTGCTTGTCAGTAACAGACTATCGCAAAACATACAACTCACTCCATGAATTGATTGCTACGGCATCTGTTATCAGCAGTCACAACTAGCAACACCAGTAGCAGCTGACTGCACGCAAAGAATAGGAATGTGCAGTGGGATTTACGTGAACTCGGCGCAAGGCAGATCTTTCCGACATAGGCTTGAGAATCTTACGGGAACACTTGTACTGTTTCTAAATTAAGTGTATGCGTGGGAGGAGGGTGCTTCCTGCGCACTAATAACAGCACGCTTGTCAATTGTGGATGCTAATCATTCGCTTGTATCTTCCTAGACACATCTGCTGGTTGTGAATTATTCCACTTGCATATCAAGGTGCGCCTGTAGGTGTGTTAAAAATTCTGGAGGCACTGGGTATTGATCCCAGTACCTCTCGCATACTAAGCGAGCGATCTACCATCTGAGCTACGCCCGCCCACCCAAAGACTAATGGTGCTACATACAGCCATATAGACGACACAGACCCTTGCACTCCCATTATTCAGCAGACAAACACTACTCTCTATGTATCCGTTAGGGTGTCTTTCAGGTTTCGTGTATTCTGTATCGAATCGTAGTTGGCCACAATGAAAGTGGCACGTATAACGTAGAAAATAGAATTCGGACACCGCTCTGAGTAAGACCAACGTGTTTTCCACCCTCTATACTTCAATGAGGTTAAGCCGCGATACCTAAGACAGATCTGCACTCGATGACACCTCGATAACAGCCGGTCCCCACACTTACATCTTGCTCTCCTTACGTCAGTATACATCATATCAGTCTGTGACGCTGGCTTTGCAACATCTTGCGTGCCTTTAGGTTCGCCGCGACCAACACTTACCATGCACTGACCACAAAAAATGGAGGCGCCGCGACTTGAACCCTACACCTTTCACATGCCAAGCGAACGCTCTACCAACTGAGCTACGCCCCATGCACGAGCAAACTGCGCTATTCCCCATTCTTTGCGACTCAGATGCGCACGGACACGATGGTTGGTTGGTTTGTAGCGGTGAAGGGAGCAGAGTACAAAGGCGCGGACTCGTTCATATACACAAAAGTTCCAAGTAGTTTCGATGCTCTGGTATTACAAATGCAAATTCCGTCTGTTTTTAACGTCTTAAATTGAAAGAGCCGTCACAAATTGCTCCGTTTTCACTCCTTGTCGACAATCATACAGCACCTGAGGTAACAAACACATCTCGAGCCCCATTGTGCACTCCATTATTCATGCCAACTCAGTGCCTCGATCTTTACTACTGTGTACCAATCTTGTCGTCCAACTGCAAAACACTGGGCCACAACAAGTTTCCGCATCTCCATTGCACTGCGCATACTACGAAATGCTCCCCAAACTTGGCACTCACCCTCGCAGCCGACTTTTCCGACTTTCCACGACGCTCACGCTAGTGACAGCATTATTTATAGTTCGACGTCGCGCCAAATCGAATGAGCACATTTCGCCTACGGCTTAGGCCGCCCTCCTAGTGTGGCTGCTCGGTGTCTGCAGGCAGCGAGGGTCTGCAAGCTTCCTATGTTCGCACCTATGTCACCTGTGCTTGCTTGTCAGAGACAGACTATCGCAAAACATACAACTCACTCCATGAATTGATTGCTACGGCATCTGTTATCAGCAGTCACAACTAGCAACACCAGTAGCAGCTGACTGCACGCAAAGAATAGGAATGTTTAGTGGGATTTACGTGAACTCGGCGCAAGGCAGATCTTTCCGACATAGGCTTGAGAATCTTACGGGAACACTTGTACTGTTTCTAAATTAAGTGTATGCGTGGGAGGAGGGTGCTTCCCGCGCACTAATAACAGCACGCTTGTCAATTGTGGATGCTAATCATTCGCTTGTATCTTCCTAGACACATCTGCTGGTTGTGAATTATTCCACTTGCATATCAAGGTGCGCATGTAGGTGTGTTAAAAATTCTGGAGGCACTGGGTATTGATCCCAGTACCTCTCGCATACTAAGCGAGCGATCTACCATCTGAGCTACGCCCGCCCACCCGAAGACTAATGGTGCTACATACAGCCATATAGACGACACAGACCCTTGCACTCCCATTATTCAGCAGACAAACACTACTCTCTATGTATCCGTTAGGGTGTCTTTCAGGTTTCGTGCATTCTGTATCGAATCGTAGTTGGCCACAATGAAAGTGGCACGTATAACGTAGAAAATAGAATTCGGACACCGCTCTGAGTAAGACCAACGTGTTGTCCACCCTCTATACTTCAATGAGGTTAAGCCGTGATACCTAAGACATATCTGCACTCGATGACACCTCGATAACAGCCGGTCCCCACACTTACATCTTGCTCTCCTTACGTCAGTATACATCGTATCAGTCTGTGACGCTGGCTTTGCAACATCTTACGTGCCTTTAGGTTCACGCGACCAACACTTACCATGCACTGACCACAAAAAATGAAGGCGCCGCGGCTTGAACCCTGGACCTTTCACATGCCAAGCGAACGCTCTACCAACTGAGCTACGCCCCATGCACGAGCAAACTTCGCTATTCCCCATTCTTTGCGACTCAGATGCGCACGGACACGATGGTTGGTTGGTTTGTAGCGGTGAAGGGAGCAGAGTACAAAGGCGCGGACCCGTTCATATACACAAAAGTTCCAAGTAGTTTCGATGCTCTGGTATTACAAATGCAAATTCCGTCTGTTTTTAACGTCTTAAATTGAAAGAGCCGTCACAAATTGCTCCGTTTTCACTCCTTGTCGACAATCATACAGCACCTGAGGTAACAAACACATCTCGAGCCCCATTGTGCACTCCATTATTCATACCAACTCAGGGCCTCGCTCTTTACTACTGTGTACCAATGTTGTCGTCCAACTGCAAAACACTGGGCCACAACAAGTTTCAGCGTCTCCATTGCACTGCGCATACTACGAAACGCTCCCCAAACTTGGCACTCACAATCGCAGCCGACTTTTCCGACTTTTTCACGACGCTCACGCAACGCTCACGCTAGTGACAGCATTATTTATAGTTCGACGTCGCGCCAAAGCGAATGCGCACATTTCGCCTACGGCTTAGGCCGACCTCCTAGTGTGGCTGCTCGGTGTCTGCAGGCAGCGAGGGTCTGCAAGCTTCCTGTGTTCGCACCTATGTCACCTGTGCTTGCTTGTCAGAGACAGACTATCGCAAAACATACAACTCACTCCATGAATTGATTGCTACGGCATCTGTTATCAGCAGTCACAACTAGCAACACCAGTAGCAGCTGACTGCACGCAAAGAATAGGAATGTGCAGTGGGATTTACGTGAACTCGGCGCAAGCTTGTATCTTCCTAGACACATCTGCTGGCTGTGAATTATTCCACTTGCATATCAAGGTGCGCATGTAGGTGTGTTAAAAATTCTGGAGGCACTGGGTATGGATCCCAGTACCTCTCGCATACTAAGCAAGCACTCTACCATCTGAGCTACGCCCGACCACCCGAAGACTAATGGTGCTACATACAGTCATATAGACGACACAGACCCTTGCACTCCCATTATTCAGCAGACAAACACTACTCTCTATGTATCCGTTAGGGTGTCATTCAGGTTTCGTGCATTCTGTATCGAATCGTAGTTGGCCAAAATGAAAGTGGCACGTATAACGTAGAAAATAGAATTCGGACACCGCTCTGAGTAAGACCAACGTGTTGTCCACCCTCTAGACTTCAATGAGGTTAAGCCGCGATACCTAAGACAGATCTGCACTCGATGACACCTCGATATCAGCTGGTCCCCACACTTACATCTTGCTCTCCTTACGTCAGTATACATCATATCAGTCTGTGACGCTGGCTTTGCAACATCTTGCGTGCCTTTAGGTTCGCCGCGACCAACACTTACCATGCACTAACCCCAAAAAGCGGAGGCGCCGCGGCTTGAACCCTGCACCTTTCACATGCCAAGCGAACGTTCTACCAACTGAGCTACGCCCCATGCACGAGCAAACTGCGCTATTCCCCATTCTTTGCGACTCAGATGCGCACGGACACGATGGTTGGTTGGTTTGTAGCTGTGAAGGGAGCAGATTACAAAGGCGCGGACCCGTTCATATACACAAAAGTTCCAAGTAGTTTCGATGCTCTGGTATTACAAATGCAAATTCCGTCTGTTTTTAACGTCTTAAATTGAAAGAGCCGTCACAAATTGCTCTGTTTTCACTCCTTGTCGACAATCATACAGCACCTGAGGTAACAAACACATCTCGAGCCCCATTGTGCACTCCATTATTCATGCCAACTCAGTGCCTCGCTCTTTACTACTGTGTACCAATCTTGTCGTCCAACTGCAAAACACAGGGCCACAACAAGTTTCCGCGTCTCCATTGCACTGCGCATACTACGAAATGCTCCCCAAACTTGGCACTCACCCTCGCAGCCGACTTTTCCGACTTTCCACGACGCTCAAGCTAGTGACAGCATTATTTATAGTTCGACGTCGCGCCAAATCGAATGAGCACATTTCGCCTACGGCTTAGGCCGCCCTCCTAGTGTGGCTGCTCGGTGTCTGCAGGCAGCGAGGGTCTGCAAGCTTCCTGTGTTCGCACCTATGTCACCTTTGCTTGCTTGTCAGAGACAGACTATCGCAAAACATACAACTCACTCCATGAATTGATTGCTACGGCATCTGTTATCAGCAGTCACAACTAGCAACACCAGTAGCAGCTGACTGCACGCAAAGAATAGGAATGTGCAGTGGGATTTACGTGAACTCGGCGCAAGCTTGTATATTCCTAGACACATCTGCTGGCTGTGAATTATTCCACTTGCATATCAAGGTGCGCATGTAGGTGTGTTAGAAATTCTAGAGGCACTGGGTATTGATCCTAGTACCTCTCGCATACTAAGCAAGCGCTCTACCATCTGAGCTACGCCCGCCCCCCCGAAGACTAATGGTGCTACATACAGCCATATAGACGACACAGACCCTTGCACTCCCATTATTCAGCAGACAAACACTACTCTCTATGTATCCGTTAGGGTGTCTTTCAGGTTTCGTGCATTCTGTATCGAATCGTAGTTGGCCACAATGAAAGTGGCACGTATAACGTCGAAAATAGAATTCGGACACCGCTCTGAGTAAGACCAACGTGTTTTCCACCCTCTATACTTCAATGAGGTTAAGCCGCGATACCTAAGACAGATCTGCACTCGATGACACCTCGATAACAGCCGGTCCCCACACTTACATCTTGCTCTCCTTACGTCAGTATACATCATATCAGTCTGTGACGCTGGCTTTGCAACATCTTGCGTGCCTTTAGGTTCGCCGCGACCAACACTTACCATGCACTGTCAACAAAAAAAATGGAGGCGCCGCGGCTTGAACCCTAGACCTTTCACATGCCAAGCGAACGCTCTACCAACTGAGCTACGCCCCATGCACGAGCAAACTGCGCTATTCCCCATTCTTTGCGACTCAGATGCGCACGGACACGATGGTTGGTTGGTTTGTAGCGGTGAAGGGAGCAGAGTACAAAGGCGCGGACCCGTTCATATACACAAAAGTTCCAAGTAGTTTCGATGCTCTGGTATTACAAATGCAAATTCCGTCTGTTTTTAACGTCTTAAATTGAAAGAGCCGTCACAAATTGCTCCGTTTTCACTCCTTGTCGACAATCATACAGCACCTGAGGTAACAAACACATCTCGAGCCCCATTGTGCACTCCATTATTCATGCCAACTCAGTGCCTCGCTCTTTACTACTGTGTACCAATGTTGTCGTCCAACTGCAAAACACTGGGCCACAACAAGTTTCCGCGTCTCCATTGCACTGCACATACTACGAAACGCTCCCCAAACTTGGCACTCACCCTCGCAGCCGACTTTTCCGACTTTTTCACGACGCTCACGCAACGCTCACGCTAGTGACAGCATTATTTATAGTTCGACGTCGCGCCAAAGCGAATGAGCACATTTCGCCTACGGCTTAGGCCGACCTCCTAGTGTGGCTGCTCGGTGTCTGCAGGCAGCGAGGGTCTGCCAGCTTCCTGTGTTCGCACCTATGTCACCTTTGCTTGCTTGTCAGAGACAGACTATCGCAAAACATACAACTCACTCCATGTATTGATTGCTACGGCATCTGTTATCAGCAGTCACAACTAGCAACACCAGTAGCAGCTGACTGCACGCAAAGAATAGGAATGTGCAGTGGGATTTACGTGAACTCGGCGCAAGCTTGTATCTTCCTAGACACATCTGCTGGCTGTGAATTATTCCACTTGCATATCAAGGTGCGCATGTAGGTGTGTTAGAAATTCTAGAGGCACTGGGTATTGATCCCAGTACCTCTCGCATACTAAGCAAGCGCTCTACCATCTGAGCTACGCCCGCCCCCCCGAAGACTAATGGTGCTACATACAGCCATATAGACGACACAGACCCTTGCACTCCCATTATTCAGCAGACAAACACTACTCTCTATGTATCCGTTAGGGTGTCTTTCAGGTTTCGTGCATTCTGTATCGAATCGTAGTTGGCCACAATGAAAGTGGCACGTACAACGTCGAAAATAGAATTCGGACACCGCTCTGAGTAAGACCAACGTGTTGTCCACCCTCTATACTTCAATGAGGTTAAGCCGCGATACCTAAGACAGATCTGCACTCGATGACACCTCGATAACAGGCGGTCCCCACACTTACATCTTGCTCTCCTTACGTCAGTATACATCATATCAGTCTGTGACGCTGGCTTTGCAACATCTTGCGTGCCTTTAGGTTCGCCGCGACCAACACTTACCATGCACTGACCACAAAAAATGGAGGCGCCGCGGCTTGAACCCTAGACCTTTCACATGCCAAGCGAACGCTCTACCAACTGAGCTACGCCCCATGCACGAGCAAACTGCGCTATTCCCCATTCTTTGCGACTCAGATGCGCACGGACACGATGGTTGGTTGGTTTGTAGCGGTGAAGGGAGCAGAGTAAAAAGGCGCGGACCCGTTCATATACACAAAAGTTCCAAGTAGTTTCGATGCTCTGGTATTACAAATGCAAATTCCGTCTGTTTTTAACGTCTTAAATTGAAAGAGCCGTCACAAATTGCTCCGTTTTCACTCCTTGTCGACAATCATACAGCACCTGAGGTAACAAACACATCTCGAGCCCCATTGTGCACTCCATTATTCATGCCAACTCAGTGCCTCGCTCTTTACTACTGTGTACCAATGTTGTCGTCCAACTGCAAAACACTGGGCCACAACAAGTTTCCGCGTCTCCATTGCACTGCACATACTACGAAACGCTCCCCAAACTTGGCACTCACCCTCGCAGCCGACTTTTCCGACTTTTTCACGACGCTCACGCAACGCTCACGCTAGTGACAGCATTATTTATAGTTCGACGTCGCGCCAAAGCGAATGAGCACATTTCGCCTACGGCTTAGGCCGACCTCCTAGTGTGGCTGCTCGGTGTCTGCAGGCAGCGAGGGTCTGCCAGCTTCCTGTGTTCGCACCTATGTCACCTTTGCTTGCTTGTCAGAGACAGACTATCGCAAAACATACAACTCACTCCATGAATTGATTGCTACGGCATCTGTTATCAGCAGTCACAACTAGCAACACCAGTAGCAGCTGACTGCACGCAAAGAATAGGAATGTGCAGTGGGATTTACGTGAACTCGGCGCAAGCTTGTATCTTCCTAGACACATCTGCTGGCTGTGAATTATTCCACTTGCATATCAAGGTGCGCATGTAGGTGTGTTAGAAATTCTAGAGGCACTGGGTATTGATCCCAGTACCTCTCGCATACTAAGCAAGCGCTCTACCATCTGAGCTACGCCCGCCCCCCGAAGACTAATGGTGCTACATACAGCCATATAGACGACACAGACCCTTGCACTCCCATTATTCAGCAGACAAACACTACTCTCTATGTATCCGTTAGGGTGTCTTTCAGGTTTCGTGCATTCTGTATCGAATCGTAGTTGGCCACAATGAAAGTGGCACGTATAACGTCGAAAATAGAATTCGGACACCGCTCTGAGTAAGACCAACGTGTTGTCCACCCTCTATACTTCAATGAGGTTAAGCCGCGATACCTAAGACAGATCTGCACTCGTTGACACCTCGATAACAGCCGGTCCCCACACTTACATCTTGCTCTCCTTACGTCAGTATACATCATATCAGTCTGTGACGCTGGCTTTGCAACATCTTGCGTGCCTTTAGGTTCGCCGCGACCAACACTTACCATGCACTGACCACAAAAAATGGAGGCGCCGCGGCTTGAACCCTAGACCTTTCACATGCCAAGCGAACGCTCTACCAACTGAGCTACGCCCCATGCACGAGCAAACTGCGCTATTCCCCATTCTTTGCGACTCAGATGCGCACGGACACGATGGTTGGTTGGTTTGTAGCGGTGAAGGGAGCAGAGTACAAAGGCGCGGACCCGTTCATATACACAAAAGTTCCAAGTAGTTTCGATGCTCTGGTATTACAAATGCAAATTCCGTCTGTTTTTAACGTCTTAAATTGAAAGAGCCGTCACAAATTGCTCCGTTTTCACTCCTTGTCAACAATCATACAGCACCTGAGGTAACAAACACATCTCGAGCCCCATTGTGCACTCCATTATTCATGCCAACTCAGTGCCTCGCTCTTTACTACTGTGTACCAATCTTGTCGTCCAACTGCAAAACACTGGGCCACAACAAGTTTCCGCGTCTCCATTGCACTGCACATACTACGAAACGCTCCCCAAACTTGGCACTCACCCTCGCAGCCGACTTTTCCGACTTTTTCACGACGCTCACGCAACGCTCACGCTAGTGACAGCATTATTTATAGTTCGACGTCGCGCCAAATCGAATGAGCACATTTCGCCTACGGCTTAGGCCGCCCTCCTAGTGTGGCTGCTCGGTGTCTGCAGGCAGCGAGGGTCTGCAAGCTTCCTGTGTTCGCACCTATGTCACCTGTGCTTGCTTGTCAGAGACAGACTATCGCAAAACATACAACTCACTCCGTGAATTGATTGCTACGGCATCTGTTATCAGCAGTCACAACTAGCAACACCAGTAGCAGCTGACTGCACGCAAAGAATAGGAATGTGCAGTGGGATTTACGTGAACTCGGCGCAAGCTTGTATCTTCCTAGACACATCTGCTGGCTGTGAATTATTCCACTTGCATATCAAGGTGCGCATGTAGGTGTGTAAGAAATTCTACAGGCACTGGGTATTGATCCCAGTACCTCTCGCATACTAAGCAAGCGCTCTACCATCTGATCTACGCCCGCCCCCCCCCCCCCCCCAGACTAATGGTGCTACATACAGCCATATAGACGACACAGACCCTTGCACTCCCATTATTCAGCAGACAAACACTACTCTCTATGTATCCGTTAGGGTGTCTTTCAGGTTTCGTGCATTCTGTATCGAATTGTAGTTGCCAAAATGAAAGTGGCACGTATAACGTCGAAAATAGAATTCGGACACCGCTCTGAGTAAGACCAACGTGTTGTCCACCCTCTAGACTTCAATGAGGTTAAGCCGCGATACCTAAGACAGATCTGCACTCGATGACACCTCGATAACAGCCGGTCCCCACACTTACATCTTGCTCTCCTTACGTCAGTATACATCATATCAGTCTGTGACGCTGGCTTTGCAACATCTTGCGTGCCTTTAGGTTCGCCGCGACCAACACTTACCATGCACTGACCACAAAAAATGGAGGCGCCGCGGCTTGAACCCTGGACCTTTCACATGCCAAGCGAACGCTCTACCAACTGAGCTACGCCCCATGCACGAGCAAACTGCGCTATTCCCCATTCTTTGCGACTCAGATGCGCACGGACACGATGGTTGGTTGGTTTGTAGCGGTGAAGGGAACAGAGTACAAAGGCGCGGACCCGTTCATATACACAAAAGTTCCAAGTAGTTTCGATGCTCTGGTATTACAAATGCAAATTCCGTCTGTTTTTAACGTCTTAAATTGAAAGAGCCGTCACAAATTGCTCCGTTTTCACTCCTTGTAGACAATCATACAGCACCTGAGGTAACAAACACATCTCGAGCCCCATTGTGCACTCCATTATTCATGCCAACTCAGTGCCTCGCTCTTTACTACTGTGTACCAATCTTGTCGTCCAACTGCAAAACACTGGGCCACAACAAGTTTCCGCGTCTCCATTGCACTGCACATACTACGAAACGCTCCCCAAACTTGGCACTCACCCTCGCAGCCGACTTTTCCGACTTTCCACGCAACGCTCACGCTAGTGACAGCATTATTTATAGTTCGACGTCGCGCCATATCGAATGAGCACATTTCGCCTACGGCTTAGGCCGCCCTCCTAGTGTGGCTGCTCGGTGTCTGCAGGCAGCGAGGGTCTGCAAGCTTCCTGTGTTCGCACCTATGTCACCTTTGCTTGCTTGTCAGAGACAGACTATCGCAAAACATACAACTCACTCCATGAATTGATTGCTACGGCATCTGTTATCAGCAGTCACAACTAGCAACACCAGTAGCAGCTGACTGCACGCAAAGAATAGGAATGTGCAGTGGGATTTACGTGAACTCGGCGCAAGGCAGATCTTTCCGACATAGGCTTGAGAATCTTACGGGAACACTTGTACTGTTTCCAAATTAAGTGTAGGCGTGGGAGGAGGGTGCTTCCTGCGCACTAATAACAGCACGCTTGTCAATTGTGGATGCTAATCATTCGCTTGTATCTTCCTAGACACATCTGCTGGTTGTGAATTATTCCACTTGCATATCAAGGTGCGCATGTAGGTGTGTTAGAAATTCTAGAGGCACTGGGTATTGATCCCAGTACCTCTCGCATACTAAGCAAGCGCTCTACCATCTGAGCTACGCCCGCCCCCCCCCCGAAGACTAATGGTGCTACATACAGCCATATAGACGACACAGACCCTTGCACTCCCATTATTCAGCAGACAAACACTACTCTCTATGTATCCGTTAGGGTGTCTTTCAGGTTTCGTGCATTCTGTATCGAATCGTAGTTGGCCACAATGAAAGTGGCACGTATAACGTCGAAAATAGAATTCGGACACCGCTCTGAGTAAGACCAACGTGTTGTCCACCCTCTATACTTCAATGAGGTTAAGCCGCGATACCTAAGACAGATCTGCACTCGATGACACCTCGATAACAGCCGGTCCCCACACTTACATCTTGCTCTCCTTACGTCAGTATACATCATATCAGTCTGTGACGCTGGCTTTGCAACATCTTGCGTGCCTTTAGGTTCGCCGCGACCAACACTTACCATGCACTGACCACAAAAAATGGAGGCGCCGCGGCTTGAACACTGGACCTTTCACATGCGGAGCGAACGCTCTACCAACTGAGCTACGCCCCATGCACGAGCAAACTGCGCTATTCCCCATTCTTTGCGACTCAGATGCGCACGGACACGATGGTTGGTTGGTTTGTAGCGGTGAAGGGAGCAGAGTACAAAGGCGCGGACCCGTTCATATACACAAAAGTTCCAAGTAGTTTCGATGCTCTGGTATTACAAATGCAAATTCCGTCTGTTTTTAACGTCTTAAATTGAAAGAGCCGTCACAAATTGCTCCGTTTTCACTCCTTGTCGACAATCATACAGCACCTGAGGTAACAAACACATCTCGAGCCCCATTGTGCACTCCATTATTCATGCCAACTCAGTGCCTCGCTCTTTACTACTGTGTACCAATGTTGTCGTCCAACTGCAAAACACTGGGCCACAACAAGTTTCCGCGTCTCCATTGCACTGCACATACTACGAAACGCTCCCCAAACTTGGCACTCACCCTCGCAGCCGACTTTTCCGACTTTTTCACGACGCTCACGCAACGCTCACGCTAGTGACAGCATTATTTATAGTTCGACGTCGCGCCAAAGCGAATGAGCACATTTCGCCTACGGCTTAGGCCGACCTCCTAGTGTGGCTGCTCGGTGTCTGCAGGCAGCGAGGGTCTGCCAGCTTCCTGTGTTCGCACCTATGTCACCTTTGCTTGCTTGTCAGAGACAGACTATCGCAAAACATACAACTCACTCCATGTATTGATTGCTACGGCATCTGTTATCAGCAGTCACAACTAGCAACACCAGTAGCAGCTGACTGCACGCAAAGAATAGGAATGTGCAGTGGGATTTACGTGAACTCGGCGCAAGCTTGTATCTTCCTAGACACATCTGCTGGCTGTGAATTATTCCACTTGCATATCAAGGTGCGCATGTAGGTGTGTTAGAAATTCTAGAGGCACTGGGTATTGATCCCAGTACCTCTCGCATACTAAGCAAGCGCTCTACCATCTGAGCTACGCCCGCCCCCCCGAAGACTAATGGTGCTACATACAGCCATATAGACGACACAGACCCTTGCACTCCCATTATTCAGCAGACAAACACTACTCTCTATGTATCCGTTAGGGTGTCTTTCAGGTTTCGTGCATTCTGTATCGAATCGTAGTTGGCCACAATGAAAGTGGCACGTATAACGTCGAAAGTAGAATTCGGACACCGCTCTGAGTAAGACCAACGTGTTGTCCACCCTCTATACTTCAATGAGGTTAAGCCGCGATACCTAAGACAGATCTGCACTCGATGACACCTCGATAACAGCCGGTCCCCACACTTACATCTTGCTCTCCTTACGTCAGTATACATCATATCAGTCTGTGACGCTGGCTTTGCAACATCTTGCGTGCCTTTAGGTTCGCCGCGACCAACACTTACCATGCACTGACCACAAAAAATGGAGGCGCCGCGGCTTGAACCCTGGACCTTTCACATGCGGAGCGAACGCTCTAACAACTGAGCTACGCCCCATGCACGAGCAAACTGCGCTATTCCCCATTCTTTGCGACTCAGATGCGCACGGACACGATGGTTGGTTGGTTTGTAGCGGTGAAGGGAGCAGAGTACAAAGGCGCGGACCCGTTCATATACACAAAAGTTCCAAGTAGTTTCGATGCTCTGGTATTACAAATGCAAATTCCGTCTGTTTTTAACGTCTTAAATTGAAAGAGCCGTCACAAATTGCTCCGTTTTCACTCCTTGTCGACAATCATACAGCACCTGAGGTAACAAACACATCTCGAGCCCCATTGTGCACTCCATTATTCATGCCAACTCAGTGCCTCGCTCTTTACTACTGTGTACCAATCTTGTCGTCCAACTGCAAAACACTGGGCCACAACAAGTTTCCGCGTCTCCATTGCACTGCACATACTACGAAACGCTCCCCAAACTTGGCACTCACCCTCGCAGCCGACTTTTCCGACTTTTTCACGACGCTCACGCAACGCTCACGCTAGTGACAGCATTATTTATAGTTCGACGTCGCGCCAAAGCGAATGAGCACATTTCGCCTACGGCTTAGGCCGACCTCCTAGTGTGGCTGCTCGGTGTCTGCAGGCAGCGAGGGTCTGCCAGCTTCCTGTGTTCGCACCTATGTCACCTTTGCTTGCTTGTCAGAGACAGACTATCGCAAAACATACAACTCACTCCATGTAATGATTGCTACGGCATCTGTTATCAGCAGTCACAACTAGCAACACCAGTAGCAGCTGACTGCACGCAAAGAATAGGAATGTGCAGTGGGATTTACGTGAACTCGGCGCAAGCTTGTATCTTCCTAGACACATCTGCTGGCTGTGAATTATTGCACTTGCATATCAAGGTGCGCATGTAGGTGTGTTAGAAATTCTAGAGGCACTGGGTATTGATCCCAGTACCTCTCGCATACTAAGCAAGCGCTCTACCATCTGAGCTACGCCCGCCCCCCCGAAGACTAATGGTGCTACATACAGCCATATAGACGACACAGACCCTTGCACTCCCATTATTCAGCAGACAAACACTACTCTCTATGTATTCGTTAGGGTGTCTTTCAGGTTTCGTGCATTCTGTATCTAATCGTAGTTGGCCACAATGAAAGTGGCACGTATAACGTCGAAAATAGAATTCGGACACCGCTCTGAGTAAGACCAACGTGTTGTCCACCCTCTATACTTCAATGAGGTTAAGCCGCGATACCTAAGACAGATCTGCACTCGATGACACCTCGATATCAGCTGGTCCCCACACTTACATCTTGCTCTCCTTACGTCAGTATACATCATATCAGTCTGTGACGCTGGCTTTGCAACATCTTGCGTGCCTTTAGGTTCGCCGCGACCAACACTTACCATGCACTGACCACAAAAAATGGAGGCGCCGCGGCTTGAACCCTGGACCTTTCACATGCCAAGCGAACGCTCTACCAACTGAGCTACGCCACATGCACGAGCAAACTGCGCTATTCCCCATTCTTTGCGACTCAGATGCGCACGGACACGATGGTTGGTTGGTTTGTAGCGGTGAAGGGAGCAGAGTACAAAGGCGCGGACCCGTTCATATACACAAAAGTTCCAAGTAGTTTCGATGCTCTGGTATTACAAATGCAAATTCCGTCTGTTTTTAACGTCTTAAATTGAAAGAGCCGTCACAAATTGCTCCGTTTTCACTCCTTGTCGACAATCATACAGCACCTGAGGTAACAAACACATCTCGAGCCCCATTGTGCACTCCATTATTCATGCCAACTCAGTGCCTCGCTCTTTACTACTGTGTACCAATCTTGTCGTCCAACTGCAAAACACTGGGCCACAACAAGTTTCCGCGTCTCCATTGCACTGCACATACTACGAAACGCTCCCCAAACTTAGCACTCACCCTCGCAGCCGACTTTTCCGACTTTTTCACGACGCTCACGCAACGCTCACGCTAGTGACAGCATTATTTATAGTTCGACGTCGCGCCAAAGCGAATGAGCACATTTCGCCTACGGCTTAGGCCGACCTCCTAGTGTGGCTGCTCGGTGTCTGCAGGCAGCGAGGGTCTGCCAGCTTCCTGTGTTCGCACCTATGTCACCTTTGCTTGCTTGTCAGAGACAGACTATCGCAAAACATACAACTCACTCCATGTATTGATTGCTACGGCATCTGTTATCAGCAGTCACAACTAGCAACACCAGTAGCAGCTGACTGCACGCAAAGAATAGGAATGTGCAGTGGGATTTACGTGAACTCGGCGCAAGCTTGTATCTTCCTAGACACATCTGCTGGCTGTGAATTATTCCACTTGCATATCAAGGTGCGCATGTAGGTGTGTTAGAAATTCTAGAGGCACTGGGTATTGATCCCAGTACCTCTCGCATACTAAGCAAGCGCTCTACCATCTGAGCTACGCCCGCCCCCCCGAAGACTAATGGTGCTACATACAGCCATTTAGACGACACAGACCCTTGCACTCCCATTATTCAGCAGACAAAAACTACTCTCTATGTATCCGTTAGGGTGTCTTTCAGGTTTCGTGCATTCTGTATCGAATCGTAGTTGGCCACAATGAAAGTGGCACGTATAACGTCGAAAATAGAATTCGGACACCGCTCTGAGTAAGACCAACGTGTTGTCCACCCTCTATACTTCAATGAGGTTAAGCCGCGATACCTAAGACAGATCTGCACTCGATGACACCTCGATAACAGCCGGTCCCCACACTTACATCTTGCTCTCCTTACGTCAGTATACATCATATCAGTCTGTGACGCTGGCTTTGCAACATCTTGCGTGCCTTTAGGTTCGCCGCGACCAACACTTACCATGCACTGACCACAAAAAATGGAGGCGCCGCGGTTTGAACCCTGGACCTTTCACATGCCAAGCGAACGCTCTACCAACTGAGCTACGCCCCAAGCACGAGCAAACTGCGCTATTCCCCATTCTTTGCGACTCAGATGCGCACGGACACGATGGTTGGTTGGTTTGTAGCGGTGAAGGGAGCAGAGTACAAAGGCGCGGACCCGTTCATATACACAAAAGTTCCAAGTAGTTTCGATGCTCTGGTATTACAAATGCAAATTCCGTCTGTTTTTAACGTCTTAAATTGAAAGAGCCGTCACAAATTGCTCCGTTTTCACTCCTTGTCGACAATCATACAGCACCTGAGGTAACAAACACATCTCGAGCCCCATTGTGCACTCCATTATTCATGCCAACTCAGTGCCTCGCTCTTTACTACTGTGTACCAATCTTGTCGTCCAACTGCAAAACACTGGGCCACAACAAGTTTCCGCGTCTCCATTGCACTGCACATACTACGAAACGCTCCCCAAACTTGGCACTCACCCTCGCAGCCGACTTTTCCGACTTTCCACGACGCTCACGCTAGTGACAGCATTATTTATAGTTCGACGTCGCGCCAAAGCGAATGAGCACATTTCGCCTACGGCTTAGGCCGCCCTCCTAGTGTGGCTGCTCGGTGTCTGCAGGCAGCGAGGGTCTGCAAGCTTCCTGTGTTCGCACCTATGTCACCTTTGCTTGCTTGTCAGAGACAGACTATCGCAAAACATACAACTCACTCCATGTATTGATTGCTACGGCATCTGTTATCAGCAGTCACAACTAGCAACACCAGTAGCAGCTGACTGCACGCAAAGAATAGGAATGTGCAGTGGGATTTACGTGAACTCGGCGCAAGCTTGTATCTTCCTAGACACATCTGCTGGCTGTGAATTATTCCACTTGCATATCAAGGTGCGCATGTAGGTGTGTTAGAAATTCTAGAGGCACTGGGTATTGATCCCAGTACCTCTCGCATACTAAGCAAGCGCTCTACCATCCGAGCTACGCCCGCCCCCCCGAACACTAATGGTGCTACATACAGCCATATAGACGACACAGACCCTTGCACTCCCATTATTCAGCAGACAAACACTACTCTCTATGTATCCGTTAGGGTGTCTTTCAGGTTTCGTGCAATCTGTATCGAATCGTAGTTGGCCACAATGAAAGTGGCACGTATAACGTCGAAAATAGAATTCGGACACCGCTCTGAGTAAGACCAACGTGTTGTCCACCCTCTATACTTCAATGAGGTTAAGCCGCGATACCTAAGACAGATCTGCACTCGATGACACCTCGATAACAGCCGGTCCCCACAGTTACATCTTGCTCTCCTTACGTCAGTATACATCATATCAGTCAGTGACGCTGGCTTTGCAACATCTTGCGTGCCTTTAGGTTCGCCGCGACCAACACTTACCATGCACTGACCACAAAAAATGGAGGCGCCGCGGCTTGAACCCTGGACCTTTCACATGCCAAGCGAACGCTCTACCAACTGAGCTACGCCCCATGCACGAGCAAACTTCGCTATTCCCCATTCTTTGCGACTCAGATGCGCACGGACACGATGGTTGGATGGTTTGTAGCGGTGAAGGGAGCAGAGTACAAAGGCGCGGACCCGTTCATATACACAAAAGTTCCAAGTAGTTTCGATGCTCTGGTATTACAAATGCAAATTCCGTCTGTTTTTAACGTCTTAAATTGAAAGAGCCGTCACAAATTGCTCCGTTTTCACTCCTTGTCGACAATCATACAGCACCTGAGGTAACAAACACATCTCGAGCCCCATTGTGCACTCCATTATTCATGCCAACTCCGTGCCTCGCTCTTTACTACTGTGTAAAAATCTTGTCGTCCAACTGCAAAACACTGGGCCACAACAAGTTTCCACGTCTCCATTGCACTGCGCATACTACGAAATGCTCCCCAAACTTGGCACTCACACTCGCAGCCGACTTTTCCGACTTTCCACGACGCTCACGCAACGCTCACGCTAGTGACAGCATTATTTATAGTTCGACGTCGCGCCAAATCGAAGGAGCACATTTCGCCTACGGCTTAGGCCGCCCTCCGAGTGTGGCTGCTCGGTGTCTGCAGGCAGCGAGGGTCTGCAAGCTTCCAGTGTTCGCACCTATGTCACCTTTGCTTGCTTGTCAGAGACAGACTATCGCAAAACATACAACTCACTCCATGAATTGATTGCTACGGCATCTGTTATCAGCAGTCACAACTAGCAACACCAGTAGCAGCTGACTGCACGCAAAGAATAGGAATGTGCAGTGGGATTTACGTGAACTCGGCGCAAGGCAGATCTTTCCGACATAGGCTTGAGAATCTTACGGGAACACTTGTACTGTTTCTAAATTAAGTGTAGGCGTGGGAGGAGGGTGCTTCCTGCGCACTAATAACAGCACGCTTGTCAATTGTGGATGCTAATCATTCGCTTGTATCTTCCTAGACACATCTGCTGGTTGTGAATTATTCCACTTGCATATCAAGGTGCGCATGTAGGTGTGTTAAAAATTCTGGAGGCACTGGGTATTGATCCCAGTACCTCTCGCATACTAAGCGAGCGATCTACCATCTGAGCTACGCGCGCCCACCCGGAGACTACTGGTGCCACATATAGCCATATAGACGACACAGACCCTTGCACTCCCATTATTCAGCAGACAAACACTACTCTCTATGTATCCGTTAGGGTGTCTTTCAGGTTTCGTGCAATCTGTATCGAATCGTAGTTGGCCACAATGAAAGTGGCACGTATAACGTCGAAAATAGAATTCGGACACCGCTCTGAGTAAGACCAACGTGTTGTCCACCCTCTATACTTCAATGAGGTTAAGCCGCGATACCTAAGACAGATCTGCACTCGATGACACCTCGATAACAGCCGGTCCCCACAGTTACATCTTGCTCTCCTTACGTCAGTATACATCATATCAGTCAGTGACGCTGGCTTTGCAACATCTTGCGTGCCTTTAGGTTCGCCGCGACCAACACTTACCATGCACTGACCACAAAAAATGGAGGCGCCGCGGCTTGAACCCTGGACCTTTCACATGCCAAGCGAACGCTCTACCAACTGAGCTACGCCCCATGCACGAGCAAACTTCGCTATTCCCCATTCTTTGCGACTCAGATGCGCACGGACACGATGGTTGGATGGTTTGTAGCGGTGAAGGGAGCAGAGTACAAAGGCGCGGACCCGTTCATATACACAAAAGTTCCAAGTAGTTTCGATGCTCTGGTATTACAAATGCAAATTCCGTCTGTTTTTAACGTCTTAAATTGAAAGAGCCGTCACAAATTGCTCCGTTTTCACTCCTTGTCGACAATCATACAGCACCTGAGGTAACAAACACATCTCGAGCCCCATTGTGCACTCCATTATTCATGCCAACTCAGTGCCTCGCTCTTTACTACTGTGTAAAAATCTTGTCGTCCAACTGCAAAACACTGGGCCACAACAAGTTTCCACGTCTCCATTGCACTGCGCATACTACGAAATGCTCCCCAAACTTGGCACTCACCCTCGCAGCCGACTTTTCCGACTTTCCACGACGCTCACGCAACGCTCACGCTAGTGACAGCATTATTTATAGTTCGACGTCGCGCCAAATCGAAGGAGCACATTTCGCCTACGGCTTAGGCCGCCCTCCGAGTGTGGCTGCTCGGTGTCTGCAGGCAGCGAGGGTCTGCAAGCTTCCAGTGTTCGCACCTATGTCACCTTTGCTTGCTTGTCAGAGACAGACTATCGCAAAACATACAACTCACTCCATGAATTGATTGCTACGGCATCTGTTATCAGCAGTCACAACTAGCAACACCAGTAGCAGCTGACTGCACGCAAAGAATAGGAATGTGCAGTGGGATTTACGTGAACTCGGCGCAAGGCAGATCTTTCCGACATAGGCTTGAGAATCTTACGGGAACACTTGTACTGTTTCTAAATTAAGTGTAGGCGTGGGAGGAGGGTGCTTCCTGCGCACTAATAAGAGCACGCTTGTCAATTGTGGATGCTAATCATTCGCTTGTATCTTCCTAGACACATCTGCTGGTTGTGAATTATTCCACTTGCATATCAAGGTGCGCATGTAGGTGTGTTAAAAATTCTGGAGGCACTGGGTATTGATCCCAGTACCTCTCGCATACTAAGCGAGCGATCTACCATCTGAGCTACGCGCGCCCACCCGGAGACTACTGGTGCCACATATAGCCATATAGACGACACAGACCCTTGCACTCCCATTATTCAGCAGACAAACACTACTCTCTATGTATCCGTTAGGGTGTCTTTCAGGTTTCGTGCATTCTGTATCGAATCGTAGTTGGCCACAATGAAAGTGGCACGTATAACGTCGAAAATAGAATTCGGACACCGCTCTGAGTAAGACCAACGTGTTGTCCACCCTCTATACTTCAATGAGGTTAAGCCGCGATACCTAAGACAGATCTGCACTCGATGACACCTCGATAACAGCCGGTCCCCACACTTACATCTTGCTCTCCTTACGTCAGTATACATCATATCAGACTGTGACGCTGGCTTTGCAACATCTTGCGTGCCCTTAGGTTCACCGCGACCAACACTTACCATGCACTGACCACAAAAAATGCAGGCGCCGCGACTTGAACCCTGGACCTTTCACACGCCAAGCGAACGCTCTACCAACTGAGCTACGCCCCATGCACGAGCAAACTGCGCTATTCCCCATTCTTTGCGACTCAGATGCGCACGGACACGATGGTTGGTTGGTTTGTAGCGGTGAAGGGAGCACAGTACAAAGGCGCGGACCCGTTCATATACACAAAAGTTCCAAGTAGTTTCGATGCTCTGGTATTACAAATGCAAATTCCGTCTGTTTTTAACGTCTTAAATTGAAAGAGCCGTCACAAATTGCTCCGTTTTCACTCCTTGTCGACAATCATACAGCACCTGAGGTAACAAACACATCTCGAGCCCCATTGTGCACTCCATTATTCATGCCAACTCAGTGCCTCGCTCTTTACTACTGTGTACCAATCTTGTCGTCCAACTGCAAAACACTGGGCCACAACAAGTTTCCGCGTCTCCATTGCACTGCGCATACTACGAAATGCTCCCCAAACTTGGCACTCACCCTCGCAGCCGACTTTTCCGACTTTCCACGACGCTCACGCTAGTGACAGCATTATTTATAGTTCGACGTCGCGCCAAAGCGAATGAGCACATTTCGCCTACGGCTTAGGCCGACCTCCTAGTGTGGCTGCTCGGTGTCTGCAGGCAGCGAGGGTCTGCCAGCTTCCTGTGTTCGCACCTATGTCACCTTTGCTTGCTTGTCAGAGACAGACTATCGCAAAACATACAACTCACTCCATGTATTGATTGCTACGGCATCTGTTATCAGCAGTCACAACTAGCAACACCAGTAGCAGCTGACTGCACGCAAAGAATAGGAATGTGCAGTGGGATTTACGTGAACTCGGCGCAAGGCAGATCTTTCCGACATAGGCTTGAGAATCTTACGGGAACACTTGTACTGTTTCTAAATTAAGTGTAGGCGTGGGAGGAGGGTGCTTCCTGCGCACTAATAACAGCACGCTTGTCAATTGTGGATGCTAATCATTTGCTTGTATCTTCCTAGACACATCTGCTGGTTGTGAATTATTCCACTTGCATATCAAGGTGCGCATGTAGGTGTGTTAAAAATTCTGGAGGCACTGGGTATTGATCCCAGTACCTCTCGCATACTAAGCGAGCGATCTACCATCTGAGCTACGCCCGCCCACCCGAAGACTAATGGTGCTACATATAGCCATATAGACGACACAGACCCTTGCACTCCCATTATTCAGCAGACAAACACTACTGTCTATGTATCCGTTAGGGTGTCTTTCAGGTTTCGTGCATTTTGTATCGAATCGTAGTTGGCCACAATGAAAGTGGCACGTATAATGTCGAAAATAGAATTCGGACACCGCTCTGAGTAAGACCAACGTGTTGTCCACCCTCTATACTTCAATGAGGTTAAGCCGCGATACCTAAGACAGATCTGCACTCGATGACACCTCGATAACAGCCGTTTCCCACACTTACATCTTGCTCTCCTTACGTCAGTATACATCATATCAGACTGTGACGCTGGCTTTGAACATCTTGCGTGCCTATAGGTTCGCCGCGACCAACACTTACCATGCACTGACCACAAAAAATGGAGGCGCCGCGACTTGAACCCTGGACCTTTCACACGCCAAGCGAACGCTCTACCAACTGAGCTACGCCCCATGCACGAGCAAACTGCGCTATTCCCCATTCTTTGCGACTCAGATGCGCACGGACACGATGGTTGGTTGGTTTGTAGCGGTGAAGGGAGCAGAGTACAAAGGCGCGGACCCGTTCATATACACAAAAGTTCCAAGTAGTTTCCATGCTCTGGTATTACAAATGCAAATTCCGTCTGTTTTTAACGTCTTAAATTGAAAGAGCCGTCACAAATTGCTCCGTTTTCACTCCTTGTCGACAATCATACAGCACCTGAGGTAACAAACACATCAAACAGACTATCGCAAAATATACAACTCACTCCATGAATTGATTGCTACGGCATCTGTTATCAGCAGTCACAACTTGCAACACCAGTAGCAGCTGACTGCACGCAAAGAATAGGAATGTGCAGTGGGATTTACGTGAACTCGGCGCAAGGCAGATCTTTCCGACATAGGCTTGAGAATCTTACGGGAACACTTGTACTGTTTCTAAATTAAGTGTAGGCGTGGGAGGAGGGTGCTTCCTGCGCACTAATAACAGCACGCTTGTCAATTGTGGATGCTAATCATTCGCTTGTATCTTCCTAGACACATCTGCTGGTTGTGAATTATTCCACTTGCATATCAAGGTGCGCATGTAGGTGTGTTAAAAAATCTGGAGGCACTGGGTATTGATCCCAGTACCTCTCGCATACTAAGCGAGCGATCTACCATCTGAGCTACGCCCGCCCACCCGAAGACTAATGGTGCTACATATAGCCATATAGACGACACAGACCCTTGCACTCCCATTATTCAGCAGACAAACACTACTGTCTATGTATCCGTTAGGGTGTCTTTCAGGTTTCGTGCATTTTGTATCGAATCGTAGTTGGCCACAATGAAAGTGGCACGTATAATGTCGAAAATAGAATTCGGACACCGCTCTGTGTAAGACCAACGTGTTGTCCACCCTCTATACTTCAATGAGGTTAAGCCGCGATACCTAAGACAGATCTGCACTCGATGACACCTCGATAACAGCCGGTTCCCACACTTACATCTTGCTCTCCTTACGTCAGTATACATCATATCAGACTGTGACGCTGGCTTTGAACATCTTGCGTGCCTATAGGTTCGCCGCGACCAACACTTACCATGCACTGACCACAAAAAATGGAGGCGCCGCGGCTTGAACCCTGGACCTTTCACATGCCAAGCGAACGCTCTACCAACTGAGCTACGCCACATGCACGAGCAAACTGCGCTATTCCCCATTCTTTGCGACTCAGATGCGCACGGACACAATGGTTGGTTGGTTTGTAGCGGTGAAGGGAGCAGAGTACAATGGCGCGGACCCGTTCATATACACAAAAGTTCCTAGTAGTTTCCATGCTCTTGTATTACAAATGCAAATTCCGTCTGTTTTTAACGTCTTAAATTGAAAGAGCCGTCACAAATTGCTCCGTTTTCACTCCTTGTCGACAATCATACAGCACCTGAGGTAACAAACACATCTCGAGCCCCATTGTGCACTCCATTATTCATGCCATCTCAGTGCCTCGCTCTTTACTACTGTGTAAAAATATTGTCGTCCAACTGCAAAACACTGGGCCACAACAAGTTTCCGCGTCTCCATTGCACTGCGCATACTACGAAATGCTCCCCAAACTTGGCACTCACCCTCGCAGCCGACTTTTCCGACTTTCCACGACGCTCACGCAACGCTCACACTAGTGACAGCATTATTTATAGTTCGACGTCGCGCCAAATCGAAGGAGCACATTTCGCCTACGGCTTAGGCCGCCCTCCGAGTGTGGCTGCTCGGTGTCTGCAGGCAGCGAGGGTCTGCAAGCTTCCTGTGTTCGCACCTATGTCACCTTTGCTTGCTTGTCAGAGACAGACTATCGCAAAACATACAACTCACTCCATGTATTGATTGCTACGGCATCTGTTATCAGCAGTCACAACTAGCAACACCAGTAGCAGCTGACTGCACGCAAAGAATAGGAATGTGCAGTGGGATTTACGTGAACTCGGCGCAAGCTTGTATCTTCCTAGACACATCTGCTGGCTGTGAATTATTCCACTTGCATATCAAGGTGCGCATGTAGGTGTGTTAGAAATTCTAGAGGCACTGGGTATTGATCCCAGTACCTCTCGCATACTAAGCAAGCGCTCTACCATCTGAGCTACGCCCGCCCCCCCGAAGACTAATGGTGCTACATACAGCCATATAGACGACACAGACCCTTGCACTCCCATTATTCAGCAGACAAACACTACTCTCTATGTATCCGTTAGGGTGTCTTTCAGGTTTCGTGCATTCTGTATCGAATCGTAGTTGGCCACAATGAAAGTGGCACGTATAACGTCGAAAATAGAATTCGGACACCGCTCTGAGTAAGACCAACGTGTTGTCCACCCTCTATACTTCAATGAGGTTAAGCCGCGATACCTAAGACAGATCTGCACTCGATGACACCTCGATAACAGCCGGTCCCCACAGTTACATCTTGCTCTCCTTACGTCAGTATACATCATATCAGTCTGTGACGCTGGCTTTGCAACATCTTGCGTGCCTTTAGGTTCGCCGCGACCAAAACTTACCATGCACTGACCACAAAAAATGGAGGCGCCGCGGCTTGAACCCTGGACCTTTCACATGCCAAGCGAACGCTCTACCAACTGAGCTACGCCCCATGCACGAGCAAACTGCGCTATTCCCCATTCTTTGCGACTCAGATGCGCACGGACACGATGGTTGGTTGGTTTGTAGCGGTGAAGGGAGCAGAGTACAAAGGCGCGGACCCGTTCATATACACAAAAGTTCCAAGTAGTTTCGATGCTCTGGTATTACAAATGCAAATTCCGTCTGTTTTTAACGTCTTAAATTGAAAGAGCCGTCACAAATTGCTCCGTTTTCACTCCTTGTCGACAATCATACAGCACCTGAGGTAACAAACACATCTCGAGCCCCATTGTGCACTCCATTATTCATGCCAACTCAGTGCCTCGCTCTTTACTACTGTGTACCAATGTTGTCGTCCAACTGCAAAACACTGGGCCACAACAAGTTTCCGCGTCTCCATTGCACTGCACATACTACGAAACGCTCCCCAAACTTGGCACTCACCCTCGCAGCCGACTTTTCCGACTTTCCACGACGCTCACGCAACGCTCACGCTAGTGACAGCATTATTTATAGTTCGACGTCGCGCCAAATCGAAGGAGCACATTTCGCCTACGGCTTAGGCCGCCCTCCTAGTGTGGCTGCTCGGTGTCTGCAGGCAGCGAGGGTCTGCAAGCTTCCTGTGTTCGCACCTATGTCACCTTTGCTTGCTTGGCAGAGACAGACTATCGCAAAACATACAACTCACTCCATGAATTGATTGCTACGGCATCTGTTATCAGCAGTCGCAACTAGCAACACCAGTAGCAGCTGACTGCACGCAAAGAATAGGAATGTGCAGTGGGATTTACGTGAACTCGGCGCAAGCTTGTATCTTCCTAGACACATCTGCTGGCTGTGAATTATTCCACTTGCATATCAAGGTGCGCATGTAGGTGTGTTAGAAATTCTAGAGGCACTGGGTATTGATCCCAGTACCTCTCGCATACTAAGCAAGCGCTCTACCATCTGAGCTACGCCCGCCCCCCCGAAGACTAATGGTGCTACATACAGCCATATAGACGACACAGACCCTTGCACTCCCATTATTCAGCAGACAAACACTACTCTCTATGTATCCGTTAGGGTGTCTTTCAGGTTTCGTGCATTCTGTATCGAATCGTAGTTGGCCACAATGAAAGTGGCACGTATAACGTCGAAAATAGAATTCGGACACCGCTCTGAGTAAGACCAACGTGTTGTCCACCCTCTATACTTCAATGAGGTTAAGCCGCGATACCTAAGACAGATCTGCACTCGATGACACCTCGATAACAGCCGGTCCCCACACTTACATCTTGCTCTCCTTACATCAGTATACATCATATCAGTCTGTGACGCTGGCTTTGCAACATCTTGCGTGCCCTTAGGTTCGCCGCGACCAACACTTACCATGCACTGACCACAAGAAATGGAGGCGCCGCGACTTGAACCCTGGACCTTTCACACGCCAAGCGAACGCTCTACCAACTGAGCTACGCCCCATGCACGAGCAAACTGCGCTATTCCCCATTCTTTGCGACTCAGATGCGCACGGACACGATGGTTGGTTGGTTTGTAGCGGTGAAGGGAGCAGAGTACAAAGGCGCGGACCCGTTCATATACACAAAACTTCCAAGTAGTTTCGATGCTCTGGTATTACAAATGCAAATTCCGTCTGTTTTTAACGTCTTAAATTGAAAGAGCCGTCACAAATTGCTCCGTTTTCACTCCTTGTCGATAATCATACAGCACCTGAGGTAACAAACACATCTCGAGCCCCATTGTGCACTCCATTATTCATGCCAACTCAGTGCCTCGCTCTTTACTACTGTGTACCAATGTTGTCGTCCAACTGCAAAACACTGGGCCACAACAAGTTTCCGCGTCTCCATTGCACTGCACATACTACGAAACGCTCCCCAAACTTGGCACTCACCCTCGCAGCCGACTTTTCCGACTTTCCACGACGCTCACGCAACGCTCACACTAGTGACAGCATTATTTATAGTTCGACGTCGCGCCAAATCGAAGGAGCACATTTCGCCTACGGCTTAGGCCGCCCTCCGAGTGTGGCTGCTCGGTGTCTGCAGGCAGCGAGGGTCTGCAAGCTTCCTGTGTTCGCACCTATGTCACCTTTGCTTGCTTGTCAGAGACAGACTATCGCAAAACATACAACTCACTCCATGTATTGATTGCTACGGCATCTGTTATCAGCAGTCACAACTAGCAACACCAGTAGCAGCTGACTGCACGCAAAGAATAGGAATGTGCAGTGGGATTTACGTGAACTCGGCGCAAGCTTGTATCTTCCTAGACACATCTGCTGGCTGTGAATTATTCCACTTGCATATCAAGGTGCGCATGTAGGTGTGTTAGAAATTCTAGAGGCACTGGGTATTGATCCCAGTACCTCTCGCATACTAAGCAAGCGCTCTACCATCTGAGCTACGCCCGCCCCCCCGAAGACTAATGGTGCTACATACAGCCATATAGACGACACAGACCCTTGCACTCCCATTATTCAGCAGACAAACACTACTCTCTATGTATCCGTTAGGGTGTCTTTCAGGTTTCGTGCATTCTGTATCGAATCGTAGTTGGCCACAATGAAAGTGGCACGTATTACGTCGAAAATAGAATTCGGACACCGCTCTGAGTAAGACCAACGTGTTGTCCACCCTCTATACTTCAATGAGGTTAAGCCGCGATACCTAAGACAGATCTGCACTCGATGACACCTCGATAACAGCCGGTCCCCACAGTTACATCTTGCTCTCCTTACGTCAGTATACATCATATCAGTCTGTGACGCTGGCTTTGCAACATCTTGCGTGCCTTTAGGTTCGCCGCGACCAAAACTTACCATGCACTGACCACAAAAAATGGAGGCGCCGCGGCTTGAACCCTGGACCTTTCACATGCCAAGCGAACGCTCTACCAACTGAGCTACGCCCCATGCACGAGCAAACTGCGCTATTCCCCATTCTTTGCGACTCAGATGCGCACGGACACGATGGTTGGTTGGTTTGTAGCGGTGAAGGGAGCAGAGTACAAAGGCGCGGACCCGTTCATATACACAAAAGTTCCAAGTAGTTTCGATGCTCTGGTATTACAAATGCAAATTCCGTCTGTTTTTAACGTCTTAAATTGAAAGAGCCGTCACAAATTGCTCCGTTTTCACTCCTTGTCGACAATCATACAGCACCTGAGGTAACAAACACATCTCGAGCCCCATTGTGCACTCCATTATTCATGCCAACTCAGTGCCTCGCTCTTTACTACTGTGTACCAATGTTGTCGTCCAACTGCAAAACACTGGGCCACAACAAGTTTCCGCGTCTCCATTGCACTGCACATACTACGAAACGCTCCCCAAACTTGGCACTCACCCTCGCAGCCGACTTTTCCGACTTTCCACGACGCTCACGCAACGCTCACGCTAGTGACAGCATTATTTATAGTTCGACGTCGCGCCAAATCGAAGGAGCACATTTCGCCTACGTCTTAGGCCGCCCTCCTAGTGTGGCTGCTCGGTGTCTGCAGGCAGCGAGGGTCTGCAAGCTTCCTGTGTTCGCACCTATGTCACCTTTGCTTGCTTGGCAGAGACAGACTATCGCAAAACATACAACTCACTCCATGAATTGATTGCTACGGCATCTGTTATCAGCAGTCACAACTAGCAACACCAGTAGCAGCTGACTGCACGCAAAGAATAGGAATGTGCAGTGGGATTTACGTGAACTCGGCGCAAGCTTGTATCTTCCTAGACACATCTGCTGGCTGTGAATTATTCCACTTGCATATCAAGGTGCGCATGTAGGTGTGTTAGAAATTCTAGAGGCACTGGGTATTGATCCCAGTACCTCTCGCATACTAAGCAAGCGCTCTACCATCTGAGCTACGCCCGCCCCCCCGAAGACTAATGGTGCTACATACAGCCATATAGACGACACAGACCCTTGCACTCCCATTATTCAGCAGACAAACACTACTCTCTATGTATCCGTTAGGGTGTCTTTCAGGTTTCGTGCATTCTGTATCGAATCGTAGTTGGCCACAATGAAAGTGGCACGTATAACGTCGAAAATAGAATTCGGACACCGCTCTGAGTAAGACCAACGTGTTGTCCACCCTCTATACTTCAATGAGGTTAAGCCGCGATACCTAAGACAGATCTGCACTCGATGACACCTCGATAACAGCCGGTCCCCACACTTACATCTTGCTCTCCTTACATCAGTATACATCATATCAGTCTGTGACGCTGGCTTTGCAACATCTTGCGTGCCCTTAGGTTCGCCGCGACCAACACTTACCATGCACTGACCACAAAAAATGGAGGCGCCGCGACTTGAACCCTGGACCTTTCACACGCCAAGCGAACGCTCTACCAACTGAGCTACGCCCCATGCACGAGCAAACTGCGCTATTCCCCATTCTTTGCGACTCAGATGCGCACGGACACGATGGTTGGTTGGTTTGTAGCGGTGAAGGGAGCAGAGTACAAAGGCGCGGACCCGTTCATATACACAAAACTTCCAAGTAGTTTCGATGCTCTGGTATTACAAATGCAAATTCCGTCTGTTTTTAACGTCTTAAATTGAAAGAGCCGTCACAAATTGCTCCGTTTTCACTCCTTGTCGATAATCATACAGCACCTGAGGTAACAAACACATCTCGAGCCCCATTGTGCACTCCATTATTCATGCCAACTCAGTGCCTCGCTCTTTACTACTGTGTACCAATGTTGTCGTCCAACTGCAAAACACTGGGCCACAACAAGTTTCCGCGTCTCCATTGCACTGCACATACTACGAAACGCTCCCCAAACTTGGCACTCACCCTCGCAGCCGACTTTTCCGACTTTCCACGACGCTCACGCAACGCTCACGCTAGTGACAGCATTATTTATAGTTCGACGTCGCGCCAAATCGAAGGAGCACATTTCGCCTACGGCTTAGGCCCCCTCCTAGTGTGGCTGCTCGGTGTCTGCAGGCAGCGAGGGTCTGCAAGCTTCCTGTGTTCGCACCTATGTCACCTTTGCTTGCTTGTCAGAGACAGACTATCGCAAAACATACAACTCACTCCATGAATTGATTGCTACGGCATCTGTTATCAGCAGTCACAACTAGCAACACCAGTAGCAGCTGACTGCACGCAAAGAATAGGAATGTGCAGTGGGATTTACGTGAACTCGGCGCAAGCTTGTATCTTCCTAGACACATCTGCTGGCTGTGAATTATTCCACTTGCATATCAAGGTGCGCATGTAGGTGTGTTAGAAATTCTAGAGGCACTGGGTATTGATCCCAGTACCTCTCGCATACTAAGCAAGCGCTCTACCATCTGAGGTACGCCCGCCCCCCCGAAGACTAATGGTGCTACATACAGCCATATAGACGACACAGACCCTTGCACTCCCATTATTCAGCAGACAAACACTACTCTCTATGTATCCGTTAGGGTGTCTTTCAGGTTTCGTGCATTCTGTATCGAATCGTAGTTGGCCACAATGAAAGTGGCACGTATAACGTCGAAAATAGAATTCGGACACCGCTCTGAGTAAGACCAACGTGTTGTCCACCCTCTATACTTCAATGAGGTTAAGCCGCGATACCTAAGACAGATCTGCACTCGATGACACCTCGATAACAGCCGGTCCCCACACTTACATCTTGCTCTCCTTACGTCAGTATACATCATATCAGTCTGTGACGCTGGCTTTGCAACATCTTGCGTGCCCTTAGGTTCGCCGCGACCAACACTTACCATGCACTGACCACAAAAAATGGAGGCGCCGCGACTTGAACCCTGGACCTTTCACACGCCAAGCGAACGCTCTACCAACTGAGCTACGCCCCATGCACGAGCAAACTGCGCTATTCCCCATTCTTTGCGACTCAGATGCGCACGGACACGATGGTTGGTTGGTTTGTAGCGGTGAAGGGAGCAGAGTACAAAGGCGCGGACCCGTTCATATACACAAAAGTTCCAAGTAGTTTCGATGCTCTGGTATTACAAATGCAAATTTCGTCTGTTTTTAACGTCTTAAATTGAAAGAGCCGTCACAAATTGCTCCGTTTTCACTCCTTGTCGACAATCATACAGCACCTGAGGTAACAAACACATCTCGAGCCCCATTGTGCACTCCATTATTCATGCCAACTCAGTGCCTCGCTCTTTACTACTGTGTACCAATGTTGTCGTCCAACTGCAAAACACTGGGCCACAACAAGTTTCCGCGTCTCCATTGCACTGCACATACTACGAAACGCTCCCCAAACTTGGCACTCACCCTCGCAGCCGACTTTTCCGACTTTCCACGACGCTCACGCAACGCTCACGCTAGTGACAGCATTATTTATAGTTCGACGTCGCGCCAAATCGAAGGAGCACATTTCGCCTACGGCTTAGGCCGCCCTCCTAGTGTGGCTGCTCGGTGTCTGCAGGCAGCGAGGGTCTGCAAGCTTCCTGTGTTCGCACCTATGTCACCTTTGCTTGCTTGTCAGAGACAGACTATCGCAAAACATACAACTCACTCCATGAATTGATTGCTACGGCATCTGTTATCAGCAGTCACCACTAGCAACACCAGTAGCAGCTGACTGCACGCAAAGAATAGGAATGTGCAGTGTGAATTACGTGAACTCGGCGCAAGGCAGATCTTTCCGACATAGGCTTGAGAATCTTACGGGAACACTTGTACTGTTTCTAAATGAAGTGTAGGCGTGGGAGGAGGGTGCTTCCTGCGCACTAATAACAGCACGCTTGTCAATTGTGGATGCTAATCATTCGCTTGTATCTTCCTAGACACATCTGCTGGTTGTGAATTATTCCACTTGCATATCAAAGTGCGCATGTAGGTGTGTTAAAAATTCTGGAGGCACTGGGTATTGATCCCAGTACCTCTCGCATACTAAGCGAGCGATCTACCATCTGAGCTACGCCCGCCCATCCGAAGACTAATGGTGCTACATATAGCCATATAGACGACACAGACCCTTGCACTCCCATTATTCAGCAGACAAACACTACTCTCTATGTATCCGTTAGGGTGTCTTTCAGGTTTCGTGCATTCTGTATCGAATCGTAGTTGGCCACAATGAAAGTGGCACGTATAACGTCGAAAATAGAATTCGGACACCGCTCTGAGTAAGACCAACGTGTTGTCAACCCTCTATACTTAAATGAGGTTAAGACGCGATACCTAAGACAGATCTGCACTCGATGACACCTCGATAACAGCCGGTCCCTACACTTACATCTTGCTCTCCTTACGTCAGTATACATCATATCAGACTGTGACGCTGGCTTTGCAACATCTTGCGTGCCTTTAGGTTCGCCGCGACCAACACTTACCATGCACTGACCACAAAAAATGGAGGCGCCGCGACTTGAACCCTGGACCTTTCACACGCCAAACGAACGCTCTACCAACTGAGCTACGCCCCATGCACGAGCAAACTGCGCTATTCCCCATTCTTTGCGACTCAGATGCGCACGGACACGATGGTTGGTTGGTTTGTAGCGGTGAAGGGAGCAGAGTACAAAGGCGCGGACCCGTTCTTATACACAAATGTTCCAAGTAGTTTCGATGCTCTGGTATTACAAATGCAAATTCCGTCTGTTTTTAACGTCTTAAATTGAAAGAGCCGTCACAAATTGCTCCGTTTTCACTCCTTGTCGACAATCATACAGCACCTGAGGTAACAAACACATCTCGAGCCCCATTGTGCACTCCATTATTCATGCCAACTCAGTGCCTCGCTCTTTACTACTGTGTACCAATGTTGTCGTCCAACTGCAAAACACTGGGCCACAACAAGTTTCCGCGTCTCCATTGCACTGCGCATACTACGAAACGCTCCCCAAACTTGGCACTCACCCTCGCAGCCGACTTTTCCGACTTTCCACGACGCTCACGCTAGTGACAGCATTATTTATAGTTCGACGTCGCGCCAAAGCGAATGAGCACATTTCGCCTACGGCTTAGGCCGCCCTCCTAGTGTGGCTGCTCGGTGTCTGCAGGCAGCGAGGGTCTGCAAGCTTCCTGTGTTCGCACCTATGTCACCTTTGCTTGCTTGTCAGAGACAGACTATCGCAAAACATACAACTCACTCCATGAATTGATTGAAACGGCATCTGTTATCAGCAGTCACAACTAGCAACACCAGTAGCAGCTGACTGCACGCAAAGAATAGGAATGTGCAGTGGGATTTACGTGAACTCGGTGCAAGGCAGATCTTTCCGACATAGGCTTGAGAATCTTACGGGAACACTTGTACTGTTTCTAAATTAAGTGTATGCGTGGGAGGAGGGTACTTCCTGCGCACTAATAACAGCACGCTTGTCAATTGTGGATGCTAATCATTCGCTTGTATCTTCCTAGACACATCTGCTGGTTGTTAATTATTCCACTTGCATATCAAGGTGCGCATGTAGGTGTGTTAAAAATTCTGGAGGCACTGGGTATTGATCCCAGTACCTCTCGCATACTAAGCGAGCGATCTACCATCTGAGCTACGCCCGCCCACCCGTAGACTAATGGTGCTACATACAGCCATATAGACGAAACAGACCCTTGCACTCCCATTATTCAGCAGACGAACACTACTCTCTATGTATCCGTTAGGGTGTCTTTCAGGTTTCGTGCATTCTGTATCGAATCGTAGTTGGCCACAATGAAAATGGCACGTATAACGTCGAAAATAGAATTCGGACACCGCTCTGAGTAAGACCAACGTGTTGTCCACCCTCTATACTTCAATGAGGTTAAGCCGCGATACCTAAGACAGATCTGCACTCGATGACACCTCGATAACAGCCGGTCCCCACACTTACATCTTGCTCTCCTTACGTCAGTATACATCATATCAGTCTGTGACGCTGGCTTTGCAACATCTTGCGTGCCTTTAGGTTCGCCGCGACCAACACTTACCATGCACTGACCACAAAAAAATGGAGGCGCCGCGGCTTGAACCCTGGACCTTCCACATGCCAAGCGAACGCTCTACCAACTTTTTTTTTTTTTTAACTACTGTGTATGATTAATGCGTTGTGTGACAGTGTACAACTTTATGAATATGGAACTAGCGTCTTTTTTTTTTTTTTCTTTTTTTTGCAAGTGCTCTACCAACTGAGCTACTTTTTTTTTTTTTTTTTTTTTTTTTTTTTTTTTTTTTTTTTGTGTAAGGAACTTGGCAGCATGAGGCAGGCGGAGGCAAAGCGGGCAGGGGTCAAAATCTCGAGGCCTGGCCGCGATGTCTCCACCTAGTCCTGTTGCTGAGGCGTGTCTTTATCATAGTTTTCAATAAGAAATTTTACATCTTGTGTATACGTAGATATATGCTGTTTTGCCTTCGAAATCCTGAACCAAAAGATGCTTCATTTGAAACAAAAAAATTTATGTCATGCCGAGGCAATAGAGATTGAAGGTTATAGCTTTAGTGCTTTTTTTTTTTTTTTTCTCATCCACTACTTCTCGGCAACCTAGCATACTTCTTTGTAATATATACTAAAGTTGTGGGAAGTAGTGGACCCTGAACCTGTATATTATTTTTTTTAATTTCTGTTTAGTTTTTTTATTGTTATTATTATTATTTTTGTTTGTTTGTTATTTTTTTTATTGTAAAAGAAAAATCTTCATGGAATGTGAAGAAGGAATTTTATGTTAAGGCACTAATTCCATAGCCTCCTTTCCTTCTTGAGATTAATAATAATAATAAAAAAGTATGTTCCCTTCCATGGAAACAAATGAGACTTCCTTCTCAGTCATAAAATGAATGTATAAGAAAACAATTTATCTTTAACCCTGCGATACTGGCTTTCGGCTTCGGCTTCTTCTGTGCAATAAACAAAATAGCCTTCTTTGCCAGCAGAGGATAAGTGATTGTAGTATGAAACTGTAAAATTGTACTTCTCCCCAATTGTTTTTGTTTAAGCGTCGTTTCGCTTAAATAAACGATTTTTGTTTATCTCGTTGGCTTGTCAACCAATGCCCAGTCGCTCGAATACAATTTTAAGCATATTGCCGTAGTTTTTCTTGTGGTCTTTATATTTCAGGGCGTTATAAAAAGCACACTTCAAGTACATGTAAAAATCAGTGGAATTGTCATTTCCCAGGTGAGTAATTACGTAATTCACATAGTGTCCCATTAACCAATGGACCGAGTTGTTTTTTGCTGCTGGAAAATAGCAAGTCTGAGGCCTGAGGAATGTAACAGGGGGAAAATTTTCCACCGAAGATCTCGTAAGAAAAGCCAGTTGTTCCCTAATCCAATTACAGAGTTGTAGATTGCCACCGCACGTGAATCTGTGCACTAACGTGTCGATCAATTTACATTTGAGACATAGGTTCGTGTCGCTAACGCCGATTGCATGTAACCTTTCATTGGTGCTTACGGTCTCATTCACTGTTTTATACCACGCTGACTTGACGTCCGATGGTAGACCACGCATATTAATATTTTTCCATATGGCGTCCCAATCAGTGTGTGGGTATTTACTTTCCAATTTGTTTCTCCCCTCCATTTTCTTTCGATGGCACAGAATATCGCGGGCCGTGATCCGTCGTGAGTTGATGATGACACCGCCGAGATAGCTGAATTCCACAAAATATACACGAACGTACTGGAGCCGGTTATTTATTTTTTGCACATTCACCGGCGCCTGTAAACTGGCAGGCCTGACAACTTCAAATAATTTAGTTGTAATGCTATCAGCGTGGTCGCTAAGGATAGTGGCGGTCCTTTTTATAAAAAGCGCAGACTCCTTATTTCTGATGTCAACTAACCCCAAACCTCCATTCCTGGGATCTAAGGTCGCAGTTTTTGCGTTGACTCTGAATATATCCCCTCTCCAAAGATAGCTGGCAATGGTAGACATTATCTTTTTTCCAATCATTTTCGGTAGTGGGAAGATCTGTGCTATAAAGTAACTCCTGGAGAGAATGCAGTGGTTAATGAAAATCACCCTCTGAACTTGGTTCATGTTACGGTGGAGGTTTTCTCTTGTTGTTCCAAGAAGTTGTCCCGACGTATTTCTCCAATTGATAGCTGCCATTTTTAACGGACAAGGTGTCAGTGTTATTCCTAGTGCTTTGCATTGGGTGACCATTGTGGCCCAGGCTAAGGTGGTATGTTGAAAACCCCGCAGGTTTAGGAGTTTGCTTTTGTTTGCGTTGACACCTGCTCCGGAGACTCTACAGTACTTTTTAATTAGCGTTTCCAATTTCAAAATGTCGTCGGGATTTCGCAGGACGACTCCGACATCATCGGCATAGGCGTTTATGACTGTTCGGTGACCAGATAATGTGATGCCAGTTAGAGTGGCATGAACACTGCGGAGGAAAGGTTCTAATGAAAGCACGAATAGGAACATGGAGAGGGGGCTTCCTTGAGGAACGCCGCGCCTAATCTGAATCTGCTTTGTCCTCTGGCAGTTAACTGATATACAAGCGCTGATGCCTGTTGCAACATTTCTGATCACACTTACGACTCGCTCATTAAAACCTATTTTGTTCAGTGTGGCACTAAGGAATCTATGATCCACACGATCAAATGCTTTCTGGAAGTCAATAAACATGATAGCACATTTTATGGTGGTCACAGCAGTGATTGCAATTATATCTCTATATTCAGCTATGCTTTTGAAAATGCTCTTGGTAGGCACACAGGACTGGTATGGACTTACTATCTTTTTGGCCAACTGTGAGAGTCTGTTGTTTAAAATTCTGCAGATGATTTTATAATCGGAGTTTAACAGGGAGATAGGACGAAAGTTGTTGAGGTTTCTTTTTGCAGCATTTTTTGGGATTAGTACTATTGTGCTCTCTTTAAAAACAGCAGGTAAATGCTTTCCCTGAAGCACCTCGTTCGTCATTCGGGTAAACATGTCACCAATCAGTGGCCAGTATCGTTTATAAAATTCAACAGGCAAACCATCCGGTCCCGGCGATTTCCTCAGAGGAGATTTGCAGATGATTCTGTGGATATCTTCGTTAGTACACTCAACGAGAAGGTCTTCGTTTTCCTCGTCCGAGACCTGTGGAGCTATGGAACTAAGGAACTCATCGAAGGACTCTTCACATACCGGGTTGGCAGTGTATAGGTCTTCGTAATATTTGTGCACTGCATTGACGATGTCTCTCTGAGTCGTGAGTGTCTCGCCAGTTTCAGACTGAAGTCCATCAATGAAGGTGCGTCTCCTGTTTCTTTCGTGCTTCAGTAGATGGTACAAGGAAGCATGTTCATCCTCCACGACTGTCTTAGCCTTGGATTTTAATTTCAGACCCTCCATCTGCTGTCTTTTAAGACTGAGCAATTTGGCCTTAGTTTGCTTGATATCTGCCAGACGGACCGTGGAAGTGTTTGCCTGCTCATATAAATTTCGCAGCATGGTATAATAAAATTCTATGGAATTTTTCAAGTCTTTCGATCGTTGTACACTATACTGGATGAGAACTTTTCTCAGTTTAGGCTTTGCCCTGTTGCACCACCAGTCTAGTACTGAGACGTGTCTATCTGCAGAGCGGAGGCACAATGCCCACGCTTCTGTCAAACTTTCTTCTAATCCGTCGTCCTGCATCAGTGACGTATTAAGGTGCCATGAACTTCTAAAACGGCGAGTGGGTTGCGCAGTAAGGTTGATGGAAGCTAGCACGGAGCTATGATCAGAAAAGTAAACTGGAATCGTCTCTGCTTTAATGAAGGAGCTAACTAGACTTTGCGATATGTAGAGTCTGTCGATCCTGCTACGTGAGTGAGGACCTAGGAATGTAAATGCCACAAATGTGGGATACATTATTTCCCAAGCATCTTTAAGCTGTAAAACAGTGACGAAACGCTTCAGTTCATTGCAGTTATTAAAATTCGGAACCTGGTCTTTCTTATTTATCACACAATTAAAATCACCGCCTATTATAAGATCTTTTGGGTTTTTCCGTAATAAATAAATGATTTCTTCTTTATAGAACTGTGCTCTTTCCATTCTATTGGATGTGCCAGAAGGGGCATACAGATTGATAAGGGTAGAACCAAAGACTTTTATACCTATCGCTCTGCCGGAGTCCAACCTCTCGATATCCGAGACAGGAATACCCTCCCCGACTAAAATTGCAGTACCGACGTTGGTGTCAAGTGAGACATTTAAAATCGCCAAATATCCAGGCACTGTAAGATTAGTCAGCACTACTTCCTGTAGGAAAGCAATGTCCGTCCCTGACTCATATAAATAATCCTTGAGCGCTGTAACTTTAGTCACGGATGTAATCCTGTTAATATTGATAGTCGTAATTGTATATGCCTGGGACATTTAGTTTGCATAAAAGGTAAATAAGTGATTAAAAAGATAACAAAATATTAATAAAAAAAAAAAGAGATGTGCAGCTTCTAGAAGGGAGAAACGACTCCGCTTAAACAAACATCTAAAAGAATAGTCAGTATTTGAAGCTCGGTAAACACTTCATCTGGTTCCTCTGAAATATGACTAAGACAGTAGTACAATTAGAAATGAAACTGGTTCAACAAAATCCATTTTTTTTTTTCATCTTACAGCCTCATTTTGGTGCAGGATTCCGAACATCTCGGGTTTTAGTTTTACCGAGGGGCTTTGCATCACTAATGTCACTTGAAGGTACCTCCTTAGGTCTTTCCGTGATGATTTCATACAAGACGTTCTTGGCCGTCGCTTCCTCTTGTGCTGGTTGTTGTTTGCTTTGGTTACGGGAAGCTTTGAGATTAGGTTGCGGTTTGAGTCGGCGTCTTCGGACATCTTGGTTCAACGCGCCGTCATTCGGATTGTCTATCTTTACCACCGGTGTGACCGAAGCTGCCTCAACAGCGTCCTTTTTACGAGTGCCATTTCCTTGTTCTTCCGTCACTAGCTCCAGAGCACTGACTGAGTCGGCGGTTTGTGGGTCTGTAAGTTCTTGAGTTGGGTTCCGCTCCGTCACCTCTTGTGCTTCGGAGTGCGCCTCTTCCGTCTCCGCGACAATCATTACTGCGTCCCCTCCGTGGACCGTTTGTACCTGTTCAGCCGCCGACAGCGGCCGGGTTGCCTCAGCGGCTGTCGTCACGTCAATACATGTACTGTTTGTTTCCTCGAGCACATCCGCATTACACTGCTTCTGCTTGCGGGTGGAAGGCGAATTACGGGCGGACTCGCCGTCCGAGCCGTCATCGGTCGTTTCCAACGGTCGCTTCTTATTCTGGAGATCGCAATCGGGAACAGAAGGGTGTGATGTAATGACGCTCAGGGGAGGGAACTCCGTAGTAGTTATGGCGGGCACTGCAGAAGTACATGCACCACTGTCGTTAACCGAAAGAAGGGAAGTGCTATTTGGTAAGACATCGCTGAGGGTCAGTTTTTGACGCTGTGTTAGATTGTTCCGAAGAACAAAAACACGGCGCGGACAATCTTGTCGGAAATGACCTGTCTCATTGCAAATATTGCACGTGCGCTCCTGACCAGAATACACAACATGTGCTTTATGGCCTGCAACGGATATATGGGACGGAATGTTGGCTTTCACCTCCATTTCAACGGATCTAATGCCATTAAAACACTGTATCTTGTATAGCTTCGACCATCTTTCGTTATAGATAGATTTAACTTCGCCATATTTAGATAGAGCGTCCTTGATCAAATGATTATCAATTTCAATTGGAACATTCAAAATCCTGACATTGGTGTACATGATATCAGCTTTTCGTACAGAGACATTACTTTTTGAACCGTCTCGATGAACAAATTCGACGGAATTACCCCATTTTGCAAGCAACTTATCGACTGTCACTGAGTTCAGGAATTTAACAAAAACACAGTATTTTTCAGCATCTAATTGCGTGGTATGAACAGAGTCAGAATTTATACCGATTACCTCAGTCAGCCAATCGTGGATTTCCAGCGCAGTGGGTTGGACCGGCCGTGTTTCTTTCTCGAACGAGAAGACTAAAGTATTCTTCCTGACGGTGTCAGACATGGTCGTCGGTTCCGACGAAATTCCGGCAACAACCGAAATTGCGGCGAAGCACGAGACGTGGAACGGACGAAAGCACTATAAAAACACTTATCAGAGACACCACTCAAAAAATAACAGCGAAAATGTACAGCTAACTTCACGTAAACACCAAACACCGGCGATAGCGCTAACGTACGCGGAGTAAACAACAAGCACGTCCGACCGCGGCGACGGCTAAAGCCAGAATACCAACTGAGCTACGCCCCATGCAGGAGCAAACTGCGCTATTCCCCATTCTTTGCGACTCAGATGCGCACGGACACGATGGTTGGTTGGTTTGTAGCGGTGAAGGGAGCAGAGTACAAAGGCGCGGACCAGTTCATATACACAAAAGTTCCAAGTAGTTTCGATGCTCTGGTATTACAAATGCAAATTCCGTCTGTTTTTAACGTCTTAAATTGAAAGAGCCGTCACAAATTGCTCCGTTTTCACTCCTTGTCGACAATCATACAGCACCTGAGGTAACAAACACATCTCGAGCCCCGATGTGCACTCCATTATTCATGCCAACTCAGTGCCTCGCTCTTTACTACTGTGTACCAATATTGTCGTCCAACTGCAAAACACTGGGCCACAACAAGTTTCCGCGTCTCCATTGCACTGCGCATACTACGAAACGCTCCCCAAACTTGGCACTCACCCTCGCAGCCGACTTTTCCGACTTTCCACGACGCTCACGCTAGTGACAGCATTATTTATAGTTCGACGTCGCGCCAAAGCGAATGAGCACATTTCGCCTACGGCTTAGGCCGCCCTTCTAGTGTGGCTGCTCGGTGTCTGCAGGCAGCGAGGGTCTGCAAGCTTCCTGTGCTCGCACATATGTCACCTTTGCTTGCTTGTGAGAGACAGACTATCGCAAAACATACAACTCACTCCATGAATTGATTGAAACGGCATCTGTTATCAGCAGTCACAACTAGCAACACCAGTAGCAGCTGACTGCACGCAAAGAATAGGAATGTGCAGTGGGATTTACGTGAACTCGGCGCAAGGCAGATCTTTCCGACATAGGCTTGAGAATCTTACGGGAACACTTGTACTGTTTCTAAATTAAGTGTAGACGTGGGAGGAGGGTACTTCCTGCGCACTAATAACAGCACGCTTGTCAATTGTGGATGCTAATCATTCGCTTGTATCTTCCTAGACACATCTGCTGGTTGTGAATTATTCCACTTGCATATCAAGGTGCGCATGTAGGTGTGTTAAAAATTCTGGAAGCACTGGGTATTGATCCCAGTAGCTCTCGCATACTAAGCAAGCGCTCTACCATTTGAGCTACGCCCGCCCACCCGAAGACTAATGGTGCTACATACAGCCATATAGACGACACAGACCCTTGCACTCCCATTATTCAGCAGACAAACACTACTCTCTATGTATCCGTTAGGGTGTCTTTCAGGTTTCGTGCATTCTGTATCGAATCGTAGTTGGCCACAATGAAAGTGGCACGTATAATGTAGAAAATAGAATTCGGACACTGCTCTGAGAAAGACCAACGTGTTGTCCACCCTCTAGACTTCAATGAGGTTAAGCCGCGATACCTAAGACAGATCTGCACTCGATGACACCTCGATAACAGCCGGTCCCCACAGTTACATCTTGCTCTCCTTACGTCAGTATACATCATATCAGTCTGTGACGCTGGCTTAGCAACATATTGCGTGCCTTTAGGTTCCCCGCGACCAACACTTAACAATGCCCTGACCACAAAAAAATGGAGGCGCCGCGGCTTGAACCCTGGACCTTCCACATGCCAAGCGAACGCTCTACCAACTGAGCTACGCCCCATGCAGTAGCAAACTGCGCTATTCCCCATTCTTTGCGACTCAGATGCGCACGGACACGATGGTTGGTTGGTTTGTAGCGGTGAAGGGAGCAGAGTACAAAGGCGTGGACCCGTTCATATACACCAAAGTTCCAAGTAGTTTCGATGCTCTGGTATTACAAATGCAAATTCCGTCTGTTTTTAACGTCTTAAATTGAAAGAGCCGTCACAAATTGCTCCGTTTTCACTCCTTGTCGACAATCATACAGCACCTGAGGTAACAAACACATCTCGAGCCCCATTGTGCACTCCATTATTCATGCCAACTCAGTGCCTCGCTCTTTACTACTGTGTACCAATCTTGTCGTCCAACTGCAAAACACTGGGCCACAACAAGTTTCCGCGTCTCCATTGCACTGCGCATACTACGAAACGCTCCCCAAACTTGGCACTCACCCTCGCAGCCGACTTTTCCGACTTTCCACGACGCTCACGCTAGTGACAGCATTATTTATAGTTCGACGTCGCGCCAAAGCGAATGAGCACATTTCGCCTACGGCTTAGGCCGCCCTCCTAGTGTGGCTGCTCGGTGTCTGCAGGCAGCGAGGGTCTGCAAGCTTCCTGTGTTCGCACCTATGTCACCTTTGCTTGCTTGTCAGAGACAGACTATCGCAAAACATACAACTCACTCCATGAATTGATTGAAACGGCATCTGTTATCAGCAGTCACAACTAGCAACACCAGTAGCAGCTGACTGCACGCAAAGAATAGGAATGTGCAGTGGGATTTACGTGAACTCGGCGCAAGGCAGATCTTTCCGACATAGGCTTGAGAATCTTACGGGAACACTTGTACTGTTTCTAAATTAAGTGTAGGCGTGGGAGGAGGGTACTTCCTGCGCACTAATAACAGCACGCTTGTCAATTGTGGATGCTAATCATTCGCTTGTATCTTCCTAGACACATCTGCTGGTTGTGAATTATTCCACTTGCATATCAAGGTGCGCATGTAGGTGTGTTAAAAATTCTGGAGGCACTGGGTATTGATCACAGTACCTCTCGCATACTAAGCAAGCGCTCTACCATCTGAGCTACGCCCGCCCACCCGAAGACTAATGGTGCTACATACAGCCATATAGACGACACAGACCCTTGCACTCCCATTATTCAGCAGACAAACACTACTCTCTATGTATCCGTTAGGGTGTCTTTCAGGATTCGTGCATTCTGTATCGAATCGTAGTTGGCCACAGTGAAAGTGGCACGTATAACGTAGAAAATAGAATTCGGACACTGCTCTGAGTAAGACCAACGTGTTGTCCACCCTCTAGACTTCAATGAGGTTAAGCCGCGATACCTAAGACAGATCTGCACTCGATGACACCTCGATAACAGCCGGTCCCCACACTTACATCTTGCTCTCCTTACGTCAGTATACATCATATCAGTCTGTGACGCTGGCTTTGCAACATCTTGCGTGCCTTTAGGTTCGCCGCGACCAACACTTAACCATGCACTGACCACAAAAAAATGGAGGCGCCACGGCTTGAACCCTGGACCTTCCACACGCCAAGCGAACGCTCTACCAACTGAGCTACGCCCCATGCAGTAGCAAACTGCGCTATTCCCCATTCTTTGCGACTCAGATGCGCACGGACACGATGGTTGGTTGGTTTGTAGCGGTGAAGGGAGCAGAGTACAAAGGCGTGGACCCGTTCATATACACAAAAGTTCCAAGTAGTATCGATGCTCTGGTATTACAAATGCAAATTCCGTCTGTTTTTAACGTCTTAAATTGAAAGAGCCGTCACAAATTGCTCCGTTTTCACTCCTTGTCGACAATCATACAGCACCTGAGGTAACAAACACATCTCGAGCCCCATTGTGCACTCCATTATTCATGCCAACTCAGTGCCTCGCTCTTTACTACTGTGTACCAATGTTGTCGTCCAACTGCAAAACACTGGGCCAAAACAAGTTTCCGCGTATCCATTGCACTGCACATACTACGAAACGCTCCCCAAACTTGGCACTTACCCTCGCAGCCGACTTTTCCGACTTTCCACGACGCTCACGCTAGTGACAGCATTATTTATAGTTCGACGTCGCGCCAAAGCGAATGAGCACATTTCGCCTACGGCTTAGGCCGCCCTCCTAGTGTGGCTGCTCGGTGTCTGCAGGCAGCGAGGGTCTGCAAGCTCCCTGTGTTCGCACCTATGTCACCTTTGCTTGCTTGTCAGAGACAGACTATCGCAAAACATACAACTCACTCCATGAATTGATTGAAACGGCATCTGTTATCAGCAGTCACAACTAGCAACACCAGTAGCAGCTGACTGCACGCAAAGAATAGGAATGTGCAGTGGGATTTACGTGAACTCGGCGCAAGGCAGATCTTTCCGACATAGGCTTGAGAATCTTACGGGAACACTTGTACTGTTTCTAAATTAAGTGTAGGCGTGGGAGGAGGGTACTTCCTGCGCACTAATAACAGCACGCTTGTCAATTGTGGATGCTAATCATTCGCTTGTATCTTCCTAGACACATCTGCTGGTTGTGAATTATTCCACTTGCATATCAAGGTGCGCATGTAGGTGTGTTAAAAATTCTGGAGGCACTGGGTATTGATCACAGTACCTCTCGCATACTAAGCAAGCGCTCTACCATCTGAGCTACGCCCGCCCACCCGAAGACTAATGGTGCTACATACAGCCATATAGACGACACAGACCCTTGCGCTCCCATTATTCAGCAGACAAACACTACTCTCTATGTATCCGTTAGGGTGTCTTTCAGGTATCGTGCATTCTGTATCGAATCGTAGTTGGCCACAATGAAAGTGGCACGTATAACGTAGAAAATAGAATTCGGACACTGCTCTGAGTAAGACCAACGTGTTGTCCACCCTCTAGACTTCAATGAGGTTAAGCCGCGATACCTAAGACAGATCTGCACTCGATGACACCTCGATAACAGCCGGTCCCCACACTTACATCTTGCTCTCCTTACGTCAGTATACATCATATCAGTCTGTGACGCTGGCTTTGCAACATCTTGCGTGCCTTTAGGTTCGCCGCGACCAACACTTAACCATGCACTGACCACAAAAAAATGGAGGCGCCACGGCTTGAACCCTGGACCTTCCACATGCCAAGCGAACGCTCTACCAACTGAGCTACGCCCCATGCAGTAGCAAACTGCGCTATTCCCCATTCTTTGCGACTCAGATGCGCACGGACACGATGGTTGGTTGGTTTGTAGCGGTGAAGGGAGCAGAGTACAAAGGCGTGGACCCGTTCATATACACAAAAGTTCCAAGTAGTATCGATGCTCTGGTATTACAAATGCAAATTCCGTCTGTTTTTAACGTCTTAAATTGAAAGAGCCGTCACAAATTGCTCCGTTTTCACTCCTTGTCGACAATCATACAGCACCTGAGGTAACAAACACATCTCGAGCCCCATTGTGCACTCCATTATTCATGCCAACTCAGTGCCTCGCTCTTTACTACTGTGTACCAATGTTGTCGTCCAACTGCAAAACACTGGGCCAAAACAAGTTTCCGCGTATCCATTGCACTGCACATACTACGAAACGCTCCCCAAACTTGGCACTTACCCTCGCAGCCGACTTTTCCGACTTTCCACGACGCTCACGCAACGCTCACGCTAGTGACAGCATTATTTATAGTTCGACGTCGCGCCAAAGCGAATGAGCACATTTCGCCTACGGCTTAGGCCGCCCTCCTAGTGTGGCTGCTCGGTGTCTGCAGGCAGCGAGGGTCTGCAAGCTCCCTGTGTTCGCACCTATGTCACCTTTGCTTGCTTGTCAGAGACAGACTATCGCAAAACATACAACTCACTCCATGAATTGATTGAAATGGCATCTGTTATCAGCAGTCACAACTAGCAACACCAGTAGCAGCTGACTGCACGCAAAGAATAGGAATGTGCAGTGGGATTTACGTGAACTCGGCGCAAGGCAGATCTTTCCGACATAGGCTTGAGAATCTTACGGGAACACTTGTACTGTTTCTAAATTAAGTGTAGGCGTGGGAGGAGGGTACTTCCTGCGCACTAATAACAGCACGCTTGTCAATTGTGGATGCTAATCATTCGCTTGTATCTTCCTAGACACATCTGCTGGTTGTGAATTATTCCACTTGCATATCAAGGTGCGCATGTAGGTGTGTTAAAAATTCTGGAGGCACTGGGTATTGATCACAGTACCTCTCGCATACTAAGCAAGCGCTCTACCATCTGAGCTACGCCCGCCCACCCGAAGACTAATGGTGCTACATACAGCCATATAGACGACACAGACCCTTGCGCTCCCATTATTCAGCAGACAAACACTACTCTCTATGTATCCGTTAGGGTGTCTTTCAGGTATCGTGCATTCTGTATCGAATCGTAGTTGGCCACAATGAAAGTGGCACGTATAACGTAGAAAATAGAATTCGGACACTGCTCTGAGTAAGACCAACGTGTTGTCCACCCTCTAGACTTCAATGAGGTTAAGCCGCGATACCTAAGACAGATCTGCACTCGATGACACCTCGATAACAGCCGGTCCCCACACTTACATCTTGCTCTCCTTACGTCAGTATACATCATATCAGTCTGTGACGCTGGCTTTGCAACATCTTGCGTGCCTTTAGGTTCGCCGCGACCAACACTTAACCATGCACTGACCACAAAAAAATGGAGGCGCCACGGCTTGAACCCTGGACCTTCCACATGCCAAGCGAACGCTCTACCAACTGAGCTACGCCCCATGCAGTAGCAAACTGCGCTATTCCCCATTCTTTGCGACTCAGATGCGCACGGACACGATGGTTGGTTGGTTTGTAGCGGTGAAGGGAGCAGAGTACAATGGCGTGGACCCGTTCATATACACAAAAGTTCCAAGTAGTATCGATGCTCTGGTATTACAAATGCAAATTCCGTCTGTTTTTAACGTCTTAAATTGAAAGAGCCGTCACAAATTGCTCCGTTTTCACTCCTTGTCGACAATCATACAGCACCTGAGGTAACAAACACATCTCGAGCCCCATTGTGCACTCCATTATTCATGCCAACTCAGTGCCTCGCTCTTTACTACTGTGTACCAATGTTGTCGTCCAACTGCAAAACACTGGGCCAAAACAAGTTTCCGCGTATCCATTGCACTGCACATACTACGAAACGCTCCCCAAACTTGGCACTTACCCTCGCAGCCGACTTTTCCGACTTTCCACGACGCTCACGCAACGCTCACGCTAGTGACAGCATTATTTATAGTTCGACGTCGCGCCAAAGCGAATGAGCACATTTCGCCTACGGCTTAGGCCGCCCTCCTAGTGTGGCTGCTCGGTGTCTGCAGGCAGCGAGGGTCTGCAAGCTTCCTGTGTTCGCACCTATGTCACCTTTGCTTGCTTGTCAGAGACAGACTATCGCAAAACATACAACTCACTCCATGAATTGATTGAAACGGCATCTGTTATCAGCAGTCACAACTAGCAACACCAGTAGCAGCTCACTGCACGCAAAGAATAGGAATGTGCAGTGGGATTTACATGAACTCGGCGCAAGGCAGATCTTTCCGACATAGGTTTGAGAATCTTACGGGAACACTTGTACTGTTTCTAAATTAAGTGTAGGCGTGGGAGGAGGGTACTTCCTGCGCACTAATAACAGCACGCTTGTCAATTGTGGATGCTAATCATTCGCTTGTATCTTCCTAGACACATCTGCTGGTTGTGAATTATTCCACTTGCATATCAAGGTGCGCATGTAGGTGTGTTAAAAATTCTGGAGGCACTGGGTATTGATCCCAGTACTTCTCGCATACTAAGCAAGCGCTCTACCATCTGAGCTACGCCCGCCCCCCCGAAGACTAATGGTGCTACATACAGCCATATAGACGACACAGACCCTTGCACTCCCATTATTCAGCAGACAAACACTACTCTCTATGTATCCGTTAGGGTGTCTTTCAGATTTCGTGCATTCTGTATCGAATCGTAGTTGGCCACAATGAAAGTGGCACGTATAACGTAGAAAATAGAATTCGGACACCGCTCTGAGTAAGACCAACGTGTTGTCCACCCTCTAGACTTCAATGAGGTTAAGCCGCGATACCTAAGACAGATCTGCACTCGATGACACCTCGATAACAGCCGGTCCCCACAGTTACATCTTGCTCTCCTTACGTCAGTATACATCATATCAGTCTGTGACGCTGGCTTAGCAACATCTTGCGTGCCTTTAGGTTCGCCGCGACCAACACTTACCACAAAAAAATGGAGGCGCCGCGGCTTGAACCCTGGACCTTCCACATGCCAAGCGAACGCTCTACCAACTGAGCTACGCCCCATGCAGGAGCAAACTGCGCTATTCCCCATTCTTTGCGACTCAGATGCGCACGGACACGATGGTTGGTTGGTTTGTAGCGGTGAAGGGAGCAGAGTGAAAAGGCGCGGACCAGTTCACATACACAAAAGTTCCAAGTAGTTTCGATGCTCTGGTATTACAAATGCAAATTCCGTCTGTTTTTAACGTCTTAAATTGAAAGAGCCGTCACAAATTGCTCCGTTTTCACTCCTTGTCGACAATCATACAGCACCTGAGGTAACAAACACATCTCGAGCTCCATTGTGCACTCCATTATTCATGCCAACTCAGTGCCTCGCTCTTTACTACTGTGTACCAATCTTGTCGTCCAACTGCAAAACACTGGGCCACAACAAGTTTCCGCGTCTCCATTGCACTACGCATACTACGAAACGCTCCCCAAACTTGGCACTCACCCTCGCAGCCGACTTTTCCGACTTTCCACGACGCTCACGCTAGTGACAGCATTATTTATAGTTCGACGTCGCGCCAAAGCGAATGAGCACATTTCGCCTACGGCTTAGGCCGCCCTCCTAGTGTGGCTGCTCGGTGTCTGCAGGCAGCGAGGGTCTGCAAGCTTCCTGTGTTCGCACCTATGTCACCTTTGCTTGCTTGTCAGAGACAGACTATCGCAAAACATACAACTCACTCCATGAATTGATTGAAACGGCATCTGTTATCAGCAGTCACAACTAGCAACACCAGTAGCAGCTGACTGCACGCAAAGAATAGGAATGTGCAGTGGGATTTACGTGAACTCGGCGCAAGGCAGATCTTTCCGACATAGGCTTGAGAATCTTACGGGAACACTTGTACTGTTTCTAAATTAAGTGTAGGCGTGGGAGGAGGGTACTTCCTGCGCACTAATAACAGCACGCTTGTCAATTGTGGATGCTAATCATTCGCTTGTATCTTCCTAGACACATCTGCTGGTTGTGAATTATTCCACTTGCATATCAAGGTGCGCATGTAGGTGTGTTAAAAATTCTGGAGGCACTGGGTATTGATCCCATTACCTCTCGCATACTATGCAAGCGCTCTACCATCGGAGCTACGCCCGCCCACCCGAAGACTAATGGTCCTACATACAGCCATATAGACGACACAGACCCTTGCACTCCCATTATTCAGAAGACAAACACTACTCTCTATGTATCCGTTAGGGTGTCTTTCAGGTTTCGTGCATTCTGTATCGAATCGTAGTTGGCCACAATGAAAGTGGCACGTATAACGTAGAAAATAGAATTCGGACACCGCTCTGAGTAAGACCAACGTGTTGTCCACCCTCTATACTTCAATGAGGTTAAGCCGCGATACCTAAGACAGATCTGCACTCGATGACACCTCGATAACAGCCGGTCCCCACAGTTACATCTTGCTCTCCTTACGTCAGTATACATCATATCAGTCTGTGACGCTGGCTTTGCAACATCTTGCGTGCCTTTAGGTTCGCCGCGACCAACACTTACCATGCACTGACCACAAAAAAATGGAGGCGCCGCGGCTTGAACCCTGGACCTTCCACATGCCAACCGAACGCTCTACCAACTGAGCTACGCCCTATGCAGTAGCAAACTGCGCTATTCCCCATTCTTTGCGACTCAGATGCGCACGGACACGATGGTTGGTTGGTTTGTAGCGGTGACGGGAGCAGAGTACAATGGCGTGGACCCGTTCATATACACAAAATTTCCAAGTAGTATCGATGCTCTGGTATTATAAATGCAAATTCCGTCTGTTTTTAACGTCTTAAATTGAAAGAGCCGTCACAAATTGCTCCGTTTTCACTCCTTGTCGACAATCATACAGCACCTGAGGTAACAAACACATCTCGAGCCCCATTGTGCACTCCATTATTCATGCCAACTCAGTGCCTCGCTCTTTACTACTGTGTACCAATCTTGTCGTCCAACTGCAAAACACTGGGCCACAACAAGTTTCCGCGTCTCCATTGCACTGCGCATACTACGAAACGCTCCCCAAACTTAGCACTCACCCTCGCAGCCGACTTTTCCGACTTTCCACGACGCTCACGCTAGTGACAGCATTATTTATAGTTCGACGTCGCGCCAAAGCGAATGAGCACATTTCGCCTACGGCTTAGGCCGCCCTCCTAGTGTGGCTGCTCGGTGTCTGCAGGCAGCGAGGGTCTGCAATCTTCCTGTGTTCGCACCTATGTCACCTTTGCTTGCTTGTCAGAGACAGACTATCGCAAAACATACAACTCACTCCATGAATTGATTGAAACGGCATCTGTTATCAGCAGTCACAACTAGCAACACCAGTAGCAGCTGACTGCACGCAAAGAATAGGAATGTGCAGTGGGATTTACGTGAAGTCGGCGCAAGGCAGATCTTTCCGACATAGGCTTGAGAATCTTACGGGAACACTTGTACTGTTTCTAAATTAAGTGTAGGCGTGGGAGGAGGGTACTTCCTGCGCACTAATGACAGCACGCTTGTCAATTGTGGATGCTAATCATTCGCTTGTATCTTCCTAGACACATCTGCTGGTTGTGAATTATTCCACTTGCATATCAAGGTGCGCATGTAGGTGTGTTAAAAATTCTGGAGGCACTGGGTTTTGATCCCAGTACCTCTCCCATACTAAGCAAGCGCTCTACCATCTGAGCTACGGCCGCCCACCCGAAGACTGATGGTGCTATATACAGCCATATAGACGACACAGACCCTTGCACTCCCATTATTCAGCAGACAAACACTACTCTCTATGTATCCGTTAGGGTGTCTTTCAGGTTTCATGCATTCTGTATCGAATGGTAGTTGGCCACAATGAAAGTGGCACGTATAACGTAGAAAATAGAATTCGGACACCACTCTGAGTAAGACCAACGTGTTGTCCACCCTCTAGACTTCAATGAGGTTAAGCCGCGATACCTAAGGCAGATCTGCACTCGATGACACCTCGATAACAGCCGGTCCCCACAGTTACATCTTGCTCTCCTTACGTCAGTATACATCATATCAGTCTGTGACGCTGGCTTTGCAACATCTTGCGTGCCTTTAGGTTCGCCGCGACCAACACTTACCATGCACTGACCACAAAAAATGGAGGCGCCGCGACTTGAAACCCGGACCATTCACATGCCAAGCGAACGCTCTACCAACTGAGCTACGCCCCATGCACGAGCAAACTGCGCTATTCCCCATTCTTTGCGACTCAGATGCGCACGGACACGATGGTTGGTTGGTTTGTAGCGGTGAAGGGAGCAGAGTACAAAGGCGCGGACCCGTTCATATACACAAAAGTTCCAAGTAGTTTCGATGCTCTGGTATTACAAATGCAAATTCCGTCTGTTTTTAACGTCTTAAATTGAAAGAGCCGTCACAAATTGCTCCGTTTTCACTCCTTGTCGACAATCATACAGCACCTGAGGTAACAAACACATCTCGAGCCCCATTGTGCACTCCATTATTCATGCCAACTCAGTGCCTCGCTCTTTACTACTGTGTACCACTCTTGTCGTCCAACTGCAAAACACTGGGCCACAACAAGTTTCCGCGTCTCCATTGCACTGCGCATACTACGAAACGCTCCCCAAACTTGGCACTCACCCTCGCAGCCCACTTTTCCGACTTTCCACGACGCTCACGCTAGTGACAGCATTATTTATAGTTCGACGTCGCGCCAAAGCGAATGAGCACATTTCGCCTACGGCTTAGGCCGCCCTCCTAGTGTGGCTGCTCGGTGTCTGCAGGCAGCGAGGGTCTGCAAGCTTCCTGTGTTCGCACCTATGTCACCTGTGCTTGCTTGTCAGAGACAGACTATCGCAAAACATACAACTCACTCCATGAATTGATTGAAACGGCATCTGTTATTAGCAGTCACAACTAGCAACACCAGTAGCAGCTGACTGCACGCAAAGAAAAGGAATGTGCAGTGGGATTTACGTGAACTCGGCGCAAGGCAGATCTTTCCGACATAGGCTTGAGAATCTCACGGGAACACTTGTACTGTATCTAAATTAAGTGTAGGCGTGGGAGGAGGGTACTTCCTGCGCACAAATAACAGCATGCTTGTCAATTGTGGATGCTAATCATTCGCTTGTATCTTCCTAGACACATCTGCTGGTTGTGAATTATTCCACTTGCATATCAAGGTGCGCATGTAGGTGTGTTAAAAATTCTGGAGGCACTGGGTATTGATCCCAGTACCTCTCGCATACTAAGCGAGCGATCTACCATCTGAGCTACGCCCGCCCACCCGTAGACTAATGGTGCTACATACAGCCATATAGACGAAACAGACCCTTGCACTCCCATTATTCAGCAGACAAACACCACTCTCTATGTATCCGTTAGGGTGTCTTTCAGGTTTCGTGCATTCTGTATCGAATCGTAGTTGGCCACAATGAAAGTGGCACGTATAACGTCGAAAATAGAATTCGGACACCGCTCTGAGTAAGACCAACGTGTTGTCCACCCTCTAGACTTCAATGAGGTTAAGCCGCGATACCTAAGACAGATCTGCACTCGATGACACCTCGATAACAGCCGGTCCCCACAGTTACATCTTGCTCTCCTTACGTCAGTATACATCATATCAGTCTGTGACGCTGGCTTTGCAACATCTTGCGTGCCTTTAGGTTCGCCGCGACCAACACTTACCATGCACTGACCACAAAAAATGGAGGCGCCGCGACTTGAACCCCGGACCTTTCACATGCCAAGCGAACGCTCTACCAACTGAGCTACGCCCCATGCACGAGCAGACTGCGCTATTCCCCATTCTTTGCGACGCAGATGCGCACGGACACGATGGTAGGTTGGTTTGTAGCGGTGAAGGGAGCAGAGTACAAAAGCGCGGACCCGTTCATATACACAAAAGTTCCAAGTAGTTTCGATGCTCTGGTATTACAAATGCAAATTCCGTCTGTTTTTAACGTCTTAAATTGAAAGAGCCGTCACAAATTGCTCCGTTTTTACTCCTTGTCGACAATCATACAGCACCTGAGGTAACAAACACATCTCGAGCCCCATTGTGCACTCCATTATTCATGCCAACTCAGTGCCTCGCTCTTTACTACTGTGTACCAATGTTGTCGTCCAACTGCAAAACACAGGGCCACAACAAGTTTCGGCGTCTCCATTGCACTGCGCATACTACGAAACGCTCCCCAAACTTGGCACTCACCCTCGCAGCCGACTTTTCCGACTTTCCACGACGCTCACGCTAGTGACAGCATTATTTATAGTTCGACGTCGCGCCAAAGCGAATGAGCATATTTCGCCTACGGCTTAGGCCGCCCTCCTAGTGTGGCTGCTCGGTGTCTGCAGGCAGCGAGGGTCTGCAAGCTTCCTGTGTTCGCACCTATGTCACCTGTGCTTGCTTGTCAGAGACAGACTATCGCAAAACATACAACTCACTCCATGAATTGATTGAAACGGCATCTGTTATCAGCAGTCACAACTAGCAACACCAGTAGCAGCTGACTGCACGCAAAGAATAGGAATGTGCAGTGGGATTTACGTGAACTCGGCGCAAGGCAGATCTTTCCGACATAGGCTTGAGAATCTTACGGGAACACTTGTACTGTTTCTAAATTAAGTGTAGGCGTGGGAGGAGGGTACTTCCTGCGCACAAATAACAGCATGCTTGTCAATTGTGGATGCTAATCATTCGCTTGTATCTTCCTAGACACATCTGCTGGTTGTGAATTATTCCACTTGCATATCAAGGTGCGCATGTAGGTGTGTTAAAAATTCTGGAGGCACTGGGTATTGATCCCAGTACCTCTCGCATACTAAGCGAGCGATCTACCATCTGAGCTACGCCCACCCACCCGTAGACTAATGGTGCTACATACAGCCATATAGACGAAACAGACCCTTGCACTCCCATTATTCAGCAGACAAACACCACTCTCTATGTATCCGTTAGGGTGTCTTTCAGGTTTCGTGCATTCTGTATCGAATCGTAGTTGGCCACAATGAAAGTGGCACGTATAACGTAGAAAATAGAATTCGGACAACGCTCTGAGTAAGACCAACGTGTTGTCCACCCTCTAGACTTCAATGAGGTTAAGCCGCGATACCTAAGACAGATCTGCACTCGATGACACCTCGATAACAGCCGGTCCCCACAGTTACATCTTGCTCTCCTTACGTCAGTATACATCATATCAGTCTGTGACGCTGGCTTTGCAACATCTTGCGTGCCTTTAGGTTCGCCGCGACCAACACTTACCATGCACTGACCACAAAAAACTGGAGGCGCCGCGGCTTGAACCCTGGACCTTCCACATTCCAAGCGAACGCTCTACCAACTGAGCTACGCCCCATGCAGGAGCAAACTGCGCTATTCCCCATTCTTTGCGACTCAGATGCGCACGGACACGATGGTTGGTTGGTTTGTAGCGGTGAAGGGAGCAGAGTACAAAGGCGCGGACCCGTTCATACACACAAAAGTTCCAAGTAGTTTCGATGCTCTGGTATTACAAATGCAAATTCCGTCTGTTTTTAACGTCTTAAATTGAAAGAGCCGTCACAAATTGCTCCGTTTTCACTCCTTGTCGACAATCATACAGCACCTGAGGTAACAAACACATCTCGAGCCCCATTGTGCACTCCATTATTCATGCCAACTCAATGCCTCGCTCTTTACTACTGTGTACCAATCTTGTCGTCCAACTGCAAAACACTGGGCCACAACAAGTTTCCGTGTCTCCATTGCACTGCGCATACTACGAAACGCTCCCCAAACTTGGCACTCACCCTCGCAGCCGACTTTTCCGACTTTCCACGACGCTCACGCTAGTGACAGCATTATTTATAGTTCGACGTCGCGCCAAAGCGAATGAGCACATTTCGCCTACGGCTTAGGCCGCCCTCCTAGTGTGGCTGCTCGGTGTCTGCAGGCAGCGAGGGTCTGCAAGCTTCCTGTGTTCGCACCTATGTCACCTTTGCTTGCTTGTCAGAGACAGACTATCGCAAAACATACAACTCACTCCATGAATTGATTGAAACGGCATCTGTTATCAGCAGTCACAACTAGCAACACCAGTAGCAGCTGACTGCACGCAAAGAATAGGAATGTGCAGTGGGATTTACATGAACTCGGCGCAAGGCAGATCTTTCCGACATAGGCTTGAGAATCTTACGGGAACACTTGTACTGTTTCTAAATTAAGTGTAGGCGTGGGAGGAGGGTACTTCCTGCGCACTAATAACAGCACGCTTGTCAATTGTGCATGCTAATCATTCGCTTGTATCTTCCTAGACACATCTGCTGGTTGTGAATTATTCCACTTGCATATCAAGGTGCGCATGTAGGTGTGTTAAAAATTCTGGAGGTACTGGGTATTGATCCCACCCCCCCGAAGACTAATGGTGCTACATACAGCCATATAGACGACACAGACCCTTGCACTACCATTATTCAGCAGACAAACACTACTCTCTATGTATCCGTTAGGGTGTCTTTCAGATTTCGTGCATTCTGTATCGAATCGTAGTTGGCCACAATGAAAGTGGCACGTATAACGTAGAAAATAGAATTCGGACACCGCTCTGAGTAAGACCAACGTGTTGTCCACCCTCTAGACTTCAATGAGGTTAAGCCGCGATACCTAAGACAGATCTGCACTCGATGACACCTCGATAACAGCCGGTCCCCACAGTTACATCTTGCTCTCCTTACGTCAGTATACATCATATCAGTCTGTGACGCTGGCTTAGCAACATCTTGCGTGCCTTTAGGTTCGCCGCGACCAACACTTACCATGCACTGACCACAAAAAAATGGAGGCGCCGCGGCTTGAACCCTGGACCTTCCACATGCCAAGCGAACGCTCTACCAACTGAGCTACGCCCCATGCAGGAGCAAACTGCGCTATTCCCCATTCTTTGCGACTCAGATGCGCACGGACACGATGGTTGGTTGGTTTGTAGCGGTGAAGGGAGCAGAGTACAAAGGCGCGGACCCGTTCATATACACAAAAGTTCCAAGTAGTTTCGATGCTCTGGTATTACAAATGCAAATTCCGTCTGTTTTTAACGTCTTAAATTGAAAGAGCCGTCACAAATTGCTCCGTTTTCACTCCTTGTCGACAATCATACAGCACCTGAGGTAACAAACACATCTCGAGCCCCATTGTGCACTCCATTATTCATGCCAACTCAGTGCCTCGCTCTTTACTACTGTGTACCAATCTTGTCGTCCAACTGCAAAACACTGGGCCACAACAAGTTTCCGCGTCTCCATTGCACTGCGCATACTACGAAACGCTCCCCAAACTTGGCACTTACCCTCGCAGCCGACTTTTCCGACTTTCCACGACGCTCACGCTAGTGACAGCATTATTTATAGTTCGACGTCGCGCCAAAGCGAATGAGCACATTTCGCCTACGGCTTAGGCCGCCCTCCTAGTGTGGCTGCTCGGTGTCTGCAGGCAGCGAGGGTCTGCAAGCTTCCTGTGTTCGCACCTATGTCACCTTTGCTTGCTTGTCAGAGACAGACTATCGCAAAACATACAACTCACTCCATGAATTGATTGAAACGGCATCTGTTATCAGCAGTCACAACTAGCAACACCAGTAGCAGCTGACTGCACGCAAAGAATAGGAATGTGCAGTGGGATTTACGTGAACTCGGCGCAAGGCAGATCTTTCCGACATAGGCTTGAGAATATTACGGGAACACTTGTACTGTTTCTAAATTAAGTGTAGGCGTGGGAGGAGGGTACTTCCTGCGCACTAATAACAGCACGCTTGTCAATTGTGGATGCTAATCATTCGCTTGTATCTTCCTAGACACATCTGCTGGTTGTGAATTATTCCACTTGCATATCAAGGTGCGCATGTAGGTGTGTTAAAAATTCTGGAGGCACTGGGTATTGATCACAGTACCTCTCGCATACTAAGCAAGCGCTCTACCATCTGAGCTACGCCCGCCCACCCGAAGACTAATGGTGCTACATACAGCCATATAGACGACACAGACCCTTGCACTCCCATTATTCAGCAGACAAACACTACTCTCTATGTATCCGTTAGGGTGTCTTTCAGGTATCGTGCATTCTGTATCGAATCGTAGTTGGCCACAATGAAAGTGGCACGTATAACGTAGAAAATAGAATTCGGACACTGCTCTGAGTAAGACCAACGTGTTGTCCACCCTCTAGACTTCAATGAGGTTAAGCCGCGATACCTAAGACAGATCTGCACTCGATGACACCTCGATAACAGCCGGTCCCCACACTTACATCTTGCTCTCCTTACGTCAGTATACATCATATCAGTCTGTGACGCTGGCTTTGCAACATCTTGCGTGCCTTTAGGTTCGCCGCGACCAACACTTACCATGCACTGACCACAAAAAAATAGAGGCGCCGCGGCTTGAACCCTGGACCTTCCACATGCCAAGCGAACGCTCTACCAACTGAGCTACGCCCTATGCAGTAGCAAACTGCGCTATTCCCCATTCTTTGCGACTCAGATGCGCACGGACACGATGGTTGGTTGGTTTGTAGCGGTGAAGGGAGCAGAGTACAATGGCGTGGACCCGTTCATATACACAAAATTTCCAAGTAGTATCGATGCTCTGGTATTATAAATGCAAATTCCGTCTGTTTTTAACGTCTTAAATTGAAAGAGCCGTCACAAATTGCTCCGTTTTCACTCCTTGTCGACAATCATACAGCACCTGAGGTAACAAACACATCTCGAGCCCCATTGTGCACTCCATTATTCATGCCAACTCAGTGCCTCGCTCTTTACTACTGTGTACCAATGTTGTCGTCCAACTGCAAAACACTGGGCCACAACAAGTTTCGGCGTCTCCATTGCACTGCGCATACTACGAAACGCTCCCCAAACTTAGCACTCACCCTCGCAGCCGACTTTTCCGACTTTCCACGACGCTCACGCTAGTGACAGCATTATTTATAGTTCGACGTCGCGCCAAAGCGAATGAGCACATTTCGCCTACGGCTTAGGCCGCCCTCCTAGTGTGGCTGCTCGGTGTCTGCAGGCAGCGAGGGTCTGCAAGCTTCCTGTGTTCGCACCTATGTCACCTTTGCTTGCTTGTCAGAGACAGACTATCGCAAAACATACAACTCACTCCATGAATTGATGGAAACGGCATCTGTTATCAGCAGTCACAACTAGCAACACCAGTAGCAGCTGACTGCACGCAAAGAATAGGAATGTGCAGTGGGATTTACGTGAACTCGGCGCAAGGCAGATCTTTCCGACATAGGCTTGAGAATCTTACGGGAACACTTGTACTGTTTCTAAATTAAGTGTAGGCGTGGGAGGAGGGTACTTCCTGCGCACTAATAACAGCACGCTTGTCAATTGTGGATGCTAATCATTCGCTTGTATCTTCCTAGACACATCTGCTGGTTGTGAATTATTCCACTTGCATATCAAGGTGCGCATGTAGGTGTGTTAAAAATTCTGGAGGCACTGGGTATTGATCACAGTACCTCTCGCATACTAAGCAAGCGCTCTACCATCTGAGCTACGCCCGCCCACCCGAAGACTAATGGTGCTACATACAGCCATATAGACGACACAGACCCTTGCACTCCCATTATTCAGCAGACAAACACTACTCTCTATGTATCCGTTAGGGTGTCTTTCAGGTTTCGTGCATTCTGTATCGAATCGTAGTTGGCCACAATGAAAGTGGCACGTATAACGTAGAAAATAGAATTCGGACACCGCTCTGAGTAAGACCAACGTGTTGTCCACCCTCTAGACTTCAATGAGGTTAAGCCGCGATACCTAAGACAGATCTGCACTCGATGACACCTCGATAACAGCCGGTCCCCACAGTTACATCTTGCTCTCCTTACGTCAGTATACATCATATCAGTCTGTGACGCTGGCTTAGCAACATCTTGCGTGCCTTTAGGTTCGCCGCGACCAACACTTACCATGCACTGACCACAAAAAAATGGAGGCGCCGCGGCTTGAACCCTGGACCTTCCACATGCCAAGCGAACGCTCTACCAACTGAGCTACGCCCCATGCAGGAGCAAACTGCGCTATTCCCCATTCTTTGCGACTCAGATGCGCACGGACACGATGGTTGGTTGGTTTGTAGCGGTGAAGGGAGCAGAGTACAAAGTCGCGGACCAGTTCATATACACAAAAGTTCCAAGTAGTTTCGATGCTCTGGTATTACAAATGCAAATTCCGTCTGTTTTTAACGTCTTAAATTGAAAGAGCCGTCACAAATTGCTCCGTTTTCACTCCTTGTCGACAATCATACAGCACCTGAGGTAACAAACACATCTCGAGCCCCATTGTGCACTCCATTATTCATGCCAACTCAGTGCCTCGCTCTTTACTACTGTGTACCAATCTTGTCGTCCAACTGCAAAACACTGGGCCACAACAAGTTTCCGCGTCTCCATTGCACTGCGCATACTACGAAACGCTCCCCAAACTTGGCACTCACCCTTGCAGCCGACTTTTCCGACTTTCCACGACGCTCACGCTAGTGAAAGCATTATTTATAGTTCGACGTCGCGCCAAAGCGAATGAGCACATTTCGCCTACGGCTTAGGCCGCCCTCCTAGTGTGGCTGCTCGGTGTCTGCAGGCAGCGAGGGTCTGCAAGCTTCCTGTGTTCGCACCTATGTCACCTTTGCTTGCTTGTCAGAGACAGACTATCGCAAAACATACAACTCACTCCATGAATTGATTGAAACGGCATCTGTTATCAGCAGTCACAACTAGCAACACCAGTAGCAGCTGACTGCACGCAAAGAATAGGAATGTGCAGTGGGATTTACGTGAACTCGGCGCAAGGCAGATCTTTCCGACATAGGCTTGAGAATCTTACGGGAACACTTGTACTGTTTCTAAATTAAGTGTAGGCGTGGGAGGAGGGTACTTCCTGCGCACTAATAACAGCACGCTTGTCAATTGTGGATGCTAATCATTCGCTTGTATCTTCCTAGACACATCTGCTGGTTGTGAATTATTCCACTTGCATATCAAGGTGCGCATGTAGGTGTGTTAAAAATTCTGGAGGCACTGGGTATTGATCCCATTACCTCTCGCATACTATGCAAGCGCTCTACCATCTGAGCTACGCCCGCCCACCCGAAGACTAATGGTGCTACATACAGCCATATAGACGACACAGACCCTTGCACTCCCATTATTCAGCAGACAAACACTACTCTCTATGTATCCGTTAGGGTGTCTTTCAGGTTTTGTGCATTCTGTATCGAATCGTAGTTGGCCACAATGAAAGTGGCACGTATAACGTAGAAAATAGAATTCGGACACCGCTCTGAGTAAGACCAACGTGTTGTCCACCCTCTAGACTTCAATGAGGTTAAGCCGCGATACCTAAGACAGATCTGCACTCGATGACACCTCGATAACAGCCGGTCCCCACAGTTACATCTTGCTCTCCTTACGTCAGTATACATCATATCAGTCTGTGACGCTGGCTTTGCAACATCTTGCGTGCCTTTAGGTTCGCCGCGACCAACACTTACCATGCACTGACCACAAAAAAATGGAGGCGCCGCGGCTTGAACCCTGGACCTTCCACATTCCAAGCGAACGCTCTACCAACTGAGCTACGCCCTATGCAGTAGCAAACTGCGCTATTCCCCATTGTTTGCGACTCAGATGCGCACGGACACGATGGTTGGTTGGTTTGTAGCGGTGAAGGGAGCAGAGTACAATGGCGTGGACCCGTTCATATACACAAAATTTCCAAGTAGTATCGATGCTCTGGTATTACAAATGCAAATTCCGTCTGTTTTTAACGTCTTAAATTGAAAGAGCCGTCACAAATTGCTCCGTTTTCACATCTTGTCGACAATCATACAGCACCTGAGGTAACAAACACATCTCGAGCCCCATTGTGCACTCCATTATTCATGCCAACTCAGTGCCTCGCTCTTTACTACTGTGTACCAATGTTGTCGTCCAACTGCAAAACACTGGGCCACAACAAGTTTCGGCGTCTCCATTGCACTGCGCATACTACGAAACGCTCCCCAAACTTGGCACTCACCCTCGCAGCCGACTTTTCCGACTTTCCACGACGCTCACGCTAGTGACAGCATTATTTATAGTTGGACGTCGCGCCAAAGCGAATGAGCACATTTCGCCTACGGCTTAGGCCGCCCTCCTAGTGTGGCTGCTCGGTGTCTGCAGGCAGCGAGGGTCTGCAAGCTTCCTGTGTTCGCACCTATGTCACCTTTGCTTGCTTGTCAGAGACAGACTATCGCAAAACATACAACTCACTCCATGAATTGATTGAAACGGCATCTGTTATCAGCAGTCACAACTAGCAACACCAGTAGCAGCTCACTGCACGCAAAGAATAGGAATGTGCAGTGGGATTTACATGAACTCGGCGCAAGGCAGATCTTTCCGACATAGGTTTGAGAATCTTACGGGAACACTTGTACTGTTTCTAAATTAAGTGTAGGCGTGGGAGGAGGGTACTTCCTGCGCACTAATAACAGCACGCTTGTCAATTGTGGATGCTAATCATTCGCTTGTATCTTCCTAGACACATCTGCTGGTTGTGAATTATTCCACTTGCATATCAAGGTGCGCATGTAGGTGTGTTAAAAATTCTGGAGGCACTGGGTATTGATCCCAGTACTTCTCGCATACTAAGCAAGCGCTCTACCATCTGAGCTACGCCCGCCTCCCCGAAGACTAATGGTGCTACATACAGCCATATAGACGACACAGACCCTTGCACTCCCATTATTCAGCAGACAAACACTACTCTCTATGTATCCGTTAGGGTGTCTTTCAGATTTCGTGCATTCTGTATCGAATCGTAGTTGGCCACAATGAAAGTGGCACGTATAACGTAGAAAATAGAATTCGGACACCGCTCTGAGTAAGACCAACGTGTTGTCCACCCTCTAGACTTCAATGAGGTTAAGCCGCGATACCTAAGACAGATCTGCACTCGATGACACCTCGATAACAGCCGGTCCCCACAGTTACATCTTGCTCTCCTTACGTCAGTATACATCATATCAGTCTGTGACGCTGGCTTAGCAACATCTTGCGTGCCTTTAGGTTCGCCGCGACCAACACTTACCACAAAAAAATGGAGGCGCCGCGGCTTGAACCCTGGACCTTCCACATGCCAAGCGAACGCTCTACCAACTGAGCTACGCCCCATGCAGGAGCAAACTGCGCTATTCCCCATTCTTTGCGACTCAGATGCGCACGGACACGATGGTTGGTTGGTTTGTAGCGGTGAAGGGAGCAGAGTACAAAGGCGCGGACCAGTTCATATACACAAAAGTTCCAAGTAGTTTCGATGCTCTGGTATTACAAATGCAAATTCCGTCTGTTTTTAACGTCTTAAATTGAAAGAGCCGTCACAAATTGCTCCGTTTTCACTCCTTGTCGACAATCATACAGCACCTGAGGTAACAAACACATCTCGAGCTCCATTGTGCACTCCATTATTCATGCCAACTCAGTGCCTCGCTCTTTACTACTGTGTACCAATCTTGTCGTCCAACTGCAAAACACTGGGCCACAACAAGTTTCGGCGTCTCCATTGCACTGCGCATACTACGAAACGCTCCCCAAACTTGGCACTCACCCTCGCAGCCGACTTTTCCGACTTTCCACGACGCTCACGCTAGTGACAGCATTATTTATAGTTGGACGTCGCGCCAAAGCGAATGAGCACATTTCGCCTACGGCTTAGGCCGCCCTCCTAGTGTGGCTGCTCGGTGTCTGCAGGCAGCGAGGGTCTGCAAGCTTCCTGTGTTCGCACCTATGTCACCTTTGCTTGCTTGTCAGAGACAGACTATCGCAAAACATACAATTCACTCTATGAATTGATTGAAACGGCATCTGTTATCAGCAGTCTCAACTAGCAACACCAGTAGCAGCTGACTGCACGCAAAGAATAGGAATGTGCAGTGGGATTTACGTGAACTCGGCGCAAGGCAGATCTTTCCGACATAGGCTTGAGAATCTTACGGGAACACTTGTACTGTTTCTAAATTAAGTGTAGGCGTGGGAGGAGGGTACTTCCTGCGCACTAATAACAGCACGCTTGTCAATTGTGGATGCTAATCATTCGCTTGTATCTTCCTAGACACATCTGCTGGTTGTGAATTATTCCACTTGCATATCAAGGTGCGCATGTAGGTGTGTTAAAAATTCTGGAGGCACTGGGTATTGATCCCATTACCTCTCGCATACTATGCAAGCGCTCTACCATCTGAGCTACGCCCGCCCACCCGAAGACTAATGGTGCTAAATACAGCCATATAGACGACACAGACCCTTGCACTCCCATTATTCAGCAGACAAACACTACTCTCTATGTATCCGTTAGGGAGTCTTTCAGGTTTCGTGCATTCTGTATCGAATCGTAGTTGGCCACAATGAAAATGGCACGTATAACGTAGAAAATAGAATTCGGACACCGCTCTGAGTAAGACCAACGTGTTGTCCACCCTCTAGACTTCAATGAGGTTAAGCCGCGATACCTAAGACAGATCTGCACTCGATGACACCTCGATAACAGCCGGTCCCCACAGTTACATCTTGCTCTCCTTACGTCAGTATACATCATATCAGTCTGTGACGCTGGCTTTGCAACATCTTGCGTGCCTTTAGGTTCGCCGCGACCAACACTTACCATGCACTGACCACAAAAAATGGAGGCGCCGCGACTTGAAACCCGGACCATTCACATGCCAAGCGAACGCTCTACCAACTGAGCTACGCCCCATGCAGGAGCAAACTGCGCTATTCCCCATTGTTTGCGACTGAGATGCGCACGGACACGATGGTTGGTTGGTTTGTAGCGGTGAAGGGAGCAGAGTACAAAGGCGCGGACCCGTTCATATACACAAAAGTTCCAAGTAGTTTCGATGCTCTGGTATTACAAATGCAAATTCCGTCTGTTTTAACGTCTTAAATTGAAAGAGCCGTCACAAATTGCTCCGTTTTCACTCCTTGTCGACAATCATACAGCACCTGAGGTAACAAACACATCTCGAGCCCCATTGTGCACTCCTTTATTCATGCCAACTCAGTGCCTCGCTCTTTACTACTGTGTACCAATCTTGTCGTCCAACTGCAAAACACTGGGCCACAACAAGTTTCCGCGTCTCCATTGCACTGCGCATACTACGAAACGCTCCCCAAACTTGGCACTCACCCTCGCAGCCCACTTTTCCGACTTTCCACGACGCTCACGCTAGTGACAGCATTATTTATAGTTCGACGTCGCGCCAAAGCGAATGAGCACATTTCGCCTACGGCTTAGGCCGCCCTCCTAGTGTGGCTGCTCGGTGTCTGCAGGCAGCGAGGGTCTGCAAGCTTCCTGTGTTCGCACCTATGTCACCTGTGCTTGCTTGTCAGAGACAGACTATCGCAAAACATACAACTCACTCCATGAATTGATTGAAACGGCATCTGTTATCAGCAGTCACAACTAGCAACACCAGTAGCAGCTGACTGCACGCAAAGAATAGGAATGTGCAGTGGGATTTACGTGAACTCGGCGCAAGGCAGATCTTTCCGACATAGGCTTGAGAATCTTACGGGAACACTTGTACTGTTTCTAAATTAAGTGTAGGCGTGGGAGGAGGGTACTTCCTGCGCACAAATAACAGCATGCTTGTCAATTGTGGATGCTAATCATTCGCTTGTATCTTCCTAGACACATCTGCTGGTTGTGAATTATTCCACTTGCATATCAAGGTGCGCATGTAGGTGTGTTAAAAATTCTGGAGGCACTGGGTATTGATCCCAGTACCTCTCGCATAGTAAGCGAGCGATCTACCATCTGAGCTACGCCCACCCACCCGTAGACTAATGGTGCTACATACAGCCATATAGACGAAACAGACCCTTGCACTCCCATTATTCAGCAGACAAACACCACTCTCTATGTATCCGTTAGGGTGTCTTTCAGGTTTCGTGCATTCTGTATCGAATCGTAGTTGGCCACAATGAAAGTGGCACGTATAACGTCGAAAATAGAATTCGGACACCGCTCTGAGTAAGACCAACGTGTTGTCCACCCTCTAGACTTCAATGAGGTTAAGCCGCGATACCTAAGACAGATCTGCACTCGATGACACCTCGATAACAGCCGGTCCCCACAGTTACATCTTGCTCTCCTTACGTCAGTATACATCATATCAGTCTGTGACGCTGGCTTTGCAACATCTTGCGTGCCTTTAGGTTCGCCGCGACCAACACTTACCATGCACTGACCACAAAAAACTGGAGGCGCCGCGGCTTGAACCCTGGACCTTCCACATTCCAAGCGAACGCTCTACCAACTGAGCTACGCCCCATGCAGGAGCAAACTGCGCTATTCCCCATTCTTTGCGACTCAGATGCGCACGGACACGATGGTTGGTTGGTTTGTAGCGGTGAAGGGAGCAGAGTACAAAGGCGCGGACCCGTTCATATACACAAAAGTTCCAAGTAGTTTCGATGCTCTGGTATTACAAATGCAAATTCCGTCTGTTTTTAACGTCTTAAATTGAAAGAGCCGTCACAAATTGCTCCGTTTTCACTCCTTGTCGACAATCATACAGCACCTGAGGTAACAAACACATCTCGAGCCCCATTGTGCACTCCATTATTCATGCCAACTCAATGCCTCGCTCTTTACTACTGTGTACCAATCTTGTCGTCCAACTGCAAAACACTGGGCCACAACAAGTTTCCGTGTCTCCATTGCACTGCGCATACTACGAAACGCTCCCCAAACTTGGCACTCACCCTCGCAGCCCACTTTTCCGACTTTCCACGACGCTCACGCTAGTGACAGCATTATTTATAGTTCGACGTCGCGCCAAAGCGAATGAGCACATTTCGCCTACGGCTTAGGCCGCCCTCCTAGTGTGGCTGCTCGGTGTCTGCAGGCAGCGAGGGTCTGCAAGCTTCCTGTGTTCGCACCTATGTCACCTGTGCTTGCTTGTCAGAGACAGACTATCGCAAAACATACAACTCACTCCATGAATTGATTGAAACGGCATCTGTTATCAGCAGTCACAACTAGCAACACCAGTAGCAGCTGACTGCACGCAAAGAATAGGAATGTGCAGTGGGATTTACGTGAACTCGGCGCAAGGCAGATCTTTCCGACATAGGCTTGAGAATCTTACGGGAACACTTGTACTGTTTCTAAATTAAGTGTAGGCGTGGGAGGAGGGTACTTCCTGCGCACTAATAACAGCACGCTTGTCAATTGTGGATGCTAATCATTCGCTTGTATCTTCCTAGACACATCTGCTGGTTGTGAATTATTCCACTTGCATATCAAGGTGCGCATGTAGGTGTGTTAAAAATTCTGGAGGCACTGGGTATTGATCCCAGTACCTCTCGCATACTAAGCGAGCGATCTACCATCTGAGCTACGCCCACCCACCCGTAGACTAATGGTGCTACATACAGCCATATAGACGAAACAGACCCTTGCACTCCCATTATTTAGCAGACAAACACCACTCTCTATGTATCCGTTAGGGTGTCTTTCAGGTTTCGTGCATTCTGTATCGAATCGTAGTTGGCCACAATGAAAGTGGCACGTATAACGTCGAAAATAGAATTCGGACAGCGCTCTGAGTAAGACCAACGTGTTGTCCACCCTCTATACTTCAATGAGGTTAAGCCGCGATACCTAAGACAGATCTGCACTCGATGACACCTCGATAACAGCCGGTCCCCACACTTACATCTTGCTCTCCTTACGTCAGTATACATCATATCAGTCTGTGACGCTGGCTTTGCAACATCTTGCGTGCCTTTAGGTTCGCCGCGACCAACACTTACCATGCACTGACCACAAAAAATGGAGGCGCCGCGACTTGAACCCTGGACCTTTCACATGCCAAGCGAACGCTCTACCAACTGAGCTACGCCCCATGCACGAGCAGACTGCGCTATTCCCCATTCTTTGCGACTCAGATGCGCACGGACACGATGGTTGGTTGGTTTGTAGCGGTGAAGGGAGCAGAGTACAAAGTCGCGGACCCGTTCATATACACAAAAGTTCCAAGTAGTTTCGATGCTCTGGTATTACAAATGCAAATTCCGACTGTTTTTAACGTCTTAAATTGAAAGAGCCGTCACAAATTGCTCCGTTTTCACTCCTTGTCGACAATCATACAGCACCTGAGGTAACAAACACATCTCGAGCCCCATTGTGCACTCCATTATTCATGCCAACTCAGTGCCTCGCTCTTTACTACTGTGTACCAATGTTGTCGTCCAACTGCAAAACACTGGGCCACAACAAGTTTCGGCGTCTCCATTGCACTGCGCATACTACGAAACGCTCCCCAAACTTGGCACTCACCCTCGCAGCCGACTTTTCCGACTTTCCACGACGCTCACGCTAGTGACAGCATTATTTATAGTTCGACGTCGCGCCAAAGCGAATGAGCACATTTCGCCTACGGCTTAGGCCGCCCTCCTAGTGTGGCTGCTCGGTGTCTGCAGGCAGCGAGGGTCTGCAAGCTTCCTGTGTTCGCACCTATGTCACCTTTGCTTGCTTGTCAGAGACAGACTATCGCAAAACATACAACTCACTCCATGAATTGATTGAAACGGCATCTGTTATCAGCAGTCACAACTAGCAACACCAGTAGCAGCTGACTGCACGCAAAGAATAGGAATGTGCAGTGGGATTTACGTGAACTCGGCGCAAGGCAGATCTTTCCGACATAGGCTTGAGAATCTTACGGGAACACTTGTACTGTTTCTAAATTAAGTGTAGGCGAGGGAGGAGGGTACTTCCTGCGCACTAATAACAGCACGCTTGTCAATTGTGGATGCTAATCATTCGCTTGTATCTTCCTAGACACATCTGCTGGTTGTGAATTATTCCACTTGCATATCAAGGTGCGCATGTAGGTGTGTTAAAAATTCTGGAGGCACTGGGTATTGATCCCAGTACCTCTCGCATACTAAGCGAGCGATCTACCATCTGAGCTACGCCCGCCCACCCGAAGACTAATGGTGCTACATACAGCCATATAGACGACACAGACCCTTGCACTCCCATTATTCAGCAGACAAACACTACTCTCTATGTATCCGTTAGGGTGTCTTTCAGGTTTCGTGCATTCTGTATCGAATCGTAGTTGGCCACAATGAAAGTGGCACGTATAACGTAGAAAATAGAATTCGGACACCGCTCTGAGTAAGACCAACGTGTTGTCCACCCTCTAGACTTCAATGAGGTTAAGCCGCGATACCTAAGACAGATCTGCACTCGATGACACCTCGATAACAGCCGGTCCCCACAGTTACATCTTGCTCTCCTTACGTCAGTATACATCATATCAGTCTGTGACGCTGGCTTTGCAACATCTTGCGTGCCTTTAGGTTCGCCGCGACCAACACTTACCATGCACTGACCACAAAAAACTGGAGGCGCCGCGGCTTGAACCCTGGACCTTCCACATTCCAAGCGAACGCTCTACCAACTGAGCTACGCCCCATGCAGGAGCAAACTGCGCTATTCCCCATTCTTTGCGACTCAGATGCGCACGGACACGATGGTTGGTTGGTTTGTAGCGGTGAAGGGAGCAGAGTACAAAGGCGCGGACCCGTTCATATACACACAAGTTCCAAGTAGTTTCGATGCTCTGGTATTACAAATGCAAATTCCGTCTGTTTTTAACGTCTTAAATTGAAAGAGCCGTCACAAATTGCTCCGTTTTCACTCCTTGTCGACAATCATACAGCACCTGAGGTAACAAACACATCTCGAGCCCCATTGTGCACTCCATTATTCATGCCAACTCAGTGCCTCGCTCTTTACTACTGTGTACCAATGTTGTCGTCCAACTGCAAAACACTGGGCCACAACAAGTTTCCGCGTCTCCATTGCACTGCGCATACTACGAAACGCTCCCCAAACTTGGCACTCACCCTCGCAGCCGACTTTTCCGACTTTCCACGACGCTCACGCTAGTGACAGCATTATTTATAGTTCGACGTCGCGCCAAAGCGAATGAGCACATTTCGCCTACGGCTTAGGCCGCCCTCCTAGTGTGGCTGCTCGGTGTCTGCAGGCAGCGAGGGTCTGCAAGCTTCCTGTGTTCGCACCTATGTCACCTGTGCTTGCTTGTCGGAGACAGACTATCGCAAAACATACAACTCACTCCATGAATTGATTGAAACGGCATCTGTTATCAGCAGTCACAACTAGCAACACCAGTAGCAGCTGACTGAACGCAAAGAATAGGAATGTGCAGTGGGATTTACGTGAACTCGGCGCAAGGCAGATCTTTCCGACATAGGCTTGAGAATCTTACGGGAACACTTGTACTGTTTCTAAATTAAGTGTAGGCGTGGGAGGAGGGTACTTCCTGCGCACTAATAACAGCACGCTTGTCAATTGTGGATGCTAATCATTCGCTTGTATCTTCCTAGACACATCTGCTGGTTGTGAATTATTCCACTTGCATATCAAGGTGCGCATGTAGGTGTGTTAAAAATTCTGGAGGCACTGGGTATTGATCCCAGTACCTCGATGACACCTCGATAACAGCCGGTCCCCACAGTTACATCTTGCTCTCCTTACGTCAGTATACATCATATCAGTCTGTGACGCTGGCTTTGCAACATCTTGCGTGCCTTTAGGTTCGCCGCGACCAACACTTACCATGCACTGACCACAAAAAAAAGGAGGCGCCGCGGCTTGAACCCTGGACCTTCGAAATGCCAAGCGAACGCTCTACCAACTGAGCTACGCCCCATGCAGGAGCAAACTGCGCTATTCCCCATTCTTTGCCACTCAGATGCGCACGGACACTTTGGTTGGTTGGTTTGTAGCGGTGAAGGGAGCAGAGTACAAAGGCGCGGACCCGTTCATATACACAAAAGTTCCAAGTAGTATCGATGCTCTGGTATTACAAATGCAAATTCCGTCTGTTTTTAACGTCTTAAATTGAAAGAGCCGTCACAAATTGCTCCGTTTTCACTCCTTGTCGACAATCATACAGCACCTGAGGTTACAAACACATCTCGAGCCCCATTGTGCACTCCATTATTCATGCCAACTCAGTGCCTCGCTCTTTACTACTGTCTACCAATGTTGTCGTCCAACTGCAAAACACTGGGCCACAACAAGTTACGTCGTCTCCATTGCACTGCGCATACTACGAAGCGCTCCCCAAACTTGGCACTCACCCTCGCAGCCGACTTTTCCGACTTTCCACGACGCTCACGCTAGTGACAGCATTATTTATAGTTCGACGTCGCGCCAAAGCGAATGAGCACATTTCGCCTACGGCTTAGGCCACCCTCCTAGTGTGGCTGCTCGGTGTCTGCAGGCAGCGAGGGTCTGCAAGCTTCCTGTGTTCGCACCTATGTCACCTTTGCTTGCTTGTCAGAGACAGACTATCGCAAAACATACAACTCACTCCATGAATTGATTGAAACGGCATCTGTTATCAGCAGTCACAACTAGCAACACCAGTAGCAGCTGACTGCACGCAAAGAATAGGAATGAGCAGTGGGATTTACGTGAACTCGGCGCAAGGCAGATCTTTCCGACATAGGCTTGAGAATCTTACGGGAACACTTGTACTGTTTCTAAATAAAGTGTAGGCGTGGGAGGAGGGTACTTCCTGCGCACTAATAACAGCACGCTTGTCAATTGTGGATGCTAATCATTCGCTTGTATCTTCCTAGACACATCTGCTGGTTGTGAATTATTCCACTTGCATATCAAGGTGCGCATGTAGGTGTGTTAAAAATTCTGGAGGCACTGGGTATTGATCCCAGTACCTCTCGCACACTAAGCGAGCGATCTACCATCTGAGCTACGCCCGCCCACCCGAAGACTAATGGTGCTACATACAGCCATATAGACGACACAGACCCTTGCACTCCCATTATTCAGCAGACAAACACTACTCTCTATGTATCCGTTAGGGTGTCTTTCAGGTTTCGTGCATTCTGTATCGAATCGTAGTTGGCCACAATGAAAGTGGCACGTATAACGTAGAAAATAGAATTCGGACACCGCTCTGAGTAAGACCAACGTGTTGTCCACCCTCTAGACTTCAATGAGGTTAAGCCGCGATACCTAAGACAGATCTGCACTCGATGACACCTCGATAACAGCCGGTCCCCACAGTTACATCTTGCTCTCCTTACGTCAGTATACATCATATCAGTCTGTGACGCTGGCTTTGCAACATCTTGCGTGCCTTTAGGTTCGCCGCGACCAACACTTACCATGCACTGACCACAAAAAAATGGAGGCGCCGCGGCTTGAACCCTGGACCTTCCACATGCCAAGCGAACGCTCTACCAACTGAGCTACGCCCCATGCAGGAGCAAACTGCGCTATTCCCCATTCTTTGCCACTCAGATGCGCACGGACACGATGGTTGGTTGGTTTGTAGCGGTGAAGGGAGCAGAGTACAAAGGCGCGGACCCGTTCATATACACAAAAGTTCCAAGTAGTATCGATGCTCTGGTATTACAAATGCAAATTCCGTCTGTTTTTAACGTCTTAAATTGAAAGAGCCGTCACAAATTGCTCCGTTTTCACTCCTTGTCGACAATCATACAGCACCTGAGGTAACAAACACATCTCGAGCCCCATTGTGCACTCCATTATTCATGCCAACTCAGTGCCTCGCTCTTTACTACTGTGTACCAATGTTGTCGTCCAACTGCAAAACACTGGGCCACAACAAGTTTCGGCGTCTCCATTGCACTGCGCATACTACGAAACGCTCCCCAAACTTGGCACTCACCCTCGCAGCCGACTTTTCCGACTTTCCACGACGCTCACGCTAGTGACAGCATTATTTATAGTTCGACGTCGCGCCAAAGCGAATGAGCACATTTCGCCTACGGCTTAGGCCGCCCTCCTAGTGTGGCTGCTCGGTGTCTGCAGGCAGCGAGGGTCTGCAAGCTTCCTGTGTTCGCACCTATGTCACCTTTGCTTGCTTGTCAGAGACAGACTATCGCAAAACATACAACTCACTCCATGAATTGATTGAAACGGCATCTGTTATCAGCAGTCACAACTAGCAACACCAGTAGCAGCTGACTGCACGCAAAGAATAGGAATGTGCAGTGGGATTTACGTAAACTCGGCGCAAGGCAGATCTTTCCGACATAGGCTTGAGAATCTTACGGGAACACTTGTACTGTTTCTAAATTAAGTGTAGGCGTGGGAGGAGGGTACTTCCTGCGCACTAATAACAGCACGCTTGTCAATTGTGGATGCTAATCATTCGCTTGTATCTTCCTAGACACATCTGCTGGTTGTGAATTATTCCACTTGCATATCAAGGTGCGCATGTAGGTGTGTTAAAAATTCTGGAGGCACTGGGTATTGATCCCAGTACCTCTCGCACACTAAGCGAGCGATCTACCATCTGAGCTACGCCCGCCCACCCGAAGACTAATGGTGCTACATACAGCCATATAGACGACACAGACCCTTGCACTCCCATTATTCAGCAGACAAACACTACTCTCTATGTATCCGTTAGGGTGTCTTTCAGGTTTCGTGCATTCTGTATCGAATCGTAGTTGGCCACAATGAAAGTGGCACGTATAACGTAGAAAATAGAATTCGGACACCGCTCTGAGTAAGACCAACGTGTTGTCCACCCTCTAGACTTCAATGAGGTTAAGCCGCGATACCTAAGACAGATCTGCACTCGATGACACCTCGATAACAGCCGGTCCCCACAGTTACATCTTGCTCTCCTTACGTCAGTATACATCATATCAGTCTGTGACGCTGGCTTTGCAACATCTTGCGTGCCTTTAGGTTCGCCGCGACCAACACTTACCATGCACTGACCACAAAAAAATGGAGGCGCCGCGGCTTTAACCCTGGACCTTCCACATGCCAAGCGAACGCTCTACCAACTGAGCTACGCCCCATGCAGGAGCAAACTGCGCTATTCCCCATTCTTTCCCACTCAGATGCGCACGGACACGATGGTTGGTTGGTTTGTAGCGGTGAAGGGAGCAGAGTACAAAGGCGCGGACCCGTTCATATACACAAAAGTTCCAAGTAGTATCGATGCTCTGGTATTACAAATGCAAATTCCGTCTGTTTTTAACGTCTTAAATTGAAAGAGCCGTCACAAATTGCTCCGTTTTCACTCCTTGCCGACAATCATACAGCACCTGAGGTAACAAACACATCTCGAGCCCCATTGTGCACTCCATTACTCATGCCAACTCAGTGCCTCGCTCTTTACTACTGTGTACCAGTGTTGTCGTCCAACTGCAAAACACTGGGCCACAACAAGTTTCGGCGTCTCCATTGCACTGCGCATACTACGAAACGCTCCCCAAACTTGGCACTCACCCTCGCAGCCGACTTTTCCGACTTTCCACGACGCTCACGCTAGTGACAGCATTATTTATAGTTCGACGTCGCGCCAAAGCGAATGAGCACATTTCGCCTACGGCTTAGGCCGCCTTCCTAGTGTGGCTGCTCGGTGTCTGCAGGCAGCGAGGGTCTGCAAGCTTCCTGTGTTCGCACCTATGTCACCTTTGCTTGCTTGTCAGAGACAGACTATCGCAAAACATACAACTCACTCCATGAATTGATTGAAACGGCATCTGTTATCAGCAGTCACAACTAGCAGCACCAGTAGCAGCTGACTGCACGCAAAGAATAGGAATGTGCAGTGGGATTTACGTGAACTCGGCGCAAGGTAGATCTTTCCGACATAGGCTTGAGAATCTTACGGGAACACTTGTACTGTTTCTAAATTAAGTGTAGGCGTGGGAGGAGGGTACTTCCTGCGCACTAATAACAGCACGCTTGTCAATTGTGGATGCTAATCATTCGCTTGTATCTTCCTAGACACATCTGCTGGTTGTGAATTATTCCACTTGCATATCAAGGTGCGCATGTAGGTGTGTTAAAAATTCTGGAGGCACTGAGTATTGATCGCAGTACCTCTCGCATACTAAGCGAGCGATCTACCATCTGAGCTACGCCCGCCCACCCGTAGACTAATGGTGCTACATACAGCCATATAGACGAAACAGACACTTGCACTCCCATTATTCAGCAGACAAACACTACTCTCTATGTATCCGTTAGGGTGTCTTTCAGGTTTCGTGCATTCTGTATCGAATCGTAGTTGGCCACAATGAAAGTGGCACGTATAACGTCGAAAATAGAATTCGGACACCGCTCTGAGTAAGACCAACGTATTGTCCACCCTCTATACTTCAATGAGGTTAAGCCGCGATACCTAAGACAGATCTGCACTCGATGACACCTCGATAACAGCCGGTCCCCACACTTACATCTTGCTCTCCTTACGTCAGTATACATCATATCAGTCTGTGACGCTGGCTTTGCAACATCTTGCGTGCCTTTAGGTTCGCCGCGACCAACACTTACCATGCACTGACCACAAAAAATGGAGGCGCCGCGGCTTGAACCCCGGTCCTTTCACATGCCAAGCGAACGCTCTACCAACTGAGCTACGCCCCATGCACGAGAAAACTGCGCTATTCCCCATTCTTTGCGACTCAGATGCGCACGGACACGATGGTTGGTTGGTTTGTAGCGGTGAAGGGAGCAGAGTACAAAGTCGCGGACCCGTTCATATACACAAAAGTTCCAAGTAGTTTCGATGCTCTGGTATTACAAATGCAAATTCCTTCTGTTTTTAACGTCTTAAATTGAAAGAGCCGTCACAAATTGCTCCGTTTTCACTCCTTGTCGACAATCATACAGCACCTGAGGTAACAAACACATCTCGAGCCCCATTGTGCACTCCATTATTCATGCCAACTCAGTGCCTCGCTCTTTACTACTGTGTACCAATCTTGTCGTCCAACTGCAAAACACTGGGCCACAACAAGTTTCCGCGTCTCCATTGCACTGCGCATACTACGAAACGCTCCCCAAACTTGGCACTCACCCTCGCAGCCGACTTTTCCGACTTTCCACGAGGCTCACGCTAGTGACAGCATTATTTATAGTTCGACGTCGCGCCAAAGCGAATGAGCACATTTCGCCTACGGCTTAGGCCGCCCTCCTAGTGTGGCTGCTCGGTGTCTGCAGGCAGCGAGGGTCTGCAAGCTTCCTGTGTTCGCACCTATGTCACCTTTGCTTGCTTGTCAGAGACAGACTATCGCAAAACATACAACTCACTCCATGAATTGATTGAAACGGCATCTGTTATCAGCAGTCACAACTAGCAACACCAGTAGCAGCTGACTGCACGCAAAGAATAGGAATGTGCAGTGGGATTTACGTGAACTCGGCGCAAGGCAGATCTTTCCGACATAGGCTTGAGAATCTTACGGGAACACTTGTACTGTTTCTAAATGAAGTGTAGGCGTGGGAGGAGGGTACTTCCTGCGCACTAATAACAGCACGCTTGTCAATTGTGGATGCTAATCATTCGCTTGTATCTTCCTAGACACATCTGCTGGTTGTGAATTATTCCACTTGCATATCAAGGTGCGCATGTAGGTGTGTTAAAAATTCTGGAGGCACTGGGTATTGATCCCAGTACCTCTCGCATACTAAGCGAGCGATCTACCATCTGAGCTACGCCCGCCCACCCGTAGACTAATGGTGCTACATACAGAAATATAGACGAAACAGACCCTTGCACTCCCATTATTCAGCAGACAAACACTACTCTCTATGTATCCGTTAGGGTGTCTTTCAGGTTTCGTGCATTCTGTATCGAATCGTAGTTGGCCACAATGAAAGTGGCACGTATAACGTCGAAAATAGAATTCGGACACCGCTCTGAGTAAGACCAACGTGTTGTCCACCCTCTATACTTAAATGAGGTTAAGCCGCGATACCTAAGACAGATCTGCACTCGATGACACCTCGATAACAGCCGGTCCCCACACTTACATCTTGCTATCCTTACGTCAGTATACATCATATCAGTCTGTGACGCTGGCTTTGCAACATCTTGCGTGCCTTTAGGTTCGCCGCGACCAACACTTACCATGCACTGACCACAAAAAATGGAGGCGCCGCGACTTGAACCCCGGTCCTTTCACATGCCAAGCGAAAGCTCTAACAAATGAGCTACGCCCCATGCACGAGCAAACTGCGCTATTCCCCATTCTTTGCGACTCAGATGCGCACGGACACGATGGTTGGTTGGTTTGTAGCGGTGAAGGGAGCAGAGTACAAAGGCGCGGACCCGTTCATATACACAAAAGTTCCAAGTAGTTTCGATGCTCTGGTATTACAAATGCAAATTCCGTCTGTTTTTAACGTCTTAAATTGAAAGAGCCGTCACAAATTGCTCCGTTTTCACTCCTTGTCGACAATCATACAGCACCTGAGGTAACAAACACATCTCGAGCCCCATTGTGCACTCCATTATTAATGCCAACTCAGTGCCTCGCTCTTTACTACTGTGTTCCAATGTTGTCGTCCAACTGCAAAACACTGGGCCACAACAAGTTTCGGCGTCTCCATTGCCCTGCGCATACTACGAAACGCTCCCCAAACTTGGCACTCACCCTCGCAGCCGACTTTTCCGACTTTCCACGACGCTCACGCTAGTGACAGCATTATTTATAGTTCGACGTCGCGCCAAAGCGAATGAGCACATTTCGCCTACGGCTTAGGCCGCCCTCCTAGTGTGGCTGCTCGGTGTCTGCAGGCAGCGAGGGTCTGCAAGCTTCCTGTGTTCGCACCTATGTCACCTTTGCTTGCTTGTCAGAGACAGACTATCGCAAAACATACAACTCACTCCATGAATTGATTGAAACGGCATCTGTTATCAGCAGTCACAACTAGCAACACCAGTAGCAGCTGACTGCACGCAAAGAATAGGAATGTGCAGTGGGATTTACGTGAACTCGGCGCAAGGCAGATCTTTCCGACATAGGCTTGAGAATCTTACGGGAACACTTGTACTGTTTCTAAATGAAGTGTAGGCGTGGGAGGAGGGTACTTCCTGCGCACTAATAACAGCACGCTTGTCAATTGTGGATGCTAATCATTCGCTTGTATCTTCCTAGACACATCTGCTGGTTGTGAATTATTCCACTTGCATATCAAGGTGCGCATGTAGGTGTGTTAAAAATTCTGGAGGCACTGGGTATTGATCCCAGTACCTCTCGCATACTAAGCGAGCGATCTACCATCTGAGCTACGCACGCCCACCCGTATACTAATGGTGCTACATACAGCCATATAGACGAAACAGACCCTTGCACTCCCATTATTCAGCAGACAAACACTACTCTCTATGTATCCGTTAGGGTGTCTTTCAGGTTTCGTGCATTCTGTATCGAATCGTAGTTGGCCACAATGAAAGTGGCACGTATAACGTCGAAAATAGAATTCGGACACCGCTCTGAGTAAGACCAACGTGTTTTCCACCCTCTATACTTCAATGAGGTTAAGCCGCGATACCTAAGACAGATCTGCACTCGATGACACCTCGATAACAGCCGGTCCCCACACTTACATCTTGCTCTCCTTACGTCAGTATACATCATATCAGTCTGTGACGCTGGCTTTGCAACATCTTGCGTGCCTTTAGGTTCACCGCGACCAACACTTACCATGCACTGACCACAAAAAATGGAGGCGCCGCGACTTGAACCCCGGACCTTTCACATGCCAAGCGAAAGCTCTAACAAATGAGCTACGCCCCATGCACGAGCAAACTGCGCTATTCCCCATTGTTTGCGACTCAGATGCGCACGGACACGATGGTTGGTTGGTTTGTAGCGGTGAAGGGAGCAGAGTACAAAGGCGCGGACCCGTTCATATACACAAAAGTTCCAAGTAGTATCGATGCTCTGGTATTACAAATGCAAATTCCGTCTGTTTTTAACGTCTTAAATTGAAAGAGCCGTCACAAATTGCTCCGTTTTCACTCCTTGTCGACAATCATACAGCACCTGAGGTAACAAACACATCTCGAGCCCCATTGTGCACTCCATTATTCATGCCAACTCAGTGCCTCGCTCTTTACTACTGTGTACCAATGTTGTCGTCCAACTGCAAAACACTGGGCCACAACAAGTTACGGCGTCTCCATTGCACTGCGCATACTACGAAACGCTCCCCAAACTTGGCACTCACCCTCGCAGCCGACTTTTCCGACTTTCCACGACGCTCACGCTAGTGACAGCATTATTTATAGTTCGACGTCGCGCCAAAGCGAATGAGCACATTTCGCCTACGGCTTAGGCCGCCCTCCTAGTGTGGCTGCTCGGTGTCTGCAGGCAGCGAGGGTCTACAAGCTTCCTGTGTTCGCACCTATGTCACCTTTGCTTGCTTGTCAGAGACAGACTATCGCAAAACATACAACTCACTCCATGAATTGATTGAAACGGCATCTGTTATCAGCAGTCACAACTAGCAACACCAGTAGCAGCTGACTGCACGCAAAGAATAGGAATGTGCAGTGGGATTTACGTGACCTCGGCGCAAGGCAGATCTTTCCGACATAGGCTTGAGAATCTTACGGGAACACTTGTACTGTTTCTAAATTAAGTGTAGGCGTGGGAGGAGGGTACTTCCTGCGCACTAATAACAGCACGCTTGTCAATTGTGGATGCTAATCATTCGCTTGTATCTTCCTAGACACATCTGCTGGTTGTGAATTATTCCACTTGCATATCAAGGTGCGCATGTAGGTGTGTTAAAAATTCTGGAGGCACTGGGTATTGATCCCAGTACCTCTCGCATACTAAGCGAGCGATCTACCATCTGAGCTACGCCCGCCCACCCGTAGGCTAATGGTGCTACATACAGCCATATAGACGAAACAGACCCTTGCACTCCCATTATTCAGCAGACAAACACTACTCTCTATGTATCCGTTAGGGTGTCTTTCAGGTTTCGTGCATTCTGTATCGAATCGTAGTTGCCAAAATGAAAGTGGCACGTATAACGTCGAAAATAGAATTCGGACACCGCTCTGAGTAAGACCAACGTGTTGTCCACCCTCTATACTTCAATAAGGTTAAGCCGCGATACCTAAGACAGATCTGCACTCGATGACACCTCGATAACAGCCGGTCCCCACACTTACATCTTGCTCTCCTTACGTCAGTATACATCATATCAGTCTGTGACGCTGGCTTTGCAACATCTTGCGTGCCTTTAGGTTCGCCGCGACCAACACTTACCATGCACTGACCACAAAAAATGGAGGCGCCGCGACTTGAACCCCGGACCTTTCACATGCCAAGCGAACGCTCTACCAACTGAGCTACGCCCCATGCACGAGCAAACTGCGCTATTCCCCATTCTTTGCGACTCAGATGCGCACGGACACGATGGTTGGTTGGTTTGTAGCGGTGAAGGGAGCAGAGTACAAAGGCGCGGACCCGTTCATATACACAAAAGTTCCAAGTAGTTTCGATGCTCTGGTATTACAGATGCAAATTCCGTCTGTTTTTAACGTCTTAAATTGAAAGAGCCGTCACAAATTGCTCCGTTTTCACTCCTTGTCGACAATCATACAGCACCTGAGGTAACAAACACATCTCGAGCCCCATTGTGCACTCCATTATTCATGCCAACTCAGTGCCTCGCTCTTTACTACTGTGTACCAATGTTGTCGTCCAACTGCAAAACACTGGGCCACAACAAGTTTCGGCGTCTCCATTGCACTGCGCATACTACGAAACGCTCCCCAAACTTGGCACTCACCCTCGCAGCCGACTTTTCCGACTTTCCACGACGCTCACGCTAGTGACAGCATTATTTATAGTTCGACGTCGCGCCAAAGCGAATGAGCACATTTCGCCTACGGCTTAGGCCGCCCTCCTAGTGTGGCTGCTCGGTGTCTGCAGGCAGCGAGGGTCTGCAAGCTTCCTGTGTTCGCACCTATGTCACCTTTGCTTGCTTGTCAGAGACAGACTATCGCAAAACATACAACTCACTCCATGAATTGATTGAAACGGCATCTGTTATCAGCAGTCACAACTAGCAACACCAGTAGCAGCTGACTGCACACAAAGAATAGGAATGTGCAGTGGGATTTACGTGAACTCGGCGCAAGGCAGATCTTTCCGACATAGGCTTGAGAATCTTACGGGAACACTTGTACTGTTTCTAAATTAAGTGTAGGCGTGGGAGGAGGGTACTTCCTGCGCACTAATAACAGCACGCTTGTCAATTGTGGATGCTAATCATTCGCTTGTATCTTCCTAGACACATCTGCTGGTTGTGAATTATTCCACTTGCATATCAAGGTGCGCATGTAGGTGTGTTAAAAATGCTGGAGGCACTGGGTATTGATCCCAGTACCTCTCGCATACTAAGCGAGCGATCTACCATCTGAGCTACGCCCGCCCACCCGTAGACTAATGGTGCTACATACAGCCATATAGACGAAACAGACCCTTGCACTCCCATTATTCAGCAGACAAACACTACTCTCTATGTATCCGTTAGGGTGTCTTTCAGGTTTCGTGCATTCTGTATCGAATCGTAGTTGGCCACAATGAAAGTGGCACGTATAACGTCGAAAATAGAATTCGGACACCGCTCTGAGTAAGACCAACGTGTTGTCCACCCTCTATACTTCAATGAGGTTTAGCCGCGATACCTAAGACAGATCTGCACTCGATGACACCTCGATATCAGCCGGTCCCCACACTTACATCTTGCTCTCCTTACGTCAGTATACATCATATCAGTCTGTGACGCTGGCTTTGCAACATCTTGCGTGCCTTTAGGTTCGCCGCGACCAACACTTACCATGCACTGACCACAAAAAATGGAGGCGCCGCGGCTTGAACCCTGGACCTTTCACATGCGAAGCGAACGCTCTACCAACTGAGCTACGCCCCATGCACGAGCAAACTGCGCTATTCCCCATTCTTTGCGACTCAGATGCGCACGGACACGATGGTTGGTTGGTTTGTAGCGGTGAAGGGAGCAGAGTACAAAGGCGCGGACCCGTTCATATACACAAAAGTTCCAAGTAGTTTCGATGCTCTGGTATTACAGATGCAAATTCCGTCTGCTTTTAACGTCTTAAATTGAAAGAGCCGTCACAAATTGCTCCGTTTTCACTCTTTGTCGACAATCATACAGCACCTGAGGTAACAAACACATCTCGAGCCCCATTGTGCACTCCATTATTCATGCCAACTCAGTGCCTCGCTCTTTACTACTGTGTACCAATCTTGTCGTCCAACTGCAAAACACTGGGCCACAACAAGTTTCGGCGTCTCCATTGCCCTGCGCATACTACGAAACGCTCCCCAAACTTGGCACTCACCCTCGCAGCCGACTTTTCCGACTTTCCACGACGCTCACGCTAGTGACAGCATTATTTATAGTTCGACGTCGCGCCAAAGCGAATGAGCACATTTCGCCTACAGCTAAGGCCGCCCTCCTCGTGTGGCTGCTCGGTGTCTGCAGGCAGCGAGGGTCTGCAAGCATCCTGTGTTCGCACCTATGTCAACTGTGCTTGCTTGTCAGAGACAGACTATCGCAAAACATACAACTCACTCCATGAATTGATTGCTACGGCATCTGTTATCAGCAGTCACAACTAGCAACACCAGTAGCAGCTGACTGCACGCAAAGAATAGGAATGTGCAGTGGGATTTACGTGAACTCTGCGCAAGGCAGATCTTTCCGACATAGGCTTGAGAATCTTACGGGAACACTTGTACTGTTTCTAAATTAAGTGTAGGCGTGGGAGGAGGGTACTTCCTGTGCACTAATAACAGCACGCTTGTCAATTGTGGATGCTAATCATTCGCTTGTATCTTCCTAGACACATGTGCTGGCTGTGAATTATTCCACTTGCATATCAAGGTGCTCATGTAGGTGTGTTAAAAATTCTGGAGGTTCTGGGTATTGATCCCAGTCCCTCTCGCATACTAAGCGAGCGCTCTACCATCTGAGCTACGCCCGCACACCCGAAGACTAATGGTGCTACATACAGCCATATAGACGACACAGACCCTTGCACTCCCATTATTCATCAGACAAACACTACTCTCTATGTATCCGTTAGGGTGTCTTTCAGGTTTCGTGCATTCTGTATCGAATCGTAGTTGGCCACAATGAAAGTGGCACGTATAACGTCGAAAATAGAATTCGGACACCGCTCTGAGTAAGACCAACGTGTTGTCCACCCTCTAGACTTCAATGAGGTTAAGCCGCGATACCTAAGACAGATCTGCACTCGATGACACCTCGATAACAGCCGGTCCCCATACTCACATCTTGCTCTCCATACGTCAGTATACATCATATCAGTCTGTGACGCTGGCTTTGCAACATCTTGCGTGCCTTTAGGTTCGCCGCTACCAACACTTACCATGCACTGACCACAAAAAATGGAGGCGCCGCGGCTTGAACCCTGGACCTTCCACATGCCAAGCGAACGCTCTACCAACTGAGCTACGCCCCATGCACGAGCAAACAGCGCTATTCCCCATTCTTTGCGACTCAGATGCGCACGGACACGATGGTTGGATGGTTTGTAGCGGTGAAGGGAGCGGAGTACAAAGGGGCGGACCCGTTTATACACACAAAAGTTCCAAGTAGTTTCGATGCTCTGGTATTACAGATGCAACTTCCGTCTGTTTTTAACGTCTTAAATTGAAAGAGCCGTCACAAATTGCTCCGTTTTCACTCCTTGTCGACAATCATACAGCACCTGAGGTAACAAACACATCTCGAGCCCCATTGTGCACTCCATTATTCATGCCAACTCAGTGCCTCGCTCTTTACTACTGTGTACCAATCTTGTCATCCAACTGCAAAACATTGGGCCACAACAAGTTTCCGCGTCTCCATTGCACTGCGCATACTACGAAACGCTCCCCAAACTTGGCACTCACCCTCGCAGCCGACTTTTCCGACTTTCCACGACGCTCACGCTAGTGACAGCATTATTTATAGTTCGACGTCGCGCCAAAGCGAATGAGCACATTTCGCCTACGGCTTAGGCCGCCCTCCTAGTGTGGCTGCTCGGTGTCTGCAGGCAGCGAGGGTCTGCAAGCTTCCTGTGTTCGCACCTATGTCAACTGTGCTTGCTTGTCAGAGACAGACTATCGCAAAACATACAACTCACTCCATGAATTGATTGCTACGGCCTCTGTTATCAGCAGTCACAACTAGCAACACCAGTAGCAGCTGACTGCACGCAAAGAATAGGAATGTGCAGTGGGATTTACGTGAACTCGGCGCAAGGCAGATCTTTCCGACATAGGCTTGAGAATCTTACGGGAACACTTGTACTGTTTCTAAATTAAGTGTAGGCGTGGGAGGAGGGTGCTTCTTGCGCACTAATAACAGCACGCTTGTTAATTGTGGATGCTAATCATTCGCTTGTATCTTCCTAGACACATGTGCTGGCTGTGAATTATTCCACTTGCATATCAAGGTGCGCATGTAGGTGTGTTAAAAATTCTGGAGGTACTGGGTATTGATCCCAGTACCTCTAGCATACTAAGCGAGCGCTCTACCATCTGAGCTACGCCCGCACCCCCGAAGACTAATGGTGCTACATACAGCCATATAGACGACACAGACCCTTGCACTCCCATTATTTAGCAGACAAACACTACTCTCTATGTATCCGTTAGGGTGTCTTTCAGGTTTCGTGCATTCTGTATCGAATCGTAGTTGGCCACAATGAAAGTGGCACGTATAACGTCGAAAATAGAATTCGGACACCGCTCTGAGTAAGACCAACGTGTTGTCCACCCTCTAGACTTCAATGAGGTTAAGCCGCGATACCTAAGACAGATCTGCACTCGATGACACCTCGATAACAGCCGGTCCCCACACTTACATCTTGTTCTCCTTACGTCAGTATACATCATATCAGTCTGTGACGCTGGCTTTGCAACATCTTGCGTGCCTTTAGGTTCGCCGCGACCAACACTTACCATGCACTGACCACAAAAAATGGAGGCGCCGCGGCTTCAACCCTGGACCTTTCACATGCCAAGCGAAAGCTCTACCAACTGAGCTACGCCCCACGCACGAGCAAACTGCGCTATTCCCCATTCTTTGCGACTCAGATGCGCACTGAGACGATGGTTGGTTGGTTTGTAGCGGTGAAGGGAGCAGAGTACAAAGGCGCGGACCCGTTCATATACACAAAAGTTCCAAGTAGTTTCGATGCTCTGGTATTACAGATGCAAATTCCGTCTGTTTTTAACGTCTTAAATTGAAAGAGCCGTCACAAATTGCTCCGTTTTCACTCCTTGTCGACAATCATACAGCACCTGAGGTAACAAACACATCTCGAGCCCCATTGTGCACTCCATTATTCATGCCAACTCAGTGCCTCGCTCTTTACTACTGTGTACCAATGTTGTCGTTCAACTGCAAACCACTGGGCCACAACAAGTTTCCGCGTCTCCATTGCACTGCGCATACTACGAAACGCTCCCCAAACTTGGCACTCACCCTCGCAGCCGACTTTTCCGACTTTCCACGACGCTCACGCTAGTGACAGCATTATGTATAGTTCGACGTCGCGCCAAAGCGAATGAGCACATATCGCCTACGGCTTAGGCCGCCCTCCTAATGTGGCTGCTCGGTGTCTGCACGCAGCGAGGGTCTGCAAGCTTCCTGTGTTCGCACCTATGTCACCTGTGCTTGCTTGTCAGAGACAGACTATCGCAAAACATACAACACACTCCATGAATTGATTGCTACGGCATCTGTTATCAGCAGTCACAACTAGCAACACCAGTAGCAGCTGACTGCACGCAAAGAATAGGAATGTGCAGTGGGATTTACGTAAACTCGGCGCAAGGCAGATCTTTCCGACATAGGCTTGAGAATCTTACGGGAACACTTGTACTGTTTCTAAATTACGTGTAGGCGTGGGAGGAGGGTGCTTCCTGCGCACTAATAACAGCACGCTTGTCAATTGTGGATGCTAATCATTCGCTTGTATCTTCCTAGACACATCTGCTGGTTGTGAATTATTCCACTTGCATATCAAGGTGCGCATGTAGGTGTGTTAAAAATTCTGGAGGCACTGGGTATTGATCCCAGTACCTCTCGCATACTAAGCGAGCGCTCTACCATGTGAGCTACGCTCGCCCCCCCCCCCCCCCCCCCCGAAGACTAATTGTGCTACATACAGCCATATAGACGACACAGACCCTTGCACTCCCATTATTCATCAGACAAACACTACTCTCTATGTATCCGTTAGGGTGTCTTTCAGGTTTCGTGCATTCTGTATCGAATCGTAGTTGGCCACAATGAAAGTGGCACGTATAACGTCGAAAATAGAATTCGGACACCGCTCTGAGTAAGACCAACGTGTTGTCCACCCTCTAGACTTCAATGAGGTTAAGCCGCGATACCTAAGACAGATCTGCACTCGATGACACCTCGATAACAGCCGGTCCCCATACTCACATCTTGCTCTCCATACGTCAGTATACATCATATCAGTCTGTGACGCTGGCTTTGCAACATCTTGCGTGCCTTTAGGTTCGCCGCTACCAACACTTACCATGCACTGACCACAAAAAATGGAGGCGCCGCGGCTTGAACCCTGGACCTTCCACATGCCAAGCGAACGCTCTACCAACTGAGCTACGCCCCACGCACGAGCAAACTGCGCTATTCCCCATTCTTTGCGACTCAGATGCGCACGGACACGATGGTTGGTTGGTTTGTAGCGGTGAAGGGAGCAGAGTACAAAGGCGCGGACCCGTTCATATACACAAAAGTTCCAAGTAGTTTCGATGCTCTGGTATTACAAATGCAAATTCCGTCTGTTTTTAACGTCTTAAATTGAAAGAGCCGTCACAAATTGCTCCGTTTTCACTCCGTGTCGACAATTATACAGCACCTGAGGTAACAAACACATCTCGAGCCCCATTGTGCACTCCATTATTCATGCCATCTCAGTGCCTCGCTCTTTACTACTGTGTACCAATCTTGTCGTCCAACTGCAAAACACTGGGCCACAACAAGTTTCCGCGTCTCCATTGCACTGCGCATACTACGAAACGCTCCCCAAACTTGGCACTCACCCTCGCAGCCGACTTTTCCGACTTTCCACTACGCTCACGCTAGCGACAGCATTATTTATAGTTCGACGTCGCGCCAAAGCGAATGAGTACATTTCGCCTACGGCTTAGGCCGCCCTCCTAGTGTGGCTGCTCGGTGTCTGCAGGCAGCGAGGGTCTGCAAGCTTCCTGTGTTCGCACCTATGTCACCTGTGCTTGCTTGTCAGAGACAGACTATCGCAAAACATACAACTCACTCCATGAATTGATTGCTACGGCATCTGTTATCAGCAGTCACAACTAGCAACACCAGTAGCAGCTGACTGCACGCAAAGAATAGGAATGTGCAGTGGGATTTACGTGAACTCGGCGCAAGGCAGATCTTTCCGACATAGGCTTGAGAATCTTACGGGAACACTTGTACTGTTTCTAAATTAAGTGTAGGCGTGGGAGGAGGGTGCTTCCTGCGCACTAATAACAGCACGCTTGTCAATTGTGGATGCTAATCATTCGCTTGTATGTTCCTAGACACATGTGCTGGCTGTGAATTATTCCACTTGCATATCAAGGTGCTCCTGTAGGTGTGTTAAAAATTCTGGAGGCACTGGGTATTGATCCCAGTACCTCTCGCATACTAAGCGAGCGCTCTACAATCTGAGCTACGTCCGCCCCCCCGAAGACAAAGGGTGCTACATACAGCCATATAGACGACAGAGACCCTTGCACTCCCATTATTCAGCAGACAAACACTACTCTCTATGTATCCGTTAGGGTGTCTTTCAGGTTTCGTGCATTCTGTATCGAATCGTAGTTGGCCAAAATGAAAGTGGCACGTATAACGTCGGAAATAGAATTCGGTCACCGCTCTGAGTAAGACCAACGTGTTGTCCACCTTCTAGACTTCAATGAGGTTAAGCCGCGATACCTAAGACAGATCTGCACTCGATGACACCTCGATAACAGCCGGTCCCCACACTTACATCTTGCTCTCCTTACGTCAGTATACATCATATCAGTCTGTGACGCTGGCTTTGCAACATCTTGCGTGCCTTTAGGTTCGCCGTTACCAACACTTACCATGCACTGACCACAGAAAATGTAGGCGCCGCGGCTTGAACCCTGGACCTTTCACATGCCAAGCGAACGCTCTACCAACTGAGCTACGCCCACGCACGAGCAAACTGCGCTATTCCCCATTCTTTGCGACTCAGATGCGCACTGAGACGATGGTTGGTTGGTTTGTAGCGGTGAAGGGAGCAGAGTACAAAGGCGCGGACCCGTTCATATACACAAAAGTTCCAAGTAGTTTCGATGCTCTGGTATTACAGATGCAAATTCCGTCTGTTTTTAACGTCTTAAATTGAAAGAGCCGTCACAAATTGCTCCGTTTTCACTCCTTGTCGACAATCATACAGCACCTGAGGTAACAAACACATCTCGAGCCCCATTGTGCACTCCATTATTCATGCCAACTCAGTGCCTCGCTCTTTACTACTGTGTACCAATGTTGTCGTCCAACTGCAAAACACTGGGCCACAACAAGTTTCCGCGTCTCCATTGCACTGCGCATACTACGAAACGCTCCCCAAACTTGGCACTCACTCTCGCAGCCGACTTTTCCGACTTTCCACGACGCCCACGCAACGCTCACGCTAGTGACAGCATTATTTATAGTTCGACGTCGCCCCAAAGCGAATGAGCACATTTCGCCTACGGCTTAGGCCGCCCTCCTAGTGTGGCTGCTCGGTGTCTGCAGGCAGCGAGGGTCTGCAAGCTTCCTGTGTTCGCACCTATGTCACCTGTACTTGCTTGTCAGAGACAGACTATCGCAAAACATACAACACACTCCATGAATTGATTGCTACGGCATCTGTTATCAGCAGTCACAACTAGCAACACCAGTAGCAGCTGACTGCACGCAAAGAATAGGAATGTGCAGTGGGATTTACGTAAACTCGGCGCAAGGCAGATCTTTCCGACATAGGCTTGAGAATCTTACGGGAACACTTGTACTGTTTCTAAATTAAGTGTAGGCGTGGGAGGAGGGTGCTTCCTGCGCACTAATAACAGCACGCTTGTCAATTGTGGATGCTAATCATTCGCTTGTATCTTCCTAGACACATCTGCTGGTTGTGAATTATTCCACTTGCATATCAAGGTGCGCATGTAGGTGTGTTAAAAATTCTGGAGGCACTGGGTATTGATCCCAGTACCTCTCGCATACTAAGCGAGCGCTCTACCATGTGAGCTACGCCCGCCCCCCCGAAGACAAAGGGTGCTACATACAGCCATATAGACGACACAGACCCTTGCACTCCCATTATTCAGCAGACAAACACTACTCTCTATGTATCCGTTAGGGTGTCTTTCAGGTTTCGTGCATTCTGTATCGAATCGTAGTTGGCCAAAATGAAAGTGGCACGTATAACGACGAAAATAGAATTCGGTCACCGCTCTGAGTAAGACCAACGTGTTGTCCACCCTCTAGACTTCAATGAGGTTAAGCCGCGATACCTAAGACAGATCTGCACTCGATGACACCTCGATAACAGCCGGTCCCCACACTTACATCTTGCTCTCCTTACGTCAGTATACATCATATCAGTCTGTGACACTGGCTTTGCAACATCTTGCGTGCCTTTAGGTTCGCCGTTACCAACACTTACCATGCACTGACCACAGAAAATGGAGGCGCCGCGGCTTGAACCCTGGACCTTTCACATGCCAAGCGAACGCTCTACCAACTGAGCTACGCCCCACGCACGAGCAAACTGCGCTATTCCCCATTCTTTGCGACTCAGATGCGCACGGACACGATGGTTGGTTGGTTTGTAGCGGTGAAGGGAGCAGAGTACAAAGGCGCGGACCCGTTCATATACACAAAAGTTCCAAGTAGTTTCGATGCTCTGGTATTACAGATGCAAATTCCGTCTGTTTTTAACGTCTTAAATTGAAAGAGCCGTCACAAATTGCCCCGTTTTCACTCCTTGTCGACAATCATACAGCACCTGAGGTAACAAACACATCTCGAGCCCCATTGTGCACTCCATTATTCATGCCATCTCAGTGCCTCGCTCTTTACTACTGTGTACCAATCTTGTCGTCCAACTGCAAAACACTGGGCCACAACAAGTTTCCGCGTCTCCATTGCACTGCACATACTACGAAACGCTCCCCAAACTTGGCACTCACCCTCGCAGCCGACTTTTCCGACTTTCCACGACGCTCACGCTAGTGACAGCATTATTTATAGTTCGACGTCGCGCCAAAGCGAATGAGTACATTTCGCTTACGGCTTAGGCCGCCCTCCTAGTGTGGCTGCTCGGTGTCTGCAGGCAGCGAGGGTCTGCAAGCTTCCTGTGTTCGCACCTATGTCACCTGTGCTTGCTTGTCAGAGACAGACTATCGCAAAACATACAACTCACTCCATGAATTGATTGCTACGGCATCTGTTATCAGCAGTCACAACTAGCAACACCAGTAGCAGCTGACTGCACGCAATGAATAGGAATTTGCAGTGGGATTTACGTGAACTCGGCGCAAGCTTGTATCTTCCTAGACACATCTGCTGGCTGTGAATTATTCCACTTGCATATCAAGGTGCGCATGTAGGTGTGTAAAAAATTCTAGAGGCACTGGGTATTGATCCCAGTACCTCTCGCATACTAAGCAAGCGCTCTACCATCTGAGCTACGCCCGCCCCCCCTAAGACTAACGGTGCTACATACAGCCATATAGACGACACAGACCCTTGCACTCCCATTATTCAGCAGACAAACACTACTCTCTATGTATCCGTTAGGGTGTCTTTCAGGTTTCGTGCATTCTGTATCGAATCGTAGTTGGCCACAATGAAAGTGGCACGTATAACGTCGAAAATAGAATTCGGACACCGCTCTGAGTAAGACCACCGTCTTGTCCACCCTCTAGACTTCAATGAGGTTAAGCCGCGATACCTAAGACAGATCTGCACTCATTGACACCTCGATAACAGCTGGTCCCCACTCTTACATCTTGCTCTCCTTACGTCAGTATACATCATATCAGCCTGTGACGCTGGCTTTGCAACATCTTGTGTGCCTTTAGGTTCGCCGCGACCAACACTTACCATGCACTGACCACAAAAAATGGAGGCGCCGCGGCTTGAACCCTGGACCTTTCAGAAATGCGAAGCGAACGCTCTACCAACTGAGCTACGCCCCATGCACGAGCAAACTGTGCTATTCCCCATTCTTTGCGACTCAGATGCGCACGGACACGGTGGTTGGTTGGTTTGTAGCGGTGAAGGGAGCAGAGTACAAAGGCGCGGACCCGTTCATATACACAAAAGTTCCAAGTAGTTTCGATGCTCTGGTATTACAAATGCAAATTCCGTCTGTTTTTAACGTCTTAAATTGAAAGAGCCGTCACAAATTGCTCCGTTTTCACTCCTTGTCGACAATTATACAGCACCTGAGGTAACAAACACATCTCGAGCCCCATTGTGCACTCCATTATTCATGCCAACTCAGTGCCTCGCTCTTTACTACTGTGTACCAATCTTGTCGTCCAACTGCAAAACACTGGGCCACAACAAGTTTCCGCGTCTCCATTGCACTGCGCATACTACGAAACGCTCCCCAAACTTGGCACTCACCCTCGCAGCCGACTTTTCCGACTTTCCACGACGCTCACGCTAGTGACAGCATTATTTATAGTTCGACGTCGCGCCAAAGCGAATGAGTACATTTCGCCTACGGCTTAGGCCGCCCTCCTAGTGTGGCTGCTCGGTGTCTGCAGGCAGCGAGGGTCTGCAAGCTTCCTGTGTTCGCACCTATGTCACCTGTACTTGCTTGTCAGAGACAGACTATCGCAAAACATACAACACACTCCATGAATTGATTGCTACGGCATCTGTTATCAGCAGTCACAACTAGCAACACCAGTAGCAGCTGACTGCACGCAAAGAATAGGAATGTGCAGTGGGATTTACGTAAACTCGGCGCAAGGCAGATCTTTCCGACATAGGCTTGAGAATCTTACGGGAACACTTGTACTGTTTCTAAATTAAGTGTAGGCGTGGGAGGAGGGTGCTTCCTGCGCACTAATAACAGCACGCTTGTCAATTGTGGATGCTAATCATTCGCTTGTATCTTCCTAGACACATCTGCTGGTTGTGAATTATTCCACTTGCATATCAAGGTGCGCATGTAGGTGTGTTAAAAATTCTGGAGGCACTGGGTATTGATCCCAGTACCTCTCGCATACTAAGCGAGCGCTCTACCATGTGAGCTACGCCCGCCCCCCCGAAGACAAAGGGTGCTACATACAGCCATATAGACGACACAGACCCTTGCACTCCCATTATTCAGCAGACAAACACTACTCTCTATGTATCCGTTAGGGTGTCTTTCAGGTTTCGTGCATTCTGTATCGAATCGTAGTTGGCCAAAATGAAAGTGGCACGTATAACGACGAAAATAGAATTCGGTCACCGCTCTGAGTAAGACCAACGTGTTGTCCACCCTCTAGACTTCAATGAGGTTAAGCCGCGATACCTAAGACAGATCTGCACTCGATGACACCTCGATAACAGCCGGTCCCCACACTTACATCTTGCTCTCCTTACGTCAGTATACATCATATCAGTCTGTGACACTGGCTTTGCAACATCTTGCGTGCCTTTAGGTTCGCCGTTACCAACACTTACCATGCACTGACCACAGAAAATGGAGGCGCCGCGGCTTGAACCCTGGACCTTTCACATGCCAAGCGAACGCTCTACCAACTGAGCTACGCCCCACGCACGAGCAAACTGCGCTATTCCCCATTCTTTGCGACTCAGATGCGCACGGACACGATGGTTGGTTGGTTTGTAGCGGTGAAGGGAGCAGAGTACAAAGGCGCGGACCCGTTCATATACACAAAAGTTCCAAGTAGTTTCGATGCTCTGGTATTACAGATGCAAATTCCGTCTGTTTTTAACGTCTTAAATTGAAAGAGCCGTCACAAATTGCCCCGTTTTCACTCCTTGTCGACAATCATACAGCACCTGAGGTAACAAACACATCTCGAGCCCCATTGTGCACTCCATTATTCATGCCATCTCAGTGCCTCGCTCTTTACTACTGTGTACCAATCTTGTCGTCCAACTGCAAAACACTGGGCCACAACAAGTTTCCGCGTCTCCATTGCACTGCACATACTACGAAACGCTCCCCAAACTTGGCACTCACCCTCGCAGCCGACTTTTCCGACTTTCCACGACGCTCACGCTAGTGACAGCATTATTTATAGTTCGACGTCGCGCCAAAGCGAATGAGTACATTTCGCTTACGGCTTAGGCCGCCCTCCTAGTGTGGCTGCTCGGTGTCTGCAGGCAGCGAGGGTCTGCAAGCTTCCTGTGTTCGCACCTATGTCACCTGTGCTTGCTTGTCAGAGACAGACTATCGCAAAACATACAACTCACTCCATGAATTGATTGCTACGGCATCTGTTATCAGCAGTCACAACTAGCAACACCAGTAGCAGCTGACTGCACGCAATGAAAAGGAATTTGCAGTGGGATTTACGTGAACTCGGCGCAAGCTTGTATCTTCCTAGACACATCTGCTGGCTGTGAATTATTCCACTTGCATATCAAGGTGCGCATGTAGGTGTGTAAAAAATTCTAGAGGCACTGGGTATTGATCCCAGTACCTCTCGCATACTAAGCAAGCGCTCTACCATCTGAGTTACGCCCGCCCCCCCTAAGACTAACGGTGCTACATACAGCCATATAGACGACACAGACCCTTGCACTCCCATTATTCAGCAGACAAACACTACTCTCTATGTATCCGTTAGGGTGTCTTTCAGGTTTCGCGCATTCTGTATCGAATCGTAGTTGGCCACAATGAAAGTGGCACGTATAACGTCGAAAATAGAATTCGGACACCGCTCTGAGTAAGACCACCGTCTTGTCCACCCTCTAGACTTCAATGAGGTTAAGCCGCGATACCTAAGACAGATCTGCACTCATTGACACCTCGATAACAGCTGGTCCCCACTCTTACATCTTGCTCTCCTTACGTCAGTATACATCATATCAGCCTGTGACGCTGGCTTTGCAACATCTTGTGTGCCTTTAGGTTCGCCGCGACCAACACTTACCATGCACTGACCACAAAAAATGGAGGCGCCGCGGCTTGAACCCTGGACCTTTCAGAAATGCGAAGCGAACGCTCTACCAACTGAGCTACGCCCCATGCACGAGCAAACTGTGCTATTCCCCATTCTTTGCGACTCAGATGCGCACGGACACGGTGGTTGGTTGGTTTGTAGCGGTGAAGGGAGCAGAGTACAAAGGCGCGGACCCGTTCATATACACAAAAGTTCCAAGTAGTTTCGATGCTCTGGTATTACAAATGCAAATTCCGTCTGTTTTTAACGTCTTAAATTGAAAGAGCCGTCACAAATTGCTCCGTTTTCACTCCTTGTCGACAATTATACAGCACCTGAGGTAACAAACACATCTCGAGCCCCATTGTGCACTCCATTATTCATGCCAACTCAGTGCCTCGCTCTTTACTACTGTGTACCAATCTTGTCGTCCAACTGCAAAACACTGGGCCACAACAAGTTTCCGCGTCTCCATTGCACTGCGCATACTACGAAACGCTCCCCAAACTTGGCACTCACCCTCGCAGCCGACTTTTCCGACTTTCCACGACGCTCACGCTAGTGACAGCATTATTTATAGTTCGACGTCGCGCCAAAGCGAATGAGTACATTTCGCCTACGGCTTAGGCCGCCCTCCTAGTGTGGCTGCTCGGTGTCTGCAGGCAGCGAGGGTCTGCAAGCTTCCTGTGTTCGCACCTATGTCACCTGTACTTGCTTGTCAGAGACAGACTATCGCAAAACATACAACACACTCCATGAATTGATTGCTACGGCATCTGTTATCAGCAGTCACAACTAGCAACACCAGTAGCAGCTGACTGCACGCAAAGAATAGGAATGTGCAGTGGGATTTACGTAAACTCGGCGCAAGGCAGATCTTTCCGACATAGGCTTGAGAATCTTACGGGAACACTTGTACTGTTTCTAAATTAAGTGTAGGCGTGGGAGGAGGGTGCTTCCTGCGCACTAATAACAGCACGCTTGTCAATTGTGGATGCTAATCATTCGCTTGTATCTTCCTAGACACATCTGCTGGTTGTGAATTATTCCACTTGCATATCAAGGTGCGCATGTAGGTGTGTTAAAAATTCTGGAGGCACTGGGTATTGATCCCAGTACCTCTCGCATACTAAGCGAGCGCTCTACCATGTGAGCTACGCCCGCCCCCCCGAAGACAAAGGGTGCTACATACAGCCATATAGACGACACAGACCCTTGCACTCCCATTATTCAGCAGACAAACACTACTCTCTATGTATCCGGTAGGGTGTCTTTCAGGTTTCGTGCATTCTGTATCGAATCGTAGTTGGCCAAAATGAAAGTGGCACGTATAACGACGAAAATAGAATTCGGTCACCGCTCTGAGTAAGACCAACGTGTTGTCCACCCTCTAGACTTCAATGAGGTTAAGCCGCGATACCTAAGACAGATCTGCACTCGATGACACCTCGATAACAGCCGGTCCCCACACTTACATCTTGCTCTCCTTACGTCAGTATACATCATATCAGTCTGTGACACTGGCTTTGCAACATCTTGCGTGCCTTTAGGTTCGCCGTTACCAACACTTACCATGCACTGACCACAGAAAATGGAGGCGCCGCGGCTTGAACCCTGGACCTTTCACATGCCAAGCGAACGCTCTACCAACTGAGCTACGCCCCACGCACGAGCAAACTGCGCTATTCCCCATTCTTTGCGACTCAGATGCGCACGGACACGATGGTTGGTTGGTTTGTAGCGGTGAAGGGAGCAGAGTACAAAGGCGCGGACCCGTTCATATACACAAAAGTTCCAAGTAGTTTCGATGCTCTGGTATTACAGATGCAAATTCCGTCTGTTTTTAACGTCTTAAATTGAAAGAGCCGTCACAAATTGCCCCGTTTTCACTCCTTGTCGACAATCATACAGCACCTGAGGTAACAAACACATCTCGAGCCCCATTGTGCACTCCATTATTCATGCCATCTCAGTGCCTCGCTCTTTACTACTGTGTACCAATCTTGTCGTCCAACTGCAAAACACTGGGCCACAACAAGTTTCCGCGTCTCCATTGCACTGCACATACTACGAAACGCTCCCCAAACTTGGCACTCACCCTCGCAGCCGACTTTTCCGACTTTCCACGACGCTCACGCTAGTGACAGCATTATTTATAGTTCGACGTCGCGCCAAAGCGAATGAGTACATTTCGCTTACGGCTTAGGCCGCCCTCCTAGTGTGGCTGCTCGGTGTCTGCAGGCAGCGAGGGTCTGCAAGCTTCCTGTGTTCGCACCTATGTCACCTGTGCTTGCTTGTCAGAGACAGACTATCGCAAAACATACAACTCACTCCATGAATTGATTGCTACGGCATCTGTTATCAGCAGTCACAACTAGCAACACCAGTAGCAGCTGACTGCACGCAAAGAATAGGAATTTGCAGTGGGATTTACGTGAACTCGGCGCAAGCTTGTATCTTCCTAGACACATCTGCTGGCTGTGAATTATTCCACTTGCATATCAAGGTGCGCATGTAGGTGTGTAAAAAATTCTAGAGGCACTGGGTATTGATCCCAGTACCTCTCGCATACTAAGCGAGCGCTCTACCATCTGAGCTACGCCCGCCCCCCCGAAGACTAATGGTGCTACATACAGCCATATAGACGACACAGACCCTTGCACTCCCATTATTCAGCAGACAAACACTACTCTCTATGTATCCGTTAGGGTGTCTTTCAGGTGTCGCGCATTCTGTATCGAATCGTAGTTGGCCACAATGAAAGTGGCACGTATAACGTCGAAAATAGAATTCGGACACCGCTCTGAGTAAGACCACCGTCTTGTCCACCCTCTAGACTTCAATGAGGTTAAGCCGCGATACCTAAGACAGATCTGCACTCGATGACACCTCGATAACAGCTGGTCCCCAATCTTACATCTTGCTCTCCTTACGTCAGTATACATCATATCAGCCTGTGGCGCTGGCTTTGCAACATCTTGTGTGCCTTTAGGTTCGCCGCGACCAACACTTACCATGCACTGACCACAAAAAATGGAGGCGCCGCGGCTTGAACCCTGGACCTTTCAGAAATGCGAAGCGAACGCTCTACCAACTGAGCTATGCCCCATGCACGAGCAAACTGTGCTATTCCCCATTCTTTGCGTCTCAGATGCGCACGGACACGGTGGTTGGTTGGTTTGTAGCGGTGAAGGGAGCAGAGTACAAAGGCGCGGACCCGTTCATATACACAAAAGTTCCAAGTAGTTTCGATGCTCTGGTATTACAAATGCAAATTCCGTCTGTTTTTAACGTCTTAAATTGAAAGAGCCGTCACAAATTGCTCCGTTTTCACTCCTTGTCGACAATTATACAGCACCTGAGGTAACAAACACATCTCGAGCCCCATTGTGCACTCCATTATTCATGCCAACTCAGTGCCTCGCTCTTTACTACTGTGTACCAATCTTGTCGTCCAACTGCAAAACACTGGGCCACAACAAGTTTCCGCGTCTCCATTGCACTGCGCATACTACGAAACGCTCCCCAAACTTGGCACTCACCCTCGCAGCCGACTTTTCCGACTTTCCACGACGCTCACGCTAGTGACAGCATTATTTATAGTTCGACGTCGCGCCAAAGCGAATGAGTACATTTCGCCTACGGCTTAGGCCGCCCTCCTAGTGTGGCTGCTCGGTGTCTGCAGGCAGCGAGGGTCTGCAAGCTTCCTGTGTTCGCATCTATGTCACCTGTGCTTGCTTGTCAGAGACAGACTATCGCAAAACATACAACTCACTCCATGAATTGATTGCTACGGCATCTGTTATCAGCAGTCACAACTAGCAACACCAGTAGCAGCTGACTACACGCAAAGAATAGGAATGTGCAGTGGGATTTACGTGAACTCGGCGCAAGGCAGATCTTTCCGACATAGGCTTGAGAATCTTACGGGAACACTTGTACTGTTTCTAAATTAAGGGTAGGCGTGGGAGGAGGGTGCTTCCTGCGCACTAATAACAGCACGCTTGTCAATTGTGGATGCTAATCATTCGCTTGTATCTTCCTAGACACATCTGCTGGTTGTGAATTATTCCACTTGCATATCAAGGTGCGCATGTAGGTGTGTTAAAAGTTCTGGAGGCACTGGGTACTGATCCTAGTACCTCTCGCATACTAAGCGAGCGCTCTACCATCTGAGCTACGCCCGCCCCCCCGAAGACTAATGGTGCTACATACAGCCATATAGACGACACAGACCCTTGCACTCCCATTATTCAGCAGACAAACACTACTCTCTATGAATCCGTTAGGGTGTCTTTCAGGTTTCGTGCATTCTGTATCGAATCGTAGTTGGCCACAATGAAAGTGGCACGTATAACGTCGAAAATAGAATTCGGACACCGCTCTGAGTAAGACCACCGTCTTGTCCAACCTCTAGACTTCAATGAGGTTAAGCCGCGATACCTAAGACAGATCTGCACTCGATGACACCTCGATAACAGCTGGTCCCCACACTTACATCTTGCTCTCCTTACGTCAGTATACATCATATCAGTCTGTGCCGCTGGCTTTGCAACATCTTGAGTGCCTTTAGGTTCGCCGCGACCAACACTTACCATGCACTGACCACAAAAAATGGAGGCGCCGCGGCTTGAACCCTGGACCTTTCAGAAATGCGAAGCGAACGCTCTACCAACTGAGCTTCGCCCCATGCACGAGCAAACTGTGCTATTCCCCACTCTTTGCGACTCAGATGCGCACGGACACGATGGTTGGTTGGTTTGTAGCGGTGAAGGGAGCAGAGTACAAAGGCGCGGACCCGTTCATATACACAAAAGTTCCAAGTAGTTTCGATGCTCTGGTATTACAAATGCAAATTCCGTCTGTTTTTAACGTCTTAAATTGAAAGAGCCGTCACAAATTGCTCCGTTTTCACTCCTTGTAGACAATTATACAGCACCTGAGGTAACAAACACATCTCGAGAACCATTGTGCACTACATTATTTATGCCAACTCAGTGCCTCGCTCTTTACTACTGTGTACCAATCTTGTCGTCCAACTGCAAAACACTGGGCCACAACAAGTTTCCGCGTCTCCATTGCACTGCGCATACTACGAAACGCTCCCCAAACTTGGCACTCACCCTCGCAGCCGACTTTTCCGACTTTCCACGACGCTCACGCTAGTGACAGCATTATTTATAGTTCGACGTCGCGCCAAAGCGAATGAGTACATTTCGCCTACAGCTTAGGCCGCCCTCCTAGTGTGGCTGCTCGGTGTCTGCAGGCAGCGAGGGTCTGCAAGCTTCCTGTGTTCGCATCTATGTCACCTGTGCTTGCTTGTCAGAGACAGACTATCGCAAAACATACAACTCACTCCATGAATTGATTGCTACGGCATCTGTTATCAGCAGTCACAACTAGCAACACCAGTAGCAGCTGACTGCACGCAAAGAATAGGAATTTGCAGTGGGATTTACGTGAACTCGGCGCAAGCTTGTATCTTCCTAGACACATCTGCTGGCTGTGAATTATTCCACTTGCATATCAAGGTGCGCATGTAGGTGTGTAAAAAATTCTAGAGGCACTGGGTATTGATCCCAGTACCTCTCGCATACTAAGCAAGCGCTCTACCATCTGAGCTACGCCCGCCTCCCCTAAGACTAATGGTGCTACATACAGCCATATAGACGACACAGACCCTTGCACTCCCATTATTCAGCAGACAAACACTACTCTCTATGTATCCGTTAGGGTGTCTTTCAGGTTTCGCGCATTCTGTATCGAATCGTAGTTGGCCACAATGAAAGTGGCACGTATAACGTCGAAAATAGAATTCGGACACCGCTCTGAGTAAGACCACCGTCTTGTCCACACTCTAGACTTCAATGAGGTTAAGCCGCGATACCTAAGACAGATCTGCACTCGATGACACCTCGATAACAGCTGGTCCCCACACTTACATCTTGCTCTCCTTACGTCAGTATACATCATATCAGCCTGTGACGCTGGCTTTGCAACATCTTGAGTGCCTTTAGGTTCGCCGCGACCAACACTTACCATGCACTGACCACAAAAAATGGAGGCGCCGCGGCTTGAACCCTGGACCTTTCAGAAATGCGAAGCGAACGCTCTACCAACTGAGCTACGCCCCATGCACGAGCAAACTGTTCTATTCCCCATTCTTTGCGACTCAGATGCGCACGGCCACGATGGTTGGTTGGTTTGTAGCGGTGAAGGGAGCAGAGTACAAAGGCGCGGACCCGTTCATATACACAAAAGTTCCAAGTAGTTTCGATGCTCTGGTATTACAAATGCAAATTCCGTCTGTTTTTAACGTCTTAAATTGAAAGAGCCGTCACAAATTGCTCCGTTTTCACTCCTTGTCGACAATTATACAGCACCTGAGGTAACAAACACATCTCGAGCCCCATTGTGCACTCCATTATTCATGCCAACTCAGTGCCTCGCTCTTTACTACTGTGTACCAATCTTGTCGTCCAACTGCAAAACACTGGGCCACAACAAGTTTCCGCGTCTCCATTGCACTGCGCATACTACGAAACGCTCCCCAAACTTGGCACTCACCCTCGCAGCCGACTTTTCCGACTTTCCACGACGCTCACGCTAGTGACAGCATTATTTATAGTTCGACGTCGCGCCAAAGCGAATGAGTACATTTCGCCTACGGCTTAGGCCGCCCTCCTAGTGTGGCTGCTCGGTGTCTGCAGGCAGCGAGGGTCTGCAAGCTTCCAGTGTTCGCATCTATGTCACCTGTGCTTGCTTGTCAGAGACGGTCTATCGCAAAACATACAACTCACTCCATGAATTGATTGCTACGGCATCTGTTATCAGCAGTCACAACTAGCAACACCAGTAGCAGCTGACTGCACGCAAAGAATAGGAATGTGCAGTGGGATTTACGTGAACTCGGCGCAAGGCAGATCTTTCCGACATAGGCTTGAGAATCTTACGGGAACACTTGTACTGTTTCTAAATTAAGTGTAGGCGTGGGAGGAGGGTGCTTCCTGCGCACTAATAACAGCACGCTTGTTAATTGTGGATGCTAATCATTCGCTTGTATCTTCCTAGACACATCTGCTGGTTGTGAATTATTCCACTTGCATATCAAGGTGCGCATGTAGGTGTGTTAAAAATTCTGGAGGCACTGGGTACTGATCCTAGTACCTCTCGCATACTAAGCGAGCGCTCTACCATCTGAGCTACGCCCGCACCCCCAAAGACTAATGGTGCTACATACAGCCATATAGACGACACAGACCCTTGCACTCCCATTATTCAGCAGACAAACACTACTCTCTATGTATCCGTTAGGGTGTCTTTTAGGTTTCGTGCATTCTGTATCGAATTGTAGTTGGCCAAAATGAAAGTGGCACGTATAACGTCGAAAATAGAATTCGGACACCGCTCTGAGTAAGACCAACGTGTTGTCCACCCTCTAGACTTCAATGAGGTTAAGCCGCGATACCTAAGACAGATCTGCACTCGATGACACCTCGATAACAGCCGGTCCCCACAGTTACATCTTGCTCTCCTTACGTCAGTATACATCATATCAGTCTGTGACGCTGGCTTTGCAACATCTTGCGTGCCTTTAGGTTCGCCGCGACCAACACTTACCATGCACTGACCACAAAAAATGGAGGCGCCGCAGCTTGAACCCTGGACCTTTCACATGCCAAGCGAACGCTCTACCAACTGAGCTACGCCCCATGCACGAGCAAACTGCGCTATTCCCCATTCTTTGCGACTCAGATGCGCAAGGACACGATGGTTGGTTGGTTTGTAGCGGTGAAGGGAGCAGAGTACAAAGGCGCGGACCCGTTCATATACACAAAAGTTCCAAGTAGTTTCGATGCTCTGGTATTACAAATGCAAATTCCGTCTGTTTTTAACGTCTTAAATTTTAAGAGCCGTCACAAATTGCTCCGTTTTCACTCCTTGTCGACAATTATACAGCACCTGAGGTAACAAACACATCTCGAGAACCATTGTGCACTACATTATTTATGCCAACTCAGTGCCTCGCTCTTTACTACTGTGTACCAATCTTGTCGTCCAACTGCAAAACACTGGGCCACAACAAGTTTCCGCGTCTCCATTGCACTGCGCATACTACGAAACGCTCCCCAAACTTGGCACTCACCCTCGCAGCCAACTTTTCCGACTTTCCACGACGCTCACGCTAGTGACAGCATTATTTATAGTTCGACGTCGCGCCAAAGCGAATGAGTACATTTCGCCTACGGCTTAGGCCGCCCTCCTAGTGTGGCTGCTCGGTGTCTGCAGGCAGCGAGGGTCTGCAAGCTTCCTGTGTTCGCACCTATGTCACCTGTGCTGGCTTGTCAGAGAAAGACTATCGCAAATCATACAACTCACTCCATGAATTGATTGCTACGGCATCTGTTATCAGCAGTCACAACTAGCAACACCAGTAGCAGCTGACTGCACGCAAAGAATACGAATCTGCAGTGGGATTTACGTGAACTCAGCGCAAGGCAGATCTTTCCGACATAGGCTTGAGAATCTTACGGGAACACTTGTACTGTTTCTAAATTAAGTGTAGGCGTGGGAGGAGGGTGCTTCCTGCGCACTAATAACAGCACGCTTGTCAATTGTGGATGCTAATCATTCGCTTGTATCTTCCTAGACACATCTGCTGGCTGTGAAGTATTCCACTTGCATATCAAGGTGCGCATGTAGGTGTGTTAAAAATTCTGGAGGCACTGGGTATTGATCCCAGTACCTCTCGCATACTAAGCGAGCGCTCTACCATCTGAGCTACGCCCTCCCCCCCGAAGACTAATGGTGCTACATACAGCTATATAGACGACACAGACCCTTGCACTCCCATTATTCAGCAGACAAACACTACTCTCTATGTATCCGTTAGGGTGTCATTCAGGTTTCGTGCATTCTGTATCGAATCGTAGTTGCCAAAATGAAAGTGGCACGTATAACGTCGAAAATAGAATTCGGACACCGCTCTGAGTAAGACCAACGTGTTGTCCACCCTCTAGACTTCAATGAGGTTAAGCCGCGATACCTAAGACAGATCTGCACTCGATGACACCTCGATAACAGCCGGTCCCCACACTTACATCTTGCTCTCCTTACCTCAGTATACATCATATCAGTCTGTGACGCTGGCTTTGCAACATCTTGCGTGCCTTTAGGTTCGCCGCGACCAACACTTACCATGCACTGACCACAAAAAATGGAGGCGCCACAGCTTGAACCCTGGACCTTTCACACGCCAAGCGAACGCTCTACCAATTGAGCTACGCCCCATGCACGAGCAAACTGCGCTATTCCCCATTCTTTGCGACCCAGTTGCGCACGGACACGATGGTTGGTTGGTTTGTAGCGGTGAAGGGAGCAGAGTACAAAGGCGCGGACCCGTTCATATACACAAAAGTTCCAAGTAGTTTCGATGCTCTGGTATTACAAATGCAAATTCCGTCTGTTTTTAACGTCTTAAATTGAAAGAGCCGTCACAAATTGCTCCGTTTTCACTCCTTGTAGACAATTATACAGCACCTGAGGTAACAAACACATCTCGAGCCCCATTGTGCACTACATTATTTATGCCAACTCAGTGCCTCGCTCTTTACTACTGTGTACCAATCTTGTCGTCCAACTGCAAATCACTGGGCCACAACAAGTTTCTGCGTCTCCATTGCACTGCGCATACTACGAAACGCTCCCCAAACTTGGCACTCACCCTCGCAGCCGACTTTTCCGACTTTCCACGACGCTCACGCTAGTGACAGCATTATTTATAGTTGGACGTCGCGCCAAAGCGAATGAGCACAATTCGCCTACGGCTTAGGCTGCCCTCCTAGTGTGGCTGCTCGGTGTCTGCAGGCAGCGAGGGTCTGCAAGCTTCCTGTGTTCGCACCTATGTCACCTGTGCTTGCTTGTCAGAGACAGACTATCGCAAAACATACAACTCACTCCATGAATTGATTGCTACGGCATCTGTTATCAGCAGTCACAACTAACAACACCAGGAGCAGCTGACTGCACGCAAAGAATAGGAATGTGCAGTGGGATTTACGTGAACTCGGCGCAAGCTTGTATCTTCCTAGACACATCTGCTGGCTGTGAAGTATTCCACTTGCATCTCAAGGTGCGCATGTAGGTGTGTTAAAAATTGTGGAGGCACTGGGTATTGATCCCAGTACCTCTCGCATACTAAGCGAGCGCTCTACCATCTGAGCTACGCCGGCCCCCCCCCGAAGACTAATGGTGCTACATACAGCCATAGAGACGACACAGACCCTTGCACTCCCATTATTCAGCAGACAAACACTACTCTCTATGTATCCGTTAGGGTGTCTTCCAGGTTTCGTGCATTCTGTATCGAATCGTAGTTGCCAAAATGAAAGTGGCACGTATAACGTCGAAAATAGAATTCGGACACCGCTCTGAGTAAGACCAACGTGTTGTCCACCCTTTAGTCGTCAATGAGGTTAAGCCGCGATACCTAAGACAGATCTGCACCCGATGACACCTCGATAACAGCCGGTCCCCACACTTACATCTTGCTCTCCTTACGTCAGTATACATCATATCAGTCTGTGACGCTGGCTTTGCAACATCTTGCGTGCCTTTAGGTTCGCCGCGACCAACACTTACCATGCACTGACCACAAAAAATGGAGGCGCCGTGGCTTGAACCCTGGACGTTTCACATGCCAAGCGAACGCTCTACCAACTGAGCTACGCCCCATGCACGAGCAAACTGCGCTATTCCCCATTGTTTGCGACTCAGATGCGCACGGACACGATGGTTGGTTGGTTTGTAGTGGTCAAGGGAGCAGAGTACAAAGGCGCGGACCCGTTCATATACACAAAAGTTCCAAGTTGTTTCGATGCTCTGGTATTACAAATGCAAATTCCGTCTGTTTTTAACGTCTTAAGTTGAAAGAGCCGTCACAAATTGCTCCGTTTTCACTCATTGTAGACACTTATACAGCACCTGAGGTAACAAACACATCTCGAGAACCATTGTGCACTACATTATATATGCCAACTCAGTGCCTCGCTCTTTACTACTGTGTACCAATCTTGTCGTCCAACTGCAAAACACTGGGCCACAACAAGTTTCCGCGTCTCCATTGCACTGCGCATACTACGAAACGCTCCCCAAACTTGGCACTCACCCTCGCAGCCGACTTTTCCGACTTTCCACGACGCTCACGCTAGTGACAGCATTATTTATAGTTCGACGTCGCGCCAAAGCGAATGAGTACATTTCGCCTACGGCTTAGGCCGCCCTCCTAGTGTGGCTGCTCGGTGTCTGCAGGCAGCGAGGGTCTGCAAGCTTCCTGTGTTCGCATCTATGTCACCTGTGCTTGCTTGTCAGAGACAGACTATCGCAAAACATACAACTCACTCCATGAATTGATTGCTACGGCATCTGTTATCAGCAGTCACAACTAGCAACACCAGTAGCAGCTGACTGCACGCAAAGAATAGGAATTTGCAGTGGGATTTACGTGAACTCGGCGCAAGCTTGTATCTTCCTAGACACATCTGCTTTCTGTGAATTATTCCACTTGCATATCAAGGTGCGCATGTAGGTGTGTAAAAAATTCTAGAGGCACTGGGTATTGATCCCAGTACCTCTCGCATACTAAGCAAGCGCTCTACCATCTTTTTTTTTAGGTCCTCCTTCCTCCCCTTCAGCCCCGCCTTGCGCTCGCCATAAATCGCCTTCGTCGGCGTCGGCTTCATCTGCCATGATTTCTGAAGTACTTATTCTTCTGAACTATTCCGATTTCCAAACCAAAGATACTTCTAAACCTATTGCATAGTCCCGCAATGGTGACAAAGTAGAATATATATATATATATTTTTTTTTTAATAGAAAATGAAAAAGGAACTCTGGTCCGCTAGAAAAACAGAAGAAAATAAAATAGTCCTTGTCGTAACACTGTTCAGTATACGTCACTGTGACATTTGAAGAAGAAAAGAGAAAAAACAAAGCAATGTAGAATGAAGGAAAGAAAAAAATACTTCTTTCATCGAAGAACGACTTCTAAAAAATTCGCATATCGTTTCCTGTAATGTCTCGTCTGTGAAAGTATGTGAAACTGTAATGCCAGGTAAAGACAGAACGCCGCCTCACTCTTGGGTTCTTGCGTCTGTAAATAATGAACATAATGACCCTTCAACCAATTGACAGAGTTCCGTTTGGTGTTCGGGTACGGCACTGAATCCGGATACAGGAAATCTTCAGGTTTAATACAAAGCTGGGAAGTCCTCATAATCGTAGCCAGTTTTCGGCGAATGCATGGCCAAACTGCTTGGACAGTGGTGCACAGAAAACGATGTTCATCAGTATCAGGCAAGTTGCACGTTAGGCACAAAGGTGAGTCAGCCAAATGTAGAGCATGAAGTCGTGAATTGGTACTTATTTTACGTTTCACGACCCTGTACCAAGAGGCTTTCACTGACGTTGGTAAATCACGGCTATGTATGTTTTTCCATATCATTGGCCAGCGATGATTGGGGTATTTGTGTTCGATGTTGTTCCTGTTCTTGGTTGCCAGTAGTTTATTATAAACTAACTTCACCACGGAAAGCTCATTTTCTGGGAGAGTTGACCGTACGTAACTGAACTCAATGAAAAAGCTCTTAAAGTGAGTCAGCGCAGGCGGAATATGTTGAACAGAGACAGGAGGCTGCAGGCAGGCCGGCGCTATTTCGGTTAACAAGTGAGCCGTTAGACTGTTCGGTAACGACCTCCACCGTTTGTAGGTGGTGCATACGTACAAAGCTCGTGACTTGGAACGAACATCTGTTAAATTTAAGCCTCCATCGGTCGTGGAGAGAGTGAGCGTATCGTACTTGACTTTAAAAATGTGTCCACGTGTGACAAAATGGCCTAGAGCGGACATCATACGCTTCGCTGTCTCCTGTGGCATGGGCAGTACTTGTGCAACGTAGTTAATCTTTGAGGTGAGGTAGACATTAGCGAAGGTGACTTTCTGCAGTTCATCAAGGCTTCTTAGGTAGTGGGTCTGCATGCAAGCACGCATACTTGCCAGGAGATTCCTATAGTTCACCGCAATTGTGTGCTGTATGTTGCTCCTGTACTCAATACCAAGGCATTTCATTTTAGAAATTAGTTGCAACTGACCGTGATGGTGCAGCGAGATGCCGCGTCCTATGTTCATAATGCCAGATTTCCTGGCATTCAACTTCGCACCCGCAACAAGTTCGTAGTTTTTGACGATCTGAAGGGCTTCCTCGACTTCACCTTCGTCCATGACCAAAAATCCGACGTCATCCGCATATGCAGTACAAACAATCTTAATGCCGTGGATGGTTAATCCTTGTAGACGCTGTGTCAAGGTGACAAGCAAAGGCTCAATGGCAATGGCAAACAAGGCCATCGACATAGGGCATCCCTGTCGCACTGAATTAGTAATATTAATTGATGCGCTCAGCTGGCCATTCACCATGAGTCGAGTTACTCCTTTACGAAGGAGCTCATGTATAAGATTGATAAAACGTAGTGGAAATCCCATGGCATGCATCGTCCGGATGAGAAACTGATGGTTTACTCTGTCGAATGCCTTTGAAAAGTCAAGGGAAACTAGCGCACACCGTATCTTACACGCATCTGCAATGGCTATAACGTCCCTGTATTGAGACAAATTTTGGAAGATCGTCCTACCGACACCTACACTGGTCTGGTACTGACCAATGACAGTATTCATCAACATTTTCAATCTATTAGAAATAATACGTGCTAAAATTTTGTAGTCACTGTTCAGTAAAGTAAGCGGCCGAAAATCGTCAACAGAACTGCACATTGGGCGTTTAGGGATTAAAACCACGATGCCTTCCACGAGAGCCTGAGGAACATTAAAATCTGGCCGTAAAATTTCATTAAACATACTCAACAACTTGGGCTTTAATTTGTCGCAGAAAGTAAGATAAAATTCGGCAGTGAGACCGTCGGGTCCCGGCGATTTATTTTTCGGACTTCGTGATAGCGCAGAATCCAATTCGTCTTCATCAATTTCTCGCATGAGAGTTTCGACTTCAGCAGCACCCAAAGTCCTTTGCAAGTTATTGAGTAATTCATCGTGAGTTCCATCGTCGGTATGTGTCGTTGTCAGGAGACCTGCCAAGTGATTGTGAAGTGCGTTCCGTATGTCTTGTTGCCGCGTGAGCGCAACGCCTTCACTCAACTGAAGACGAGTTATTAATCTCCGCCGCCCCCTCTTATTTTCACGAATGACGTGAAACATGGATGTCATTTCGTCGTCTATCACATTCTGGGGCCTGGACCTTATTTGAAAGCCTTCTGCCTGCTGCCGCTGAAGTTTTAATAATTTTGCCTTAATTTTTTTAATCTGCATAAAATTTTCAGGTACAGTCACATCGGACTGGTAAAGCTCCCTGAGACAAGTAAAATAAAACTCAGACGTTTGCCGTTGCCACCAGGATTTGTCCCGAGCGTAGCGTTTAAACATTTTTGATAAAGTTGGTTTGGCATGTGTTATCCACCATTCAGTAACGGAGGCATACTGTGCAACCCGTCGTTCACATGCCTCCCATGTTTCGTTAAAGACACGGTGACAGTCAACATCGTTAAGGAGAGCATTGTTAAGTTTCCAGAAACCTCTGCCGCGAAATGTGCCTTGCTTGACCATGTTAACAGTACAAATATATGCGGCATGATCGGAAAAAATTGTGGGCCAAACTTCGGATTGGAGGACTTGAGTCTTCATACACGCCGATACATAGATTCTGTCTAGCCGGCTTGCAGAGTGGTTCGTGACATGAGTGAACCCAGGTGCCGCTCCGTGCGTATGCTCCCATGTGTCAATGAGGTTCATTTCTTGGACGATACGTTCTAGTTCTCCAGATTTGTTAAAATTAGGCGTCTGGTCTTTTGGACTTAAGACACAATTGAAGTCACCCGCAAAAATTATACGATCGTAGGTTCCCCTAAAAAGTGGGACTATGGCGCTTGTGAAGAACTCAGCCCTAGCACGCCTATTGCTACTGCCGGACGGGGCGTAAACATTGATTATGCGTGTCCGATGGAAAGTGACAGCGATCCCTCTATGATCAGGCAGTTTTTCTGCGTCGGTCGCTACAATCCCTTCTTTTAACAGAATCGCTGTCCCTAAATTCGCACCGCTCCCGGAATTGGAGAGAGTAGTATAACCAGTTATTCGGTCAAGTTCAATCGCAGCGACTTCTTGAAGTAACAGAATATCGATATCCGCTGCGTATACAAAATCTTGTAAATTACGGAGCCGCCAGTACGACTGTATCTTATTGATGTTTAACGTGGCAATTTTATAGGCTTGGGGCTCGTTCATGGGAGAAGGCACATACTATTAATTAAACAGTCTTAGAAGGATGGCTAACGAAATTGAGGCCAAGCGCGTCAGTCGGAGTTCCTGTAGTTCCCGGTACGGTTGGTGTATGCTGCTCTGTGGGGGGTGCCGAAGATTCCGTCTCAATGGTCCGCATGACAGCCGCATCATTGCTCGCATCCAATACTTCCATTTCCTGTGCCCACTTCCCAGTGAGAGTGGCCTCTGACAAAAGCGATCCTGCGTTTCCTTGAGCGTGGGTATCCGGCAAAACGACTCTACTCGAGGTATCACTATCTTCCACCCGTCGTGGATTCACAGGGGGAGACACTACAGGATCAATGTCCATTCGACCAGACGCAGGGAGACCAACTTCAGAGGGTTCAGAAGTGTTCTGACACATTTGGCTGCTTATTCGTTTCGCTTTGTCGCGGAGCTGTGGGGCGAGCTGATTGGCTCCTTGATGTGCAAGTCTCCGCTTCTTTTTGGAAGGCTTCCTGTTAGGGTTCGCAGTATCATCAACATCCGAAGTGGACTGTTGACACTGGGGTTGATCCGCCGGGAACACAGCGTCTGCTTCATCCTCAGTACCAGTGGCATCAACCACTGGGGAGTCATCCGTCGTTACCTCCATCTCTGAGTGTGGTAGCGGCGGTGCCGCGTCAGCACTCGGTTCTTTGACGTTATCGGCCAAAACATCATTCAAACGAGGGGCATCTACAGGCGGGGTCGCGGGTGGAAGACCAGAAGCCGCGACAGCGTATGTCAGTGGCAGTGCCGTCGTCACAGGGGGGCTAGCGGCTTCACCGACAGGTATCTGCGTCACCCGTCTTTGTATACATTCAGAGCGCACGTGGCCGGGCGCACCACAGCCGGCACACGTTTTTGGCTGCCCATCATATATGACAATTCCGCGATGTCCACCTACGTAAATATATGAAGGTATATGCTTCTGTATATCGATCTTAACCTGCCTGACGCCGTTAAGCACCGGAAATTTGTGGGCTTTGGACCAACGCTCCGCAAAATTGTTAATGACCCTCCCGTAAGGTGTCAATGCAGAATTTATTTGCGCGGCTGTTATTTCAAACGGGAGTTCGAAAATACGTGCCGTCCGGATGCCCAGTCCAGCATGCGTAATGCTGACGTCACTGACGGTACCATCGCTATGTTTAAACTTCAGTACACCTCCACTGGACTCTACAATTCTATCACACAGTTCAGAGGACGTTAATTTCACATAAACAACACTAGTCACGATAGAGAAATTTATCCCTACAATGTCATCAAAAGTAATCTTAGCTGTTTCCTCTAACCATGCTTCAACTTCAAACGAATTTGGTTTCGAAAAGTTCCTATCAAAGGTAAACTTCAAGGTATCTTTCCTGTTAGTCTGATTCATAATTCCATATCAGATCCTACAGAACGGAACGAATACTAATAAGCAGACGCTGTAAGCACGCGACTCACCGCCTGACGTAAACACTTCCTGCCGCAGCGCGCTGGCCCTGGAGGTCCGCTCACCACCGCTGCCGCAGGCAGACTGCCATCTGAGCTACGCCCGCCCCCCCTAAGACTAATGGTGCTACATACAGCCATATAGACGACACAGACCCTTGCACTCCCATTATTCAGCAGACAAACACTACTCTCTATGTATCCGTTAGGGTGTCTTTCAGGTTTCGCGCATTCTGTATCGAATCGTAGTTGGCCACAATGAAAGTGGCACGTATAACGTCGAAAATAGAATTCGGACACCGCTCTGAGTAAGACCACCGTCTTGTCTACCCTCTAGACTTCAATGAGGTTAAGCCGCGATACCTAAGACAGATCTGCACTCGATGACACCTCGATAACAGCTGGTCCCCACACTTACATCTTGCTCTCCTTACGTCAGTATACATCATATCAGCCTGTGACGCTGGCTTTGCAACATCTTGAGTGCCTTTAGGTTCGCCGCGACCAACACTTATCATGCACTGACCACAAAAAATGGAGGCGCCGCGGCTTGAACCCTGGACCTTTCAGAAATGCGAAGCGAACGCTCTACCAACTGAGCTACGTCCCATGCACGAGCAAACTGTGCTATTCCCCACTCTTTGCGACTCAGATGCGTACACGATGGTTGGTTTGTTTGTAGCGGTGAAGGGAGCAGAGTACAAAGGCGCGGACCCGTTCATATACACAAAAGTTCCAAGTAGTTTCGATGCTCTGGTATTACAAATGCAAATTCCGTCTGTTTTTAACGTCTTAAATTGAAAGAGCCGTCACAAATTGCTCCGTTTTCACTCCTTGTCGACAATCATACAGCACCTGAGGTAACAAACACATCTCGAGCCCCATTGTGCACTCCATTATTCATGCCAACTCAGTGCCTCGCTCTTTACTACTGTGTACCAATCTTGTCGTCCAACAGCAAAACACTGGGCCACAACAAGTTTCCGCGTCTCCATTGCACTGCGCATACTACGAAACGCTCCCCAAACTTGGCACTCACCCTCGCAGCCGACTTTTCCGACTTTCCACGACGCTCACGCTAGTGACAGCATTATTTATAGTTCGACGTCGCGCCAAAGCGAATGAGCACAATTCGCCTACGGCTTAGGCTGCCCTCCTAGTGTGGCTGCTCGGTGTCTGCAGGCAGCGAGGGTCTGCAAGCTTCCTGTGTTCGCACCTATGTCACCTGTGCTTGCTTGTCAGAGACAGACTATCGCAAAACATACAACTCACTCCATGAATTGATTGCTACGGCATCTGTTATCAGCAGTCACAACTAACAACACCAGGAGCAGCTGACTGCACGCAAAGAATAGGAACGTGCAGTGGGATTTACGTGAACTCGGCGCAAGCTTGTATCTTCCTAGACACATCTGCTGGCTGTGAAGTATTCCACTTGCATATCAAGGTGCGCATGTAGGTGTGTTAAAAATTCTGGAAGCACTGGTTATTGATCCCAGTACCTCTAGCATACTAAGCGAGCGCTCTACCATCTGAGCTACGCCCGCCCCCCCGAAGACTAATGGTGCTACATACAGCCATAGAGACGACACAGACCCTTGCACTCCCATTATTCAGCAGACAAACACTACTCTCTATGTATCCGTTAGGGTGTCTTCCAGGTTTCGTGCATTCTGTATCGAATCGTAGTTGCCAAAATGAAAGTGGCACGTATAACGTCGAAAATAGAATTCGGACACCGCTCTGAGTAAAACCAACGTGTTGTCCACCCTTTAGTCGTCAATGAGGTTAAGCCGCGATACCTAAGACAGATCTGCACCCGATGACACCTCGATAACAGCCGGTCCCCACACTTACATCTTGCTCTCCTTACGTCAGTATACATCATATCAGTCTGTGACGCTGGCTTTGCAACATCTTGCGTGCCTTTAGGTTCGCCGCGACCAACACTTACCATGCACTGACCACAAAAAATGGAGGCGCCGCGGCTTGAAACCTGGACCTTTCACATGCCAAGCGAACGCTCTACTAACTGAGCTACGCCCCATGCACGAGCAAACTGCGCTATTACCCATTGTTTGCGACTCAGATGCGCACGGACACGATGGTTGGTTGGTTTGTAGCGGTGAAGGGAGCAGAGTACAAAGGCGCGGACCCATTCATATACACAAAAGTTCCAAGTAGTTTCGATGCTCTGGTATTACAAATGCAAATTCCGTCTGTTTTTAACGTCTTAAATTTAAAGAGCCGTCACAAATTGCTCCGTTTTCACTCATTGTAGACAATTATACAGCACCTGAGGTAACAAACACATCTCGAGAACCATTGTGCACTACATTATATATGCCAACTCAGTGCCTCGCTCTTTACTACTGTGTACCAATCTTGTCGTCCAACTGCAAAACACTGGGCCACAACAAGTTTCCGCGTCTCCATTGCACTGCGCATACTACGAAACGCTCCCCAAACTTGGCACTCACCCTCGCAGCCGACTTTTCCGACTTTCCACGACGCTCACGCAACGCTCACGCTAGTGACAGCATTATTTATAGTTCGACGTCGCGCCAAAGCGAATGAGCACAATTCGCCTACGGCTTAGGCCGCCCTCCTAGTGTGGCTGCTCGGTGTCTGCAGGCTGCGAGGGTCTGCAAGCTTCCTGTGTTCGCACCTATGTCACCTGTGCTTGCTTGTCAGAGACAGGCTATCGCAAAACATACAACTCACTCCATGAATTGATTGCTACGGCATCTGTTATCAGCATTCACAACTAACAACACCAGGAGCAGCTGACTGCACGCAAAGAATAGGAATGTGCAGTGGGATTTACGTGAACTCGGCGCAAGCTTGTATCTTCCTAGACACATCTGCTGGCTGTGAAGTATTCCACTTGCATATCAAGGTGCGCATGTAGGTGTGTTAAAAATTCTAGAAGCACTGGGTATTGATCCCAGTACCTCTCGCATACTAAGCGAGCGCTCTACCATCTGAGCTACGCGCGACCCCCCGAGGACTAATGGTGGTACATACAGCCATATAGACGACACAGACCCTTGCACTCCCATTATTCAGCAGACAAACACTACTCTCTATGTATCCGTTAGGGTGTCTTTCAGGTTTCGTGCATTCTGTATCGAATCGTAGTTGCCAAAATGAAAGTGGCACGTATAACGTCGAAAATAGAATTCGGACACCGCTCTGAGTAAGACCAACGTGTTGTCCACCCTCTAGACTTCAATGAGGTTAAGCCGCGATACCGAAGACAGATCTGCACTCGATGACACCTCGATAACAGCCGGTCCCCACACTTACATCTTGCTCTCCTTACGTCAGTATACATCATATCAGTCTGTGACGCTGGCTTTGCAACATCTTGCGTGCCTTTAGGTTCGCCGCGACCAACACTTACCATGCACTGACCACAAAAAATGGAGGCGCCGCGGCTTGAACCCTGGACGTTTCACATGCCAAGCGAACGCTCTACCAACTGAGCTACGCCCAATGCACGAGCAATCTGCGCTATTCCCCATTGTTTGCGACTCAGATGCGCACGGACACGATGGTTGGTTGGTTTGTAGCGGTGAAGGGAGCAGAGTACAAAGGCGCGGACCCGTTCATATACACAAAAGTTCCAAGTAGTTTCGATGCTCTGGTATTACAAATGCAAATTCCGTCTGTTTTTAACGTCTTAAATTGAAAGAGCCGTCACAAATTGCTCCGTTTTCACTCCTTGTCGACAGTCATACAGCACCTGAGGTAACAAACACATCTCGAGCCCCATTGTGCACTCCATTATTCATACCAACTCAGGGCCTCGCTCTTTACTACTGTGTACCAATGTTGTCGTCCAACTGCAAAACACTGGGCCACAACAAGTTTCCGCGTCTCCATTGCACTGCGCATACTACGAAACGCTCCCCAAACTTGGCACTCACCCTCGCAGCCGACTTTTCCGACTTTCCACGACGCCCACGCAACGCTCACGCTAGTGACAGCATTATTTATAGTTCGACGTCGCGCCAAAGCGAATGAGCACATTTCGCCTACGGCTTAGGCCGCCCTCCTAGTGTGGCTGCTCGGTGTCTGCAGGCAGCGAGGGTCTGCAAGCTTCCTGTGTTCGCACCTATGTCACCTGTGCTTGCTTGTCAGAGACAGACTATCGCAAAACATACAACTCACTCCATGAATTGATTGCTACGGCATCTGTTATCAGCAGTCACAACTAGCAACACCAGTAGCAGCTGACTGCACGCAAAGAATAGGAATGTGCAGTGGGATTTACGTGAACTCGGCGCAAGCTTGTATCTTCCTAGACACATCTGCTGGCTGTGAAGTATTCCACTTGCATATCAAGGTGCGCATGTAGGTGTGTTAAATATTCTGGAGGCACGGGGTATTGATCCCAGTACCTCTCGCATACTAAGCGAGCGCTCTACCATCTGAGCTACGCCCTCCCCCCCCGAAGACTAATGGTGCTACATACAGCTATATAGACGACACAGACATTGCACTCCCATTATTCAGCAGACAAACACTACTCTCTATGTATCCGTTAGGGTGTCATTCAGGTTTCGTGCATTCTGTATCGAATCGTAGTTGCCAAAATGAAAGTGGCACGTATAACGTCGAAAATAGAATTCGGACACCGCTCTGAGTAAGACCAACGTGTTGTCCACCCTCTAGACTTCAATGAGGTTAAGCCGCGATACCTAAGACAGATCTGCACTCGATGACACCTCGATAACAGCCGGTCCCCACACTTACATCTTGCTCTCCTTACGTCAGTATACATCATATCAGTCTGTGACGCTGGCTTTGCAACATCTTGCGTGCCTTTAGGTTCGCCGCGACCAACACTTACCATGCACTGACCACAAAAAATGGAGGCGCCACAGCTTGAACCCTGGACCTTTCACACGCCAAGCGAACGCTCTACCAATTGAGCTACGCCCCATGCACGAGCAAACTGCGCTATTCCCCATTCTTTGCGACTCAGATGCGCACGGACACGATGGTTGGTTGGTTTGTAGCGGTGAAGGGAGCAGAGTACAAAGGCGCGGACCCGTTCATATACACAAAAGTTCCAAGTAGTTTCGATGCTCTGGTATTACAAATGCAAATTCCGTCTGTTTTTAACGTCTTAAATTGAAAGAGCCGTCACAAATTGCTCCGTTTTCACTCCTTGTCGACAATTATACAGCACCTGAGGTAACAAACACATCTCGAGAACCATTGTGCACTACATTATATATGCCAACTCAGTGCCTCGCTCTTTACTACTGTGTACCAATCTTGTCGTCCAACTGCAAAACACTGGGCCACAACAAGTTTCCGCGTCTCCATTGCACTGCGCATACTACGAAACGCTCCCCAAACTTGGCACTCACCCTCGCAGCCGACTTTTCCGACTTTCCACGACGCTCACGCTAGTGACAGCATTATTTATAGTTCGACGTCGCGCCAAAGCGAATGAGCACATTTCGCCTACGGCTTAGGCCGCCCTCCTAGTGTGGCTGCTCGGTGTCTGCAGGCAGCGAGGGTCTGCAAGCTTCCTGTGTTCGCACCTATGTCACCTGTGCTTGCTTGTCAGAGACAGACTATCGCAAAACATACAACTCACTCCATGAATTGATTGCTACGGCATCTGTTATCAGCAGTCACAACTAACAACACCAGGAGCAGCTGACTGCACGCAAAGAATAGGAATGTGCAGTGGGATTTACGTGAACTCGGCGCAAGCTTGTATCTTCCTAGACACATCTGCTGGTTGTGAAGTATTCCACTTGCATATCAAGGTGCGCATGTAGGTGTGTTAAAAATTCTGGAAGCACTGGTTATTGATCCCAGTACCTCTAGCATACTAAGCGAGCGCTCTACCATCTGAGCTACGCCCGCCCCCCCGAAGACTAATGGTGCTACATACAGCCATAGAGACGACACAGACCCTCGCACTCCCATTATTCAGCAGACAAACACTACTCTCTATGTATCCGTTAGGGTGTCTTCCAGGTTTCGTGCATTCTGTATCGAATCGTAGTTGCCAAAATGAAAGTGGCACGTATAACGTCGAAAATAGAATTCGGACACCGCTCTGAGTAAGACCAACGTGTTGTCCACCCTTTAGTCGTCAATGAGGTTAAGCCGCGATACCTAAGACAGATCTGCACCCGATGACACCTCGATAACAGCCGGTCCCCACACTTACATCTTGCTCTCCTTACGTCAGTATACATCATATCAGTCTGTGACGCTGGCTTTGCAACATCTTGCGTGCCTTTAGGTTCGCCGCGACCAACACTTACGATGCACTGACCACAAAAAATGGAGGCGCCGCGGCTTGAACCCTGGACCTTTCACATGCCAAGCGAACGCTCTACCAACTGAGCTACGCCCCATGCACGAGCAAACTACGCTATTCCCCATTGTTTGCGACTCAGATGCGCACGGACACGATGGTTGGTTGGTTTGTAGCGGTGAAGGGAGCAGAGTACAAAGGCGCGGACCCGTTCATATACACAAAAGTTCCAAGTAGTTTCGATGCTCTGGTATTACAAATGCAAATTCCGTCTGTTTTTAACGTCTTAAATTTAAAGAGCCGTCACAAATTGCTCCGTTTTCACTCATTGTAGACAATTATACAGCACCTGAGGTAACAAACACATCTCGAGAACCATTGTGCACTACATTATATATGCCAACTCAGTGCCTCGCTCTTTACTACTGTGTACCAATCTTGTCGTCCAACTGCAAAACACTGGGCCACAACAAGTTTCCGCGTCTCCATTGCACTGCGCATACTACGAAACGCTCCCCAAACTTGGCACTCACCCTCGCAGCCGACTTTTCCGACTTTCCACGACGCTCACGCAACGCTCACGCTAGTGACAGCATTATTTATAGTTCGACGTCGCGCCAAAGCGAATGAGCACAATTCGCCTACGGCTTAGGCCGCCCTCCTAGTGTGGCTGCTCGGTGTCTGCAGGCTGCGAGGGTCTGCAAGCTTCCTGTGTTCGCACCTATGTCACCTGTGCTTGCTTGTCAGAGACAGACTATCGCAAAACATACAACTCACTCCATGAATTGATTGCTACGGCATCTGTTATCAGCATTCACAACTAACAACACCAGGAGCAGCTGACTGCACGCAAAGAATAGGAATGTGCAGTGGGATTTACGTGAACTCGGCGCAAGCTTGTATCTTCCTAGACACATCTGCTGGCTGTGAAGTATTCCACTTGCATATCAAGGTGCGCATGTAGGCGTGTTAAAAATTCTAGAAGCACTGGGTATTGATCCCAGTACCTCTCGCATACTAAGCGAGCGCTCTACCATCTGAGCTACGCGCGACCCCCCGAGGACTAATGGTGGTACATACAGCCATATAGACGACACAGACCCTTGCACTCCCATTATTCAGCAGACAAACACTACTCTCTATGTATCCGTTAGGGTGTCTTTCAGGTTTCGTGCATTCTGTATCGAATCGTAGTTGCCAAAATGAAAGTGGCACGTATAACGTCGAAAATAGAATTCGGACACCGCTCTGAGTAAGACCAACGTGTTGTCCACCCTCTAGACTTCAATGAGGTTAAGCCGCGATACCGAAAACAGATCTGCACTCGATGACACCTCGATAACAGCCGGTCCCCACACTTACATCTTGCTCTCCTTACGTCAGTATACATCATATCAGTCTGTGACGCTGGCTTTGCAACATCTTGCGTGCCTTTAGGTTCGCCGCGACCAACACTTACCATGCACTGACCACAAAAAATGCAGGCGCCGCGGCTTGAACCCTGGACGTTTCACATGCCAAGCGAACGCTCTACCAACTGAGCTACGCCCCATGCACGAGCAATCTGCGCTATTCCCCATTGTTTGCGACTCAGATGCGCACGGACACGATGGTTGGTTGGTTTGTAGCGGTGAAGGGAGCAGAGTACAAAGGCGCGGACCCGTTCATATACACAAAAGTTCCAAGTAGTTTCGATGCTCTGGTATTACAAATGCAAATTCCGTCTGTTTTTAACGTCTTAAATTGAAAGAGCCGTCACAAATTGCTCCGTTTTCACTCATTGTAGACAATTATACAGCACCTGAGGTAACAAACACATCTCGAGAACCATTGTGCACTACATTATTTATGCCAACTCAGTGCCTCGCTCTTTACTACTGTGTACCAATCTTGTCGTCCAACTGCAAAACACTGGGCCACAACAAGTTTCCGCGTCTCCATTGCACTGCGCATACTACGAAACGCTCCCCAAACTTGGCACTCACCCTCGCAGCCGACTTTTCCGACTTTCCACGACGCTCACGCTAGTGACAGCATTATTTATAGTTCGACGTCGCGCCAAAGCGAATGAGCACAATTCGCCTACGGCTTAGGCCGCCCTCCTAGTGTGGCTGCTCGGTGTCTGCAGGCAGCGAGGGTCTGCAAGCTTCCTGTGTTCGCACCTATGTCACCTGTGCTTGCTTGTCAGAGACAGACTATCGCAAAACATACAACTCACTCCATGAATTGATTGCTACGGCATCTGTTATCAGCAGTCACAACTAACAACACCAGGAGCAGCTGACTGCACGCAAAGAATAGGAATGTGCAGTGGGATTTACGTGAACTCGGCGCAAGCTTGTATCTTCCTAGACACATCTGCTGGTTGTGAAGTATTCCACTTGCATATCAAGGTGCGCATGTAGGTGTGTTAAAAATCCTGCAGGCACTGGGTATTGATCCCAGTACCTCTCGCATACTAAGCGAGCGCTCTACCATCTGAGCTACGCCCGCCCCCCCAAAGACTAATGGTGCTACATACAGCCATATAGACGACACAGACCCTTGCACTCCCATTATTCAGCAGACAAACACTACTCTCTATGTATCCGTTAGGGTGTCTTTCAGGTTTCGTGCATTCTGTATCGAATCGTAGTTGCCAAAATGAAAGTGGCACGTATAACGTCGAAAATAGAATTCGGACACCGCTCTGCGTAAGACCAACGTGTTGTCCACCCTCTAGACTTCAATGACGTTAAGCCGCGATACCTAAGACAGATCTGCACTCGATGACACCTCGATAACAGCCGGTCCCCACACTTACATCTTGCTCTCCTTACGTCAGTATACATCATATCAGTCTGTGACGCTGGCTTTGCAACATCTTGCGTGCCTTTAGGTTCGCCGCGACCAACACTTACCATGCACTGACCACAAAAAATGGAGGCGCCGCGGCTTGAACCCTGGACGTTACACATGCCAAGCGAATGCTCTACCAACTGAGCTACGCCCCATGCACTAGCAAACTGCGCTATTCCCCATTCTTTGCGACTCAGATGCGCACGGACACGATGGTTGGTTGGTTTGTAGCGGTGAAGGGAGCAGAGTACAAAGGCGCGGACCCGTTAATATACACAAAAGTTCCAAGTAGTTTCGATGCTCTGGAATTACAAATGCAAATTCCGTCTGTTTTTAACGTCTTAAATTGAAAGAGCCGTCACAAATTGCTCCGTTTTCACACATTGTAGACAATTATACAGCACCTGAGGTAACAAACACATCTCGAGAACCATTGTGCACTACATTATTTATGCCAACTCAGTGCCTCGCTCTTTACTACTGTGTACCAATCTTGTCGTCCAACTGCAAAACACTGGGCCACAACAAGTTTCCGCGTCTCCATTGCACTGCGCATACTACGAAACGCTCCCCAAACTTGGCACTCACCCTCGCAGCCGACTTTTCCGACTTTCCACGACGCTCACGCTAGTGACAGCATTATTTATAGTTCGACGTCGCGCCAAAGCGAATGAGCACAATTCGCCTACGGCTTAGGCCGCCCTCCTAGTGTGGCTGCAGGGTGTCTGCAGGCAGCGAGGGTCTGCAAGCTTCCTGTGTTCGCACCTATGTCACCTGTGCTTGCTTGTCAGAGACAGACTATCGCAAAACATACAACTCACTCCATGAATTGATTGCTACGGCATCTGTTATCAGCATTCACAACTAACAACACCAGGAGCAGCTGACTGCACGCAAAGAATAGGAATGTGCAGTGGGATTTACGTGAACTCGGCGCAAGCTTGTATCTTCCTAGACACATCTGCTGGCTGTGAAGTATTCCACTTGCATATCAAGGTGCGCATGTAGGTGTGTTAAAAATCCTGCAGGCACTGGGTATTGAACCCAGTACCTCTCGCATACTAAGCGAGCGCTCTACCATCTGAGCTACGCCCGCCCCCCCGAAGACTAATGGTGCTACATACAGCCATATAGACGACACAGACCCTTGCACTCCCATTATTCAGCAGACAAACACAACTCTCTATGTATCTGTTAGGGTGTCTTCAGGTTTCGTGCATTCTGTATCGAATCGTAGTTGCCAAAATGAAAGTGGCACGTATAACGTCGAAAATAGAATTCGGACACCGCTCTAAGTAAGACCAACGTGTTGTCCACCCTCTAGACTTCAATGAGGTTAAGCCGCGATACCTAAGACAGATCTGCACTCGATGACACCTCGATAACAGCCGGTCCCCACACTTACATCTTGGTCTCCTTACGTCAGTATACATCATATCAGTCTGTGACGCTGGCTTTGCAACATCTTGCGTGCCTTTAGGTTCGCCGCGACCAACACTTACCATGCACTGACCACAAAAAATGGAGGCGCCGCGGCTTGAACCCTGGACATTTCACATGCCAAGCGAACGCTCTACCAACTGAGCTACGCCCCAGCACGAGCAAACTGCGCTATTGCCCATTCTTTGCGACTCAGATGCGCACGGACACGATGGTTGGTTGGTTTGTAGCGGTGAAGGGAGCAGAGTACAAAGGCGCGGACCCGTTCATATACACAAAAGTTCCGAGTAGTTTCGATGCTCTGGTATTACAAATGCAAATTCCGTCTGTTTTTAACGTCTTAAATTGAAAGAGCCGTCACAAATTGCTCCGTTTTCACTCCTTGTCGACAATTATACAGCACCTGAGGTAACAAACACATCTCGAGAACCATTGTGCACTACATTATATATGCCAACTCAGTGCCTCGCTCTTTACTACTGTGTACCAATCTTGTCGTCCAACTGCAAAACACTGGGCCACAACAAGTTTCCGCGTCTCCATTGCACTGCGCATACTACGAAACGCTCCCCAAACTTGGCACTCACCCTCGCAGCCGACTTTTCCGACTTTCCACGACGCTCACGCTAGTGACAGCATTATTTATAGTTCGACGTCGCGCCAAAGCGAATGAGCACAATTCGCCTACGGCTTAGGCCGCCCTCCTAGTGTGGCTGCTCGGTGTCTGCAGGCAGCGAGGGTCTGCAAGCTTCCTGTGTTCGCACCTATGTCACCTGTGCTTGCTTGTCAGAGAGAGACTATCGCAAAACATACAACTCACTCCATGAATTGATTGCTACGGCATCTGTTATCAGCAGTCACAACTAACAACACCAGGAGCAGCTGACTGCACGCAAAGAATAGGAATGTGCAGTGGGATTTACGTGAACTCGGCGCAAGCTTGTATCTTCCTAGACACATCTGCTGGCTGTGAAGTATTCCACTTGCATATCAAGGTGCGCATGTAGGTGTGTTAAAAATTCTGGAAGCACTGGGTATTGATCCCAGTACCTCTCGCATACTAAGCGAGCGCTCTACCATCTAAGCTACGCCCGCCCCCCCGAAGACTAATGGTGCTACATACAGCCATATAGACGACACAGACCCTTGCACTCCCATTATTCAGCAGACAAACACTACTCTCTATGTATCCGTTAGGGTGTCTTTCAGGTTTCGTGCATTCTGTATCGAATCGTAGTTGCCAAAATGAAAGTGGCACGTATAACGTCGAAAATAGAATTCGGACACCGCTCTGAGTAAGACCAACGTGTTGTCCACCCTCTAGACTTCAATGAGGTTAAGCCGCAATACCTAAGACAGATCTGCACTCGATGACACCTCGATAACAGCCGGTCCCCACACTTACATCTTGCTCTCCTAACGTCAGTATACATCATATCAGTCTGTGATGCTGGCTTTGCAACATCTTGCGTGCCTTTAGGTTCGCCGCGACCAACACTTACCATGCACTGACCACAAAAAATGGAGGCGCCGCGGCTTGAACCCTGGACATTTCACATGCCAAGCGAACGCTCTACCAACTGAGCTACGCCCCATGCACGAGCAAACTGCGCTATTCCCCATTGTTTGCGACTCAGATGCGCACGGACACGATGGTTGGTTGGTTTGTAGCGGTGAAGGGAGCAGAGTACAAAGGCGCGGACCCGTTCATATACACAAAAGTTCCAAGTAGTTTCGATGCTCTGGTATTACAAATGCAAATTCCGTCTGTTTTTAACGTCTTAAATTGAAAGAGCCGTCACAAATTGCTCCGTTTTCACTCATTGTAGACAATTATACAGCACCTGAGGTAACAAACACATCTCGAGAACCATTGTGCACTACATTATTTATGCCAACTCAGTGCCTCGCTCTTTACTACTGTGTACCAATCTTGTCGTCCAACTGCAAAACACTGGGCCACAACAAGTTTCCGCGTCTCCATTGCACTGCGCATACTACGAAACGCTCCCCAAACTTGGCACTCACCCTCGCAGCCGACTTTTCCGACTTTCCACGACGCTCACGCAACGCTCACGCTAGTGACAGCATTATTTATAGTTCGACGTCGCGCCAAAGCGAATGAATACATTTCGCCTACGGCTTAGGCCGCCCTCCTAGTGTGGCTGCTCGGTGTCTGCAGGCAGCGAGGGTCTGCAAGCTTCCTGTGTTCGCACCTATGTCACCTGTGCTTGCTTGTCAGAGACAGACTATCGCAAAACATACAACTCACTCCATGAATTGATTGCTACGGCATCTGTTATCAGCAGTCACAACTAACAACACCAGGAGCAGCTGACTGCACGCAAAGAATAGGAATGTGCAGTGGGATTTACGTGAACTCGGCGCAAGCTTGTATCTTCCTAGACACATCTGCTGGCTGTGAAGTATTCCACTTGCATATCAAGGTGCGCATGTAGGTGTGTTAAAAATCCTGCAGGCACTGGGTATTGATCCCAGTACCTCTCGCATACTAAACAAGATACCATCTGAGCTACGCCCCCCGCCCCCCCCCCCCCCGAAGACTAATGGTGCTACATACAGCCATATAGACGACACAGACCCGTGCACTCCCATTATTCAGCAGACAAACACTACTCTCTATGTATCCGTTAGGGTGTCTTTCAGGTTTCGTGCATTCTGTATCGAATCGTAGTTGCCAAAATGAAAGTGGCACGTATAACGTCGAAAATAGAATTCGGACACCGCTCTGAGTAAGACCAACGTGTTGTCCACCCTCTAGACTTCAATGAGGTTAAGCCGCGATACCTAAGACAGATCTGCACTCGATGACACCTCGATAACAGCCGGTCCCCACACTTACATCTTGCTCTCCTTACGTCAGTATACATCATATCAGTCTGTGACGCTGGCTTTGCAACATCTTGCGTGCCTTTAGGTTCGCCGCGACCAACACTTACCATGCACTGACCACAAAAAATGGAGGCGCCGCGGCTTGAACCCTGGACCTTTCACATGCCAAGCGAACGCTCTACCAACTGAGCTACGCCCCAGCACGAGCAAACTGCGCTATTCCCCATTGTTTGCGACTCAGATGCGCACGGACACGATGGTTGGTTGGTTTGTAGCGGTGAAGGGAGCAGAGTACAAAGGCGCGGACCCGTTCATATACACAAAAGTTCCAAGTAGTTTCGATGCTCTGGTATTACAAATGCAAATTCCGTCTGTTTTTAACGTCTTAAATTGAAAGAGCCGTCACAAATTGCTCCGTTTTCACTCATTGTAGACAATTATACAGCACCTGAGGTAACAAACACATCTCGAGAACCATTGTGCACTACATTATTTATGCCAACTCAGTGCCTCGCTCTTTACTACTGTGTACCAATCTTGTCGTCCAACTGCAAAACACTGGGCCACAACAAGTTTCCGCGTCTCCATTGCACTGCGCATACTACGAAACGCTCCCCAAACTTGGCACTCACCCTCGCAGCCGACTTTTCCGACTTTCCACGACGCTCACGCTAGTGACAGCATTATTTATAGTTCGACGTCGCGCCAAAGCGAATGAGCACAATTCGCCTACGGCTTAGGCCGCCCTCCTAGTGTGGCTGCTCGGTGTCTGCAGGCAGCGAGGGTCTGCAAGCTTCCTGTGTTCGCACCTATGTCACCTGTGCTTGCTTGTCAGAGACAGACTATCGCAAAACATACAACTCACTCCATGAATTGATTGCTACGGCATCTGTTATCAGCAGTCACAACTAACAACACCAGGAGCAGCTGACTGCACGCAAAGAATAAGAATGTGCAGTGGGATTTACGTGAACTCGGCGCAAGCTTGTATCTTCCTAGACACATCTGCTGGCTGTGAAGTATTCCACTTGCATATCAAGGTGCGCATGTAGGTGTGTTAAAAATCCTGCAGGCACTGGGTATTGATCCCAGTACCTCTTGCATACTAAGCGAGCGCTCTACCATCTGAGCTACGCCCGCCCCCCCCCCCCCCCCCCGAAGACTAGTGGTGCTACATACAGCCATATAGACGACACAGACCCTTGCACTCCCATTATTCAGCAGACAAACACTACTCTCTATGTATCCGTTAGGGTGTCTTTCAGGTTTCGTGCATTCTGTATCGAATCGTAGTTACCAAAATGAAAGTGGCACGTATAACGTCGAAAATAGAATTCGGACACCGCTCTGAGTAAGACCAACGTGTTGTCCACCCTCTAGACTTCAATGAGGTTAAGCCGCGATACCTAAGACAGATCTGCACTCGATGACACCTCGATAACAGCCGGTACCCACACTTACATCTTGCTCTCCTTACGTCAGTATACATCATATCAGTCTGTGACGCTGGCTTTGCAACATCTTGCGTGCCCTTAGGTTCGCCGCGACCAACACTTACCATGCACTGACCACAAAAAATGGAGGCGCCGCGGCTTGAACCCTGGACCTTTCACACGCCAAGCGAACGCTCTACCAACTGAGCTACGCCCCATGCACGAGCAAACTGCGCTATTCCCCATTCTTTGCGACTCAGATGCGCACGGACACGATGGTTGGTTGGTTTGTAGCGGTGAAGGGAGCAGAGTACAAAGGCGCGGACCCGTTCATATACACAAAACTTCCAAGTAGTTTCGATGCTCTGGTATTACAAATGCAAATTCCGTCTGTTTTTAACGTCTTAAATTGAAAGAGCCGTCACAAATTGCTCCGTTTTCACTCATTGTAGACAATTATACAGCACCTGAGGTAACAAACACATCTCGAGAACCATTGTGCACTACATTATTTATGCCAACTCAGTGCCTCGCTCTTTACTACTGTGTACCAATCTTGTCGTCCAACTGCAAAACACTGGGCCACAACAAGTTTCCGCGTCTCCATTGCACTGCGCATACTACGAAACGCTCCCCAAACTTGGCACTCACCCTCGCAGCCGACTTTTCCGACTTTCCACGACGCTCACGCTAGTGACAGCATTATTTATAGTTCGACGTCGCGCCAAAGCGAATGAGCACAATTCGCCTACGGCTTAGGCCGCCCTCCTAGTGTGGCTGCTCGGTGTCTGCAGGCAGCGAGGGTCTGCAAGCTTCCTGTGTTCGCACCTATGTCACCTGTGCTTGCTTGTCAGAGACAGACTATCGCAAAACATACAACTCACTCCATGAATTGATTGCTACGGCATCTGTTATCAGCAGTCACAACTAACAACACCAGGAGCAGCTGACTGCACGCAAAGAATAGGAATGTGCAGTGGGATTTACGTGAACTCGGCGCAAGCTTGTATCTTCCTAGACACATCTGCTGGCTGTGAAGTATTCCACTTGCATATCAAGGTGCGCATGTAGGTGTGTTAAAAATCCTGCAGGCACTGGGTATTGAACCCAGTACCTCTCGCATACTAAACAAGATACCATCTGAGCCCCCCCCCCTCCCCCCGAAGACTAATGGTGCTACATACAGCCATATAGACGACACAGACCCTTGCACTCCCATTATTCAGCAGACAAACACTACTCTCTATGTATCCGTTAGGGTGTCTTTCAGGTTTCGTGCATTCTGTATCGAATCGTAGTTGCCAAAATGAAAGTGGCACGTATAACGTCGAAAATAGAATTCGTTCACCGCTCTGAGTAAGACCAACGTGTTGTCCACCCTCTAGACTTCAATGAGGTTAAGCCGCGATACCTAAGACAGATCTGCACTCGATGACACCTCGATAACAGCCGGTCCCCACACTTACATCTTGCTCTCCTTACGTCAGTATACATCATATCAGTCTGTGACGCTGGCTTTGCAACATCTTGCGTGCCTTTAGGTTCGCCGCGACCAACACTTACCATGCACTGACCACAAAAAATGGAGGCGCCGCGGCTTGAACCCTGGACCTTTCACATGCCAAGCGAACGCTCTACCAACTGAGCTACGCCCCATGCACGAGCAAACTGCGCTATTCCCCATTGTTTGCGACTCAGATGCGCACGGACACGATGGTTGGTTTGTTTGTAGCGGTGAAGGGAGCAGAGTACAAAGGCGCGGACCCGTTCATATACACAAAAGTTCCAAGTAGTTTCGATGCTCTGGTATTACAAATGCAAATTCCGTCTGTTTTTAACGTCTTAAATTGAAAGAGCCGTCACAAATTGCTCCGTTTTCACTCATTGTCGACAATTATACAGCACCTGAGGTAACAAACACATCTCGAGAACCATTGTGCACTACATTATTTATGCCAACTCAGTGCCTCGCTCTTTACTACTGTGTACCAATCTTGTCGTCCAACCGCAAAACACTGGGCCACAACAAGTTTCCGCGTCTCCATTGCACTGCGCATACTACGAAACGCTCCCCAAACTTGGCACTCACCCTCGCAGCCGACTTTTCCGACTTTCCACGACGCTCACGCAACGCTCACGCTAGTGACAGCATTATTTATAGTTCGACGTCGCGCCAAAGCGAATGAGCACAATTCGCCTACGGCTTAGGCCGCCCTCCTAGTGTGGCTGCTCGGTGTCTGCAGGCAGCGAGGGTCTGCAAGCTTCCTGTGTTCGCACCTATGTCACCTGTGCTTGCTTGTCAGAGACAGACTATCGCAAAACATACAACTCACTCCATGAATTGATTGCTACGGCATCTGTTATCAGCAGTCACAACTAACAACACCAGGAGCAGCTGACTGCACGCAAAGAATAGGAATGTGCAGTGGGATTTACGTGAACTCGGCGCAAGCTTGTATCTTCCTAGACACATCTGCTGGCTGTGAAGTATTCCACTTGCATATCAAGGTGCGCATGTAGGTGTGTTAAAAATCCTGCAGGCACTGGGTATTGATCCCAGTACCTCTCGCATACTAAACAAGATACCATCTGAGCTACGCCCGCCCCCCCCCCCCCTCCCCCCGAAGACTAATGGTGCTACATATAGCCATATAGACGACACAGACCCTTGCACTCCCATTATTCAGCAGACAAACACTACTCTCTATGTATCCGTTAGGGTGTCTTTCAGGTTTCGTGCATTCTGTATCGAATCGTAGTTGCCAAAATGAAAGTGGCACGTATAACGTCGAAAATAGAATTCGGACACCGCTCTGAGTAAGACCAACGTGTTGTCCACCCTCTAGACTTCAATGAGGTTAAGCCGCGATACCTAAGACAGATCTGCACTCGATGACACCTCGATAACAGCCGGTCCCCACACTTACATCTTGCTCTCCTTACGTCAGTATACATCATATCAGTCTGTGACGCTGGCTTTGCAACATCTTGCGTGCCTTTAGGTTCGCCGCGACCAACACTTACCATGCACTGACCACAAAAAATGGAGGCGCCGCGGCTTGAACCCTGGACCTTTCACATGCCAAGCGAACGCTCTACCAACTGAGCTACGCCCCATGCACGAGCAAACTGCGCTATTCCCCATTGTTTGCGACTCAGATGCGCACGGACACGATGGTTGGTTGGTTTGTAGCGGTGAAGGGAGCAGAGTACAAAGGCGCGGACCCGTTCATATACACAAAAGTTCCAAGTAGTTTCGATGCTCTGGTATTACAAATGCAAATTCCGTCTGTTTTTAACGTCTTAAATTGAAAGAGCCGTCACAAATTGCTCCGTTTTCACTCATTGTAGACAATTATACAGCACCTGAGGTAACAAACACATCTCGAGAACCATTGTGCACTACATTATTTATGCCAACTCAGTGCCTCGCTCTTTACTACTGTGTACCAATCTTGTCGTCCAACTGCAAAACACTGGGCCACAACAAGTTTCCGCGTCTCCATTGCACTGCGCATACTACGAAACGCTCCCCAAACTTGGCACTCACCCTCGCAGCCGACTTTTCCGACTTTCCACGACGCTCACGCTAGTGACAGCATTATTTATAGTTCGACGTCGCGCCAAAGCGAATGAGCACAATTCGCCTACGGCTTAGGCCGCCCTCCTAGTGTGGCTGCTCGGTGTCTGCAGGCAGCGAGGGTCTGCAAGCTTCCTGTGTTCGCACCTATGTCACCTGTGCTTGCTTGTCAGAGACAGACTATCGCAAAACATACAACTCACTCCATGAATTGATTGCTACGGCATCTGTTATCAGCAGTCACAACTAACAACACCAGGAGCAGCTGACTGCACGCAAAGAATAAGAATGTGCAGTGGGATTTACGTGAACTCGGCGCAAGCTTGTATCTTCCTAGACACATCTGCTGGCTGTGAAGTATTCCACTTGCATATCAAGGTGCGCATGTAGGTGTGTTAAAAATCCTGCAGGCACTGGGTATTGAACCCAGTACCTCTCGCATACTAAACAAGATACCATCTGAGCTACGCCCGCCCCCCCCCCCTCCCCCCGAAGACTAATGGTGCTACATACAGCCATATAGACGACACAGACCCTTGCACTCCCATTATTCAGCAGACAAACACTACTCTCTATGTATCCGTTAGGGTGTCTTTCAGGTTTCGTGCATTCTGTATCGAATCGTAGTTGCCAAAATGAAAGTGGCACGTATAACGTCGAAAATAGAATTCGTTCACCGCTCTGAGTAAGACCAACGTGTTGTCCACCCTCTAGACTTCAATGAGGTTAAGCCGCGATACCTAAGACAGATCTGCACTCGATGACACCTCGATAACAGCCGGTCCCCACACTTACATCTTGCTCTCCTTACGTCAGTATACATCATATCAGTCTGTGACGCTGGCTTTGCAACATCTTGCGTGCCTTTAGGTTCGCCGCGACCAACACTTACCATGCACTGACCACAAAAAATGGAGGCGCCGCGGCTTGAACCCTGGACCTTTCACATGCCAAGCGAACGCTCTACCAACTGAGCTACGCCCCATGCACGAGCAAACTGCGCTATTCCCCATTGTTTGCGACTCAGATGCGCACGGACACGATGGTTGGTTTGTTTGTAGCGGTGAAGGGAGCAGAGTACAAAGGCGCGGACCCGTTCATATACACAAAAGTTCCAAGTAGTTTCGATGCTCTGGTATTACAAATGCAAATTCCGTCTGTTTTTAACGTCTTAAATTGAAAGAGCCGTCACAAATTGCTCCGTTTTCACTCATTGTAGACAATTATACAGCACCTGAGGTAACAAACACATCTCGAGAACCATTGTGCACTACATTATTTATGCCAACTCAGTGCCTCGCTCTTTACTACTGTGTACCAATCTTGTCGTCCAACCGCAAAACACTGGGCCACAACAAGTTTCCGCGTCTCCATTGCACTGCGCATACTACGAAACGCTCCCCAAACTTGGCACTCACCCTCGCAGCCGACTTTTCCGACTTTCCACGACGCTCACGCAACGCTCACGCTAGTGACAGCATTATTTATAGTTCGACGTCGCGCCAAAGCGAATGAGCACAATTCGCCTACGGCTTAGGCCGCCCTCCTAGTGTGGCTGCTCGGTGTCTGCAGGCAGCGAGGGTCTGCAAGCTTCCTGTGTTCGCACCTATGTCACCTGTGCTTGCTTGTCAGAGACAGACTATCGCAAAACATACAACTCACTCCATGAATTGATTGCTACGGCATCTGTTATCAGCAGTCACAACTAACAACACCAGGAGCAGCTGACTGCACGCAAAGAATAGGAATGTGCAGTGGGATTTACGTGAACTCGGCGCAAGCTTGTATCTTCCTAGACACATCTGCTGGCTGTGAAGTATTCCACTTGCATATCAAGGTGCGCATGTAGGTGTGTTAAAAATCCTGCAGGCACTGGGTATTGATCCCAGTACCTCTCGCATACTAAACAAGATACCATCTGAGCTACGCCCCATGCACGAGCAAACTGCGCTATTCCCCATTGTTTGCGACTCAGATGCGCACGGACACGATGGTTGGTTTGTTTGTAGCGGTGAAGGGAGCAGAGTACAAAGGCGCGGACCCGTTCATATACACAAAAGTTCCAAGTAGTTTCGATGCTCTGGTATTACAAATGCAAATTCCGTCTGTTTTTAACGTCTTAAATTGAAAGAGCCGTCACAAATTGCTCCGTTTTCACTCATTGTAGACAATTATACAGCACCTGAGGTAACAAACACATCTCGAGAACCATTGTGCACTACATTATTTATGCCAACTCAGTGCCTCGCTCTTTACTACTGTGTACCAATCTTGTCGTCCAACTGCAAAACACTGGGCCACAACAAGTTTCCGCGTCTCCATTGCACTGCGCATACTACGAAACGCTCCCCAAACTTGACACTCACCCTCGCAGCCGACTTTTCCGACTTTCCACGACGCTCACGCTAGTGACAGCATTATTTATAGTTCGACGTCGCGCCAAAGCGAATGAGCACAATTCGCCTACGGCTTAGGCCGCCCTCCTAGTGTGGCTGCTCGGTGTCTGCAGGCAGCGAGGGTCTGCAAGCTTCCTGTGTTCGCACCTATGTCACCTGTGCTTGCTTGTCAGAGACAGACTATCGCAAAACATACAACTCACTCCATGAATTGATTGCTACGGCATCTGTTATCAGCTGTCACAACTAACAACACCAGGAGCAGCTGACTGCACGCAAAGAATAAGAATGTGCAGTGGGATTTACGTGAACTCGGCGCAAGCTTGTATCTTCCTAGACACATCTGCTGGCTGTGAAGTATTCCACTTGCATATCAAGGTGCGCATGTAGGTGTGTTAAAAATCCTGCAGGCACTGGGTATTGATCCCAGTACCTCTTGCATACTAAGCGAGCGCTCTACCATCTGAGCTACGCCCGCCCCCCCCCCTCCCCGAAGACTAGTGGTGCTACATACAGCCATATAGACGACACAGACCCTTGCACTCCCATTATTCAGCAGACAAACACTACTCTCTATGTATCCGTTAGGGTGTCTTTCAGGTTTCGTGCATTCTGTATCGAATCGTAGTTGCCAAAATGAAAGTGGCACGTATAACGTCGAAAATAGAATTCGGACACCGCTCTGAGTAAGACCAACGTGTTGTCCACCCTCTAGACTTCAATGAGGTTAAGCCGCGATACCTAAGACAGATCTGCACTCGATGACACCTCGATAACAGCCGGTCCCCACACTTACATCTTGCTCTCCTTACGTCAGTATACATCATATCAGTCTGTGACGCTGGCTTTGCAACATCTTGCGTGCCTTTAGGTTCGCCGCGACCAACACTTACCATGCACTGACCACAAAAAATGGAGGCGCCGCGGCTTGAACCCTGGACCTTTTACATGCCAAGCGAACGCTCTACCAACTGAGCTACGCCCCAGCACGAGCAAACTGCGCTATTCCCCATTGTTTGCGACTCAGATGCGCACGGACACGATGGTTGGTTGGTTTGTAGCGGTGAAGGGAGCAGAGTACAAAGGCGCGGACCCGTTCATATACACAAAAGTTCCAAGTAGTTTCGATGCTCTGGTATTACAAATGCAAATTCCGTCTGTTTTTAACGTCTTAAATTGAAAGAGCCGTCACAAATTGCTCCGTTTTCACTCATTGTAGACAATTATACAGCACCTGAGGTAACAAACACATCTCGAGAACCATTGTGCACTACATTATTTATGCCAACTCAGTGCCTCGCTCTTTACTACTGTGTACCAATCTTGTCGTCCAACTGCAAAACACTGGGCCACAACAAGTTTCCGCGTCTCCATTGCACTGCGCATACTACGAAACGCTCCCCAAACTTGGCACTCACCCTCGCAGCCGACTTTTCCGACTTTCCACGACGCTCACGCTAGTGACAGCATTATTTATAGTTCGACGTCGCGCCAAAGCGAATGAGCACAATTCGCCTACGGCTTAGGCCGCCCTCCTAGTGTGGCTGCTCGGTGTCTGCAGGCAGCGAGGGTCTGCAAGCTTCCTGTGTTCGCACCTATGTCACCTGTGCTTGCTTGTCAGAGACAGACTATCGCAAAACATACAACTCACTCCATGAATTGATTGCTACGGCATCTGTTATCAGCAGTCACAACTAACAACACCAGGAGCAGCTGACTGCACGCAAAGAATAAGAATGTGCAGTGGGATTTACGTGAACTCGGCGCAAGCTTGTATCTTCCTAGACACATCTGCTGGCTGTGAAGTATTCCACTTGCATATCAAGGTGCGCATGTAGGTGTGTTAAAAATCCTGCAGGCACTGGGTATTGATCCCAGTACCTCTTGCATACTAAGCGAGCGCTCTACCATCTGATGTACGCCCCCCCCCCCCCCCCCCCCGAAGACTAGTGGTGCTACATACAGCCATATAGACGACACAGACCCTTGCACTCCCATTATTCAGCAGACAAACACTACTCTCTATGTATCCGTTAGGGTGTCTTTCAGGTTTCGTGCATTCTGTATCGAATCGTAGTTACCAAAATGAAAGTGGCACGTATAACGTCGAAAATAGAATTCGGACACCGCTCTGAGTAAGACCAACGTGTTGTCCACCCTCTAGACTTCAATGAGGTTAAGCCGCGATACCTAAGACAGATCTGCACTCGATGACACCTCGATAACAGCCGGTACCCACACTTACATCTTGCTCTCCTTACGTCAGTATACATCATATCAGTCTGTGACGCTGGCTTTGCAACATCTTGCGTGCCTTTAGGTTCGCCGCGACCAACACTTACCATGCACTGACCACAAAAAATGGAGGCGCCGCGGCTTGAACCCTGGACCTTTCACATGCCAAGCGAACGCTCTACCAACTGAGCTACGCCCCATGCACGAGCAAACTGCGCTATTCCCCATTGTTTGCGACTCAGATGCGCACGGACACGATGGTTGGTTTGTTTGTAGCGGTGAAGGGAGCAGAGTACAAAGGCGCGGACCCGTTCATATACACAAAAGTTCCAAGTAGTTTCGATGCTCTGGTATTACAAATGCAAATTCCGTCTGTTTTTAACGTCTTAAATTGAAAGAGCCGTCACAAATTGCTCCGTTTTCACTCATTGTAGACAATTATACAGCACCTGAGGTAACAAACACATCTCGAGAACCATTGTGCACTACATTATTTATGCCAACTCAGTGCCTCGCTCTTTACTACTGTGTACCAATCTTGTCGTCCAACTGCAAAACACTGGGCCACAACAAGTTTCCGCGTCTCCATTGCACTGCGCATACTACGAAACGCTCCCCAAACTTGGCACTCACCCTCGCAGCCGACTTTTCCGACTTTCCACGACGCTCACGCTAGTGACAGCATTATTTATAGTTCGACGTCGCGACAAAGCGAATGAGCACAATTCGCCTACGGCTTAGGCCGCCCTCCTAGTGTGGCTGCTCGGTGTCTGCAGGCAGCGAGGGTCTGCAAGCTTCCTGTGTTCGCACCTATGTCACCTGTGCTTGCTTGTCAGAGACAGACTATCGCAAAACATACAACTCACTCCATGAATTGATTGCTACGGCATCTGTTATCAGCTGTCACAACTAACAACACCAGGAGCAGCTGACTGCACGCAAAGAATAAGAATGTGCAGTGGGATTTACGTGAACTCGGCGCAAGCTTGTATCTTCCTAGACACATCTGCTGGCTGTGAAGTATTCCACTTGCATATCAAGGTGCGCATGTAGGTGTGTTAAAAATCCTGCAGGCACTGGGTATTGATCCCAGTACCTCTTGCATACTAAGCGAGCGCTCTACCATCTGAGCTACGACCGCCCCCCCCTCCCCGAAGACTAGTGGTGCTACATACAGCCATATAGACGACACAGACCCTTGCACTCCCATTATTCAGCAGACAAACACTACTCTCTATGTATCCGTTAGGGTGTCTTTCAGGTTTCGTGCATTCTGTATCGAATCGTAGTTGGCCACAATGAAAGTGGCACGTATAACGTCGAAAATAGAATTCGGACACCGCTCTGAGTAAGACCAACGTGTTGTCCACCCTCTATACTTCAATGAGGTTAAGCCGCGATACCTAAGACAGATCTGCACTCGATGACACCTCGATAACAGCCGGTCCCCACACTTACATCTTGCTCTCCTTACGTCAGTATACATCATATCAGTCTGTGACGCTGGCTTTGCAACATCTTGCGTGCCCTTAGGTTCGCCGCGACCAACACTTACCATGCACTGACCACAAAAAATGGAGGCGCCGCGACTTGAACCCTGGACCTTTCACACGCCAAGCGAACGCTCTACCAACTGAGCTACGCCCCATGCACGAGCAAACTGCGCTATTCCCCATTCTTTGCGACTCAGATGCGCACGGACACGATGGTTGGTTGGTTTGTAGCGGTGAAGGGAGCAGAGTACAAAGGCGCGGACCCGTTCATATACACAAAACTTCCAAGTAGTTTCGATGCTCTGGTATTACAAATGCAAATTCCGTCTGTTTTTAACGTCTTAAATTGAAAGAGCCGTCACAAATTGCTCCGTTTTCACTCATTGTAGACAATTATACAGCACCTGAGGTAACAAACACATCTCGAGAACCATTGTGCACTACATTATTTATGCCAACTCAGTGCCTCGCTCTTTACTACTGTGTACCAATCTTGTCGTCCAACTGCAAAACACTGGGCCACAACAAGTTTCCGCGTCTCCATTGCACTGCGCATACTACGAAACGCTCCCCAAACTTGGCACTCACCCTCGCAGCCGACTTTTCCGACTTTCCACGACGCTCACGCTAGTGACAGCATTATTTATAGTTCGACGTCGCGCCAAAGCGAATGAGCACAATTCGCCTACGGCTTAGGCCGCCCTCCTAGTGTGGCTGCTCGGTGTCTGCAGGCAGCGAGGGTCTGCAAGCTTCCTGTGTTCGCACCTATGTCACCTGTGCTTGCTTGTCAGAGACAGACTATCGCAAAACATACAACTCACTCCATGAATTGATTGCTACGGCATCTGTTATCAGCAGTCACAACTAACAACACCAGGAGCAGCTGACTGCACGCAAAGAATAGGAATGTGCAGTGGGATTTACGTGAACTCGGCGCAAGCTTGTATCTTCCTAGACACATCTGCTGGCTGTGAAGTATTCCACTTGCATATCAAGGTGCGCATGTAGGTGTGTTAAAAATCCTGCAGGCACTGGGTATTGATCCCAGTACCTCTCGCATACTAAACGAGATACCATCTGAGCTACGCCCGCCCCCCCGAAGACTAGTGGTGCTACATACAGCCATATAGACGACACAGACCCTTGCACTCCCATTATTCAGCAGACAAACACTACTCTCTATGTATCCGTTAGGGTGTCTTTCAGGTTTCGTGCATTCTGTATCGAATCGTAGTTGCCAAAATGAAAGTGGCACGTATAACGTCGAAAATAGAATTCGGACACCGCTCTGAGTAAGACCAACGTGTTGTCCACCCTCTAGACTTCAATGAGGTTAAGCCGCGATACCTAAGACAGATCTGCACTCGATGACACCTCGATAACAGCCGGTACCCACACTTACATCTTGCTCTCCTTACGTCAGTATACATCATATCAGTCTGTGACGCTGGCTTTGCAACATCTTGCGTGCCTTTAGGTTCGCCGCGACCAACACTTACCATGCACTGACCACAAAAAATGGAGGCGCCGCGGCTTGAACCCTGGACCTTTCACATGCCAAGCGAACGCTCTACCAACTGAGCTACGCCCCATGCACGAGCAAACTCCGCTATTCCCCATTGTTTGCGACTCAGATGCGCACGGACACGATGGTTGGTTGGTTTGTAGCGGTGAAGGGAGCAGAGTACAAAGGCGCGGACCAGTTCATATACACAAAACTTCCAAGTAGTTTCGATGCTCTGGTATTACAAATGCAAATTCCGTCTGTTTTTAACGTCTTAAATTGAAAGAGCCGTCACAAATTGCTCCGTTTTCACTCCTTGTCGACAATCATACAGCACCTGAGGTAACAAACACATCTCGAGCCCCATTGTGCACTCCATTATTCATGCCAACTCAGTGCCTCGCTCTTTACTACTGTGTACCAATGTTGTCGTCCAACTGCAAAACACTGGGCCACAACAAGTTTCCGCGTCTCCATTGCACTGCACATACTACGAAACGCTCCCCAAACTTGGCACTCACCCTCGCAGCCGACTTTTCCGACTTTCCACGACGCTCACGCAACGCTCACGCTAGTGACAGCATTATTTATAGTTCGACGTCGCGCCAAATCGAAGGAGCACATTTCGCCTACGGCTTAGGCCGCCCTCCTAGTGTGGCTGCTCGGTGTCTGCAGGCAGCGAGGGTCTGCAAGCTTCCTGTGTTCGCACCTATGTCACCTTTGCTTGCTTGGCAGAGACAGACTATCGCAAAACATACAACTCACTCCATGAATTGATTGCTACGGCATCTGTTATCAGCAGTCACAACTAGCAACACCAGTAGCAGCTGACTGCACGCAAAGAATAGGAATGTGCAGTGGGATTTACGTGAACTCGGCGCAAGCTTGTATCTTCCTAGACACATCTGCTGGCTGTGAATTATTCCACTTGCATATCAAGGTGCGCATGTAGGTGTGTTAGAAATTCTAGAGGCACTGGGTATTGATCCCAGTACCTCTCGCATACTAAGCAAGCGCTCTACCATCTGAGCTACGCCCGCCCCCCCGAAGACTAATGGTGCTACATACAGCCATATAGACGACACAGACCCTTGCACTCCCATTATTCAGCAGACAAACACTACTCTCTATGTATCCGTTAGGGTGTCTTTCAGGTTTCGTGCATTCTGTATCGAATCGTAGTTGGCCACAATGAAAGTGGCACGTATAACGTCGAAAATAGAATTCGGACACCGCTCTGAGTAAGACCAACGTGTTGTCCACCCTCTATACTTCAATGAGGTTAAGCCGCGATACCTAAGACAGATCTGCACTCGATGACACCTCGATAACAGCCGGTCCCCACACTTACATCTTGCTCTCCTTACGTCAGTATACATCATATCAGTCTGTGACGCTGGCTTTGCAACATCTTGCGTGCCCTTAGGTTCGCCGCGACCAACACTTACCATGCACTGACCACAAAAAATGGAGGCGCCGCGACTTGAACCCTGGACCTTTCACACGCCAAGCGAACGCTCTACCAACTGAGCTACGCCCCATGCACGAGCAAACTGCGCTATTCCCCATTCTTTGCGACTCAGATGCGCACGGACACGATGGTTGGTTGGTTTGTAGCGGTGAAGGGAGCAGAGTACAAAGGCGCGGACCCGTTCATATACACAAAAGTTCCAAGTAGTTTCGATGCTCTGGTATTACAAATGCAAATTCCGTCTGTTTTTAACGTCTTAAATTGAAAGAGCCGTCACAAATTGCTCCGTTTTCACTCCTTGTCGACAATCATACAGCACCTGAGGTAACAAACACATCTCGAGCCCCATTGTGCACTCCATTATTCATGCCAACTCAGTGCCTCGCTCTTTACTACTGTGTACCAATGTTGTCGTCCAACTGCAAAACACTGGGCCACAACAAGTTTCCGCGTCTCCATTGCACTGCACATACTACGAAACGCTCCCCAAACTTGGCACTCACCCTCGCAGCCGACTTTTCCGACTTTCCACGACGCTCACGCAACGCTCACGCTAGTGACAGCATTATTTATAGTTCGACGTCGCGCCAAATCGAAGGAGCACATTTCGCCTACGGCTTAGGCCGCCCTCCTAGTGTGGCTGCTCGGTGTCTGCAGGCAGCGAGGGTCTGCAAGCTTCCTGTGTTCGCACCTATGTCACCTTTGCTTGCTTGGCAGAGACAGACTATCGCAAAACATACAACTCACTCCATGAATTGATTGCTACGGCATCTGTTATCATCAGTCACAACTAGCAACACCAGTAGCAGCTGACTGCACGCAAAGAATAGGAATGTGCAGTGGGATTTACGTGAACTCGGCGCAAGCTTGTATCTTCCTAGACACATCTGCTGGCTGTGAATTATTCCACTTGCATATCAAGGTGCGCATGTAGGTGTGTTAGAAATTCTAGAGGCACTGGGTATTGATCCCAGTACCTCTCGCATACTAAGCAAGCGCTCTACCATCTGAGCTACGCCCGCCCCCCCGAAGACTAATGGTGCTACATACAGCCATATAGACGACACAGACCCTTGCACTCCCATTATTCAGCAGACAAACACTACTCTCTATGTATCCGTTAGGGTGTCTTTCAGGTTTCGTGCATTCTGTATCGAATCGTAGTTGGCCACAATGAAAGTGGCACGTATAACGTCGAAAATAGAATTCGGACACCGCTCTGAGTAAGACCAACGTGTTGTCCACCCTCTATACTTCAATGAGGTTAAGCCGCGATACCTAAGACAGATCTGCACTCGATGACACCTCGATAACAGCCGGTCCCCACACTTACATCTTGCTCTCCTTACGTCAGTATACATCATATCAGTCTGTGACGCTGGCTTTGCAACATCTTGCGTGCCCTTAGGTTCGCCGCGACCAACACTTACCATGCACTGACCACAAAAAATGGAGGCGCCGCGACTTGAACCCTGGACCTTTCACACGCCAAGCGAACGCTCTACCAACTGAGCTACGCCCCATGCACGAGCAAACTGCGCTATTCCCCATTCTTTGCGACTCAGATGCGCATGGACACGATGGTTGGTTGGTTTGTAGCGGTGAAGGGAGCAGAGTACAAAGGCGCGGACCCGTTCATATACACAAAACTTCCAAGTAGTTTCGATGCTCTGGTATTACAAATGCAAATTCCGTCTGTTTTTAACGTCTTAAATTGAAAGAGCCGTCACAAATTGCTCCGTTTTCACTCCTTGTCGACAATCATACAGCACCTGAGGTAACAAACACATCTCGAGCCCCATTGTGCACTCCATTATTCATGCCAACTCAGTGCCTCACTCTTTACTACTGTGTACCAATGTTGTCGTCCAACTGCAAAACACTGGGCCACAACAAGTTTCCGCGTCTCCATTGCACTGCACATACTACGAAACGCTCCCCAAACTTGGCACTCACCCTCGCAGCCGACTTTTCCGACTTTCCACGACGCTCACGCAACGCTCACGCTAGTGACAGCATTATTTATAGTTCGACGTCGCGCCAAATCGAAGGAGCACATTTCGCCTACGGCTTAGGCCGCCCTCCTAGTGTGGCTGCTCGGTGTCTGCAGGCAGCGAGGGTCTGCAAGCTTCCTGTGTTCGCACCTATGTCACCTTTGCTTGCTTGTCAGAGACAGACTATCGCAAAACATACAACTCACTCCATGAATTGATTGCTACGGCATCTGTTATCAGCAGTCACCACTAGCAACACCAGTAGCAGCTGACTGCACGCAAAGAATAGGAATGTGCAGTGGGATTTACGTGAACTCGGCGCAAGCTTGTATCTTCCTAGACACATCTGCTGGCTGTGAATTATTCCACTTGCATATCAAGGTGCGCATGTAGGTGTGTTAGAAATTCTAGAGGCACTGGGTATTGATCCCAGTACCTCTCGCATACTAAGCAAGCGCTCTACCATCTGAGCTACGCCCGCCCCCCCGAAGACTAATGGTGCTACATACAGCCATATAGACGACACAGACCCTTGCACTCCCATTATTCAGCAGACAAACACTACTCTCTATGTATCCGTTAGGGTGTCTTTCAGGTTTCGTGCATTCTGTATCGAATCGTAGTTGGCCACAATGAAAGTGGCACGTATAACGTCGAAAATAGAATTCGGACACCGCTCTGAGTAAGACCAACGTGTTGTCCACCCTCTATACTTCAATGAGGTTAAGCCGCGATACCTAAGACAGATCTGCACTCGATGACACCTCGATAACAGCCGGTCCCCACACTTACATCTTGCTATCCTTACGTCAGTATACATCATATCAGTCTGTGACGCTGGCTTTGCAACATCTTGCGTGCCTTTAGGTTCGCCGCGACCAACACTTACCATGCACTGACCACAAAAAATGGAGGCGCCGCGGCTTGAACCCTGGACCTTTCACATGCCCAGCGAACGCTCTACCAACAGAGCTACGCCCCATGCACGAGCAAACTGCGCTATTCCCCATTCTTTCAACTCAGATGAGCACGGACACGATGGTTGATTGGTTTGTAGCGGTGAAGGGAGCAGAGTACAAAGGCGCGGACCCGTTCATATACACAAAAGTTCCAAGTAGTTTCGATGCTCTGGAATTACAAATGCAAATTCCGTCTGTTTTTAACGTCTTAAATTGAAAGAGCCGTCACAAATTGCTCCGTTTTCACTCCTTGTCGACAATCATACAGCACCTGAGGTAACAAACACATCTCGAGCCCCATTGTGCACTCCATTATTCATGCCAACTCAGTGCCTCGCTCTTTACTACTGTGTACCAATCTTGTCGTCCAACTGCAAAACACTGGGCCACAACAAGTTTCCGCGTCTCCATTGCACTGCGCATACTACGAAATGCTCCCCAAACTTGGCACTCACCCTCGCAGCCGACTTTTTCGACTTTCCACGACGCTCACGCTAGTGACAGCATTATTTATAGTTCGACGTAGCGCCAAAGCGAATGAGTACATTTCGCCTACGGCTTAGGCCGCCCTCCTAGTGTGGCTGCTCGGTGTCTGCAGGCAGCGAGGGTCTGCAAGCTTCCTGTGTTCGCACCTATGTCACCTTTGCTTGCTTGTCAGAGACAGACTATCGCAAAACATACAACTCACTCCATGAATTGATTGCTACGGCATCTGTTATCAGCAGTCACAACTAGCAACACCAGTAGCAGCTGACTGCACGCAAAGAATAGGAATGTGCAGTGTGAATTACGTGAACTCGGCGCAAGGCAGATCTTTCCGACATAGGCTTGAGAATCTTACGGGAACACTTGTACTGTTTCTAAATGAAGTGTAGGCGTGGGAGGAGGGTGCTTCCTGCGCACTAATAACAGCACGCTTGTCAATTGTGGATGCTAATCATTCGCTTGTATCTTCCTAGACACATCTGCTGGTTGTGAATTATTCCACTTGCATATCAAGGTGCGCATGTAGGTGTGTTAAAAATTCTGGAGGCACTGGGTATTGATCCCAGTACCTCTCGCATACTAAGCGAGCGATCTACCATCTGGGCTACGCCCGCCGATCCGAAGACTAATGGTGCTACATATAGCCATATAGACGACACAGACCCTTGCACTCCCATTATTCAGCAGACAAACACTACTCTCTATGTATCCGTTAGGGTGTCTTTCAGGTTTCGTGCATTCTGCATCGAATCGTAGTTGGCCACAATGAAAGTGGCACGTATAACGTCGAAAATAGAATTCGGACACCGCTCTGAGTAAGACCAACGTGTTGTCAACCCTCTATACTTAAATGAGGTTAAGCCGCGATACCTAAGACAGATCTGCACTCGATGACACCTCGATAACAGCCGGTCCCCACACTTACATCTTGCTCTCCTTACGTCAGTATACATCATATCAGACTGTGACGCTGGCTTTGCAACATCTTGCGTGCCTTTAGGTTCGCCGCGACCAACACTTACCATGCACTGACCACAAAAAATGGAGGCGCCGCGGCTTGAACCCTGGACCTTTCACATGCCAAGCGAACGCTCTACCAACACAGCTACGCCCCATGCACGAGCAGACTGCGCTATTCCCCATTCTTTGCGACTCAGATGCGCACGGACACGATGGTTGGTTGGTTTGTAGCGGTGAAGGGAGCAGAGTACAAAGGCGCGGACCCGTTCTTATACACAAAAGTTCCAAGTAGTTTCGATGCTCTGGTATTACAAATGCAAATTCCGTCTGTTTTTAACGTCTTAAATTGAAAGAGCCGTCACAAATTGCTCCGTTTTCACTCCTTGTCGACAATCATACAGCACCTGAGGTAACAAACACATCTCGAGCCCCATTGTGCACTCCATTATTCATGCCAACTCAGTGCCTCGCTCTTTACTACTGTGTACCAATGTTGTCGTCCAACTGCAAAACACTGGGCCACAACAAGTTTCCGCGTCTCCATTGCACTGCGCATACTACGAAACGCTCCCCAAACTTGGCACTCACCCTCGAAGCCGACTTTTCCGACTTTCCACGACGCTCACGCTAGTGACAGCATTATTTATATTTCGACGTCGCGCCAAAGCGAATGAGCACATTTCGCCTACGGCTTAGGCCGACCTCCTAGTGTGGCTGCTCGGTGTCTGCAGCAGCGAGGGTCTGCAAGCTTCATGTGTTCGCACCTATGTCACCTTTGCTTGCTTGTCAGAGACAGACTATCGCAAAACATACAACTCACTCCATGAATTGATTGCTACGGCATCTGTTATCAGCAGTCACAACTAGCAACACCAGTAGCAGCTGACTGCACGCAAAGAATAGGAATGTGCAGTGTGAATTACGTGAACTCGGCGCAAGGCAGATCTTTCCGACATAGGCTTGAGAATCTTACGGGAACACTTGTACTGTTTCTAAATGAAGTGTAGGCGTGGGAGGAGGGTGCTTCCTGCGCACTAATAACAGCACGCTTGTCAATTGTGGATGCTAATCATTCGCTTGTATCTTCCTAGACACATCTGCTGGTTGTGAATTATTCCACTTGCATATCAAAGTGCGCATGTAGGTGTGTTAAAAATTCTGGAGGCACTGGGTATTGATCCCAGTACCTCTCGCATACTAAGCGAGCGATCTACCATCTGAGCTACGCCCGCCCATCCGAAGACTAATGGTGCTACATATAGCCATATAGACGACACAGACCCTTGCACTCCCATTATTCAGCAGACAAACACTACTCTCTATGTATCCGTTAGGGTGTCTTTCAGGTTTCGTGCATTCTGTATCGAATCGTAGTTGGCCACAATGAAAGTGGCACGTATAACGTCGAAAATAGAATTCGGACACCGCTCTGAGAAAGACCAACGTGTTGTCCACCCTCTATACTTCAATGAGGTTAAGCCGCGATACCTAAGACAGATCTGCACTCGATGACACCTCGATAACAGCCGGTCCCCACACTTACATCTTGCTCTCCTTACGTCAGTATACATCATATCAGTCTGTGACGCTGGCTTTGCAACATCTTGCGTGCCTTTAGGTTCGCCGCGACCAACACTTACCATGCACTGACCACAAAAAATGGAGGCGCCGCGACTTGAACCCCGGACCTTTCACATGCCAAGCGAACGCTCTACCAACTGAGCTACGCCCCATGCACGAGCAAACTGCGCTATTCCCCATTCTTTGCGACTCAGATGCGCACGGACACGATGGTTGGTTGGTTTGTAGCGGTGAAGGGAGCAGAGTACAAAGGCGCGGACCCGTTCATATACACTAAAGTTCCAAGTAGTTTCGATGCTCTGGTATTACAAATGCAAATTCCGTCTGTTTTTAACGTCTTAAATTGAAAGAGCCGTCACAAATTGCTCCGTTTTCACTCCTTGTCGACAATCATACAGCACCTGAGGTAACAAACACATCTCGAGCCCCATTGTGCACTCCATTATTCATGCCAACTCAGTGCCTCGCTCTTTACTACTATGTACCAATGTTGTCGTCCAACTGCAAAACACTGGGCCACAACAAGTTTCCGCGTCTCCATTGCACTGCGCATACTACGAAACGCTCCCCAAACTTGGCACTCACCCTCGCAGCCGACTTTTCCGACTTTCCACGACGCTCACGCTAGTGACAGCATTATTTATAGTTCGACGTCGCGCCAAAGCGAATGAGCACATTTCGCCTACGGCTTAGGCCGCCCTCCTAGTGTGGCTGCTCGGTGTCTGCAGGCAGCGAGGGTCTGCAAGCTTCCTGTGTTCGCACCTATGTCACCTTTGCTTGCTTGTCAGAGACAGACTATCGCAAAACATACAACTCACTCCATGAATTGATTGAAACGGCATCTGTTATCAGCAGTCACAACTAGCAACACCAGTAGCAGCTGACTGCACGCAAAGAATAGGAATGTGCAGTGGGATTTACGTGAACTCGGTGCAAGGCAGATCTTTCCGACATAGGCTTGAGAATCTTACGGGAACACTTGTACTGTTTCTAAATTAAGTGTATGCGTGGGAGGAGGGTACTTCCTGCGCACTAATAACAGCACGCTTGTCAATTGTGGATGCTAATCATTCGCTTGTATCTTCCTAGACACATCTGCTGGTTGTTAATTATTCCACTTGCATATCAAGGTGCGCATGTAGGTGTGTTAAAAATTCTGGAGGCACTGGGTATTGATCCCAGTACCTCTCGCATACTAAGCGAGCGATCTACCATCTGAGCTACGCCCGCCCACCCGTAGACTAATGGTGCTACATACAGCCATATAGACGAAACAGACCCTTGCACTCCCATTATTCAGCAGACGAACACTACTCTCTATGTATCCGTTAGGGTGTCTTTCAGGTTTCGTGCATTCTGTATCGAATCGTAGTTGGCCACAATGAAAATGGCACGTATAACGTCGAAAATAGAATTCGGACACCGTTTTGAGTAAGACCAACGTGTTGTCCACCCTCTATACTTCAATGAGGTTAAGCCGCGATACCTAAGACAGATCTGCACTCGATGACACCTCGATAACAGCCGGTCCCCACACTTACATCTTGCTCTCCTTACGTCAGTATACATCATATCAGTCTGTGACGCTGGCTTTGCAACATCTTGCGTGCCTTTAGGTTCGCCGCGACCAACACTTACCATGCACTGACCACAAAAAAATGGAGGCGCCGCGGCTTGAACCCTGGACCTTCCACATGCCAAGCGAACGCTCTACCAACTTTTTTTTTTTTTAACTACTGTGTACGATTAATGCGTTGTGTGACAGTGTACAACTTTATGAATATGGAACTAGCGTCTTTTTTTTTTTTCTTTTTTTTGCAAGTGCTCTACCAACTGACCTACTTTTTTTTTTTTTTTTTTTTTTTTTTTTTTTTTTTTTTTTTTGTAAGGAACTTGGCAGCATGAGGCAGGCGGAGGCAAAGCGGGCAGGGGTCAAAATCTCGAGGCCTGGCCGCGATGTCTCCACCCAGTCCTGTTGCTGAGGCGTGTCTTTATCATAGTTTTCAATAAGAAATTTTACATCTTGTGTATACGTAGATATATGCTGTTTTGCCTTCGAAATCCTGAACCAAAAGATGCTTCATTTGAAACAAAAAAATTTATGTCATGCCGAGGCAATAGAGATTGAAGGTTATAGCTTTAGTGCTTTTTTTTTTTTTTTCTCATGCACTACTTCTCGGCAACCTAACATACTTCTTTGTAATATATAATAAAGTTGTGGGAAGTAGTGGACCCTGAACCTGTATATTATTTTTTTTAATTTCTGTTTAGTTTTTTTATTGTTATTATTATTATTTTTGTTTGTTTGTTATTTTTTTTATTGTAAAAGAAAAATCTTCATGGAATGTGAAGAAGGAATTTTATGTTAAGGCACTAATTCCATAGCCTCCTTTCCTTCTTGAGATTAATAATAATAATAAAAAAGTATGTTCCCTTCCATGGAAACAAATGAGACTTCCTTCTCAGTCATAAAATGAATGTATAAGAAAACAATTTATCTTTAACCCTGCGATACTGGCTTTCGGCTTCGGCTTCTTCTGTGCAATAAACAAAATAGCCTTCTTTGCCAGCAGAGGATAAGTGATTGTAGTATGAAACTGTAAAATTGTACTTCTCCCCAATTGTTTTTGTTTAAGCGTCGTTTCGCTTAAATAAACGATTTTTGTTTATCTCGTTGGCTTGTCAACCAATGCCCAGTCGCTCGAATACAATTTTAAGCATATTGCCGTAGTTTTTCTTGTGGTCTTTATATTTCAGGGCGTTATAAAAAGCACACTTCAAGTACATGTAAAAATCAGTGGAATTGTCATTTCCCAGGTGAGTAATTACGTAATTCACATAGTGTCCCATTAACCAATGGACCGAGTTGTTTTTTGCTGCTGGAAAATAGCAAGTCTGAGGCCTGAGGAATGTAACAGGGGGAAAATTTTCCACCGAAGATCTCGTAAGAAAAGCCAGTTGTTCCCTAATCCAATTACAGAGTTGTAGATTGCCACCGCACGTGAATCTGTGCACTAACGTGTCGATCAATTTACATTTGAGACATAGGTTCGTGTCGCTAACGCCGATTGCATGTAACCTTTCATTGGTGCTTACGGTCTCATTCACTGTTTTATACCACGCTGACTTGACGTCCGATGGTAGACCACGCATATTAATATTTTTCCATATGGCGTCCCAATCAGTGTGTGGGTATTTACTTTCCAATTTGTTTCTCCCCTCCATTTTCTTTCGATGGCACAGAATATCGCGGGCCGTGATCCGTCGTGAGTTGATGATGACACCGCCGAGATAGCTGAATTCCACAAAATATACACGAACGTACTGGAGCCGGTTATTTATTTTTTGCACATTCACCGGCGCCTGTAAACTGGCAGGCCTGACAACTTCAAATAATTTAGTTGTAATGCTATCAGCGTGGTCGCTAAGGATAGTGGCGGTCCTTTTTATAAAAAGCGCAGACGCCTTATTTCTGATGTCAACTAACCCCAAACCTCCATTCCTGGGATCTAAGGTCGCAGTTTTTGCGTCGACTCTGAATATATCCCCTCTCCAAAGATAGCTGGCAATGGTAGACATTATCTTTTTTCCAATCATTTTCGGTAGTGGGAAGATCTGTGCTATAAAGTAACTCCTGGAGAGAATGCAGTGGTTAATGAAAATCACCCTCTGAACTTGGTTCATGTTACGGTGGAGGTTTTCTCTTGTTGTTCCAAGAAGTTGTCCCGACGTATTTCTCCAATTGATAGCTGCCATTTTTAACGGACAAGGTGTCAGTGTTATTCCTAGTGCTTTGCATTGGGTGACCATTGTGGCCCAGGCTAAGGTGGTATGTTGAAAACCCCGCAGGTTTAGGAGTTTGCTTTTGTTTGCGTTGACACCTGCTCCGGAGACTCTACAGTACTTTTTAATTAGCGTTTCCAATTTCAAAATGTCGTCGGGATTTCGCAGGACGACTCCGACATCATCGGCATAGGCGTTTATGACTGTTCGGTGACCAGATAATGTGATGCCAGTTAGAGTGGCATGAACACTGCGGAGGAAAGGTTCTAATGAAAGCACGAATAGGAACATGGAGAGGGGGCTTCCTTGAGGAACGCCGCGCCTAATCTGAATCTGCTTTGTCCTCTGGCAGTTAACTGATATACAAGCGCTGATGCCTGTTGCAACATTTCTGATCACACTTACGACTCGCTCATTAAAACCTATTTTGTTCAGTGTGGCACTAAGGAATCTATGATCCACACGATCAAATGCTTTCTGGAAGTCAATAAACATGATAGCACATTTTATGGTGGTCACAGCAGTGATTGCAATTATATCTCTATATTCAGCTATGCTTTTGAAAATGCTCTTGGTAGGCACACAGGACTGGTATGGACTTACTATCTTTTTGGCCAACTGTGAGAGTCTGTTGTTTAAAATTCTGCAGATGATTTTATAATCGGAGTTTAACAGGGAGATAGGACGAAAGTTGTTGAGGTTTCTTTTTGCAGCATTTTTTGGGATTAGTACTATTGTGCTCTCTTTAAAAACAGCAGGTAAATGCTTTCCCTGAAGCACCTCGTTCGTCATTCGGGTAAACATGTCACCAATCAGTGGCCAGTATCGTTTATAAAATTCAACAGGCAAACCATCCGGTCCCGGCGATTTCCTCAGAGGAGATTTGCAGATGATTCTGTGGATATCTTCGTTAGTACACTCAACGAGAAGGTCTTCGTTTTCCTCGTCCGAGACCTGTGGAGCTATGGAACTAAGGAACTCATCGAAGGACTCTTCACATACCGGGTTGGCAGTGTATAGGTCTTCGTAATATTTGTGCACTGCATTGACGATGTCTCTCTGAGTCGTGAGTGTCTCGCCAGTTTCAGACTGAAGTCCATCAATGAAGGTGCGTCTCCTGTTTCTTTCGTGCTTCAGTAGATGGTACAAGGAAGCATGTTCATCCTCCACGACTGTCTTAGCCTTGGATTTTAATTTCAGACCCTCCATCTGCTGTCTTTTAAGACTGAGCAATTTGGCCTTAGTTTGCTTGATATCTGCCAGACGGACCGTGGAAGTGTTTGCCTGCTCATATAAATTTCGCAGCATGGTATAATAAAATTCTATGGAATTTTTCAAGTCTTTCGATCGTTGTACACTATACTGGATGAGAACTTTTCTCAGTTTAGGCTTTGCCCTGTTGCACCACCAGTCTAGTACTGAGACGTGTCTATCTGCAGAGCGGAGGCACAATGCCCACGCTTCTGTCAAACTTTCTTCTAATCCGTCGTCCTGCATCAGTGACGTATTAAGGTGCCATGAACTTCTAAAACGGCGAGTGGGTTGCGCAGTAAGGTTGATGGAAGCTAGCACGGAGCTATGATCAGAAAAGTAAACTGGAATCGTCTCTGCTTTAATGAAGGAGCTAACTAGACTTTGCGATATGTAGAGTCTGTCGATCCTGCTACGTGAGTGAGGACCTAGGAATGTAAATGCCACAAATGTGGGATACATTATTTCCCAAGCATCTTTAAGCTGTAAAACAGTGACGAAACGCTTCAGTTCATTGCAGTTATTAAAATTCGGAACCTGGTCTTTCTTATTTATCACACAATTAAAATCACCGCCTATTATAAGATCTTTTGGGTTTTTCCGTAATAAATAAATGATTTCTTCTTTATAGAACTGTGCTCTTTCCATTCTATTGGATGTGCCAGAAGGGGCATACAGATTGATAAGGGTAGAACCAAAGACTTTTATACCTATCGCTCTGCCGGAGTCCAACCTCTCGATATCCGAGACAGGAATACCCTCCCCGACTAAAATTGCAGTACCGACGTTGGTGTCAAGTGAGACATTTAAAATCGCCAAATATCCAGGCACTGTAAGATTAGTCAGCACTACTTCCTGTAGGAAAGCAATGTCCGTCCCTGACTCATATAAATAATCCTTCAGCGCTGTAACTTTAGTCACGGATGTAATCCTGTTAATATTGATAGTCGTAATTGTATATGCCTGGGACATTTAGTTTGCATAAAAGGTAAATAAGTGATTAAAAAGATAACAAAATATTAATAAAAAAAAAAAGAGATGTGCAGCTTCTAGAAGGGAGAAACGACTCCGCTTAAACAAACATCTAAAAGAATAGTCAGTATTTGAAGCTCGGTAAACACTTCATCTGGTTCCTCTGAAATATGACTAAGACAGTAGTACAATTAGAAATGAAACTGGTTCAACAAAATCCTTTTTTTTTTTTTCATCTTACAGCCTCATTTTGGTGCAGGATTCCGAACATCTCGGGTTTTAGTTTTACCGAGGGGCTTTGCATCACTAATGTCACTTGAAGGTACCTCCTTAGGTCTTTCCGTGATGATTTCATACAAGACGTTCTTGGCCGTCGCTTCCTCTTGTGCTGGTTGTTGTTTGCTTTGGTTACGGGAAGCTTTGAGATTAGGTTGCGGTTTGAGTCGGCGTCTTCGGACATCTTGGTTCAACGCGCCGTCATTCGGATTGTCTATCTTTACCACCGGTGTGACCGAAGCTGCCTCAACAGCGTCCTTTTTACGAGTGCCATTTCCTTGTTCTTCCGTCACTAGCTCCAGAGCACTGACTGAGTCGGCGGTTTGTGGGTCTGTAAGTTCTTGAGTTGGGTTCCGCTCCGTCACCTCTTGTGCTTCGGAGTGCGCCTCTTCCGTCTCCGCGACAATCATTACTGCGTCCCCTCCGTGGACCGTTTGTACCTGTTCAGCCGCCGACAGCGGCCGGGTTGCCTCAGCGGCTGTCGTCACGTCAATACATGTACTGTTTGTTTCCTCGAGCACATCCGCATTACACTGCTTCTGCTTGCGGGTGGAAGGCGAATTACGGGCGGACTCGCCGTCCGAGCCGTCATCGGTCGTTTCCAACGGTCGCTTCTTATTCTGGAGATCGCAATCGGGAACAGAAGGGTGTGATGTAATGACGCTCAGGGGAGGGAACTCCGTAGTAGTTATGGCGGGCACTGCAGAAGTACATGCACCACTGTCGTTAACCGAAAGAAGGGAAGTGCTATTTGGTAAGACATCGCTGAGGGTCAGTTTTTGACGCTGTGTTAGATTGTTCCGAAGAACAAAAACACGGCGCGGACAATCTTGTCGGAAATGACCTGTCTCATTGCAAATATTGCACGTGCGCTCCTGACCAGAATACACAACATGTGCTTTATGGCCTGCAACGGATATATGGGACGGAATGTTGGCTTTCACCTCCATTTCAACGGATCTAATGCCATTAAAACACTGTATCTTGTATAGCTTCGACCATCTTTCGTTATAGATAGATTTAACTTCGCCATATTTAGATAGAGCGTCCTTGATCAACTGATTATCAATTTCAATTGGAACATTCAAAATCCTGACATTGGTGTACATGATATCAGCTTTTCGTACAGAGACATTACTTTTTGAACCATCTCGATGAACAAATTCGACGGAATTACCCCATTTTGCAAGCAACTTATCGACTGTCACTGAGTTCAGGAATTTAACAAAAACACAGTATTTTTCAGCATCTAATTGCGTGGTATGAACAGAGTCAGAATTTATACCGATTACCTCAGTCAGCCAATCGTGGATTTCCAGCGCAGTGGGTTGGACCGGCCGTGTTTCTTTCTCGAACGAGAAGACTAAAGTATTCTTCCTGACGGTGTCAGACATGGTCGTCGGTTCCGACGAAATTCCGGCAACAACCGAAATTGCGGCGAAGCACGAGACGTGGAACGGACGAAAGCACTATAAAAACACTTATCAGAGACACCACTCAAAAAATAACAGCGAAAATGTACAGCTAACTTCACGTAAACACCAAACACCGGCGATAGCGCTAACGTACGCGGAGTAAACAACAAGCACGTCCGACCGCGGCGACGGCTAAAGCCAGAATACCAACTGAGCTACGCCCCATGCAGGAGCAAACTGCGCTATTCCCCATTCTTTGCGACTCAGATGCGCACGGACACGATGGTTGGTTGGTTTGTAGCGGTGAAGGGAGCAGAGTACAAAGGCGCGGACCAGTTCATATACACAAAAGTTCCAAGTAGTTTCGATGCTCTGGTATTACAAATGCAAATTCCGTCTGTTTTTAACGTCTTAAATTGAAAGAGCCGTCACAAATTGCTCCGTTTTCACTCCTTGTCGACAATCATACAGCACCTGAGGTAACAAACACATCTCGAGACCCGATGTGCACTCCATTATTCATGCCAACTCAGTGCCTCGCTCTTTACTACTGTGTACCAATATTGTCGTCCAACTGCAAAACACTGGGCCACAACAAGTTTCCGCGTCTCCATTGCACTGCGCATACTACGAAACGCTCCCCAAACTTGGCACTCACCCTCGCAGCCGACTTTTCCGACTTTCCACGACGCTCACGCTAGTGACAGCATTATTTATAGTTCGACGTCGCGCCAAAGCGAATGAGCACATTTCGCCTACGGCTTAGGCCGCCCTCCTAGTGTGGCTGCTCGGTGTCTGCAGGCAGCGAGGGTCTGCAAGCTTCCTGTGCTCGCACATATGTCACCTTTGCTTGCTTGTCAGAGACAGACTATCGCAAAACATACAACTCACTCCATGAATTGATTGAAACGGCATCTGTTATCAGCAGTCACAACTAGCAACACCAGTAGCAGCTGACTGCACGCAAAGAATAGGAATGTGCAGTGGGATTTACGTGAACTCGGCGCAAGGCAGATCTTTCCGACATAGGCTTGAGAATCTTACGGGAACACTTGTACTGTTTCTAAATTAAGTGTAGACGTGGGAGGAGGGTACTTCCTGCGCACTAATAACAGCACGCTTGTCAATTGTGGATGCTAATCATTCGCTTGTATCTTCCTAGACACATCTGCTGGTTGTGAATTATTCCACTTGCATATCAAGGTGCGCATGTAGGTGTGTTAAAAATTCTGGAAGCACTGGGTATTGATCCCAGTAGCTCTCGCATACTAAGCAAGCGCTCTACCATTTGAGCTACGCCCGCCCACCCGAAGACTAATGGTGCTACATACAGCCATATAGACGACACAGACCCTTGCACTCCCATTATTCAGCAGACAAACACTACTCTCTATGTATCCGTTAGGGTGTCTTTCAGGTTTCGTGCATTCTGTATCGAATCGTAGTTGGCCACAATGAAAGTGGCACGTATAATGTAGAAAATAGAATTCGGACACTGCTCTGAGTAAGACCAACGTGTTGTCCACCCTCTAGACTTCAATGAGGTTAAGCCGCGATACCTAAGACAGATCTGCACTCGATGACACCTCGATAACAGCCGGTCCCCACAGTTACATCTAGCTCTCCTTACGTCAGTATACATCATATCAGTCTGTGACGCTGGCTTAGCAACATCTTGCGTGCCTTTAGGTTCGCCGCGACCAACACTTAACAATGCACTGACCACAAAAAAATGGAGGCGCCGCGGCTTGAACCCTGGACCTTCCACATGCCAAGCGAACGCTCTACCAACTGAGCTACGCCCCATGCAGTAGCAAACTGCGCTATTCCCCATTCTTTGCGACTCAGATGCGCACGGACACGATGGTTGGTTGGTTTGTAGCGGTGAAGGGAGCAGAGTACAAAGGCGTGGACCCGTTCATATACACCAAAGTTCCAAGTAGTATCGATGCTCTGGTATTACAAATGCAAATTCCGTCTGTTTTTAACGTCTTAAATTGAAAGAGCCGTCACAAATTGCTCCGTTTTCACTCCTTGTCGACAATCATACAGCACCTGAGGTAACAAACACATCTCGAGCCCCATTGTGCACTCCATTATTCATGCCAACTCAGTGCCTCGCTCTTTACTACTGTGTACCAATCTTGTCGTCCAACTGCAAAACACTGGGCCACAACAAGTTTCCGCGTCTCCATTGCACTGCGCATACTACGAAACGCTCCCCAAACTTGGCACTCACCCTCGCAGCAGACTTTTCCGACTTTCCACGACGCTCACGCAACGCTCACGCTAGTGACAGCATTATTTATAGTTCGACGTCGCGCCAAAGCGAATGAGCACATTTCGCCTACGGCTTAGGCCGCCCTCCTAGTGTGGCTGCTCGGTGTCTGCAGGCAGCGAGGGTCTGCAAGCTTCCTGTGTTCGCACCTATGTCACCTTTGCTTGCTTGTCAGAGACAGACTATCGCAAAACATACAACTCACTCCATGAATTGATTGAAACGGCATCTGTTATCAGCAGTCACAACTAGCAACACCAGTAGCAGCTGACTGCACGCAAAGAATAGGAATGTGCAGTGGGATTTACGTGAACTCGGCGCAAGGCAGATCTTTCCGACATAGGCTTGAGAATCTTACGGGAACACTTGTACTGTTTCTAAATTAAGTGTAGGCGTGGGAGGAGGGTACTTCCTGCGCACTAATAACAGCACGCTTGTCAATTGTGGATGCTAATCATTCGCTTGTATCTTCCTAGACACATCTGCTGGTTGTGAATTATTCCACTTGCATATCAAGGTGCGCATGTAGGTGTGTTAAAAATTCTGGAGGCACTGGGTATTGATCACAGTACCTCTCGCATACTAAGCAAGCGCTCTACCATCTGAGCTACGCCCGCCCACCCGAAGGCTAATGGTTTTACATACAGCCATATAGACGACACAGACCCTTGCACTCCCATTATTCAGCAGACAAACACTACTCTCTATGTATCCGTTAGGGTGTCTTTCAGGTTTCGTGCATTCTGTATCGAATCGTAGTTGGCCACAGTGAAAGTGGCACGTATAACGTAGAAAATAGAATTCGGACACTGCTCTGAGTAAGACCAACGTGTTGTCCACCCTCTAGACTTCAATGAGGTTAAGCCGCGATACCTAAGACAGATCTGCACTCGATGACACCTCGATAACAGCCGGTCCCCACACTTACATCTTGCTCTCCTTACGTCAGTATACATCATATCAGTCTGTGACGCTGGCTTTGCAACATCTTGCGTGCCTTTAGGTTCGCCGCGACCAACACTTAACCATGCACTGACCACAAAAAAATGGAGGCGCCACGGCTTGAACCCTGGACCATCCACATGCCAAGCGAACCCTCTACCAACTGAGCTACGCCCCATGCAGTAGCAAACTGCGCTATTCCCCATTCTTTGCGACTCAGATGCGCACGGACACGATGGTTGGTTGGTTTGTAGCGGTGAAGGGAGCAGAGTACAAAGGCGTGGACCCGTTCATATACACAAAAGTTCCAAGTAGTATCGATGCTCTGGTATTACAAATGCAAATTCCGTCTGTTTTTAACGTCTTAAATTGAAAGAGCCGTCACAAATTGCTCCGTTTTCACTCCTTGTCGACAATCATACAGCACCTGAGGTAACAAACACATCTCGAGCCCCATTGTGCACTCCATTATTCATGCCAACTCAGTGCCTCGCTCTTTACTACTGTGTACCAATGTTGTCGTCCAACTGCAAAACACTGGGCCAAAACAAGTTTCCGCGTATCCATTGCACTGCGCATACTACGAAACGCTCCCCAAACTTGGCACTTACGCTCGCAGCCGACTTTTCCGACTTTCCACGACGCTCACGCAACGCTCACGCTAGTGACAGCATTATTTATAGTTCGACGTCGCGCCAAAGCGAATGAGCACATTTCGCCTACGGCTTAGGCCGCCCTCCTAGTGTGGCTGCTCGGTGTCTGCAGGCAGCGAGGGTCTGCAAGCTTCCTGTGTTCGCACCTATGTCACCTTTGCTTGCTTGTCAGAGACAGACTATCGCAAAACATACAACTCACTCCATGAATTGATTGAAACGGCATCTGTTATCAGCAGTCACAACTAGCAACACCAGTAGCAGCTGACTGCACGCAAAGAATAGGAATGTGCAGTGGGATTTACATGAACTCGGCGCAAGGCGGATCTTTCCGACATAGGCTTGAGAATCTTACGGGAACACTTGTACTGTTTCTAAATTAAGTGTAGGCGTGGGAGGAGGGTACTTCCTGCGCACTAATAACAGCACGCTTGTCAATTGTGCATGCTAATCATTCGCTTGTATCTTCCTAGACACATCTGCTGGTTGTGAATTATTCCACTTGCATATCAAGGTGCGCATGTAGGTGTGTTAAAAATTCTGGAGGCACTGGGTATTGATCCCAGTACCTCTCGCATACTAAGCAAGCGCTCTACCAACTGAGCTACGCCCACCCCCCGAAGACTAATGGTGCTACATACAGCCATATAGACGACACAGACCCTTGCACTACCATTATTCAGCAGACAAACACTACTCTCTATGTATCCGTTAGGGTGTCTTTCAGATTTCGTGCATTCTGTATCGAATCGTAGTTGGCCACAATGAAAGTGGCACGTATAACGTAGAAAATAGAATTCGGACACCGCTCTGAGTAAGACCAACGTGTTGTCCACCCTCTAGACTTCAATGAGGTTAAGCCGCGATACCTAAGACAGATCTGCACTCGATGACACCTCGATAACAGCCGGTCCCCACAGTTACATCTTGCTCTCCTTACGTCAGTATACATCATATCAGTCTGTGACGCTGGCTTAGCAAAATCTTGCGTGCCTTTAGGTTCGCCGCGACCAACACTTACCATGCACTGACCACAAAAAAATAGAGGCGCCGCGGCTTGAACCCTGGACCTTCCACATGCCAAGCGAACGCTCTACCAACTGAGCTACGCCCCATGCAGGAGCAAACTGCGCTATTCCCCATTCTTTGCGACTCAGATGCGCACGGACACGATAGTTGGTTGGTTTGTAGCGGTGAAGGGAGCAGAGTACAAAGGCGCGGACCAGTTCATATACACAAAAGTTCCAAGTAGTTTCGATGCTCTGGTATTACAAATGCAAATTCCGTCTGTTTTTAACGTCTTAAATTGAAAGAGCCGTCACAAATTGCTCCGTTTTCACTCATTGTCGACAATCATACAGCACCTGAGGTAACAAACACATCTCGAGCCCCATTGTGCACTCCATTATTCATGCCAACTCAGTGCCTCGCTCTTTACTACTGTGTACCAATCTTGTCGTCCAACTGCAAAACACTGGGCCACAACAAGTTTCCGCGTCTCCATTGCACTGCGCATACTACGAAACGCTCCCCAAACTTGGCACTTACCCTCGCAGCCGACTTTTCCGACTTTCCACGACGCTCACGCTAGTGACAGCATTATTTATAGTTCGACGTCGCGCCAAAGCGAATGAGCACATTTCGCCTACAGCTTAGGCCGCCCTCCTAGTGTGGCTGCTCGGTGTCTGCAGGCAGCGAGGGTCTGCAAGCTTCCTGTGTTCGCACCTATGTCACCTTTGCTTGCTTGTCAGAGACAGACTATCGCAAAACATACAACTCACTCCATGAATTGATTGAAACGGCATCTGTTATCAGCAGTCACAACTAGCAACACCAGTAGCAGCTGACTGCACGCAAAGAATAGGAATGTGCAGTGGGATTTACGTGAACTCGGCGCAAGGCAGATCTTTCCGACATAGGCTTGAGAATCTTACGGGAACACTTGTACTGTTTCTAAATTAAGTGTAGGCGTGGGAGGAGGGTACTTCCTGCGCACTAATAACAGCACGCTTGTCAATTGTGGATGCTAATCATTCGCTTGTATCTTCCTAGACACATCTGCTGGTTGTGAATTATTCCACTTGCATATCAAGGTGCGCATGTAGGTGTGTTAAAAATTCTGGAGGCACTGGGTATTGATCACAGTACCTCTCGCATACTAAGCAAGCTCTCTACCATCTGAGCTACGCCCGCCCACCCGAAGACTAATGGTGCTACATACAGCCATATAGACGACACAGACCCTTGCACTCCCATTATTCAGCAGACAAACACTACTCTCTATGTATCCGTTAGGGTGTCTTTCAGGTATCGTGCATTCTGTATCGAATCGTAGTTGGCCACAATGAAAGTGGCACGTATAACGTAGAAAATAGAATTCGGACACTGCTCTGAGTAAGACCAACGTGTTGTCCACCCTCTAGACTTCAATGAGGTTAAGCCGCGATACCTAAGACAGATCTGCACTCGATGACACCTCGATAACAGCCGGTCCCCACACTTACATCTTGCTCTCCTTACGTCAGTATACATCATATCAGTCTGTGACGCTGGCTTTGCAACATCTTGCGTGCCTTTAGGTTCGCCGCGACCAACACTTAACCATGCACTGACCACAAAAAAATGGAGGCGCCACGGCTTGAACCCTGGACCTTCCACATGCCAAGCGAACGCTCTACCAACTGAGCTACGCCCCATGCAGTAGCAAACTGCGCTATTCCCCATTCTTTGCGACTCAGATGCGCACGGACACGATGGTTGGTTGGTTTGTAGCGGTGAAGGGAGCAGAGTACAAAGGCGTGGACCCGTTCATATACACAAAAGTTCCAAGTAGTATCGATGCTCTGGTATTACAAATGCAAATTCCGTCTGTTTTTAACGTCTTAAATTGAAAGAGCCGTCACAAATTGCTCCGTTTTCACTCCTTGTCGACAATCATACAGCACCTGAGGTAACAAACACATCTCGAGCCCCATTGTGCACTCCATTATTCATGCCAACTCAGTGCCTCGCTCTTTACTACTGTGTACCAATGTTGTCGTCCAACTGCAAAACACTGGGCCAAAACAAGTTTCCGCGTATCCATTGCACTGCGAATACTACGAAACGCTCCCCAAACTTGGCACTTACCCTCGCAGCCGACTTTTCCGACTTTCCACGACGCTCACGCTAGTGACAGCATTATTTATAGTTCGACGTCGCGCCAAAGCGAATGAGCACATTTCGCCTACAGCTTAGGCCGCCCTCCTAGTGTGGCTGCTCGGTGTCTGCAGGCAGCGAGGGTCTGCAAGCTTCCTGTGTTCGCACCTATGTCACCTTTGCTTGCTTGTCAGAGACAGACTATCGCAAAACATACAACTCACTCCATGAATTGATTGAAACGGCATCTGTTATCAGCAGTCACAACTAGCAACACCAGTAGCAGCTGACTGCACGCAAAGAATAGGAATGTGCAGTGGGATTTACGTGAACTCGGCGCAAGGCAGATCTTTCCGACATAGGCTTGAGAATCTTACGGGAACACTTGTACTGTTTCTAAATTAAGTGTAGGCGTGGGAGGAGGGTACTTCCTGCGCACTAATAACAGCACGCTTGTCAATTGTGGATGCTAATCATTCGCTTGTATCTTCCTAGACACATCTGCTGGTTGTGAATTATTCCACTTGCATATCAAGGTGCGCATGTAGGTGTGTTAAAAATTCTGGAGGCACTGGGTATTGATCACAGTACCTCTCGCATACTAAGCAAGCTCTCTACCATCTGAGCTACGCCCGCCCACCCGAAGACTAATGGTGCTACATACAGCCATATAGACGACACAGACCCTTGCACTCCCATTATTCAGCAGACAAACACTACTCTCTATGTATCCGTTAGGGTGTCTTTCAGGTATCGTGCATTCTGTATCGAATCGTAGTTGGCCACAATGAAAGTGGCACGTATAACGTAGAAAATAGAATTCGGACACTGCTCTGAGTAAGACCAACGTGTTGTCCACCCTCTAGACTTCAATGAGGTTAAGCCGCGATACCTAAGACAGATCTGCACTCGATGACACCTCGATAACAGCCGGTCCCCACACTTACATCTTGCTCTCCTTACGTCAGTATACATCATATCAGTCTGTGACGCTGGCTTTGCAACATCTTGCGTGCCTTTAGGTTCGCCGCGACCAACACTTAACCATGCACTGACCACAAAAAAATGGAGGCGCCACGGCTTGAACCCTGGACCTCCCACATGCCAAGCGAACGCTCTACCAACTGAGCTACGCCCCATGCAGTAGCAAACTGCGCTATTCCCCATTCTTTGCGACTCAGATGCGCACGGACACGATGGTTGGTTGGTTTGTAGCGGTGAAGGGAGCAGAGTACAAAGGCGTGGACCCGTTCATATACACAAAAGTTCCAAGTAGTATCGATGCTCTGGTATTACAAATGCAAATTCCGTCTGTTTTTAACGTCTTAAATTGAAAGAGCCGTCACAAATTGCTCCGTTTTCACTCCTTGTCGACAATCATACAGCACCTGAGGTAACAAACACATCTCGAGCCCCATTGTGCACTCCATTATTCATGCCAACTCAGTGCCTCGCTCTTTACTACTGTGTACCAATGTTGTCGTCCAACTGCAAAACACTGGGCCAAAACAAGTTTCCGCGTATCCATTGCACTGCAAATACTACGAAACGCTCCCCAAACTTGGCACTTACCCTCGCAGCCGACTTTTCCGACTTTCCACGACGCTCACGCAACGCTCACGCTAGTGACAGCATTATTTATAGTTCGACGTCGCGCCAAAGCGAATGAGCACATTTCGCCTACGGCTTAGGCCGCCCTCCTAGTGTGGCTGCTCGGTGTCTGCAGGCAGCGAGGGTCTGCAAGCTTCCTGTGTTCGCACCTATGTCACCTTTGCTTGCTTGTCAGAGACAGACTATCGCAAAACATACAACTCACTCCATGAATTGATTGAAACGGCATCTGTTATCAGCAGTCACAACTAGCAACACCAGTAGCAGCTGACTGCACGCAAAGAATAGGAATGTGCAGTGGGATTTACGTGAACTCGGCGCAAGGCAGATCTTTCCGACATAGGCTTGAGAATCTTACGGGAACACTTGTACTGTTTCTAAATTAAGTGTAGGCGTGGGAGGAGGGTACTTCCTGCTCACTAATAACAGCACGCTTGTCAATTGTGGATGCTAATCATTCGCTTGTATCTTCCTAGACACATCTGCTGGTTGTGAATTATTCCACTTGCATATCAAGGTGCGCATGTAGGTGTGTTAAAAATTCTGGAGGCACTGGGTATTGATCAAATTACCTCTCGCATACTAAGCAAGCGCTCTACCATCTGAGCTACGCCCGCCCACCCGAAGACTAATGGTGCTACATACAGCCATATAGACGACACAGACCCTTGCACTCCCATTATTCAGCAGACAAACACTACTCTCTATGTATCCGTTAGGGTGTCTTTCAGGTTTCGTGCATTCTGTATCGAATCGTAGTTGGCCACAATGAAAGTGGCACGTATAACGTAGAAAATAGAATTCGGACACCGCTCTGGGTAAGACCAACGTGTTGTCCACCCTCTAGACTTCAATGAGGTTAAGCCGCGATACCTAAGACAGATCTGCACTCGATGACACCTCGATAACAGCCGGTCCCCACAGTTACATCTTGCTCTCCTTACGTCAGTATACATCATATCAGTCTGTGACGCTGGCTTGGCAACATCTTGCGTGCCTTTAGGTTCGCCGCGACCAACACTTACCATGCACTGACCACAAAAAAATGGAGGCGCCGCGGCTTGAACCCTGGACCTTCCACATGCCAAGCGAACGCTCTACCAACTGAGCTACGCCCCATGCAGGAGCAAACTGCGCTATTCCCCATTCTTTGCGACTCAGATGCGCACGGACACGATGGTTGGTTGGTTTGTAGCGGTGAAGGGAGCAGAGTACAAAGTCGCGGACCAGTTCATATACACAAAAGTTCCAAGTAGTTTCGATGCTCTGGTATTACAAATGCAAATTCCGTCTGTTTTTAACGTCTTAAATTGAAAGAGCCGTCACAAATTGCTCCGTTTTCACTCCTTGTCGACAATCATACAGCACCTGAGGTAACAAACACATCTCGAGCCCCATTGTGCACTCCATTATTCATGCCAACTCAGTGCCTCGCTCTTTACTACTGTGTACCAATCTTGTCGTCCAACTGCAAAACACTGGGCCACAACAAGTTTCCGCGTCTCCATTGCACTGCGCATACTACGAAACGCTCCCCAAACTTGGCACTCACCCTCGCAGCCGACTTTTCCGACTTTCCACGACGCTCACGCTAGTGACAGCATTATTTATAGTTCGACGTCGCGCCAAAGCGAATGAGCACATTTCGCCTACGGCTTAGGCCGCCCTCCTAGTGTGGCTGCTCGGTGTCTGCAGGCAGCGAGGGTCTGCAAGCTTCCTGTGTTCGCACCTATGTCACCTTTGCTTGCTTGTCAGAGACAGACTATCGCAAAACATACAACTCACTCCATGAATTGATTGAAACGGCATCTGTTATCAGCAGTCACAACTAGCAACACCAGTAGCAGCTGACTGCACGCAAAGAATAGGAATGTGCAGTGGGATTTACGTGAACTCGGCGCAAGGCAGATCTTTCCGACATAGGCTTGAGAATCTTACGGGAACACTTGTACTGTTTCTAAATTAAGTGTAGGCGTGGGAGGAGGGTACTTCCTGCGCACTAATAACAGCACGCTTGTCAATTGTGGATGCTAATCATTCGCTTGTATCTTCCTAGACACATCTGCTGGTTGTGAATTATTCCACTTGCATATCAAGGTGCGCATGTAGGTGTGTTAAAAATTCTGGACGCACTGGGTATTGATCCCAGTACTTCTCGCATACTAAGCAAGCGCTCTACCATCTGAGCTACGCCCGCCCCCCCGAAGACTAATGGTGCTACATACAGCCATATAGACGACACAGACCCTTGCACTCCCATTATTCAGCAGACAAACACTACTCTCTATGTATCCGTTAGGGTGTCTTTCAGATTTCGTGCATTCTGTATCGAATCGTAGTTGGCCACAATGAAAGTGGCACGTATAACGTAGAAAATAGAATTCGGACACCGCTCTGAGTAAGACCAACGTGTTGTCCACCCTCTAGACTTCAATGAGGTTAAGCCGCGATACCTAAGACAGATCTGCACTCGATGACACCTCGATAACAGCCGGTCCCCACAGTTACATCTTGCTCTCCTTACGTCAGTATACATCATATCAGTCTGTGACGCTGGCTTTGCAACATCTTGCGTGCCTTTAGGTTCGCCGCGACCAACACTTACCATGCACTGACCACAAAAAATGGAGGCGCCGCGACTTGAAACCCGGACCATTCACATGCCAAGCGAACGCTCTACCAACTGAGCTACGCCCCATGCAGGAGCAAACTGCGCTATTCCCCATTGTTTGCGACTCAGATGCGCACGGACACGATGGTTGGTTGGTTTGTAGCGGTGAAGGGAGCAGAGTACAAAGGCGCGGACCCGTTCATATACACAAAAGTTCCAAGTAGTTTCGATGCTCTGGTATTACAAATGCAAATTCCGTCTGTTTTTAACGTCTAAAATTGAAAGAGCCGTCACAAATTGCTCCGTTTTCACTCCTTGTCGACAATCATACAGCACCTGAGGTAACAAACACATCTCGAGCCCCATTGTGCACTCCATTATTCATGCCAACTCAGTGCCTCGCTCTTTACTACTGTGTACCACTCTTGTCGTCCAACTGCAAAACACTGGGCCACAACAAGTTTCCGCGTATCCATTGCACTGCGCATACTACGAAACGCTCCCCAAACTTGGCACTCACCCTCGCAGCCCACTTTTCCGACTTTCCACGTCGCTCACGCTAGTGACAGCATTATTTATAGTTCGACGTCGCGCCAAAGCGAATGAGCACATTTCGCCTACGGCTTAGGCCGCCCTCCTAGTGTGGTTGCTCGGTGTCTGCAGGCAGCGAGGGTCTGCAAGCTTCCTGTGTTCGCACCTATGTCACCTGTGCTTGCTTGTCAGAGACAGACTATCGCAAAACATACAACTCACTCCATGAATTGATTGAAACGGCATCTGTTATTAGCAGTCACAACTAGCAACACCAGTAGCAGCTGACTGCACGCAAAGAATAGGAATGTGCAGTGGGATTTACGTGAACTCGGCGCAAGGCAGATCTTTCCGACATAGGCTTGAGAATCTCACGGGAACACTTGTACTGTATCTAAATTAAGTGTAGGCGTGGGAGGAGGGTACTTCCTGCGCACAAATAACAGCATGCTTGTCAATTGTGGATGCTAATCATTCGCTTGTATCTTCCTAGACACATCTGCTGGTTGTGAATTATTCCACTTGCATATCAAGGTGCGCATGTAGGTGTGTTAAAAATTCTGGAGGCACTGGGTATTGATCCCAGTACCTCTCGCATACTAAGCGAGCGATCTACCATCTGAGCTACGCCCGCCCACCCATAGACTAATGGTGATACATACAGCCATATAGACGAAACAGACCCTTGCACTCCCATTATTCAGCAGACAAACACCACTCTCTATGTATCCGTTAGGGTGTCTTTCAGGTTTCGTGCATTCTGTATCGAATCGTAGTTGGCCACAATGAAAGTGGCACGTATAACGTCGAAAATAGAATTCGGACACCGCTCTGAGTAAGACCAACGTGTTGTCCACCCTCTAGACTTCAATGAGGTTAAGCCGCGATACCTAAGACAGATCTGCACTCGATGACACCTCGATAACAGCCGGTCCCCACAGTTACATCTTGCTCTCCTTACGTCAGTATACATCATATCAGTCTGTGACGCTGGCTTTGCAACATCTTGCGTGCCTTTAGGTTCGCCGCGACCAACACTTACCATGCACTGACCACAAAAAATGGAGGCGCCGCGACTTGAACCCCGGACCTTTCACATGCCAAGCGAACGCTCTACCAACTGAGCTACGCCCCATGCACGAGCAGACTGCGCTATTCCCCATTCTTTGCGACTCAGATGCGCACGGACACGATGGTAGGTTGGTTTGTAGCGGTGAAAGGAGCAGAGTACAAAGGCGCGGACCCGTTCATATACACAAAAGTTCCAAGTAGTTTCGATGCTCTGGTATTACAAATGCAAATTCCGTCTGTTTTTAACGTCTTAAATTGAAAGAGCCGTCACAAATTGCTCCGTTTTCACTCCTTGTCGACAATCATACAGCACCTGAGGTAACAAACACATCTCGAGCCCCATTGTGCACTCCATTATTCATGCCAACTCAATGCCTCGCTCTTTACTACTGTGTACCAATCTTGTCGTCCAACTGCAAAACACTGGGCCACAACAAGTTTCCGCGTATCCATTGCACTGCGCATACTACGAAACGCTCCCCAAACTTGGCACTCACCCTCGCAGCCGACTTTTCCGACTTTCCACGACGCTCACGCTAGTGACAGCATTATTTATAGTTCGACGTCGCGCCAAAGCGAATGAGCCCATTTCGCCTACGGCTTAGGCCGCCCTCCTAGTGTGGCTGCTCGGTGTCTGCAGGCAGCGAGGGTCTGCAAGCTTCCTGTGTTCGCACCTATGTCACCTTTGCTTGCTTGTCAGAGACAGACTATCGCAAAACATACAACTCACTCCATGAATTGATTGAAACGGCATCTGTTATCAGCAGTCACAACTAGCAACACCAGTAGCAGCTGACTGCACGCAAAGAATAGGAATGTGCAGTGGGATTTACATGAACTCGGCGCAAGGCAGATCTTTCCGACATAGGCTTGAGAATCTTACGGGAACACTTGTACTGTTTCTAAATTAAGTGTAGGCGTGGGAGGAGGGTACTTCCTGCGCACTAATAACAGCACGCTTGTCAATTGTGCATGCTAATCATTCGCTTGTATCTTCCTAGACACATCTGCTGGTTGTGAATTATTCCACTTGCATATCAAGGTGCGCATGTAGGTGTGTTAAAAATTCTGGAGGTACTGGGTATTGATCCCAGTACCTCTCGCATACTAAGCAAGCGCTCTACCATCTGAGCTACGCCCACCCCCCCGAAGACTAATGGTGCTACATACAGCCATATAGACGACACAGACCCTTGCACTACCATTATTCAGCAGACAAACACTACTCTCTATGTATCCGTTAGGGTGTCTTTCAGATTTCGTGCATTCTGTATCGAATCGTAGTTGGCCACAATGAAAGTGGCACGTATAACGTAGAAAATAGAATTCGGACACCGCTCTGAGTAAGACCAACGTGTTGTCCACCCTCTAGACTTCAATGAGGTTAAGCCGCGATACCTAAGACAGATCTGCACTCGATGACACCTCGATAACAGCCGGTCCCCACAGTTACATCTTGCTCTCCTTACGTCAGTATACATCATATCAGTCTGTGACGCTGGCTTAGCAACATCTTGCGTGCCTTTAGGTTCGCCGCGACCAACACTTACCATGCACTGACCACAAAAAAATGGAGGCGCCGCGGCTTGAACCCTGGACCTTCCACACGCCAAGCGAACGCTCTACCAACTGAGCTACGCCCCATGCAGGAGCAAACTGCGCTATTCCCCATTCTTTGCGACTCAGATGCGCACGGACACGATGGTTGGTTGGTTTGTAGCGGTGAAGGGAGCAGAGTACAAAGGCGCGGACCCGTTCATATACACAAAAGTTCCAAGTAGTTTCGATGCTCTGGTATTACAAATGAAAATTCCGTCTGTTTTTAACGTCTTAAATTGAAAGAGCCGTCACAAATTGCTCCGTTTTCACTCCTTGTCGACAATCATACAGCACCTGAGGTAACAAACACATCTCGAGCCCCATTGTGCACTCCATTATTCATGCCAACTCAGTGCCTCGCTCTTTACTACTGTGTACCAATCTTGTCGTCCAACTGCAAAACACTGGGCCACAACAAGTTTCCGCGTCTCCATTGCACTGCGCATACTACGAAACGCTCCCCAAACTTGGCACTTACCCTCGCAGCCGACTTTTCCGACTTTCCACGACGCTCACGCTAGTGACAGCATTATTTATAGTTCGACGTCGCGCCAAAGCGAATGAGCACATTTCGCCTACGGCTTAGGCCGCCCTCCTAGTGTGGCTGCTCGGTGTCTGCAGGCAGCGAGGGTCTGCAAGCTTCCTGTGTTCGCACCTATGTCACCTTTGCTTGCTTGTCAGAGACAGACTATCGCAAAACATACAACTCACTCCATGAATTGATTGAAACGGCATCTGTTATCAGCAGTCACAACTAGCAACACCAGTAGCAGCTGACTGCACGCAAAGAATAGGAATGTGCAGTGGGATTTACGTGAACTCGGCGCAAGGCAGATCTTTCCGACATAGGCTTGAGAATCTTACGGGAACACTTGTACTGTTTCTAAATTAAGTGTAGGCGTGGGAGGAGGGTACTTCCTGCGCACTAATAACAGCACGCTTGTCAATTGTGGATGCTAATCATTCGCTTGTATCTTCCTAGACACATTTGCTGGTTGTGAATTATTCCACTTGCATATCAAGGTGCGCATGTAGGTGTGTTAAAAATTCTGGAGGCACTGGGTATTGATCACAGTACCTCTCGCATACTAAGCAAGCGCTCTACCATCTGAGCTACGCCCGCCCACCCGAAGACTAATGGTGCTACATACAGCCATATAGACGACACAGACCCTTGCACTCCCATTATTCAGCAGACAAACACTACTCTCTATGTATCCGTTAGGGTGTCTTTCAGGTTTCGTGCATTCTGTATCGAATCGTAGTTGGCCACAATGAAAGTGGCACGTATAACGTAGAAAATAGAATTCGGACACTGCTCTGAGTAAGACCAACGTGTTGTCCACCCTCTAGACTTCAATGAGGTTAAGCCGCGATACCTAAGACAGATCTGCACTCGATGACACCTCGATAACAGCCGGTCCCCACACTTACATCTTGCTCTCCTTACGTCAGTATACATCATATCAGTCTGTGACGCTGGCTTTGCAACATCTTGCGTGCCTTTAGGTTCGCCGCGACCAACACTTAACCATGCACTGACCACAAAAAAATGGAGGCGCCACGGCTTGAACCCTGGACCTTCCACATGCCAAGCGAACGCTCTACCAACTGAGCTACGCCCCATGCAGTAGCAAACTGCGCTATTCCCCATTCTTTGCGACTCAGATGCGCACGGACACGATGGTTGGTTGGTTTGTAGCGGTGAAGGGAGCAGAGTACAAAGGCGTGGACCCGTTCATATACACAAAAGTTCCAAGTAGTATCGATGCTCTGGTATTACAAATGCAAATTCCGTCTGTTTTTAACGTCTTAAATTGAAAGAGCCGTCACAAATTGCTCCGTTTTCACTCCTTGTCGACAATCATACAGCACCTGAGGTAACAAACACATCTCGAGCCCCATTGTGCACTCCATTATTCATGCCAACTCAGTGCCTCGCTCTTTACTACTGTGTACCAATGTTGTCGTCCAACTGCAAAACACTGGGCCAAAACAAGTTTCCGCGTATCCATTGCACTGCGCATACTACGAAACGCTCCCCAAACTTGGCACTTACCCTCGCAGCCGACTTTTCCGACTTTCCACGACGCTCACGCTAGTGACAGCATTATTTATAGTTCGACGTCGCGCCAAAGCGAATGAGCACATTTCGCCTACGGCTTAGGCCGCCCTCCTAGTGTGGCTGCTCGGTGTCTGCAGGCAGCGAGGGTCTGCAAGCTTCCTGTGTTCGCACCTATGTCACCTTTGCTTGCTTGTCAGAGACAGACTATCGCAAAACATACAACTCACTCCATGAATTGATTGAAACGGCATCTGTTATCAGCAGTCACAACTAGCAACACCAGTAGCAGCTGACTGCACGCAAAGAATAGGAATGTGCAGTGGGATTTACGTGAACTCGGCGCAAGGCAGATCTTTCCGACATAGGCTTGAGAATCTTACGGGAACACTTGTACTGTTTCTAAATTAAGTGTAGGCGTGGGAGGAGGGTACTTCCTGCGCACTAATAACAGCACGCTTGTCAATTGTGGATGCTAATCATTCGCTTGTATCTTCCTAGACACATCTGCTGGTTGTGAATTATTCCACTTGCATATCAAGGTGCGCATGTAGGTGTGTTAAAAATTCTGGAGGCACTGGGTATTGATCACAGTACCTCTCGCATACTAAGCAAGCGCTCTACCATCTGAGCTACGCCCGCCCACCCGAAGACTAATGGTGCTACATACAGCCATATAGACGACACAGACCCTTGCACTCCCATTATTCAGCAGACAAACACTACTCTCTATGTATCCGTTAGGGTGTCTTTCAGGTTTCGTGCATTCTGTATCGAATCGTAGTTGGCCACAATGAAAGTGGCACGTATAACGTAGAAAATAGAATTCGGACACCGCTCTGAGTAAGACCAACGTGTTGTCCACCCTCTAGACTTCAATGAGGTTAAGCCGCGATACCTAAGACAGATCTGCACTCGATGACACCTCGATAACAGCCGGTCCCCACAGTTACATCTTGCTCTCCTTACGTCAGTATACATCATATCAGTCTGTGACGCTGGCTTAGCAACATCTTGCGTGCCTTTAGGTTCGCCGCGACCAACACTTACCATGCACTGACCACAAAAAAATGGAGGCGCCGCGGCTTGAACCCTGGACCTTTCACATGCCAAGCGAACGCTCTACCAACTGAGCTACGCCCCATGCAGGAGCAAACTGCGCTATTCCCCATTCTTTGCGACTCAGATGCGCACGGACACGATGGTTGGTTGGTTTGTAGCGGTGAAGGGAGCAGAGTACAAAGTCGCGGACCAGTTCATATACACAAAAGTTCCAAGTAGTTTCGATGCTCTGGTATTACAAATGCAAATTCCGTCTGTTTTTAACGTCTTAAATTGAAAGAGCCGTCACAAATTGCTCCGTTTTCACTCCTTGTCGACAATCATACAGCACCTGAGGTAACAAACACATCTCGAGCCCCATTGTGCACTCCATTATTCATGCCAACTCAGTGCCTCGCTCTTTACTACTGTGTACCAATGTTGTCGTCCAACTGCAAAACACTGGGCCACAACAAGTTTCCGCGTCTCCATTGCACTGCGCATACTACGAAACGCTCCCCAAACTTGGCACTCACCCTCGCAGCCGACTTTTCCGACTTTCCACGACGCTCACGCTAGTGACAGCATTATTTATAGTTCGACGTCGCACCAAAGCGAATGAGCACATTTCGCCTACGGCTTAGGCCGCCCTCCTAGTGTGGCTGCTCGGTGTCTGCAGGCAGCGAGGGTCTGCAAGCTTCCTGTGTTCGCACCTATGTCACCTTTGCTTGCTTGTCAGAGACAGACTATCGCAAAACATACAACTCACTCCATGAATTGATTGAAACGGCATCTGTTATCAGCAGTCACAACTAGCAACACCAGTAGCAGCTGACTGCACGCAAAGAATAGGAATGTGCAGTGGGATTTACGTGAACTCGGCGCAAGGCAGATCTTTCCGACATAGGCTTGAGAATCTTACGGGAACACTTGTACTGTTTCTAAATTAAGTGTAGGCGTGGGAGGAGGGTACTTCCTGCGCACTAATAACAGCACGCTTGTCAATTGTGGATGCTAATCATTCGCTTGTATCTTCCTAGACACATCTGCTGGTTGTGAATTATTCCACTTGCATATCAAGGTGCGCATGTAGGTGTGTTAAAAATTCTGGAGGCACTGGGTATTGATCCCATTACCTCTCGCATACTATGCAAGCGCTCTACCATCTGAGCTACGCCCGCCCACCCGAAGACTAATGGTGCTACATACAGCCATATAGACCACACAGACCCTTGCACTCCCATTATTCAGCAGACAAACACTACTCTCTATGTATCCGTTAGGGTGTCTTTCAGGTTTCGTGCATTCTGTATCGAATCGTAGTTGGCCACAATGAAAGTGGCACGTATAACGTAGAAAATAGAATTCGGACACCGCTCTGAGTAAGACCAACGTGTTGTCCACCCTCTAGACTTCAATGAGGTTAAGCCGCGATACCTAAGACAGATCTGCACTCGATGACACCTCGATAACAGCCGGTCCCCACACTTACATCTTGCTCTCCTTACGTCAGTATACATCATATCAGTCTGTGACGCTGGCTTTGCAACATCTTGCGTGCCTTTAGGTTCGCCGCGACCAACACTTACCATGCACTGACCACAAAAAAATGGAGGCGCCGCGGCTTGAACCCTGGACCTTCCACATTGCAAGCGAACGCTCTACCAACTGAGCTACGCCCTATGCAGTAGCAAACTGCGCTATTCCCCATTCTTTGCGACTCAGATGCGCACGGACACGATGGTTGGTTGGTTTGTAGCGGTGAAGGGAGCAGAGTACAATGGCGTGGACCCGTTCATATACACAAAATTTCCAAGTAGTATCGATGCTCTGGTATTACAAATGCAAATTCCGTCTGTTTTTAACGTCTTAAATTGAAAGAGCCGTCACAAATTGCTCCGGTTTCACTCCTTGTCGACAATCATACAGCACCTGAGGTAACAAACACATCTCGAGCCCCATTGTGCACTCCATTATTCATGCCAACTCAGTGCCTCGCTCTTTACTACTGTGTACCAATGTTGTCGTCCAACTGCAAAACACTGGGCCACAACAAGTTTCGGCGTCTCCATTGCACTGCGCATACTACGAAACGCTCCCCAAACTTGGCACTCACCCTCGCAGCCGACTTTTCTGACTTTCCACGACGCTCACGCTAGTGACAGCATTATTTATAGTTGGACGTCGCGCCAAAGCGAATGAGCACATTTCGCCTACGGCTTAGGCCGCCCTCCTAGTGTGGCTGCTCGGTGTCTGCAGGCAGCGAGGGTCTGCAAGCTTCCTGTGTTCGCACCTATGTCACCTTTGCTTGCTTGTCAGAGACAGACTATCGCAAAACATACAACTCACTCCATGAATTGATTGAAACGGCATCTGTTATCAGCAGTCACAACTAGCAACACCAGTAGCAGCTCACTGCACGCAAAGAATAGGAATGTGCAGTGGGATTTACATGAACTCGGCGCAAGGCAGATCTTTCCGACATAGGTTTGAGAATCTTACGGGAACACTTGTACTGTTTCTAAATTAAGTGTAGGCGTGGGAGGAGGGTACTTCCTGCGCACTAATAACAGCACGCTTGTCAATTGTGGATGCTAATCATTCGCTTGTATCTTCCTAGACACATCTGCTGGTTGTGAATTATTCCACTTGCATATCAAGGTGCGCATGTAGGTGTGTTAAAAATTGTGGAGGCACTGGGTATTGATCCCAGTACTTCTCGCATACTAAGCAAGCGCTCTACCATCTGAGCTACGCCCGCCCCCCCGAAGACTAATGGTGCTACATACAGCCATATAGACGACACAGACCCTTGCACTCCCATTATTCAGCAGACAAACACTACTCTCTATGTATCCGTTAGGGTGTCTTTCAGATTTCGTGCATTCTGTATCGAATCGTAGTTGGCCACAATGAAAGTGGCACGTATAACGTAGAAAATAGAATTCGGACACCGCTCTGAGTAAGACCAACGTGTTGTCCACCCTCTAGACTTCAATGAGGTTAAGCCGCGATACCTAAGACAGATCTGCACTCGATGACACCTCGATAACAGCCGGTCCCCACAGTTACATCTTGCTCTCCTTACGTCAGTATACATCATATCAGTCTGTGACGCTGGCTTAGCAACATCTTGCGTGCCTTTAGGTTCGCCGCGACCAACACTTACCACAAAAAAATGGAGGCGCCGCGGCTTGAACCCTGGACCTTCCACATGCCAAGCGAACGCTCTACCAACTGAGCTACGCCCCATGCAGGAGCAAACTGCGCTATTCCCCATTCTTTGCGACTCAGATGCGCACGGACACGATGGTTGGTTGGTTTGTAGCGGTGAAGGGAGCAGAGTACAAAGGCGCGGACCAGTTCATATACACAAAAGTTCCAAGTAGTTTCGATGCTCTGGTATTACAAATGCAAATTCCGTCTGTTTTTAACGTCTTAAATTGAAAGAGCCGTCACAAATTGCTCCGTTTTCACTCCTTGTCGACAATCATACAGCACCTGAGGTAACAAACACATCTCGAGCTCCATTGTGCACTCCATTATTCATGCCAACTCAGTGCCTCGCTCTTTACTACTGTGTACCAATCTTGTCGTCCAACTGCAAAACACTGGGCCACAACAAGTTTCCGCGTCTCCATTGCACTGCGCATACTACGAAACGCTCCCCAAACTTGGCACTCACCCTCGCAGCCGACTTTTCCGACTTTCCACGACGCTCACGCTAGTGTCAGCATTATTTATAGTTCGACGTCGCGCCAAAGCGAATGAGCACATTTCGCCTACGGCTTAGGCCGCCCTCCTAGTGTGGCTGCTCGGTGTCTGCAGGCAGCGAGGGTCTGCAAGCTTCCTGTGTTCGCACCTATGTCACCTTTGCTTGCTTGTCAGAGACAGACTATCGCAAAACATACAACTCACTCCATGAATTGATTGAAACGGCATCTGTTATCAGCAGTCACAACTAGCAACACCAGTAGCAGCTGACTGCACGCAAAGAATAGGAATGTGCAGTGGGATTTACGTGAACTCGGCGCAAGGCAGATCTTTCCGACATAGGCTTCAGAATCTTACGGGAACACTTGTACTGTTTCTAAATTAAGTGTAGGCGTGGGAGGAGGGTACTTCCTGCGCACTAATAACAGCACGCTTGTCAATTGTGGATGCTAATCATTCGCTTGTATCTTCCTAGACACATCTGCTGGTTGTGAATTATTCCACTTGCATATCAAGGTGCGCATGTAGGTGTGTTAAAAATTCTGGAGGCACTGGGTATTGATCCCATTACCTCTCGCATACTATGCAAGCGCTCTACCATCTGAGCTACGCCCGCCCACCCGAAGACTAATGGTGCTACATACAGCCATATAGACGACACAGACCCTTGCACTCCCATTATTCAGCAGACAAACACTACTCTCTATGTATCCGTTAGGGTGTCTTTCAGGTTTCGTGCATTCTGTATCGAATCGTAGTTGGCCACAATGAAAATGGCACGTATAACGTAGAAAATAGAATTCGGACACCGCTCTGAGTAAGACCAACGTGTTGTCCACCCTCTAGACTTCAATGAGGTTAAGCCGCGATACCTAAGACAGATCTGCACTCGATGACACCTCGATAACAGCCGGTCCCCACAGTTACATCTTGCTCTCCTTACGTCAGTATACATCATATCAGTCTGTGACGCTGGCTTTGCAACATCTTGCGTGCCTTTAGGTTCGCCGCGACCAACACTTACCATGCACTGACCACAAAAAATGGAGGCGCCGCGACTTGAAACCCGGACCAAGCGAACGCTCTACCAACTGAGCTACGCCCCATGCAGGAGCAAACTGCGCTATTCCCCATTGTTTGCGACTCAGATGCGCACGGACACGATGGTTGGTTGGTTTGTAGCGGTGAAGGGAGCAGAGTACAAAGGCGCGGACCCGTTCATATACACAAAAGTTCCAAGTAGTTTCGATGCTCTGGTATTACAAATGCAAATTCCGTCTGTTTTTAACGTCTAAAATTGAAAGAGCCGTCACAAATTGCTCCGTTTTCACTCCTTGTCGACAATCATACAGCACCTGAGGTAACAAACACATCTCGAGCCCCATTGTGCACTCCATTATTCATGCCAACTCAGTGCCTCGCTCTTTACTACTGTGTACCAATCTTGTCGTCCAACTGCAAAACACTGGGCCACAACAAGTTTCCGCGACTCCATTGCACTGCGCATACTACGAAACGCTCCCCAAACTTGGCACTCACCCTCGCAGCCCACTTTTCCGACTTTCCACGACGCTCACGCTAGTGACAGCATTATTTATAGTTCGACGTCGCGCCAAAGCGAATGAGCACATTTCGCCTACGGCTTAGGCCGCCCTCCTAGTGTGGCTGCTCGGTGTCTGCAGGCAGCGAGGGTCTGCAAGCTTCCTGTGTTCGCACCTATGTCACCTTTGCTTGCTTGTCAGAGACAGACTATCGCAAAACATACAACTCACTCCATGAATTGATTGAAACGGCATCTGTTATTAGCAGTCACAACTAGCAACACCAGTAGCAGCTGACTGCACGCAAAGAATAGGAATGTGCAGTGGGATTTACGTGAACTCGGCGCAAGGCAGATCTTTCCGACATAGGCTTGAGAATCTCACGGGAACACTTGTACTGTATCTAAATTAAGTGTAGGCGTGGGAGGAGGGTACTTCCTGCGCACAAATAAGAGCATGCTTGTCAATTGTGGATGCTAATCATTCGCTTGTATCTTCCTAGACACATCTGCTGGTTGTGAATTATTCCACTTGCATATCAAGGTGCGCATGTAGGTGTGTTAAAAATTCTGGAGGCACTGGGTATTGATCCCAGTACCTCTCGCATACTAAGCGAGCGATCTACCATCTGAGCTACGCCCGCCCACCCGTAGACTAATGGTGCTACATACAGCCATATAGACGAAACAGACCCTTGCACTCCCATTATTCAGCAGACAAACACCACTCTCTATGTATCCGTTAGGGTGTCTTTCAGGTTTCGTGCATTCTGTATCGAATCGTAGTTGGCCACAATGAAAGTGGCACGTATAACGTCGAAAATAGAATTCGGACACCGCTCTGAGTAAGACCAACGTGTTGTCCACCCTCTAGACTTCAATGAGGTTAAGCCGCGATACCTAAGACAGATCTGCACTCGATGACACCTCGATAACAGCCGGTCCCCACAGTTACATCTTGCTCTCCTTACGTCAGTATACATCATATCAGTCTGTGACGCTGGCTTTGCAACATCTTGCGTGCCTTTAGGTTCGCCGCGACCAACACTTACCATGCACTGACCACAAAAAAAGGAGGCGCCGCGACTTGAACCCCGGACCTTTCACATGCCAAGCGAACGCTCTACCAACTGAGCTACGCCCCATGCACGAGCAGACTGCGCTATTCCCCATTCTTTGCGACTCAGATGCGCACGGACACGATGGTAGGTTGGTTTGTAGCGGTGAAGGGAGCAGAGTACAAAGGCGCGGACCCGTTCATATACACAAAAGTTCCAAGTAGTTTCGATGCTCTGGTATTACAAATGCAAATTCCGTCTGTTTTTAACGTCTTAAATTGAAAGAGCCGTCACAAATTGCTCCGTTTTCACTCCTTGTCGACAATCATACAGCACCTGAGGTAACAAACACATCTCGAGCCCCATTGTGCACTCCATTATTCATGCCAACTCAGTGCCTCGCTCTTTACTACTGTGTACCAATGTTGTCGTCCAACTGCAAAACACTGGGCCACAACAAGTTTCGGCGTCTCCATTGCACTGCGCATACTACGAAACGCTCCCCAAACTTGGCACTCACCCTCGCAGCCCACTTTTCCGACTTTCCACGACGCTCACGCTAGTGACAGCATTATTTATAGTTCGACGTCGCGCCAAAGCGAATGAGCACATTTCGCCTACGGCTTAGGCCGCCCTCCTAGTGTGGCTGCTCGGTGTCTGCAGGCAGCGAGGGTCTGCAAGCTTCCTGTGTTCGCACCTATGTCACCTGTGCTTGCTTGTCAGAGACAGACTATCGCAAAACATACAACTCACTCCATGAATTGATTGAAACGGCATCTGTTATCAGCAGTCACAACTAGCAACACCAGTAGCAGCTGACTGCACGCAAAGAATAGGAATGTGCAGTGGGATTTACGTGAACTCGGCGCAAGGCAGATCTTTCCGACATAGGCTTGAGAATCTTACGGGAACACTTGTACTGTTTCTAAATTAAGTGTAGGCGTGGGAGGAGGGTACTTCCTGCGCACTAATAACAGCACGCTTGTCAATTGTGGATGCTAATCATTCGCTTGTATCTTCCTAGACACATCTGCTGGTTGTGAATTATTCCACTTGCATATCAAGGTGCGCATGTAGGTGTGTTAAAAATTCTGGAGGCACTGGGTATTGATCCCAGTACCTCTCGCATACTAAGCGAGCGATCTACCATCTGAGCTACGCCCACCCACGCTCCCGTAGACTAATGGTGCTACATACAGCCATATAGACGAAACAGACCCTTGCACTCCCATTATTTAGCAGACAAACACCACTCTCTATGTATCCGTTAGGGTGTCTTTCAGGTTTCGTGCATTCTGTATCGAATCGTAGTTGGCCACAATGAAAGTGGCACGTATAACGTCGAAAATAGAATTCGGACACCGCTCTGAGTAAGACCAACGTGTTGTCCACCCTCTATACTTCAATGAGGTTAAGCCGCGATACCTAAGACAGATCTGCACTCGATGACACCTCGATAACAGCCGGTCCCCACACTTACATCTTGCTCTCCTTACGTCAGTATACATCATATCAGTCTGTGACGCTGGCTTTGCAACATCTTGCGTGCCTTTAGGTTCGCCGCGACCAACACTTACCATGCACTGACCACAAAAAATGGAGGCGCCGCGACTTGAACCCCGGACCTTTCACATGCCAAGCGAACGCTCTACCAACTGAGCTACGCCCCATGCACGAGCAGACTGCGCTATTCCCCATTCTTTGCGACTCAGATGCGCACGGACACGATGGTTGGTTGGTTTGTAGCGGTGAAGGGAGCAGAGTACAAAGTCGCGGACCCGTTCATATACACAAAAGTTCCAAGTAGTTTCGATGCTCTGGTATTACAAATGCAAATTCCGACTGTTTTTAACGTCTTAAATTGAAAGAGCCGTCACAAATTGCTCCGTTTTCACTCCTTGTCGACAATCATACAGCACCTGAGGTAACAAACACATCTCGAGCCCCATTGTGCACTCCATTATTCATGCCAACTCAGTGCCTCGCTCTTTACTACTGTGTACCAATGTTGTCGTCCAACTGCAAAACACTGGGCCACAACAAGTTTCCGCGTCTCCATTGCACTGCGCATACTACGAAACGCTCCCCAAACTTGGCACTCACCCTCGCAGCCGACTTTTCCGACTTTCCACGACGCTCACGCTAGTGACAGCATTATTTATAGTTGGACGTCGCGCCAAAGCGAATGAGCACATTTCGCCTACGGCTTAGGCCGCCCTCCTAGTGTGGCTGCTCGGTGTCTGCAGGCAGCGAGGGTCTGCAAGCTTCCTGTGTTCGCACCTATGTCACCTTTGCTTGCTTGTCAGAGACAGACTATCGCAAAACATACAACTCACTCCATGAATTGATTGAAACGGCATCTGTTATCAGCAGTCACAACTAGCAACACCAGTAGCAGCTGACTGCACGCAAAGAATAGGAATGTGCAGTGGGATTTACGTGAACTCGGCGCAAGGCAGATCTTTCCGACATAGGCTTGAGAATCTTACGGGAACACTTGTACTGTTTCTAAATTAAGTGTAGGCGTGGGAGGAGGGTACTCCCTGCGCACTAATAACAGCACGCTTGTCAATTGTGGATGCTAATCATTCGCTTGTATCTTCCTAGACACATCTGCTGGTTGTGAATTATTCCACTTGCATATCAAGGTGCGCATGTAGGTGTGTTAAAAATTCTGGAGGCACTGGGTATTGATCCCAGTACCTCTCGCATACTAAGCGAGCGATCTACCATCTGAGCTACGCCCGCCCACCAGAAGACTAATGGTGCTACATACAGCCATATAGACGACACAGACCCTTGCACTCCCATTATTCAGCAGACAAACACTACTCTCTATGTATCCGTTAGGGTGTCTTTCAGGTTTCGTGCATTCTGTATCGAATCGTAGTTGGCCACAATGAAAGTGGCACGTATAACGTAGAAAATAGAATTCGGACACCGCTCTGAGTAAGACCAACGTGTTGTCCACCCTCTAGACTTCAATGAGGTTAAGCCGCGATACCTAAGACAGATCTGCACTCGATGACACCTCGATAACAGCCGGTCCCCACAGTTACATCTTGCTCTCCTTACGTCAGTATACATCATATCAGTCTGTGACGCTGGCTTTGCAACATCTTGCGTGCCTTTAGGTTCGCCGCGACCAACACTTACCATGCACTGACCACAAAAAACTGGAGGATCCGCGGCTTGAACCCTGGACCTTCCACATTCCAAGCGAACGCTCTACCAACTGAGCTACGCCCCATGCACGAGCAAACTGCGCTATTCCCCATTCTTTGCGACTCAGATGCGCACGGACACGATGGTTGGTTGGTTTGTAGCGGTGAAGGGAGCAGAGTACAAAGGCGCGGACCCGTTCATATACACAAAAGTTCCAAGTAGTTTCGATGCTCTGGTATTACAAATGCAAATTCCGTCTGTTTTTAACGTCTTAAATTGAAAGAGCCGTCACAAATTGCTCCGTTTTCACTCCTTGTCGACAATCATACAGCACCTGAGGTAACAAACACATCTCGAGCCCCATTGTGCACTCCATTATTCATGCCAACTCAGTGCCTCGCTCTTTACTACTGTGTTCCAATGTTGTCGTCCAACTGCAAAACACTGGGCCACAACAAGTTTCGGCGTCTCCATTGCACTGCGCATACTACGAAACGCTCCCCAAACTTGGCACTCACCCTCGCAGCCGACTTTTCCGACTTTCCACGACGCTCACGCTAGTGACAGCATTATTTATAGTTCGACGTCGCGCCAAAGCGAATGAGCACATTTCGCCTACGGCTTAGGCCGCCCTCCTAGTGTGGCTGCTCGGTGTCTGCAGGCAGCGAGGGTCTGCAAGCTTCCTGTGTTCGCACCTATGTCACCTTTGCTTGCTTGTCAGAGACAGACTATCGCAAAACATACAACTCACTCCATGAATTGATTGAAACGGCATCTGTTATCAGCAGCCACAACTAGCAACACCAGTAGCAGCTGACTGCACGCAAAGAATAGGAATGTGCAGTGGGATTTACGTGAACTCGGCGCAAGGCAGATCTTTCCGACATAGGCTTGAGAATCTTACGGGAACACTTGTACTGTTTCTAAATTAAGTGTAGGCGTGGGAGGAGGGTACTTCCTGCGCACTAATAACAGCACGCTTGTCAATTGTGGATGCTAATCATTCGCTTGTATCTTCCTAGACACATCTGCTGGTTGTGAATTATTCCACTTGCATATCAAGGTGCGCATGTAGGTGTGTTAAAAATTCTGGAGGCACTGGGTATTGATCCCAGTACCTCTCGCATACTAAGCGAGCGATCTACCATCTGAGCTACGCACGCCCACCCGTAAACTAATGGTGCTACATACAGCCATATAGACGAAACAGACCCTTGCACTCCCATTATTCAGCAGACAAACACTACTCTCTATGTATCCGTTAGGGTGTCTTTCAGGTTTCGTGCATTCTGTATCGAATCGTAGTTGGCCACAATGAAAGTGGCACGTATAACGTCGAAAATAGAATTCGGACACCGCTCTGAGTAAGACCAACGTGTTGTCCACCCTCTATACTTCAATGAGGTTAAGCCGCGATACCTAAGACAGATCTGCACTCGATGACACCTCGATAACAGCCGGTCCCCACACTTACATCTTGCTCTCCTTACGTCAGTATACATCATATCAGTCTGTGACGCTGGCTTTGCAACATCTTGCGTGCCTTTAGGTTCGCCGCGACCAACACTTACCATGCACTGACCACAAAAAATGGAGGCGCCGCGACTTGAACCCCGGTCCTTTCACATGCCAAGCGAACGCTCTACCAACTGAGCTACGCCCCATGCACGAGCAAATTGCGCTATTCCCCATTCTTTGCGACTCAGATGCGCACGGACACGATGGTTGGTTGGTTTGTAGCGGTGAAGGGAGCAGAGTACAAAGGCGCGGACCCGTTCATATACACAAAAGTTCCAAGTAGTTTCGATGCTCTGGTATTACAAATGCAAATTCCGTCTGTTTTTAACGTCTTAAATTGAAAGAGCCGTCACAAATTGCTCCGTTTTCACTCCTTGTCGACAATTATACAGCACCTGAGGTAACAAACACATCTCGAGCCCCATTGTGCCCTCCATTTTTCATGCCAACTCAGTGCCTCGCTCTTTACTACTGTGTACCAATCTTGTCGTCCAACTGCAAAACACTGGGCCACAACAAGTTTCCGCGTCTCCATTGCACTGCGCATACTACGAAACGCTCCCCAAACTTGGCACTCACCCTCGCAGCCGACTTTTCCGACTTTCCACGACGCTCACGCTAGTGACAGCATTATTTATAGTTCGACGTCGCGCCAAAGCGAATGAGTACATTTCGCCTACGGCCTAGGCCGCCCTCCTAGTGTGGCTGCTCGGTGTCTGCAGGCAGCGAGGGTCTGCAAGCTTCCTGTGTTCGCACCTATGTCACCTGTGCTTGCTTGTCAGAGACAGACTATCGCAAAACATACAACTCACTCCATGAATTGATTGCTACGGCATCTGATATCAGCAGTCACAACTAGCAACACCAGTAGCATTTGACTGCACGCAAAGAATAGGAATGTGCAGTGGGATTTACGTGAACTCGGCGCAAGCTTGTATCTTCCTAGACACATCTGCTGGCTGTGAATTAATCCACTTGCATATCAAGGTGCGCATGTAGGTGTGTTAAAAATTCTAGAGGCACTGGGTATTGATCCCAGTACCTCTCGCATACTCAGCAAGCGCTCTACCATCTGAGCTACGCCCGGGCCCCCTAAGGCTAATGGTGCTACATACAGCCATATAGACGACACAGACCCTTGCACTCCCATTATTCAGCAGACAAACACTACTCTCTATGTATCCGTTAGGGTGTCTTTCAGGTTTCGTGCATTCTGTATCGAATCGTAGTTGCCAAAATGAAAGTGGCACGTATAACGTCGAAAATAGAATTCGGACACCGCTCTGAGTAAGACCAACGTGTTGTCCACCCTCTAGACTTCAATGAGGTTAAGCCGCGATACCTAAGACAGATCTGCACTCGATGACACCTCGATAACGGCCGGTCCCCACACTTACATCTTGCTCTCCTTACGTCAGTATACATCATATCAGTCTGTGACACTGGCTTTGCAACATCTTGCGTGCCTTTAGATTCGCCGCGACCAACACTTACCATGCACTGACCACAAAAAATGGAGGCTCCGCGGCTTGAACCCTGGACCTTTCACATGCGGAGCGAACGCTCTACCAACTGAGCTACGCCCCATGCACGAGCATACAGCGCTATTCCCCATTCTTTGCGACTCAGATGCGCACTGACACGATGGTTGGTTGGTTTTTAGCGGTGAAGGGAGCAGAGTACAAAGTCGCGGACCCGTTCATATACACAAAAGTTCCAAGTAGTTTCGATGCTCTGGTATTACAGATGCAAATTCCGTCTGCTTTTAACGTCTTAAATTGAAAGAGCCGTCACAAATTGCTCCGTTTTCACTCCTTGTCGACAATCATACAGCACCTGAGGTAACAAACACATCTCGAGCCCCATTGTGCACTCCATTATTCATGCCAACTCAGTGCCTCGCCCTTTACTACTGTGTACCAATGTTGTCGTCCAACTGCAAAACACTGGGCCACAACAAGTTTCCGCGTCTCCATTGCACTGCGCATACTACGAAACGCTCCCCAAACTTGGCACTCACCCTCGCAGCCGACTTTTCCGACTTTCCACGACGCTCACGCTAGTGACAGCATTATTTATAGTTCGACGTCGCGCCAAAGCGAATGAGCACATTTCGCCTACGGCTAAGGCCGCCCTCCTCGTGTGGCTGCTCGGTGTCTGCAGGCAGCGAGGGTCTGCAAGCATCCTGTGTTCGCACCTATGTCAACTGTGCTTGCTTGTCAGAGACAGACTATCGCAAAACATACAACTCACTCCATGAATTGATTGCTACGGCATCTGTTATCAGCAGTCACAACTAGCAACACCAGTAGCAGCTGACTGCACGCAAAGAATAGGAATGTGCAGTGGGATTTACGTGAACTCTGCGCAAGGCAGATCTTTCCGACATAGGCTTGAGAATCTTACGGGAACACTTGTACTGTTTCTAAATTAAGTGTAGGCGTGGGAGGAGGGTACTTCCTGTGCACTAATAACAGCACGCTTGTCAATTGTGGATGCTAATCATTCGCTTGTATCTTCCTAGACACATGTGCTGGCTGTGAATTATTCCACTTGCATACCAAGGTGCGCATGTAGGTGTGTTAAAAATTCTGGAGGTTCTGGGTATTGATCCCAGTACCTCTCGCATACTAAGCGAGCGCTCTACCATCTGAGCTACGCCCGCACCCCCGAAGACTAATGGTGCTACATACAGCCATATAGACGACACAGACCCTTGCACTCCCATTATTCATCAGACAAACACTACTCTCTATGTATCCGTTAGGGTGTCTTTCAGGTTTCGTGCATTCTGTATCGAATCGTAGTTGGCCACAATGAAAGTGGCACGTATAACGTCGAAAATAGAATTCGGACACCGCTCTGAGTAAGACCAACGTGTTGTCCACCCTCTAGACTTCAATGAGGTTAAGCCGCGATACCTAAGACAGATCTGCACTCGATGACACCTCGATAACAGCCGGTCCCCATACTCACATCTTGCTCTCCATACGTCAGTATACATCATATCAGTCTGTGACGCTGGCTTTGCAACATCTTGCGTGCCTTTAGGTTCGCCGCGACCAACACTTACCATGCACTGACCACAAAAAATGGAGGCGCCGCGGCTTCAACCCTGGACCTTTCACATGCCAAGCGAAAGCTCTACCAACTGAGCTACGCCCCACGCACGAGCAAACTGCGCTATTCCCCATTCTTTGCGACTCAGATGCGCACTGAGACGATGGTTGGTTGGTTTGTAGCGGTGAAGGGAGCAGAGTACAAAGGCGCGGACCCGTTCATATACACAAAAGTTCCAAGTAGTTTCGATGCTCTGGTATTACAGATGCAAATTCCGTCTGTTTTTAACGTCTTAAATTGAAAGAGCCGTCACAAATTGCTCCGTTTTCACTCCTTGTCGACAATCATACAGCACCTGAGGTAACAAACACATCTCGAGCCCCATTGTGCACTCCATTATTCATGCCAACTCAGTGCCTCGCTCTTTACTACTGTGTACCAATGTTGTCGTTCAACTGCAAAACACTGGGCCACAACAAGTTTCCGCGTCTCCATTGCACTGCGCATACTACGAAACGCTCCCCAAACTTGGCACTCACCCTCGCAGCCGACTTTTCCGACTTTCCACGACGCTCACGCTAGTGACAGCTTTATTTATAGTTCGACGTCGCGCCAAAGCGAATGAGCACATTTCGCCTACGGCTTAGGCCGCCCTCCTAGTGTGGCTGCTCGGTGTCTGCAGGCAGCGAGGGTCTGCAAGCTTCCTGTGTTCGCACCTATGTCACCTGTACTTGCTTGTCAGAGACAGACTATCGCAAAACATACAACACACTCCATGAATTGATTGCTACGGCATCTGTTATCAGCAGTCACAAATAGCAACACCAGTAGCAGCTGACTGCACGCAAAGAATAGGAATGTGCAGTGGGATTTACGTAAACTCGGCGCAAGGCAGATCTTTCCGACATAGGCTTGAGAATCTTACGGGAACACTTGTACTGTTTCTAAATTAAGTGTAGGCGTGGGAGGAGGGTGCTTCCTGCGCACTAATAACAGCACGCTTGTCAATTGTGGATGCTAATCATTCGCTTGTATCTTCCTAGACACATCTGCTGGTTGTGAATTATTCCACTTGCATATCAAGGTGCGCATGTAGGTGTGTTAAAAATTCTGGAGGCACTGGGTATTGATCCCAGTACCTCTCGCATACTAAGCGAGCGCTCTACCATGTGAGCTACGCCCGCCCCCCCGAAGACAAAGGGTGCTACATACAGCCATATAGACGACACAGACCCTTGCACTCCCATTATTCAGCAGACAAACACTACTCTCTATGTATCCGTTAGGGTGTCTTTCAGGTTTCGTGCATTCTGTATCGAATCGTAGTTGGCCAAAATGAAAGTGGCACGTATAACGACGAAAATAGAATTCGGTCACCGCTCTGAGTAAGACCAACGTGTTGTCCACCCTCTAGACTTCAATGAGGTTAAGCCGCGATACCTAAGACAGATCTGCACTCGATGACACCTCGATAACAGCCGGTCCCCACACTTACATCTTGCTCTCCTTACGTCAGTATACATCATATCAGTCTGTGACACTGGCTTTGCAACATCTTGCGTGCCTTTAGGTTCGCCGTTACCAACACTTACCATGCACTGACCACAGAAAATGGAGGCGCCGCGGCTTGAACCCTGGACCTTTCACATGCCAAGCGAACGCTCTACCAACTGAGCTACGCCCCACGCACGAGCAAACTGCGCTATTCCCCATTCTTTGCGACTCAGATGCGCACGGACACGATGGTTGGTTGGTTTGTAGCGGTGAAGGGAGCAGAGTACAAAGGCGCGGACCCGTTCATATACACAAAAGTTCCAAGTAGTTTCGATGCTCTGGTATTACAAATGCAAATTCCGTCTGTTTTTAACGTCTTAAATTGAAAGAGCCGTCACAAATTGCTCCGTTTTCACTCCTTGTCGACAATTATACAGCACCTGAGGTAACAAACACATCTCGAGCCCCATTGTGCCCTCCATTTTTCATGCCAACTCAGTGCCTCGCTCTTTACTACTGTGTACCAATCTTGTCGTCCAACTGCAAAACACTGGGCCACAACAAGTTTCCGCGTCTCCATTGCACTGCGCATACTACGAAACGCTCCCCAAACTTGGCACTCACCCTCGCAGCCGACTTTTCCGACTTTCCACGACGCTCACGCTAGTGACAGCATTATTTATAGTTCGACGTCGCGCCAAAGCGAATGAGTACATTTCGCCTACGGCTTAGGCCGCCCTCCTAGTGTGGCTGCTCGGTGTCTGCAGGCAGCGAGGGTCTGCAAGCTTCCTGTGTTCGCATCTATGGCACCTGTGCTTGCTTGTCAGAGACAGACTATCGCAAAACATACAACTCACTCCATGAATTGATTGCTACGGCATCTGTTATCAGCAGTCACAACTAGCAACACCAGTAGCAGCTGACTGCACGCAAAGAATAGGAATTTGCAGTGGGATTTACGTGAACTCGGCGCAAGCTTGTATCTTCCTAGACACATCTGCTGGCTGTGAATTATTCCACTTGCATATCAAGGTGCGCATGTAGGTGTGTAAAAAATTCTAGAGGCACTGGGTATTGATCCCAGTACCTCTCGCATACTAAGCAAGCGCTCTACCATCTGAGCTACGCCCGCCCCCCCTAAGACTAATGGTGCTACATACAGCCATATAGACGACACAGACCCTTGCACTCCCATTATTCAGCAGACAAACACTACTCTCTATGAATCCGTTAGGGTGTCTTTCAGGTTTCGCGCATTCTGTATCGAATCGTAGTTGGCCACAATGAAAGTGGCACGTATAACGTCGAAAATAGAATTCGGACACCGCTCTGAGTAAGACCACCGTCTTGTCCAACCTCTAGACTTCAATGAGGTTAAGCCGCGATACCTAAGACAGATCTGCACTCGATGACACCTCGATAACAGCTGGTCCCCACACTTACATCTTGCTCTCCTTACGTCAGTATACATCATATCAGTCTGTGACGCTGGCTTTGCAACATCTTGAGTGCCTTTAGGTTCGCCGCGACCAACACTTACCATGCACTGACCACAAAAAATGGAGGCGCCGCGGCTTGAACCCTGGACCTTTCAGAAATGCGAAGCGAACGCTCTACCAACTGAGCTACGCCCCATGCACGAGCAAACTGTGCTATTCCCCACTCTTTGCGACTCAGATGCGCACGGACACGATGGTTGGTTGGTTTGTAGCGGTGAAGGGAGCAGAGTACAAAGGCGCGGACCCGTTCATATACACAAAAGTTCCAAGTAGTTTCGATGCTCTGGTATTACAAATGCAAATTCCGTCTGTTTTTAACGTCTTAAATTGAAAGAGCCGTCACAAATTGCTCCGTTTTCACTCCTTGTCGACAATTATACAGCACCTGAGGTAACAAACACATCTCGAGCCCCATTGTGCACTCCATTATTCATGCCAACTCAGTGCCTCGCTCTTTACTACTGTGTACCAATCTTGTCGTCCAACTGCAAAACACTGGGCCACAACAAGTTTCCGCGTCTCCATTGCACTGCGCATACTACGAAACGCTCCCCAAACTTGGCACTCACCCTCGCAGCCGAATTTACCGACTTTCCACGACGCTCACGCTAGTGACAGCATTATTTATAGTTCGACGTCGCGCCAAAGCGAATGAGTACATTTCGCCTACGGCTTAGGCCGCCCTCCTAGTGTGGCTGCTCGGTGTCTGCAGGCAGCGAGGGTCTGCAAGCTTCCTGTGTTCGCATCTATGTCACCTGTGCTTGCTTGTCAGAGACAGACTATCGCAAAACATACAACTCACTCCATGAATTGATTGCTACGGCATCTGTTATCAGCAGTCACAACTAGCAACACCAGTAGCAGCTGACTGCACGCAAAGAATAGGAATGTGCAGTGGGATTTACGTGAACTCGGCGCAAGGCAGATCTTTCCGACATAGGCTTGAGAATCTTACGGGAACACTTGTACTGTTTCTAAATTAAGTGTAGGCGTGGGAGGAGGGTGCTTCCTGCGCACTAATAACAGCACGCTTGTCAATTGTGGATGCTAATCATTCGCTTGTATCTTCCTAGACACATCTGCTGGTTGTGAATTATTCCACTTGCATATCAAGGTGCGCATGTAGGTGTGTTTATAAATTCTGGAGGCACTGGGTACTGATCCTAGTACCTCTCGCATACTAAGCGAGTGCTCTACCATCTGAGCTACGCCCGCCCCCCCGAAGACTAATGGTGCTACATACAGCCATATAGACGACACAGACCCTTGCACTCCCTTTATTCAGCAGACAAACACTACTCTCTATGTATCCGTTAGGGTGTCTTTCAGGTTTCGTGCATTCTGTATCGAATTGTAGTTGGCCAAAATGAAAGTGGCACGTATAACGTCGAAAATAGAATTCGGACACCGCTCTGAGTAAGACCAACGTGTTGTCCACCCTCTAGACTTCAATGAGGTTAAGCCGCGATACCTAAGACAGATCTGCACTCGATGACACCTCGATAACAGCCGGTCCCCACACTTACATCTTGCTCTCCTTACGTCAGTATACATCATATCAGTCTGTGACGCTGGCTTTGCAACATCTTGCGTGCCTCTAGGTTCGCCGCGACCAACACTTACCATGCACTGACCACAAAAAAAGGACGCGCCGCGGCTTGAACCCTGGACTTTTTACATGCCAAGCGAACGCTCTACCAACTGAGCTACGACCCATGCACGAGCAAACTGCGCTATTCCCCATTCTTTGCGACTCAGATGCGCACGGACACGATGGTTGGTTGGTTTGTAGCGGTGAAGGGAGCAGAGTACAAAGGCGCGGACCCTTTCATATACACAAAAGTTCCAAGTAGTTTCGATGCTCTGGTATTACAAATGCAAATTCCGTCTGTTTTTAACGTCTTAAATTGAAAGAGCCGTCACAAATTGCTCCGTTTTCACTCCTTGTCGACAATCATACAGCACCTGAGGTAACAAACACATCTCGAGCCCCGATGTGCACTCCATTATTCATGCCAACTCAGTGCCTCGCTCTTTACTACTGTGTACCAATCTTGTCGTCCAACTGCAAAACACTGGGCCACAACAAGTTTCCGCGTCTCCATTGCACTGCGCATACTACGAAACGCTCCCCAAACTTGGCACTCACCCTCGCAGCCGACTTTTCCGACTTTCCACGACGCTCACGCTAGTGACAGCATTATTTATAGTTCGACGTCGCGCCAAAGCGAATGAGTACATTTCGCCTACGGCTTAGGCCGCCCTCCTAGTGTGGCTGCTCGGTGTCTGCAGGCAGCGAGGGTCTGCAAGCTTCCAGTGTTCGCATCTATGTCACCTGTGCTTGCTTGTCAGAGACAGTCTATCGCAAAACATACAATTCACTCCATGAATTGATTGCTACGGCATCTGTTATGAGCAGTCACAACTAGCAACACCAGTAGCAGCTGACTGCACGCAAAGAATAGGAATGTGCAGTGGGATTTACGTGAACTCGGCGCAAGGCAGATCTTTCCGACATAGGCTTGAGAATCTTACGGGAACACTTGTACTGTTTCTAAATTAAGTGTAGGCGTGGGAGGAGGGTGCTTCCTGCGCACTAATAACAGCACGCTTGTTAATTGTGGATGCTAATCATTCGCTTGTATCTTCCTAGACACATCTGCTGGTTGTGAATTATTCCACTTGCATATCAAGGTGCGCATGTAGGTGTGTTAAAAATTCTGGAGGCACTGGGTACTGATCCTAGTACCTCTCGCATACTAAGCGAGCGCTCTACCATCTGAGCTACGCCCGCCCCAGCGAACACTAATGGTGCTACATACAGCCATATAGACGACACAGACCCTTGCACTCCCATTATTCAGCAGACAAACACTACTCTCTATGTATCCGTTAGGGTGTCTTTTAGGTTTCGTGCATTCTGTATCGAATTGTAGTTGGCCAAAATGAAAGTGGCACGTATAACGTCGAAAATAGAATTCGGACACCGCTCTGAGTAAGACCAACGTGTTGTCCACCCTCTAGACTTCAATGAGGTTAAGCCGCGATACCTAAGACAGATCTGCACTCGATGACACCTCGATAACAGCCGGTCCCCACAGTTACATCTTGCTCTCCTTACGTCAGTATACATCATATCAGTCTGTGACGCTGGCTTTGCAACATCTTGCGTGCCTTTAGGTTCGCCGCGACCAACACTTACCATGCACTGACCACAAAAAATGGAGGCGCCGCAGCTTGAACCCTGGACCTTTCACATGCCAAGCGAACGCTCTACCAACTGAGCTACGCCCCATGCACGAGCAAACTGCGCTATTCCCCATTCTTTGCGACTCAGATGCGCAAGGACACGATGGTTGGTTGGTTTGTAGCGGTGAAGGGAGCAGAGTACAAAGGCGCGGACCCGTTCATATACACAAAAGTTCCAAGTAGTTTCGATGCTCTGGTATTACAAATGCAAATTCCGTCTGTTTTTAACGTCTTAAATTTTAAGAGCCGTCACAAATTGCTCCGTTTTCACTCCTTGTCGACAATTATACAGCACCTGAGGTAACAAACACATCTCGAGAACCATTGTGCACTACATTATTTATGCCAACTCAGTGCCTCGCTCTTTACTACTGTGTACCAATCTTGTCGTCCAACTGCAAAACACTGGGCCACAACAAGTTTCCGCGTCTCCATTGCACTGCGCATACTACGAAACGCTCCCCAAACTTGGCACTCACCCTCGCAGCCGACTTTTCCGACTTTCCACGACGCTCGCGCTAGTGACAGCATTATTTATAGTTCGACGTCGCGCCAAAGCGAATGAGTACATTTCGCCTACGGCTTAGGCCGCCCTCCTAGTGTGGCTGCTCGGTGTCTGCAGGCAGCGAGGGTCTGCAAGCTTCCTGTGTTCGCACCTATGTCACCTGTGCTTGCTTGTCAGAGAAAGACTATCGCAAATCATACAACTCACTCCATGAATTGATTGCTACGGCATCTGTTATCAGCAGTCACAACTAGCAACACCAGTAGCAGCTGACTGCACGCAAAGAATACGAATCTGCAGTGGGATTTACGTGAACTCGGCGCAAGGCAGATCTTTCCGACATAGGCTTGAGAATCTTACGGGAACACTTGTACTGTTTCTAAATTAAGTGTAGGCGTGGGAGGAGGGTGCTTCCTGCGCACTAATAACAGCACGCTTGTCAATTGTGGATGCTAATCATTCGCTTGTATCTTCCTAGACACATCTGCTGGCTGTGAAGTATTCCACTTGCATCTCAAGGTGCGCATGTAGGTGTGTTAAAAATTCTGGAAGCACTGGGTATTGATCCCAGTACCTCTCGCATACTAAGCGAGCGCTCTACCATCTGAGCTACGCCCGCCCCCCCGAAGACCAATGGTGCTACATACAGCCATAGAGACGACACAGACCCTTGCACTCCCATTATTCAGCAGACAAACACTACTCTCTATGTATCCGTTAGGGTGTCTTCCAGGTTTCGTGCATTCTGTATCGAATCGTAGTTGCCAAAATGAAAGTGGCACGTATAACGTCGAAAATAGAATTCGGACACCGCTCTGAGTAAGACCAACGTGTTGTCCACCCTTTAGTCGTCAATGAGGTTAAGCCGCGATACCTAAGACAGATCTGCACCCGATGACACCTCGATAACAGCCGGTCCCCACACTTACATCTTGCTCTCCTTACGTCAGTATACATCATATCAGTCTGTGACGCTGGCTTTGCAACATCTTGCGTGCCTTTAGGTTCGCCGCGACCAACACTTACCATGCACTGACCACAAAAAATGGAGGCGCCGCGGCTTGAACTCTGGACCTTTCACATGCCAAGCGAACGCTCTACCAACTGAGCTACGCCCCATGCACGAGCAAACGGCGCTATTCCCCATTCTTTGCGACTCAGATGCGCACGGACACGATGGTTGGTTGGTTTGTAGCGGTGAAGGGAGCAGAGTACAAAGGCGCGGACCCGTTCATATACACAAAAGTTCCAAGTAGTTTCGATGCTCTGGTATTGCAAATGCAAATTCCGTCTGTTTTTAGCGTCTTAAATTGAAAGAGCCGTCACAAATTGCTCCGTTTTCACTCCTTGTCGACAATCATACAGCACCTGAGGTAACAAACACATCTCGAGCCCCGATGTGCACTCCATTATTCATGCCAACTCAGTGCCTCGCTCTTTACTACTGTGTACCAATCTTGTCGTCCAACTGCAAAACACTGGGCCACAACAAGTTTCCGCGTCTCCATTGCACTGCGCATACTACGAAACGCTCCCCAAACTTGGCACTCACCCTCGCAGCCGAATTTACCGACTTTCCACGACGCTCACGCTAGTGACAGCATTATTTATAGTTCGACGTCGCGCCAAAGCGAATGAGTACATTTCGCCTACGGCTTAGGCCGCCCTCCTAGTGTGGCTGCTCGGTGTCTGCAGGCAGCGAGGGTCTGCAAGCTTCCAGTGTTCGCATCTATGTCACCTGTGCTTGCTTGTCAGAGACAGTCTATCGCAAAACATACAACTCACTCCATGAATTGATTGCTACGGCATCTGTTATCAGCAGTCACAACTAGCAACACCAGTAGCAGCTGACTGCACGCAAAGAATAGGAATGTGCAGTGGGATTTACGTGAACTCGGCGCAAGGCAGATCTTTCCGACATAGGCTTGAGAATCTTACGGGAACACTTGTACTGTTTCTAAATTAAGTGTAGGCGTGGGAGGAGGGTGCTTCCTGCGCACTAATAACAGCACGCTTGTTAATTGTGGATGCTAATCATTCGCTTGTATCTTCCTAGACACATCTGCTGGTTGTGAATTATTCCACTTGCATATCAAGGTGCGCATGTAGGTGTGTTAAAAATTCTGGAGGCACTGGGTACTGATCCTAGTACCTCTCGCATACTAAGCGAGCGCTCTACCATCTGAGCTACGCCCGCCCCAGCGAACACTAATGGTGCTACATACAGCCATATAGACGACACAGACCCTTGCACTCCCATTATTCAGCAGACAAACACTACTCTCTATGTATCCGTTAGGGTGTCTTTTAGGTTTCGTGCATTCTGTATCGAATTGTAGTTGGCCAAAATGAAAGTGGCACGTATAACGTCGAAAATAGAATTCGGACACCGCTCTGAGTAAGACCAACGTGTTGTCCACCCTCTAGACTTCAATGAGGTTAAGCCGCGATACCTAAGACAGATCTGCACTCGATGACACCTCGATAACAGCCGGTCCCCACAGTTACATCTTGCTCTCCTTACGTCAGTATACATCATATCAGTCTGTGACGCTGGCTTTGCAACATCTTGCGTGCCTTTAGGTTCGCCGCGACCAACACTTACCATGCACTGACCACAAAAAATGGAGGCGCCGCAGCTTGAACCCTGGACCTTTCACATGCCAAGCGAACGCTCTACCAACTGAGCTACGCCCCATGCACGAGCAAACTGCGCTATTCCCCATTCTTTGCGACTCAGATGCGCAAGGACACGATGGTTGGTTGGTTTGTAGCGGTGAAGGGAGCAGAGTACAAAGGCGCGGACCCGTTCATATACACAAAAGTTCCAAGTAGTTTCGATGCTCTGGTATTACAAATGCAAATTCCGTCTGTTTTTAACGTCTTAAATTTTAAGAGCCGTCACAAATTGCTCCGTTTTCACTCCTTGTCGTCAATTATACAGCACCTGAGGTAACAAACACATCTCGAGAACCATTGTGCACTACATTATTTATGCCAACTCAGTGCCTCGCTCTTTACTACTGTGTACCAATCTTGTCGTCCAACTGCAAAACACTGGGCCACAACAAGTTTCCGCGTCTCCATTGCACTGCGCATACTACGAAACGCTCCCCAAACTTGGCACTCACCCTCGCAGCCGACTTTTCCGACTTTCCACGACGCTCGCGCTAGTGACAGCATTATTTATAGTTCGACGTCGCGCCAAAGCGAATGAGTACATTTCGCCTACGGCTTAGGCCGCCCTCCTAGTGTGGCTGCTCGGTGTCTGCAGGCAGCGAGGGTCTGCAAGCTTCCTGTGTTCGCACCTATGTCACCTGTGCTTGCTTGTCAGAGAAAGACTATCGCAAATCATACAACTCACTCCATGAATTGATTGCTACGGCATCTGTTATCAGCAGTCACAACTAGCAACACCAGTAGCAGCTGACTGCACGCAAAGAATACGAATCTGCAGTGGGATTTACGTGAACTCGGCGCAAGGCAGATCTTTCCGACATAGGCTTGAGAATCTTACGGGAACACTTGTACTGTTTCTAAATTAAGTGTAGGCGTGGGAGGAGGGTGCTTCCTGCGCACTAATAACAGCACGCTTGTCAATTGTGGATGCTAATCATTCGCTTGTATCTTCCTAGACACATCTGCTGGCTGTGAAGTATTCCACTTGCATCTCAAGGTGCGCATGTAGGTGTGTTAAAAATTCTGGAAGCACTGGGTATTGATCCCAGTACCTCTCGCATACTAAGCGAGCGCTCTACCATCTGAGCTACGCCCGCCCCCCCGAAGACTAATGGTGCTACATACAGCCATAGAGACGACACAGACCCTTGCACTCCCATTATTCAGCAGACAAACACTACTCTCTATGTATCCGTTAGGGTGTCTTCCAGGTTTCGTGCATTCTGTATCGAATCGTAGTTGCCAAAATGAAAGTGGCACGTATAACGTCGAAAATAGAATTCGGACACCGCTCTGAGTAAGACCAACGTGTTGTCCACCCTTTAGTCGTCAATGAGGTTAAGCCGCGATACCTAAGACAGATCTGCACCCGATGACACCTCGATAACAGCCGGTCCCCACACTTACATCTTGCTCTCCTTACGTCAGTATACATCATATCAGTCTGTGACGCTGGCTTTGCAACATCTTGCGTGCCTTTAGGTTCGCCGCGACCAACACTTACCATGCACTGACCACAAAAAATGGAGGCGCCGTGGCTTGAACCCTGGACGTTTCACATGCCAAGCGAACGCTCTACCAACTGAGCTACGCCCCATGCACGAGCAAACTGCGCTATTCCCCATTGTTTGCGACTCAGATGCGCACGGACACGATGGTTGGTTGGTTTGTAGTGGTCAAGGGAGCAGAGTACAAAGGCGCGGACCCGTTCATATACACAAAAGTTCCAAGTAGTTTCGATGCTCTGGTATTACAAATGCAAATTCCGTCTGTTTTTAACGTCTTAAGTTGAAAGAGCCGTCACAAATTGCTCCGTTTTCACTCATTGTAGACACTTATACAGCACCTGAGGTAACAAACACATCTCGAGAACCATTGTGCACTACATTATATATGCCAACTCAGTGCCTCGCTCTTTACTACTGTGTACCAATCTTGTCGTCCAACTGCAAAACACTGGGCCACAACAAGTTTCCGCGTCTCCATTGCACTGCGCATACTACGAAACGCTCCCCAAACTTGGCACTCACCCTCGCAGCCGACTTTTCCGACTTTCCACGACGCTCACGCTAGTGACAGCATTATTTATAGTTCGACGTCGCGCCAAAGCGAATGAGTACATTTCGCCTACGGCTTAGGCCGCCCTCCTAGTGTGGCTGCTCGGTGTCTGCAGGCAGCGAGGGTCTGCAAGCTTCCTGTGTTCGCATCTATGTCACCTGTGCTTGCTTGTCAGAGACAGACTATCGCAAAACATACAACTCACTCCATGAATTGATTGCTACGGCATCTGTTATCAGCAGTCACAACTAGCAACACCAGTAGCAGCTGACTGCACGCAAAGAATAGGAATTTGCAGTGGGATTTACGTGAACTCGGCGCAAGCTTGTATCTTCCTAGACACATCTGCTTTCTGTGAATTATTCCACTTGCATATCAAGGTGCGCATGTACGCATGTAGGTGTGTAAAAAATTCTAGAGGCACTGGGTATTGATCCCAGTACCTCTCGCATACTAAGCAAGCGCTCTACCATATTTTTTTTTTTTTTTTTTTTTTTTTTTTTTTTTTTTTAAGGGCCTCCTTCCTCCCCTTCAGCCCCGCCTTGCGCTCGCCATAAATCGCCTTCGTCGGCGTCGGCTTCATCTGCCATGATTTCTGAAGTACTTATTCTTCTGAACTATTCCGATTTCCAAACCAAAGATACTTCTAAACCTATTGCATAGTCCCGCAATGGTGACAAAGTAGAATATATATATATTTTTTTTTTTAATAGAAAATGAAAAAGGAACTCTGGTCCGCTAGAAAAACAGAAGAAAATAAAATAGTCCTTGTCGTAACACTGTTCAGTATACGTCACTGTGACATTTGAAGAAGAAAAGAGAAAAAACAAAGCAATGTAGAATGAAGGAAAGAAAAAAATACTTCTTTCATCGAAGAACGACTTCTAAAAAATTCGCATATCGTTTCCTGTAATGTCTCGTCTGTGAAAGTATGTGAAACTGTAATGCCAGGTAAAGACAGAACGCCGCCTCACTCTTGGGTTCTTGCGTCTGTAAATAATGAACATAATGACCCTTCAACCAATTGACAGAGTTCCGTTTGGTGTTCGGGTACGGCACTGAATCCGGATACAGGAAATCTTCAGGTTTAATACAAAGCTGGGAAGTCCTCATAATCGTAGCCAGTTTTCGGCGAATGCATGGCCAAACTGCTTGGACAGTGGTGCACAGAAAACGATGTTCATCAGTATCAGGCAAGTTGCACGTTAGGCACAAAGGTGAGTCAGCCAAATGTAGAGCATGAAGTCGTGAATTGGTACTTATTTTACGGTTCACGACCCTGTACCAAGAGGCTTTCACTGACGTTGGTAAATCACGGCTATGTATGTTTTTCCATATCATTGGCCAGCGATGATTGGGGTATTTGTGTTCGATGTTGTTCCTGTTCTTGGTTGCCAGTAGTTTATTATAAACTAACTTCACCACGGAAAGCTCATTTTCTGGGAGAGTTGACCGTACGTAACTGAACTCAATGAAAAAGCTCTTAAAGTGAGTCAGCGCAGGCGGAATATGTTGAACAGAGACAGGAGGCTGCAGGCAGGCCGGCGCTATTTCGGTTAACAAGTGAGCCGTTAGACTGTTCGGTAACGACCTCCACCGTTTGTAGGTGGTGCATACGTACAAAGCTCGTGACTTGGAACGAACATCTGTTAAATTTAAGCCTCCATCGGTCGTGGAGAGAGTGAGCGTATCGTACTTGACTTTAAAAATGTGTCCACGTGTGACAAAATGGCCTAGAGCGGACATCATACGCTTCGCTGTCTCCTGTGGCATGGGCAGTACTTGTGCAACGTAGTTAATCTTTGAGGTGAGGTAGACATTAGCGAAGGTGACTTTCTGCAGTTCATCAAGGCTTCTTAGGTAGTGGGTCTGCATGCAAGCACGCATACTTGCCAGGAGATTCCTATAGTTCACCGCAATTGTGTGCTGTATGTTGCTCCTGTACTCAATACCAAGGCATTTCATTTTAGAAATTAGTTGCAACTGACCGTGATGGTGCAGCGAGATGCCGCGTCCTATGTTCATAATGCCAGATTTCCTGGCATTCAACTTCGCACCCGCAACAAGTTCGTAGTTTTTGACGATCTGAAGGGCTTCCTCGACTTCACCTTCGTCCATGACCAAAAATCCGACGTCATCCGCATATGCAGTACAAACAATCTTAATGCCGTGGATGGTTAATCCTTGTAGACGCTGTGTCAAGGTGACAAGCAAAGGCTCAATGGCAATGGCAAACAAGGCCATCGACATAGGGCATCCCTGTCGCACTGAATTAGTAATATTAATTGATGCGCTCAGCTGGCCATTCACCATGAGTCGAGTTACTCCTTTACGAAGGAGCTCATGTATAAGATTGATAAAACGTAGTGGAAATCCCATGGCATGCATCGTCCGGATGAGAAACTGATGGTTTACTCTGTCGAATGCCTTTGAAAAGTCAAGGGAAACTAGCGCACACCGTATCTTACACGCATCTGCAATGGCTATAACGTCCCTGTATTGAGACAAATTTTGGAAGATCGTCCTACCGACACCTACACTGGTCTGGTACTGACCAATGACAGTATTCATCAACATTTTCAATCTATTAGAAATAATACGTGCTAAAATTTTGTAGTCACTGTTCAGTAAAGTAAGCGGCCGAAAATCGTCAACAGAACTGCACATTGGGCGTTTAGGGATTAAAACCACGATGCCTTCCACGAGAGCCTGAGGAACATTAAAATCTGGCCGTAAAATTTCATTAAACATACTCAACAACTTGGGCTTTAATTTGTCGCAGAAAGTAAGATAAAATTCGGCAGTGAGACCGTCGGGTCCCGGCGATTTATTTTTCGGACTTCGTGATAGCGCAGAATCCAATTCGTCTTCATCAATTTCTCGCATGAGAGTTTCGACTTCAGCAGCACCCAAAGTCCTTTGCAAGTTATTGAGTAATTCATCGTGAGTTCCATCGTCGGTATGTGTCGTTGTCAGGAGACCTGCCAAGTGATTGTGAAGTGCGTTCCGTATGTCTTGTTGCCGCGTGAGCGCAACGCCTTCACTCAACTGAAGACGAGTTATTAATCTCCGCCGCCCCCTCTTATTTTCACGAATGACGTGAAACATGGATGTCATTTCGTCGTCTATCACATTCTGGGGCCTGGACCTTATTTGAAAGCCTTCTGCCTGCTGCCGCTGAAGTTTTAATAATTTTGCCTTAATTTTTTTAATCTGCATAAAATTTTCAGGTACAGTCACATCGGACTGGTAAAGCTCCCTGAGACAAGTAAAATAAAACTCAGACGTTTGCCGTTGCCACCAGGATTTGTCCCGAGCGTAGCGTTTAAACATTTTTGATAAAGTTGGTTTGGCATGTGTTATCCACCATTCAGTAACGGAGGCATACTGTGCAACCCGTCGTTCACATGCCTCCCATGTTTCGTTAAAGACACGGTGACAGTCAACATCGTTAAGGAGAGCATTGTTAAGTTTCCAGAAACCTCTGCCGCGAAATGTGCCTTGCTTGACCATGTTAACAGTACAAATATATGCGGCATGATCGGAAAAAATTGTGGGCCAAACTTCGGATTGGAGGACTTGAGTCTTCATACACGCCGATACATAGATTCTGTCTAGCCGGCTTGCAGAGTGGTTCGTGACATGAGTGAACCCAGGTGCCGCTCCGTGCGTATGCTCCCATGTGTCAATGAGGTTCATTTCTTGGACGATACGTTCTAGTTCTCCAGATTTGTTAAAATTAGGCGTCTGGTCTTTTGGACTTAAGACACAATTGAAGTCACCCGCAAAAATTATACGATCGTAGGTTCCCCTAAAAAGTGGGACTATGGCGCTTGTGAAGAACTCAGCCCTAGCACGCCTATTGCTACTGCCGGACGGGGCGTAAACATTGATTATGCGTGTCCGATGGAAAGTGACAGCGATCCCTCTATGATCAGGCAGTTTTTCTGCGTCGGTCGCTACAATCCCTTCTTTTAACAGAATCGCTGTCCCTAAATTCGCACCGCTCCCGGAATTGGAGAGAGTAGTATAACCAGTTATTCGGTCAAGTTCAATCGCAGCGACTTCTTGAAGTAACAGAATATCGATATCCGCTGCGTATACAAAATCTTGTAAATTACGGAGCCGCCAGTACGACTGTATCTTATTGATGTTTAACGTGGCAATTTTATAGGCTTGGGGCTCGTTCATGGGAGAAGGCACATACTATTAATTAAACAGTCTTAGAAGGATGGCTAACGAAATTGAGGCCAAGCGCGTCAGTCGGAGTTCCTGTAGTTCCCGGTACGGTTGGTGTATGCTGCTCTGTGGGGGGTGCCGAAGATTCCGTCTCAATGGTCCGCATGACAGCCGCATCATTGCTCGCATCCAATACTTCCATTTCCTGTGCCCAATTCCCAGTGAGAGTGGCCTCTGACAAAAGCGATCCTGCGTTTCCTTGAGCGTGGGTATCCGGCAAAACGACTCTACTCGAGGTATCACTATCTTCCACCCGTCGTGGATTCACAGGGGGAGACACTACAGGATCAATGTCCATTCGACCAGACGCAGGGAGACCAACTTCAGAGGGTTCAGAAGTGTTCTGACACATTTGGCTGCTTATTCGTTTCGCTTTGTCGCGGAGCTGTGGGGCGAGCTGATTGGCTCCTTGATGTGCAAGTCTCCGCTTCTTTTTGGAAGGCTTCCTGTTAGGGTTCGCAGTATCATCAACATCCGAAGTGGACTGTTGACACTGGGGTTGATCCGCCGGGAACACAGCGTCTGCTTCATCCTCAGTACCAGTGGCATCAACCACTGGGGAGTCATCCGTCGTTACCTCCATCTCTGAGTGTGGTAGCGGCGGTGCCGCGTCAGCACTCGGTTCTTTGACGTTATCGGCCAAAACATCATTCAAACGAGGGGCATCTACAGGCGGGGTCGCGGGTGGAAGACCAGAAGCCGCGACAGCGTATGTCAGTGGCAGTGCCGTCGTCACAGGGGGGCTAGCGGCTTCACCGACAGGTATCTGCGTCACCCGTCTTTGTATACATTCAGAGCGCACGTGGCCGGGCGCACCACAGCCGGCACACGTTTTTGGCTGCCCATCATATATGACAATTCCGCGATGTCCACCTACGTAAATATATGAAGGTATGTGCTTCTGTATATCGATCTTAACCTGCCTGACGCCGTTAAGCACCGGAAATTTGTGGGCTTTGGACCAACGCTCCGCAAAATTGTTAATGACCCTCCCGTAAGGTGTCAATGCAGAATTTATTTGCGCGGCTGTTATTTCAAACGGGAGTTCGAAAATACGTGCCGTCCGGATGCCCAGTCCAGCATGCGTAATGCTGACGTCACTGACGGTACCATCGCTATGTTTAAACTTCAGTACACCTCCACTGGACTCTACAATTCTATCACACAGTTCAGAGGACGTTAATTTCACATAAACAACACTAGTCACGATAGAGAAATTTATCCCTACAATGTCATCAAAAGTAATCTTAGCTGTTTCGTGTAACCATGCTTCAACTTCAAACGAATTTGGTTTCGAAAAGTTCCTATCAAAGGTAAACTTCAAGGTATCTTTCCTGTTAGTCTGATTCATAATTCCATATCAGATCCTACAGAACGGAACGAATACAAATAAGCAGACGCTGTAAGCACGCGACTCACCGCCTGACGTAAACACTTCCTGCCGCAGCGCGCTGGCCCTGGAGGTCCGCTCACCACCGCTGCCGCAGGCAGACTGCCGTCTGAGCTACGCCCGCCCCCCCTAAGACTAATGGTGCTACATACAGCCATATAGACGACACAGACCCTTGCACTCCCATTATTCAGCAGACAAACACTACTCTCTATGTATCCGTTAGGGTGTCTTTCAGGTTTCGCGCATTCTGTATCGAATCGTAGTTGGCCACAATGAAAGTGGCACGTATAACGTCGAAAATAGAATTCGGACACCGCTCTGAGTAAGACCACCGTCTTGTCTACCCTCTAGACTTCAATGAGGTTAAGCCGCGATACCTAAGACAGATCTGCACTCGATGACACCTCGATAACAGCTGGTCCCCACACTTACATCTTGCTCTCCTTACGTCAGTATACATCATATCAGCCTGTGACGCTGGCTTTGCAACATCTTGAGTGCCTTTAGGTTCGCCGCGACCAACACTTATCATGCACTGACCACAAAAAATGGAGGCGCCGCGGCTTGAACCCTGGACCTTTCAGAAATGCGAAGCGAACGCTCTACCAACTGAGCTACGCCCCATGCACGAGCAAACTGTGCTATTCCCCACTCTTTGCGACTCAGATGCGCACGGACACGATGGTTGGTTTGTTTGTAGCGGTGAAGGGAGCAGAGTACAAAGGCGCGGACCCGTTCATATACACAAAAGTTCCAAGTAGTTTCGATGCTCTGGTATTACAAATGCAAATTCCGTCTGTTTTTAACGTCTTAAATTGAAAGAGCCGTCACAAATTGCTCCGTTTTCACTCCTTGTCGACAATTATACAGCACCTGAGGTAACAAACACATCTCGAGCCCCATTGTGCACTCCATTATTCATGCCAACTCAGTGCCTCGCTCTTTACTACTGTGTACCAATCTTGTCGTCCAACTGCAAAACACTGGGCCACAACAAGTTTCCGCGTCTCCATTGCACTGCGCATACTACGAAACGCTCCCCAAACTTGGCACTCACCCTCGCAGCCGACTTTTCCGACTTTCCACGACGCTCACACAACGCTCACGCTAGTGACAGCATTATTTATAGTTCGACGTCGCGCCAAAGCGAATGAGTACATTTCGCCTACGGCTTAGGCCGCCCTCCTAGTGTGGCTGCTCGGTGTCTGCAGGCAGCGAGGGTCTGCAAGCTTCCTGTGTTCGCATCTATGTCACCTGTGCTTGCTTGTCAGAGACAGACTATCGCAAAACATACAACTCACTCCATGAATTGATTGCTACGGCATCTGTTATCAGCAGTCACAACTAGCAACACCAGTAGCAGCTGACTGCACGCAAAGAATAGGAATGTGCAGTGGGATTTACGTGAACTCGGCGCAAGGCAGATCTTTCCGACATAGGCTTAAGAATCTTACGGGAACACTTGTACTGTTTCTAAATTAAGTGTAGGCGTGGGAGGAGGGTGCTTCCTGCGCACTAATAACAGCACGCTTGTCAATTGTGGATGCTAATCATTCGCTTGTATCTTCCTAGACACATCTGCTGGTTGTGAATTATTCCACTTGCATATCAAGGTGCGCATGTAGGTGTGTTTATAAATTCTAGAGGCACTGGGTACTGATCCTAGTACCTCTCGCATACTAAGCGAGTGCTCTACCATCTGAGCTACGCCCGCCCCCCCGAAGACTAATGGTGCTACATACAGCCATATAGACGACACAGACCCTTGCACTCCCATTATTCAGCAGACAAACACTACTCTCTATGTATCCGTTAGGGTGTCTTTCAGGTTTCGTGCATTCTGTATCGAATTGTAGTTGGCCAAAATGAAAGTGGCACGTATAACGTCGAAAATAGAATTCGGACACCGCTCTGAGTAAGACCAACGTGTTGTCCACCCTCTAGACTTCAATGAGGTTAAGCCGCGATACCTAAGACAGATCTGCACTCGATGACACCTCGATAACAGCCGGTCCCCACACTTACATCTTGCTCTCCTTACGTCAGTATACATCATATCAGTCTGTGACGCTGGCTTTGCAACATCTTGCGTGCCTTTAGGTTCGCCGCGACCAACACTTACCATGCACTGACCACAAAAAAAGGACGCGCCGCGGCTTGAACCCTGGACTTTTTACATGCCAAGCGAACGCTCTACCAACTGAGCTACGACCCATGCACGAGCAAACTGCGCTATTCCCCATTCTTTGCGACTCAGATGCGCACGGACACGATGGTTGGTTGGTTTGTAGCGGTGAAGAGAGCAGAGTACAAAGGCGCGGACCCTTTCATATACACAAAAGTTCCAAGTAGTTTCGATGCTCTGGTATTACAAATGCAAATTCCGTCTGTTTTTAACGTCTTAAATTGAAAGAGCCGTCACAAATTGCTCCGTTTTCACTCCTTGTCGACAATTATACAGCACCTGAGGTAACAAACACATCTCGAGCCCCATTGTGCACTCCATTTTTCATGCCAACTCAGTGCCTCGCTCTTTACTACTGTGTACCAATCTTGTCGTCCAACTGCAAAACACTGGGCCACAACAAGTTTCCGCGTCTCCATTGCACTGCGCATACTACGAAACGCTCCCCAAACTTGGCACTCACCCTCGCAGCCGACTTTTCCGACTTTCCACGACGCTCACGCTAGTGACAGCATTATTTATAGTTCGACGTCGCGCCAAAGCGAATGAGTACATTTCGCCTACGGCTTAGGCCGCCCTCCTAGTGTGGCTGCTCGGTGTCTGCAGGCAGCGAGGGTCTGCAAGCTTCCTGTGTTCGCATCTATGGCACCTGTGCTTGCTTGTCAGAGACAGACTATCGCAAAACATACAACTCACTCCATGAATTGATTGCTACGGCATCTGTTATCAGCAGTCACAACTAGCAACACCAGTAGCAGCTGACTGCACGCAAAGAATAGGAATTTGCAGTGGGATTTACGTGAACTCGGCGCAAGCTTGTATCTTCCTAGACACATCTGCTGGCTGTGAATTATTCCACTTGCATATCAAGGTGCGCATGTAGGTGTGTAAAAAATTCTAGAGGCACTGGGTATTGATCCCAGTACCTCTCGCATACTAAGCAAGCGCTCTACCATCTGAGCTACGCCCGCCCCCCCTAAGACTAATGGTGCTACATACAGCCATATAGACGACACAGACCCTTGCACTCCCATTATTCAGCAGACAAACACTACTCTCTATGTATCCGTTAGGGTGTCTTTTAGGTTTCGTGCATTCTGTATCGAATTGTAGTTGGCCAAAATGAAAGTGGCACGTATAACGTCGAAAATAGAATTCGGACACCGCTCTGAGTAAGACCAACGTGTTGTCCACCCTCTAGACTTCAATGAGGTTAAGCCGCGATACCTAAGACAGATCTGCACTCGATGACACCTCGATAACAGCCGGTCCCCACAGTTACATCTTGCTCTCCTTACGTCAGTATACATCATATCAGTCTGTGACGCTGGCTTTGCAACATCTTGCGTGCCTTTAGGTTCGCCGCGACCAACACTTACCATGCACTGACCACAAAAAATGGAGGCGCCGCAGCTTGAACCCTGGACCTTTCACATGCCAAGCGAACGCTCTACCAACTGAGCTACGCCCCATGCACAAGCAAACTGCGCTATTCCCCATTCTTTGCGACTCAGATGCGCAAGGACACGATGGTTGGTTGGTTTGTAGCGGTGAAGGGAGCAGAGTACAAAGGCGCGGACCCGTTCATATACACAAAAGTTCCAAGTAGTTTCGATGCTCTGGTATTACAAATGCAAATTCCGTCTGTTTTTAACGTCTTAAATTTTAAGAGCCGTCACAAATTGCTCCGTTTTCACTCCTTGTCGACAATTATACAGCACCTGAGGTAACAAACACATCTCGAGAACCATTGTGCACTACATTATTTATGCCAACTCAGTGCCTCGCTCTTTACTACTGTGTACCAATCTTGTCGTCCAACTGCAAAACACTGGGCCACAACAAGTTTCCGCGTCTCCATTGCACTGCGCATACTACGAAACGCTCCCCAAACTTGGCACTCACCCTCGCAGCCGACTTTTCCGACTTTCCACGACGCTCACGCAACGCTCACGCTAGTGACAGCATTATTAATAGTTCGACGTCGCGCCAAAGCGAATGAGCACAATTCGCCTACGGCTTAGGCCGCCCTCCTAGTGTGGCTGCTCGGTGTCTGCAGGCTGCGAGGGTCTGCAAGCTTCCTGTGTTCGCACCTATGTCACCTGTGCTTGCTTGTCAGAGACAGGCTATCGCAAAACATACAACTCACTCCATGAATTGATTGCTACGGCATCTGTTATCAGCATTCACAACTAACAACACCAGGAGCAGCTGACTGCACGCAAAGAATAGGAATGTGCAGTGGGATTTACGTGAACTCGGCGCAAGCTTGTATCTTCCTAGACACATCTGCTGGCTGTGAAGTATTCCACTTGCATATCAAGGTGCGCATGTAGGTGTGTTAAAAATTCTGGAAGCACTGGTTATTGATCCCAGTACCTCTAGCATACTAAGCGAGCGCTCTACCATCTGAGCTACGCCCGCCCCCCCGAAGACTAATGGTGCTACATACAGCCATAGAGACGACACAGACCCTTGCACTCCCATTATTCAGCAGACAAACACTACTCTCTATGTATCCGTTAGGGTGTCTTCCAGGTTTCGTGCATTCTGTATCGAATCGTAGTTGCCAAAATGAAAGTGGCACGTATAACGTCGAAAATAGAATTCGGACACCGCTCTGAGTAAGACCAACGTGTTGTCCACCCTTTAGTCGTCAATGAGGTTAAGCCGCGATACCTAAGACAGATCTGCACCCGATGACACCTCGATAACAGCCGGTCCCCACACTTACATCTTGCTCTCCTTACGTCAGTATACATCATATCAGTCTGTGACGCTGGCTTTGCAACATCTTGCGTGCCTTTAGGTTCGCCGCGACCAACACTTACCATGCACTGACCACAAAAAATGGAGGCGCCGCGGCTTGAACCCTGGACCTTTCACACGCCAAGCGAACGCTCTACCAACTGAGCTACGCCCCATGCACGAGCAAACTGCGCTATTCCCCATTGTTTGCGACTCAGATGCGCACGGACACGATGGTTGGTTGGTTTGTAGCGGTGAAGGGAGCAGAGTACAAAGGCGCGGACCCATTCATATACACAAAAGTTCCAAGTAGTTTCGATGCTCTGGTATTACAAATGCAAATTCCGTCTGTTTTTAACGTCTTAAATTGAAAGAGCCGTCACAAATTGCTCCGTTTTCACTCATTGTAGACAATTATACAGCACCTGAGGTAACAAACACATCTCGAGAACCATTGTGCACTACATTATATATGCCAACTCAGTGCCTCGCTCTTTACTACTGTGTACCAATCTTGTCGTCCAACTGCAAAACACTGGGCCACAACAAGTTTCCGCGTCTCCATTGCACTGCGCATACTACGAAACGCTCCCCAAACTTGGCACTCACCCTCGCAGCCGACTTTTCCGACTTTCCACGACGCTCACGCAACGCTCACGCTAGTGACAGCATTATTTATAGTTCGACGTCGCGCCAAAGCGAATGAGCACAATTCGCCTACGGCTTAGGCCGCCCTCCTAGTGTGGCTGCTCGGTGTCTGCAGGCTGCGAGGGTCTGCAAGCTTCCTGTGTTCGCACCTATGTCACCTGTGCTTGCTTGTCAGAGACAGGCTATCGCAAAACATACAACTCACTCCATGAATTGATTGCAACGGCATCTGTTATCAGCATTCACAACTAACAACACCAGGAGCAGCTGACTGCACGCAAAGAATAGGAATGTGCAGTGGGATTTACGTGAACTCGGCGCAAGCTTGTATCTTCCTAGACACATCTGCTGGCTGTGAAGTATTCCACTTGCATATCAAGGTGCGCATGTAGGTGTGTTAAAAATTCCGGAAGCACTGGTTATTGATCCCAGTACCTCTAGCATACTAAGCGAGCGCTCTACCATCTGAGCTACGCCCGCCCCCCCGAAGACTAATGGTGCTACATACAGCCATAGAGACGACACAGACCCTTGCACTCCCATTATTCAGCAGACAAACACTACTCTCTATGTATCCGTTAGGGTGTCTTCCAGGTTTCGTGCATTCTGTATCGAATCGTAGTTGCCAAAATGAAAGTGGCACGTATAACGTCGAAAATAGAATTCGGACACCGCTCTGAGTAAGACCAACGTGTTGTCCACCCTTTAGTCGTCAATGAGGTTAAGCCGCGATACCTAAGACAGATCTGCACCCGATGACACCTCGATAACAGCCGGTCCCCACACTTACATCTTGCTCTCCTTACGTCAGTATACATCATATCAGTCTGTGACGCTGGCTTTGCAACATCTTGCGTGCCTTTAGGTTCGCCGCGACCAACACTTACCATGCACTGACCACAAAAAATGGAGGCGCCGCGGCTTGAACCCTGGACCTTTCACATGCCAAGCGAACGCTCTACCAACTGAGCTACGCCCCATGCACGAGCAAACTGCGCTATTCCCCATTCTTTGCGACTCAGATGCGCACGGACACGATGGTTGGTTGGTTTGTAGCGGTGAAGGGAGCAGAGTACAAAGGCGCGGACCCATTCATATACACAAAAGTTCCAAGTAGTTTCGATGCTCTGGTATTACAAATGCAAATTCCGTCTGTTTTTAACGTCTTAAATTGAAAGAGCCGTCACAAATTGCTCCGTTTTCACTCATTGTAGACAATTATACAGCACCTGAGGTAACAAACACATCTCGAGAACCATTGTGCACTACATTATATATGCCAACTCAGTGCCTCGCTCTTTACTACTGTGTACCAATCTTGTCGTCCAACTGCAAAACACTGGGCCACAACAAGTTTCCGCGTCTCCATTGCACTGCGCATACTACGAAACGCTCCCCAAACTTGGCACTCACCCTCGCAGCCGACTTTTCCGACTTTCCACGACGCTCACGCAACGCTCACGCTAGTGACAGCATTATTTATAGTTCGACGTCGCGCCAAAGCGAATGAGCACAATTCGCCTACGGCTTAGGCCGCCCTCCTAGTGTGGCTGCTCGGTGTCTGCAGGCTGCGAGGGTCTGCAAGCTTCCTGTGTTCGCACCTATGTCACCTGTGCTTGCTTGTCAGAGACAGACTATCGCAAAACATACAACTCACTCCATGAATTGATTGCTACGGCATCTGTTATCAGCATTCACAACTAACAACACCAGGAGCAGCTGACTGCACGCAAAGAATAGGAATGTGCAGTGGGATTTACGTGAACTCGGCGCAAGCTTGTATCTTCCTAGACACATCTGCTGGCTGTGAAGTATTCCACTTGCATATCAAGGTGCGCATGTAGGTGTGTTAAAAATTCTAGAAGCACTGGGTATTGATCCCAGTACCTCTCGCATACTAAGCGAGCGCTCTACCATCTGAGCTACGCGCGACCCCCCGAGGACTAATGGTGTTACATACAGCCATATAGACGACACAGACCCTTGCACTCCCATTATTCAGCAGACAAACACTACTCTCTATGTATCCGTTAGGGTGTCTTCCAGGTTTCGTGCATTCTGTATCGAATCGTAGTTGCCAAAATGAAAGTGGCACGTATAACGTCGAAAATAGAATTCGGACACCGCTCTGAGTAAGACCAACGTGTTGTCCACCCTCTAGACTTCAATGAGGTTAAGCCGCGATACCTAAGACAGATCTGCACTCGATGACACCTCGATAACAGCCGGTCCCCACACTTACATCTTGTTCTCCTTACGTCAGTATACATCATATCAGTCTGTGACGCTGGCTTTGCAACATCTTGCGTGCCTTTAGGTTCGCCGCGACCAACACTTACCATGCACTGACCACAAAAAATGGAGGCGCCGCGGCTTCAACCCTGGACCTTTCACATGCCAAGCGAAAGCTCTACCAACTGAGCTACGCCCCACGCACGAGCAAACTGCGCTATTCCCCATTGTTTGCGACTCAGATGCGCACGGACACGATGGTTGGTTGGTTTGTAGCGGTGAAGGGAGCAGAGAACAAAGGCGCGGACCCGTTCATATACACTAAAGTTCCAAGTAGTTTCGATGCTCTGGTATTACAAATGCAAATTCCGTCTGTTTTTAACGTCTTAAATTGAAAGAGCCGTCACAAATTGCTCCGTTTTCACTCCTTGTCGACAATCATACAGCACCTGAGGTAACAAACACATCTCGAGCCCCATTGTGCACTCCATTATTCATACCAACTCAGGGCCTCGCTCTTTACTACTGTGTACCAATGTTGTCGTCCAACTGCAAAACACTGGGCCACAACAAGTTTCCGCGTCTCCATTGCACTGCGCATACTACGAAACGCTCCCCAAACTTGGCACTCACCCTCGCAGCCGACTTTTCCGACTTTCCACGACGCCCACGCAACGCTCACGCTAGTGACAGCATTATTTATAGTTCGACGTCGCGCCAAAGCGAATGAGCACATTTCGCCTACGGCTTAGGCCGCCCTCCTAGTGTGGCTGCTCGGTGTCTGCAGGCAGCGAGGGTCTGCAAGCTTCCTGTGTTCGCACCTATGTCACCTGTGCTTGCTTGTCAGAGACAGACTATCGCAAAACATACAACTCACTCCATGAATTGATTGCTACGGCATCTGTTATCAGCAGTCACAACTAGCAACACCAGTAGCAGCTGACTGCACGCAAAGAATAGGAATGTGCAGTGGGATTTACGTGAACTCGGCGCAAGCTTGTATCTTCCTAGACACATCTGCTGGCTGTGAAGTATTCCACTTGCATATCAAGGTGCGCATGTAGGTGTGTTAAATATTCTGGAGGCACGGGGTATTGATCCCAGTACCTCTCGCATACTAAGCGAGCGCTCTACCATCTGAGCTACGCCCTCCCCCCCCGAAGACTAATGGTGCTACATACAGCTATATAGACGACACAGACCCTTGCACTCCCATTATTCAGCAGACAAACACTACTCTCTATGTATCCGTTAGGGTGTCTTCCAGGTTTCGTGCATTCTGTATCGAATCGTAGTTGCCAAAATGAAAGTGGCACGTATAACGTCGAAAATAGAATTCGGACACCGCTCTGAGTAAGACCAACGTGTTGTCCACCCTTTAGTCGTCAATGAGGTTAAGCCGCGATACCTAAGACAGATCTGCACCCGATGACACCTCGATAACAGCCGGTCCCCACACTTACATCTTGCTCTCCTTACGTCAGTATACATCATATCAGTCTGTGACGCTGGCTTTGCAACATCTTGCGTGCCTTTAGGTTCGCCGCGACCAACACTTACCATGCACTGACCACAAAAAATGCAGGCGCCGCGGCTTGAACCCTGGACCTTTCACATGCCAAGCGAACGCTCTACCAACTGAGCTACGCCCCATGCACGAGCAAACTGCGCTATTCCCCATTGTTTGCGACTCAGATGCGCACGGACACGATGGTTGGTTGGTTTGTAGCGGTGAAGGGAGCAGAGTACAAAGGCGCGGACCCATTCATATACACAAAAGTTCCAAGTAGTTTCGATGCTCTGGTATTACAAATGCAAATTCCGTCTGTTTTTAACGTCTTAAATTGAAAGAGCCGTCACAAATTGCTCCGTTTTCACTCATTGTAGACAATTATACAGCACCTGAGGTAACAAACACATCTCGAGAACCATTGTGCACTACATTATATATGCCAACTCAGTGCCTCGCTCTTTACTACTGTGTACCAATCTTGTCGTCCAACTGCAAAACACTGGGCCACAACAAGTTTCCGCGTCTCCATTGCACTGCGCATACTACGAAACGCTCCCCAAACTTGGCACTCACCCTCGCAGCCGACTTTTCCGACTTTCCACGACGCTCACGCAACGCTCACGCTAGTGACAGCATTATTTATAGTTCGACGTCGCGCCAAAGCGAATGAGCACAATTCGCCTACGGCTTAGGCCGCCCTCCTAGTGTGGCTGCTCGGTGTCTGCAGGCAGCGAGGGTCTGCAAGCTTCCTGTGTTCGCACCTATGTCACCTGTGCTTGCTTGTCAGAGACAGACTATCGCAAAACATACAACTCACTCCATGAATTGATTGCTACGGCATCTGTTATCAGCAGTCACAACTAGCAACACCAGTAGCAGCTGACTGCACGCAAAGAATAGGAATGTGCAGTGGGATTTACGTGAACTCGGCGCAAGCTTGTATCTTCCTAGACACATCTGCTGGCTGTGAAGTATTCCACTTGGATATCAAGGTGCGCATGTAGGTGTGTTAAATATTCTGGAGGCACGGGGTATTGATCCCAGTACCTCTCGCATACTAAGCGAGCGCTCTACCATCTGAGCTACGCCCTCCCCCCCCGAAGACTAATGGTGCTACATACAGCTATATAGACGACACAGACCCTTGCACTCCCATTATTCAGCAGACAAACACTACTCTCTATGTATCCGTTAGGGTGTCATTCAGGTTTCGTGCATTCTGTATCGAATCGTAGTTGCCAAAATGAAAGTGGCACGTATAACGTCGAAAATAGAATTCGGACACCGCTCTGAGTAAGACCAACGTGTTGTCCACCCTCTAGACTTCAATGAGGTTAAGCCGCGATACCTAAGACAGATCTGCACTCGATGACACCTCGATAACAGCCGGTCCCCACACTTACATCTTGCTCTCCTTACGTCAGTATACATCATATCAGTCTGTGACGCTGGCTTTGCAACATCTTGCGTGCCTTTAGGTTCGCCGCGACCAACACTTACCATGCACTGACCACAAAAAATGGAGGCGCCACAGCTTGAACCCTGGACCTTTCACACGCCAAGCGAACGCTCTACCAATTGAGCTACGCCCCATGCACGAGCAAACTGCGCTATTCCCCATTCTTTGCGACTCAGATGCGCACGGACACGATGGTTGGTTGGTTTGTAGCGGTGAAGGGAGCAGAGTACAAAGGCGCGGACCCGTTCATATACACAAAAGTTCCAAGTAGTTTCGATGCTCTGGTATTACAAATGCAAATTCCGTCTGTTTTTAACGTCTTAAATTGAAAGAGCCGTCACAAATTGCTCCGTTTTCACTCCTTGTCGACAATTATACAGCACCTGAGGTAACAAACACATCTCGAGCCCCATTGTGCACTACATTATTTATGCCAACTCAGTGCCTCGCTCTTTACTACTGTGTACCAATCTTGTCGTCCAACTGCAAATCACTGGGCCACAACAAGTTTCTGCGTCTCCATTGCACTGCGCATACTACGAAACGCTCCCCAAACTTGGCACTCACCCTCGCAGCCGACTTTTCCGACTTTCCACGACGCTCACGCTAGTGACAGCATTATTTATAGTTCGACGTCGCGCCAAAGCGAATGAGCACAATTCGCCTACGGCTTAGGCTGCCCTCCTAGTGTGGCTGCTCGGTGTCTGCAGGCAGCGAGGGTCTGCAAGCTTCCTGTGTTCGCACCTATGTCACCTGTGCTTGCTTGTCAGAGACAGACTATCGCAAAACATACAACTCACTCCATGAATTGATTGCTATGGCATCTGTTATCAGCAGTCACAACTAACAACACCAGGAGCAGCTGACTGCACGCAAAGAATAGGAATGTGCAGTGGGATTTACGTGAACTCGGCGCAAGCTTGTATCTTCCTAGACACATCTGCTGGCTGTGAAGTATTCCACTTGCATCTCAAGGTGCGCATGTAGGTGTGTTAAAAATTCTGGAAGCACTGGGTATTGATCCCAGTACCTCTCGCATACTAAGCGTGCGCTCTACCATCTGAGCTACGCCCGCCCCCCCCCCCCCCCCCCCGAAGACTAATGGTGCTACATACAGCCATAGAGACGACACAGACCCTTGCACTCCCATTATTCAGCAGACAAACACTACTCTCTATGTATCCGTTAGGGTGTCTTCCAGGTTTCGTGCATTCTGTATCGAATCGTAGTTGCCAAAATGAAAGTGGCACGTATAACGTCGAAAATAGAATTCGGACACCGCTCTGAGTAAGACCAACGTGTTGTCCACCCTTTAGTCGTCAATGAGGTTAAGCCGCGATACCTAAGACAGATCTGCACCCGATGACACCTCGATAACAGCCGGTCCCCACACTTACATCTTGCTCTCCTTACCTCAGTATACATCATATCAGTCTGTGACGCTGGCTTTGCAACATCTTGCGTGCCTTTAGGTTCGCCGCGACCAACACTTACCATGCACTGACCACAAAAAATGGAGGCGCCGTGGCTTGAACCCTGGACGTTTCACATGCCAAGCGAACGCTCTACCAACTGAGCTACGCCCCATGCACGAGCAAACTGCGCTATTCCCCATTGTTTGCGACTCAGATGCGCACGGACACGATGGTTGGTTGGTTTGTAGTGGTCAAGGGAGCAGAGTACAAAGGCGCGGACCCGTTCATATACACAAAAGTTCCAAGTAGTTTCGATGCTCTGGTATTACAAATGCAAATTCCGTCTGTTTTTAACGTCTTAAGTTGAAAGAGCCGTCACAAATTGCTCCGTTTTCACTCATTGTAGACACTTATACAGCACCTGAGTTAACAAACACATCTCGAGAACCATTGTGCACTACATTATATATGCCAACTCAGTGCCTCGCTCTTTACTACTGTGTACCAATCTTGTCGTCCAACTGCAAAACACTGGGCCACAACAAGTTTCCGCGTCTCCATTGCACTGCGCATACTACGAAACGCTCCCCAAACTTGGCACTCACCCTCGCAGCCGACTTTTCCGACTTTCCACGACGCTCACGCAACGCTCACGCTAGTGACAGCATTATTTATAGTTCGACGTCGCGCCAAAGCGAATGAGCACAATTCGCCTACGGCTTAGGCTGCCCTCCTAGTGTGGCTGCTCGGTGTCTGCAGGCAGCGAGGGTCTGCAAGCTTCCTGTGTTCGCACCTATGTCACCTGTGCTTGCTTCTCAGAGACAGACTATCGCAAAACATACAACTCACTCCATGAATTGATTGCTACGGCATCTGTAATCAGCAGTCACAACTAACAACACCAGGAGCAGCTGACTGCACGCAAAGAATAGGAATGTGCAGTGGGATTTACGTGAACTCGGCGCAAGCTTGTATCTTCCTAGACACATCTGCTGGCTGTGAAGTATTCCACTTGCATATCAAGGTGCGCATGTAGGTGTGTTAAAAATTCTGGAAGCACTGGTTATTGATCCCAGTACCTCTAGCATACTAAGCGAGCGCTCTACCATCTGAGCTACGCCCGCCCCCCCGAAGACTAATGGTGCTACATACAGCCATAGAGACGACACAGACCCTTGCACTCCCATTATTCAGCAGACAAACACTACTCTCTATGTATCCGTTAGGGTGTCTTCCAGGTTTCGTGCATTCTGTATCGAATCGTAGTTGCCAAAATGAAAGTGGCACGTATAACGTCGAAAATAGAATTCGGACACCGCTCTGAGTAAGACCAACGTGTTGTCCACCCTTTAGTCGTCAATGAGGTTAAGCCGCGATACCTAAGACAGATCTGCACCCGATGACACCTCGATAACAGCCGGTCCCCACACTTACATCTTGCTCTCCTTACGTCAGTATACATCATATCAGTCTGTGACGCTGGCTTTGCAACATCTTGCGTGCCTTTAGGTTCGCCGCGACCAACACTTACGATGCACTGACCACAAAAAATGGAGGCGCCGCGGCTTGAACCCTGGACCTTTCACATGCCAAGCGAACGCTCTACCAACTGAGCTACGCCCCATGCACGAGCAAACTGCGCTATTCCCCATTCTTTGCGACTCAGATGCGCACGGACACGATGGTTGGTTGGTTTGTAGCGGTGAAGGGAGCAGAGTACAAAGGCGCGGACCCGTTCATATACACAAAAGTTCCAAGTAGTTTCGATGCTCTGGTATTACAAATGCAAATTCCGTCTGTTTTTAACGTCTTAAATTTAAAGAGCCGTCACAAATTGCTCCGTTTTCACTCATTGTAGACAATTATACAGCACCTGAGGTAACAAACACATCTCGAGAACCATTGTGCACTACATTATATATGCCAACTCAGTGCCTCGCTCTTTACTACTGTGTACCAATCTTGTCGTCCAACTGCAAAACACTGGGCCACAACAAGTTTCCGCGTCTCCATTGCACTGCGCATACTACGAAACGCTCCCCAAACTTGGCACTCACCCTCGCAGCCGACCTTTCCGACTTTCCACGACGCTCACGCAACGCTCACGCTAGTGACAGCATTATTTATAGTTCGACGTCGCGCCAAAGCGAATGAGCACAATTCGCCTACGGCTTAGGCCGCCCTCCTAGTGTGGCTGCTCGGTGTCTGCAGGCTGCGAGGGTCTGCAAGCTTCCTGTGTTCGCACCTATGTCACCTGTGCTTGCTTGTCAGAGACAGACTATCGCAAAACATACAACTCACTCCATGAATTGATTGCTACGGCATCTGTTATCAGCATTCACAACTAACAACACCAGGAGCAGCTGACTGCACGCAAAGAATAGGAATGTGCAGTGGGATTTACGTGAACTCGGCGCAAGCTTGTATCTTCCTAGACACATCTGCTGGCTGTGAAGTATTCCACTTGCATATCAAGGTGCGCATGTAGGTGTGTTAAAAATTCTAGAAGCACTGGGTATTGATCCCAGTACCTCTCGCATACTAAGCGAGCGCTCTACCATCTGAGCTACGCGCGACCCCCCGAGGACTAATGGTGGTACATACAGCCATATAGACGACACAGACCCTTGCACTCCCATTATTCAGCAGACAAACACTACTCTCTATGTATCCGTTAGGGTGTCTTTCAGGTTTCGTGCATTCTGTATCGAATCGTAGTTGCCAAAATGAAAGTGGCACGTATAACGTCGAAAATAGAATTCGGACACCGCTCTGAGTAAGACCAACGTGTTGTCCACCCTCTAGACTTCAATGAGGATAAGCCGCGATACCGAAGACAGATCTGCACTCGATGACACCTCGATAACAGCCGGTCCCCACACTTACATCTTGCTCTCCTTACGTCAGTATACATCATATCAGTCTGTGACGCTGGCTTTGCAACATCTTGCGTGCCTTTAGGTTCGCCGCGACCAACACTTACCATGCACTGACCACAAAAAATGGAGGCGCCGCGGCTTGAACCCTGGACGTTTCACATGCCAAGCGAACGCTCTACCAACTGAGCTACGCCCCATGCACGAGCAATCTGCGCTATTCCCCATTGTTTGCGACTCAGATGCGCACGGACACGATGGTTGGTTGGTTTGTAGCGGTGAAGGGAGCAGAGTACAAAGGCGCGGACCCGTTCATATACACAAAAGTTCCAAGTAGTTTCGATGCTCTGGTATTACAAATGCAAATTCCGTCTGTTTTTTACGTCTTAAATTGAAAGAGCCGTCACAAATTGCTCCGTTTTCACTCATTGTAGACAATTATACAGCACCTGAGGTAACAAACACATCTCGAGAACCATTGTGCACTACATTATATATGCCAACTCAGTGCCTCGCTCTTTACTACTGTGTACCAATCTTGTCGTCCAACTGCAAAACACTGGGCCACAACAAGTTTCCGCGTCTCCATTGCACTGCGCATACTACGAAACGCTCCCCAAACTTGGCACTCACCCTCGCAGCCGACTTTTCCGACTTTCCACGACGCTCACGCAACGCTCACGCTAGTGACAGCATTATTTATAGTTCGACGTCGCGCCAAAGCGAATGAGCACAATTCGCCTACGGCTTAGGCCGCCCTCCTAGTGTGGCTGCTCGGTGTCTGCAGGCAGCGAGGGTCTGCAAGCTTCCTGTGTTCGCACCTATGTCACCTGTGCTTGCTTGTCAGAGACAGACTATCGCAAAACATACAACTCACTCCATGAATTGATTGCTACGGCATCTGTTATCAGCAGTCACAACTAACAACACCAGGAGCAGCTGACTGCACGCAAAGAATAGGAATGTGCAGAGGGATTTACGTGAACTCGGCGCAAGCTTGTATCTTCCTAGACACATCTGCTGGCTGTGAAGTATTCCACTTGCATATCAAGGTGCGCATGTAGGTGTGTTAAAAATTCTGGAAGCACTGGGTATTGATCCCAGTACCTCTCGCATACTAAGCGAGCGCTCTACCATCTGAGCTACGCCCGCCCCCCAGAAGACTAATGGTGCTACATACAGCCATATAGACGACACAGACCCTTGCACTCCCATTATTCAGCAGACAAACACTACTCTCTATGTATCCGTTAGGGTGTCTTTCAGGTTTCGTGCATTCTGTATCGAATCGTAGTTGCCAAAATGAAAGTGGCACGTATAACGTCGAAAATAGAATTCGGACACCGCTCTGAGTAAGACCAACGTGTTGTCCACCCTCTAGACTTCAATGAGGTTAAGCCGCGATACCTAAGACAGATCTGCACTCGATGACACCTCGATAACAGCCGGTCCCCACACTTACATCTTGCTCTCCTTACGTCAGTATACATCATATCAGTCTGTGACGCTGGCTTTGCAACATCTTGCGTGCCTTTAGGTTCGCCGCGACCAACACTTACCATGCACTGACCACAAAAAATGGAGGCGCCGCGGCTTGAACCCTGGACGTTACACATGCCAAGCGAATGCTCTACCAACTGAGCTACGCCCCATGCACGAGCAAACTGCGCTATTCCCCATTCTTTGCGACTCAGATGCGCACGGACACGATGGTTGGTTGGTTTGTAGCGGTGAAGGGAGCAGAGTACAAAGGCGCGGACCCGTTAATATACACAAAAGTTCCAAGTAGTTTCGATGCTCTGGTATTACAAATGCAAATTCCGTCTGTTTTTAACGTCTTAAATTGAAAGAGCCGTCACAAATTGCTCCGTTTTCACACATTGTAGACAATTATACAGCACCTGAGGTAACAAACACATCTCGAGAACCATTGTGCACTACATTATTTATGCCAACTCAGTGCCTCGCTCTTTACTACTGTGTACCAATCTTGTCGTCCAACTGCAAAACACTGGGCCACAACAAGTTTCCGCGTCTCCATTGCACTGCGCATACTACGAAACGCTCCCCAAACTTGGCACTCACCCTCGCAGCCGACTTTTCCGACTTTCCACGACGCTCACGCTAGTGACAGCATTATTTATAGTTCGACGTCGCGCCAAAGCGAATGAGCACAATTCGCCTACGGCTTAGGCCGCCCTCCTAGTGTGGCTGCTCGGTGTCTGCAGGCAGCGAGGGTCTGCAAGCTTCCTGTGTTCGCACCTATGTCACCTGTGCTTGCTTGTCAGAGACAGACTATCGCAAAACATACAACTCACTCCATGAATTGATTGCTACGGCATCTGTTATCAGCAGTCACAACTAACAACACCAGGAGCAGCTGACTGCACGCAAAGAATAGGAATGTGCAGTGGGATTTACGTGAACTCGGCGCAAGCTTGTATCTTCCTAGACACATCTGCTGGTTATGAAGTATTCCACTTGCATATCAAGGTGCGCATGTAGGTGTGTTAAAAATCCTGCAGGCACTGGGTATTGATCCCAGTACCTCTCGCATACTAAGAGAGCGCTCTACCATCTGAGCTACGCCCGCCCCCCCAAAGACTAATGGTGCTACATACAGCCATATAGACGACACAGACCCTTGCACTCCCATTATTCAGCAGACAAACACTACTCTCTATGTATCCGTTAGGGTGTCTTTCAGGTTTCGTGCATTCTGTATCGAATCGTAGTTGCCAAAATGAAAGTGGCACGTATAACGTCGAAAATAGAATTCGGACACCGCTCTGAGTAAGACCAACGTGTTGTCCACCCTCTAGACTTCAATGAGGTTAAGCCGCGATACCTAAGACAGATCTGCACTCGATGACACCTCGATAACAGCCGGTCCCCACACTTACATCTTGCTCTCCTTACGTCAGTATACATCATATCAGTCTGTGACGCTGGCTTTGCAACATCTTGCGTGCCTTTAGGTTCGCCATGACCAACACTTACCATGCACTGACCACAAAAAATGGAGGCGCCGCGGCTTGAACCCTGGACCTTTCACATGCCAAGCGAACGCTCTACCAACTGAGCTACGCCCCATGCACGAGCAAACTGCGCTATTCCCCATTCTTTGCGACTCAGATGCGCACGGACACGATGGTTGGTTGGTTTGTAGCGGTGAAGGGAGCAGAGTACAAAGGCGCGGACCCGTTCATATACACAAAAGTTCCAAGTAGTTTCGATGCTCTGGTATTACAAATGCAAATTCCGTCTGTTTTTAACGTCTTAAATTTAAAGAGCCGTCACAAATTGCTCCGTTTTCACTCATTGTAGACAATTATACAGCACCTGAGGTAACAAACACATCTCGAGAACCATTGTGCACTACATTATTTATGCCAACTCAGTGCCTCGCTCTTTACTACTGTGTACCAATCTTGTCGTCCAACTGCAAAACACTGGGCCACAACAAGTTTCCGCGTCTCCATTGCACTGCGTATACTACGAAACGCTCCCCAGACTTGGCACTCACCCTCGCAGCCGACTTTTCCGACTTTCCACGACGCTCACGCTAGTGACAGCATTATTTATAGTTCGACGTCGCGCCAAAGCGAATGAGCACAATTCGCCTACGGCTTAGGCCGCCCTCCTAGTGTGGCTGCTCGGTGTCTGCAGGCAGCGAGGGTCTGCAAGCTTCCTGTGTTCGCACCTATGTCACCTGTGCTTGCTTGTCAGAGACAGACTATCGCAAAACATACAACTCACTCCTTGAATTGATTGCTACGGCATCTGTTATCAGCAGTCACAACTAACAACACCAGGAGCAGCTGACTGCACGCAAAGAATAGGAATGTGCAGTGGGATTTACGTGAACTCGGCGCAAGCTTGTATCTTCCTAGACACATCTGCTGGTTGTGAAGTATTCCACTTGCATATCAAGGTGCGCATGTAGGTGTGTTAAAAATCCTGCAGGCACTGGGTATTGATCCCAGTACCTCTCGCATACTAAGCGAGCGCTCTACCATCTGAGCTACGCCCGCCCCCCCAAAGACTAATGGTGCTACATACAGCCATATAGACGACACAGACCCTTGCACTCCCATTATTCAGCAGACAAACACTACTCTCTATGTATCCGTTAGGGTGTCTTTCAGGTTTCGTGCATTCTGTATCGAATCGTAGTTGCCAAAATGAAAGTGGCACGTATAACGTCGAAAATAGAATTCGGACACCGCTCTGAGTAAGACCAACGTGTTGTCCACCCTCTAGACTTCAATGACGTTAAGCCGCGATACCTAAGACAGATCTGCACTCGATGACACCTCGATAACAGCCGGTCCCCACACTTACATCTTGCTCTCCTTACGTCAGTATACATCATATCAGTCTGTGACGCTGGCTTTGCAACATCTTGCGTGCCTTTAGGTTCGCCGCGACCAACACTTACCATGCACTGACCACAAAAAATGGAGGCGCCGCGGCTTGAACCCTGGACGTTACACATGCAAAGCGAATGCTCTACCAACTGAGCTACGCCCCATGCACGAGCAAACTGCGCTATTCCCCATTCTTTGCGACTCAGATGCGCACGGACACGATGGTTGGTTGGTTTGTAGCGGTGAAGGGAGCAGAGTACAAAGGCGCGGACCCGTTAATATACACAAAAGTTCCAAGTAGTTTCGATGCTCTGGTATTACAAATGCAAATTCCGTCTGTTTTTAACGTCTTAAATTGAAAGAGCCGTCACAAATTGCTCCGTTTTCACACATTGTAGACAATTATACAGCACCTGAGGTAACAAACACATCTCGAGAACCATTGTGCACTACATTATTTATGCCAACTCAGTGCCTCGCTCTTTACTACTGTGTACCAATCTTGTCGTCCAACTGCAAAACACTGGGCCACAACAAGTTTCCGCGTCTCCATTGCACTGCGCATACTACGAAACGCTCCCCAAACTTGGCACTCACCCTCGCAGCCGACTTTTCCGACTTTCCACGACGCTCACGCTAGTGACAGCATTATTTATAGTTCGACGTCGCGCCAAAGCGAATGAGCACAATTCGCCTACGGCTTAGGCCGCCCTCCTAGTGTGGCTGCTCGGTGTCTGCAGGCAGCGAGGGTCTGCAAGCTTCCTGTGTTCGCACCTATGTCACCTGTGCTTGCTTGTCAGAGACAGACTATCGCAAAACATACAACTCACTCCATGAATTGATTGCTACGGCATCTGTTATCAGCAGTCACAACTAACAACACCAGGAGCAGCTGACTGCACGCAAAGAATAGGAATGTGCAGTGGGATTTACGTGAACTCGGCGCAAGCTTGTATCTTCCTAGACACATCTGCTGGTTATGAAGTATTCCACTTGCATATCAAGGTGCGCATGTAGGTGTGTTAAAAATCCTGCAGGCACTGGGTATTGATCCCAGTACCTCTCGCATACTAAGAGAGCGCTCTACCATCTGAGCTACGCCCGCCCCCCCAAAGACTAATGGTGCTACATACAGCCATATAGACGACACAGACCCTTGCACTCCCATTATTCAGCAGACAAACACTACTCTCTATGTATCCGTTAGGGTGTCTTTCAGGTTTCGTGCATTCTGTATCGAATCGTAGTTGCCAAAATGAAAGTGGCACGTATAACGTCGAAAATAGAATTCGGACACCGCTCTGAGTAAGACCAACGTGTTGTCCACCCTCTAGACTTCAATGAGGTTAAGCCGCGATACCTAAGACAGATCTGCACTCGATGACACCTCGATAACAGCCGGTCCCCACACTTACATCTTGCTCTCCTTACGTCAGTATACATCATATCAGTCTGTGACGCTGGCTTTGCAACATCTTGCGTGCCTTTAGGTTCGCCATGACCAACACTTACCATGCACTGACCACAAAAAATGGAGGCGCCGCGGCTTGAACCCTGGACCTTTCACATGCCAAGCGAACGCTCTACCAACTGAGCTACGCCCCATGCACGAGCAAACTGCGCTATTCCCCATTGTTTGCGACTCAGATGCGCACGGACACGATGGTTGGTTGGTTTGTAGCGGTGAAGGGAGCAGAGTACAAAGGCGCGGACCCGTTCATATACACAAAAGTTCCAAGTAGTTTCGATGCTCTGGTATTACAAATGCAAATTCCGTCTGTTTTTAACGTCTTAAATTGAAAGAGCCGTCACAAATTGCTCCGTTTTCACTCATTGTAGACAATTATACAGCACCTGAGGTAACAAACACATCTCGAGAACCATTGTGCACTACATTATTTATGCCAACTCAGTGCCTCGCTCTTTACTACTGTGTACCAATCTTGTCGTCCAACTGCAAAACACTGGGCCACAACAAGTTTCCGCGTCTCCATTGCACTGCGTATACTACGAAACGCTCCCCAGACTTGGCACTCACCCTCGCAGCCGACTTTTCCGACTTTCCACGACGCTCACGCTAGTGACAGCATTATTTATAGTTCGACGTCGCGCCAAAGCGAATGAGCACAATTCGCCTACGGCTTAGGCCGCCCTCCTAGTGTGGCTGCTCGGTGTCTGCAGGCAGCGAGGGTCTGCAAGCTTCCTGTGTTCGCACCTATGTCACCTGTGCTTGCTTGTCAGAGACAGACTATCGCAAAACATACAACTCACTCCTTGAATTGATTGCTACGGCATCTGTTATCAGCAGTCACAACTAACAACACCAGGAGCAGCTGACTGCACGCAAAGAATAGGAATGTGCAGTGGGATTTACGTGAACTCGGCGCAAGCTTGTATCTTCCTAGACACATCTGCTGGTTGTGAAGTATTCCACTTGCATATCAAGGTGCGCATGTAGGTGTGTTAAAAATCCTGCAGGCACTGGGTATTGATCCCAGTACCTCTCACATACTAAGCGAGCGCTCTACCATCTGAGCTACGCCCGCCCCCCCAAAGACTAATGGTGCTACATACAGCCATATAGACGACACAGACCCTTGCACTCCCATTATTCAGCAGACAAACACTACTCTCTATGTATCCGTTAGGGTGTCTTTCAGGTTTCGTGCATTCTGTATCGAATCGTAGTTGCCAAAATGAAAGTGGCACGTATAACGTCGAAAATAGAATTCGGACACCGCTCTGAGTAAGACCAACGTGTTGTCCACCCTCTAGACTTCAATGACGTTAAGCCGCGATACCTAAGACAGATCTGCACTCGATGACACCTCGATAACAGCCGGTCCCCACACTTACATCTTGCTCTCCTTACGTCAGTATACATCATATCAGTCTGTGACGCTGGCTTTGCAACATCTTGCGTGCCTTTAGGTTCGCCGCGACCAACACTTACCATGCACTGACCACAAAAAATGGAGGCGCCGCGGCTTAAACCCTGGACGTTACACATGCCAAGCGAATGCTCTACCAACTGAGCTACGCCCCATGCACGAGCAAACTGCGCTATTCCCCATTCTTTGCGACTCAGATGCGCACGGACACGATGGTTGGTTGGTTTGTAGCGGTGAAGGGAGCAGAGTACAAAGGCGCGGACCCGTTAATATACACAAAAGTTCCAAGTAGTTTCGATGCTCTGGTATTACAAATGCAAATTCCGTCTGTTTTTAACGTCTGAAATTGAAAGAGCCGTCACAAATTGCTCCGTTTTCACACATTGTAGACAATTATACAGCACCTGAGGTAACAAACACATCTCGAGAACCATTGTGCACTACATTATTTATGCCAACTCAGTGCCTCGCTCTTTACTACTGTGTACCAATCTTGTCGTCCAACTGCAAAACACTGGGCCACAACAAGTTTCCGCGTCTCCATTGCACTGCGCATACTACGAAACGCTCCCCAAACTTGGCACTCACCCTCGCAGCCGACTTTTCCGACTTTCCACGACGCTCACGCTAGTGACAGCATTATTTATAGTTCGACGTCGCGCCAAAGCGAATGAGCACAATTCGCCTACGGCTTAGGCCGCCCTCCTAGTGTGGCTGCTCGGTGTCTGCAGGCAGCGAGGGTCTGCAAGCTTCCTGTGTTCGCACCTATGTCACCTGTGCTTGCTTGTCAGAGACAGACTATCGCAAAACATACAACTCACTCCATGAATTGATTGCTACGGCATCTGTTATCAGCAGTCACAACTAACAACACCAGGAGCAGCTGACTGCACGCAAAGAATAGGAATGTGCAGTGGGATTTACGTGAACTCGGCGCAAGCTTGTATCTTCCTAGACACATCTGCTGGTTATGAAGTATTCCACTTGCATATCAAGGTGCGCATGTAGGTGTGTTAAAAATCCTGCAGGCACTGGGTATTGATCCCAGTACCTCTCGCATACTAAGAGAGCGCTCTACCATCTGAGCTACGCCCGCCCCCCCAAAGACTAATGGTGCTACATACAGCCATATAGACGACACAGACCCTTGCACTCCCATTATTCAGCAGACAAACACTACTCTCTATGTATCCGTTAGGGTGTCTTTCAGGTTTCGTGCATTCTGTATCGAATCGTAGTTGCCAAAATGAAAGTGGCACGTATAACGTCGAAAATAGAATTCGGACACCGCTCTGAGTAAGACCAACGTGTTGTCCACCCTCTAGACTTCAATGAGGTTAAGCCGCGATACCTAAGACAGATCTGCACTCGATGACACCTCGATAACAGCCGGTCCCCACACTTACATCTTGCTCTCCTTACGTCAGTATACATCATATCAGTCTGTGACGCTGGCTTTGCAACATCTTGCGTGCCTTTAGGTTCGCCATGACCAACACTTACCATGCACTGACCACAAAAAATGGAGGCGCCGCGGCTTGAACCCTGGACCTTTCACATGCCAAGCGAACGCTCTACCAACTGAGCTACGCCCCATGCACGAGCAAACTGCGCTATTCCCCATTGTTTGCGACTCAGATGCGCACGGACACGATGGTTGGTTGGTTTGTAGCGGTGAAGGGAGCAGAGTACAAAGGCGCGGACCCGTTCATATACACAAAAGTTCCAAGTAGTTTCGATGCTCTGGTATTACAAATGCAAATTCCGTCTGTTTTTAACGTCTTAAATTGAAAGAGCCGTCACAAATTGCTCCGTTTTCACTCATTGTAGACAATTATACAGCACCTGAGGTAACAAACACATCTCGAGAACCATTGTGCACTACATTATTTATGCCAACTCAGTGCCTCGCTCTTTACTACTGTGTACCAATCTTGTCGTCCAACTGCAAAACACTGGGCCACAACAAGTTTCCGCGTCTCCATTGCACTGCGTATACTACGAAACGCTCCCCAGACTTGGCACTCACCCTCGCAGCCGACTTTTCCGACTTTCCACGACGCTCACGCTAGTGACAGCATTATTTATAGTTCGACGTCGCGCCAAAGCGAATGAGCACAATTCGCCTACGGCTTAGGCCGCCCTCCTAGTGTGGCTGCTCGGTGTCTGCAGGCAGCGAGGGTCTGCAAGCTTCCTGTGTTCGCACCTATGTCACCTGTGCTTGCTTGTCAGAGACAGACTATCGCAAAACATACAACTCACTCCTTGAATTGATTGCTACGGCATCTGTTATCAGCAGTCACAACTAACAACACCAGGAGCAGCTGACTGCACGCAAAGAATAGGAATGTGCAGTGGGATTTACGTGAACTCGGCGCAAGCTTGTATCTTCCTAGACACATCTGCTGGTTGTGAAGTATTCCACTTGCATATCAAGGTGCGCATGTAGGTGTGTTAAAAATCCTGCAGGCACTGGGTATTGATCCCAGTACCTCTCACATACTAAGCGAGCGCTCTACCATCTGAGCTACGCCCGCCCCCCCAAAGACTAATGGTGCTACATACAGCCATATAGACGACACAGACCCTTGCACTCCCATTATTCAGCAGACAAACACTACTCTCTATGTATCCGTTAGGGTGTCTTTCAGGTTTCGTGCATTCTGTATCGAATCGTAGTTGCCAAAATGAAAGTGGCACGTATAACGTCGAAAATAGAATTCGGACACCGCTCTGAGTAAGACCAACGTGTTGTCCACCCTCTAGACTTCAATGACGTTAAGCCGCGATACCTAAGACAGATCTGCACTCGATGACACCTCGATAACAGCCGGTCCCCACACTTACATCTTGCTCTCCTTACGTCAGTATACATCATATCAGTCTGTGACGCTGGCTTTGCAACATCTTGCGTGCCTTTAGGTTCGCCGCGACCAACACTTACCATGCACTGACCACAAAAAATGGAGGCGCCGCGGCTTAAACCCTGGACGTTACACATGCCAAGCGAATGCTCTACCAACTGAGCTACGCCCCATGCACGAGCAAACTGCGCTATTCCCCATTCTTTGCGACTCAGATGCGCACGGACACGATGGTTGGTTGGTTTGTAGCGGTGAAGGGAGCAGAGTACAAAGGCGCGGACCCGTTAATATACACAAAAGTTCCAAGTAGTTTCGATGCTCTGGTATTACAAATGCAAATTCCGTCTGTTTTTAACGTCTGAAATTGAAAGAGCCGTCACAAATTGCTCCGTTTTCACACATTGTAGACAATTATACAGCACCTGAGGTAACAAACACATCTCGAGAACCATTGTGCACTACATTATTTATGCCAACTCAGTGCCTCGCTCTTTACTACTGTGTACCAATCTTGTCGTCCAACTGCAAAACACTGGGCCACAACAAGTTTCCGCGTCTCCATTGCACTGCGCATACTACGAAACGCTCCCCAAACTTGGCACTCACCCTCGCAGCCGACTTTTCCGACTTTCCACGACGCTCACGCTAGTGACAGCATTATTTATAGTTCGACGTCGCGCCAAAGCGAATGAGCACAATTCGCCTACGGCTTAGGCCGCCCTCCTAGTGTGGCTGCTCGGTGTCTGCAGGCAGCGAGGGTCTGCAAGCTTCCTGTGTTCGCACCTATGTCACCTGTGCTTGCTTGTCAGAGACAGACTATCGCAAAACATACAACTCACTCCATGAATTGATTGCTACGGCATCTGTTATCAGCAGTCACAACTAACAACACCAGGAGCAGCTGACTGCACGCAAAGAATAGGAATGTGCAGTGGGATTTACGTGAACTCGGCGCAAGCTTGTATCTTCCTAGACACATCTGCTGGTTATGAAGTATTCCACTTGCATATCAAGGTGCGCATGTAGGTGTGTTAAAAATCCTGCAGGCACTGGGTATTGATCCCAGTACCTCTCGCATACTAAGAGAGCGCTCTACCATCTGAGCTACGCCCGCCCCCCCAAAGACTAATGGTGCTACATACAGCCATATAGACGACACAGACCCTTGCACTCCCATTATTCAGCAGACAAACACTACTCTCTATGTATCCGTTAGGGTGTCTTTCAGGTTTCGTGCATTCTGTATCGAATCGTAGTTGCCAAAATGAAAGTGGCACGTATAACGTCGAAAATAGAATTCGGACACCGCTCTGAGTAAGACCAACGTGTTGTCCACCCTCTAGACTTCAATGAGGTTAAGCCGCGATACCTAAGACAGATCTGCACTCGATGACACCTCGATAACAGCCGGTCCCCACACTTACATCTTGCTCTCCTTACGTCAGTATACATCATATCAGTCTGTGACGCTGGCTTTGCAACATCTTGCGTGCCTTTAGGTTCGCCATGACCAACACTTACCATGCACTGACCACAAAAAATGGAGGTGCCGCGGCTTGAACCCTGGACCTTTCACATGCCAAGCGAACGCTCTACCAACTGAGCTACGCCCCATGCACGAGCAAACTGCGCTATTCCCCATTGTTTGCGACTCAGATGCGCACGGACACGATGGTTGGTTGGTTTGTAGCGGTGAAGGGAGCAGAGTACAAAGGCGCGGACCCGTTCATATACACAAAAGTTCCAAGTAGTTTCGATGCTCTGGTATTACAAATGCAAATTCCGTCTGTTTTTAACGTCTTAAATTGAAAGAGCCGTCACAAATTGCTCCGTTTTCACTCATTGTAGACAATTATACAGCACCTGAGGTAACAAACACATCTCGAGAACCATTGTGCACTACATTATTTATGCCAACTCAGTGCCTCGCTCTTTACTACTGTGTACCAATCTTGTCGTCCAACTGCAAAACACTGGGCCACAACAAGTTTCCGCGTCTCCATTGCACTGCGTATACTACGAAACGCTCCCCAGACTTGGCACTCACCCTCGCAGCCGACTTTTCCGACTTTCCACGACGCTCACGCTAGTGACAGCATTATTTATAGTTCGACGTCGCGCCAAAGCGAATGAGCACAATTCGCCTACGGCTTAGGCCGCCCTCCTAGTGTGGCTGCTCGGTGTCTGCAGGCAGCGAGGGTCTGCAAGCTTCCTGTGTTCGCACCTATGTCACCTGTGCTTGCTTGTCAGAGACAGACTATCGCAAAACATACAACTCACTCCATGAATTGATTGCTACGGCATCTGTTATCAGCAGTCACAACTAACAACACCAGGAGCAGCTGACTGCACGCAAAGAATAGGAATGTGCAGAGGGATTTACGTGAACTCGGCGCAAGCTTGTATCTTCCTAGACACATCTGCTGGCTGACAAGTATTCCACTTGCATATCAAGGTGCGCATGTAGGTGTGTTAAAAATTCTGGAAGCACTGGGTATTGATCCCAGTACCTCTCGCATACTAAGCGAGCGCTCTACCATCTGAGCTACGCCCGCCCCCCCGAAGACTAATGGTGCTACATACAGCCATATAGACGACACAGACCCTTGCACTCCCATTATTCAGCAGACAAACACAACTCTCTATGTATCCGTTAGGGTGTCTTTCAGGTTTCGTGCATTCTGTATCGAATCGTAGTTGCCAAAATGAAAGTGGCACGTATAACGTCGAAAATAGAATTCGGACACCGCTCTGAGTAAGACCAACGTGTTGTCCACCCTCTAGACTTCAATGAGGTTAAGCCGCGATACCTAAGACAGATCTGCACTCGATGACACCTCGATAACAGCCGGTCCCCACACTTACATCTTGGTCTCCTTACGTCAGTATACATCATATCAGTCTGTGACGCTGGCTTTGCAACATCTTGCGTGCCTTTAGGTTCGCCGCGACCAACACTTACCATGCACTGACCACAAAAAATGGAGGCGCCGCGGCTTGAACCCTGGACATTTCACATGCCAAGCGAACGCTCTACCAACTGAGCTACGCCCCATGCACGAGCAAACTGCGCTATTCCCCATTGTTTGCGACTCAGATGCGCACGGACACGATGGTTGGTTGGTTTGTAGCGGTGAAGGGAGCAGAGTACAAAGGCGCGGACCCGTTCATATACACAAAAGTTCCGAGTAGTTTCGATGCTCTGGTATTACAAATGCAAATTCCGTCTGTTTTTAACGTCTTAAATTGAAAGAGCCGTCACAAATTGCTCCGTTTTCACTCATTGTAGACAATTATACAGCACCTGAGGTAACAAACACATCTCGAGAACCATTGTGCACTACATTATTTATGCCAACTCAGTGCCTCGCTCTTTACTACTGTGTACCAATCTTGTCGTCCAACTGCAAAACACTGGGCCACAACAAGTTTCCGCGTCTCCATTGCACTGCGTATACTACGAAACGCTCCCCAGACTTGGCACTCACCCTCGCAGCCGACTTTTCCGACTTTCCACGACGCTCACGCTAGTGACAGCATTATTTATAGTTCGACGTCGCGCCAAAGCGAATGAGCACAATTCGCCTACGGCTTAGGCCGCCCTCCTAGTGTGGCTGCTCGGTGTCTGCAGGCAGCGAGGGTCTGCAAGCTTCCTGTGTTCGCACCTATGTCACCTGTGCTTGCTTGTCAGAGACAGACTATCGCAAAACATACAACTCACTTCATGAATTGATTGCTACGGCATCTGTTATCAGCAGTCACAACTAACAACACCAGGAGCAGCTGACTGCACGCAAAGAATAGGAATGTGCAGTGGGATTTACGTGAACTCGGCGCAAGCTTGTATCTTCCTAGACACATCTGCTGGCTGTGAAGTATTCCACTTGCATATCAAGGTGCGCATGTAGGTGTGTTAAAAATTCTGGAAGCACTGGGTATTGATCCCAGTACCTCTCGCATACTAAGCGAGCGCTCTACCGTCTAAGCTACGCCCGCCCCCCCGAAGACTAATGGTGCTACATACAGCCATATAGACGACACAGACCCTTGCACTCCCATTATTCAGCAGACAAACACTACTCTCTATGTATCCGTTAGGGTGTCTTTCAGGTTTCGTGCATTCTGTATCGAATCGTAGTTGCCAAAATGAAAGTGGCACGTATAACGTCGAAAATAGAATTCGGACACCGCTCTGAGTAAGACCAACGTGTTGTCCACCCTCTAGACTTCAATGAGGTTAAGCCGCAATACCTAAGACAGATCTGCACTCGATGACACCTCGATAACAGCCGGTCCCCACACTTACATCTTGCTCTCCTTACGTCAGTATACATCATATCAGTCTGTGATGCTGGCTTTGCAACATCTTGCGTGCCTTTAGGTTCGCCGCGACCAACACTTACCATGCACTGACCACAAAAAATGGAGGCGCCGCGGCTTGAACCCTGGACATTTCACATGCCAAGCGAACGCTCTACCAACTGAGCTACGCCCCATGCACGAGCAAACTGCGCTATTCCCCATTGTTTGCGACTCAGATGCGCACGGACACGATGGTTGGTTGGTTTGTAGCGGTGAAGGGAGCAGAGTACAAAGGCGCGGACCCGTTCATATACACAAAAGTTCCAAGTAGTTTCGATGCTCTGGTATTACAAATGCAAATTCCGTCTGTTTTTAACGTCTTAAATTGAAAGAGCCGTCACAAATTGCTCCGTTTTCACTCATTGTAGACAATTATACAGCACCTGAGGTAACAAACACATCCCGAGAACCATTGTGCACTACATTATTTATGCCAACTCAGTGCCTCGCTCTTTACTACTGTGTACCAATCTTGTCGTCCAACTGCAAAACACTGGGCCACAACAAGTTTCCGCGTCTCCATTGCACTGCGCATACTACGAAACGCTCCCCAAACTTGGCACTCACCCTCGCAGCCGACTTTTCCGACTTTCCACGACGCTCACGCTAGTGACAGCATTATTTATAGTTCGACGTCGCGCCAAAGCGAATGAGCACAATTCGCCTACGGCTTAGGCCGCCCTCCTAGTGTGGCTGCTCGGTGTCTGCAGACAGCGAGGGTCTGCAAGCTTCCTGTGTTCGCACCTATGTCACCTGTGCTTGCTTGTCAGAGACAGACTATCGCAAAACATACAACTCACTCCATGAATTGATTGCTACGGCATCTGTTATCAGCAGTCACAACTAACAACACCAGGAGCAGCTGACTGCACGCAAAGAATAGGAATGTGCAGTGGGATTTACGTGAACTCGGCGCAAGCTTGTATCTTCCTAGACACATCTGCTGGCTGTGAAGTATTCCACTTGCATATCAAGGTGCGCATGTAGGTGTGTTAAAAATCCTGCAGGCACTGGGTATTGATCTCAGTACCTCTCGCATACTAAGCGAGCGCTCTACCATCTGAGCTACGCCCGCCCCCCCGAAGACTAGTGGTGCTACATACAGCCATATAGACGACACAGACCCTTGCACTCCCATTATTCAGCAGACAAACACTACTCTCTATGTATCCGTTAGGGTGTCTTTCAGGTTTCGTGCATTCTGTATCGAATCGTAGTTGCCAAAATGAAAGTGGCACGTATAACGTCGAAAATAGAATTCGGACACCGCTCTGAGTAAGACCAACGTGTTGTCCACCCTCTAGACTTCAATGAGGTTAAGCCGCGATACCTAAGACAGATCTGCACTCGATGACACCTCGATAACAGCCGGTCCCCACACTTACATCTTGCTCTCCTTACGTCAGTATACATCATATCAGTCTGTGACGCTGGCTTTGCAACATCTTGCGTGCCTTTAGGTTCGCCGCGACCAACACTTACCATGCACTGACCACAAAAAATGGAGGTGCCGCGGCTTGAACCCTGGACCTTTCACATGCCAAGCGAACGCTCTACCAACTGAGCTACGCCCCATGCACGAGCAAACTGCGCTATTCCCCATTGTTTGCGACTCAGATGCGCACGGACACGATGGTTGGTTGGTTTGTAGCGGTGAAGGGAGCAGAGTACAAAGGCGCAGACCCGTTCATATACACTAAAGTTCCAAGTAGTTTCGATGCTCTGGTATTACAAATGCAAATTCCGTCTGTTTTTAACGTCTTAAATTGAAAGAGCCGTCACAAATTGCTCCGTTTTCACTCATTGTAGACAATTATACAGCACCTGAGGTAACAAACACATCTCGAGAACCATTGTGCACTACATTATTTATGCCAACTCAGTGCCTCGCTCTTTACTACTGTGTACCAATCTTGTCGTCCAACTGCAAAACACTGGGCCACAACAAGTTTCCGCGTCTCCATTGCACTGCGCATACTACGAAACGCTCCCCAAACTTGGCACTCACCCTCGCAGCCGACTTTTCCGACTTTCCACGACGCTCACGCAACGCTCACGCTAGTGACAGCATTATTTATAGTTCGACGTCGCGCCAAAGCGAATGAATACATTTCGCCTACGGCTTAGGCCGCCCTCCTAGTGTGGCTGCTCGGTGTCTGCAGGCAGCGAGGGTCTGCAAGCTTCCTGTGTTCGCACCTATGTCACCTGTGCTTGCTTGTCAGAGACAGACTATCGCAAAACATACAACTCACTCCATGAATTGATTGCTACGGCATCTGTTATCAGCAGTCACAACTAACAACACCAGGAGCAGCTGACTGCACGCAAAGAATAGGAATGTGCAGTGGGATTTACGTGAACTCGGCGCAAGCTTGTATCTTCCTAGACACATCTGCTGGCTGTGAAGTATTCCACTTGCATATCAAGGTGCGCATGAAGGTGTGTTAAAAATCCTGCAGGCACTGGGTATTGATCCCAGTACCTCTCGCATACTAAACAAGATACCATCTGAGATACGCCCGCCCCCCCCCCCCCCCCCGAAGACTAATGGTGCTACATACAGCCATATAGACGACACAGACCCTTGCACTCCCATTATTCAGCAGACAAACACTACTCTCTATGTATCCGTTAGGGTGTCTTTCAGGTTTCGTGCATTCTGTATCGAATCGTAGTTGCCAAAATGAAAGTGGCACGTATAACGTCGAAAATAGAATTCGGACACCGCTCTGAGTAAGACCAACGTGTTGTCCACCCTCTAGACTTCAATGAGGTTAAGCCGCGATACCTAAGACAGATCTGCACTCGATGACACCTCGATAACAGCCGGTCCCCACACTTACATCTTGCTCTCCTTACGTCAGTATACATCATATCAGTCTGTGACGCTGGCTTTGCAACATCTTGCGTGCCTTTAGGTTCGCCGCGACCAACACTTACCATGCACTGACCACAAAAAATGGAGGCGCCGCGGCTTGAACCCTGGACCTTTCACATGCCAAGCGAACGCTCTACCAACTGAGCTACGCCCCAGCACGAGCAAACTGCGCTATTCCCCATTGTTTGCGACTCAGATGCGCACGGACACGATGGTTGGTTGGTTTGTAGCGGTGAAGGGAGCAGAGTACAAAGGCGCGGACCCGTTCATATACACAAAAGTTCCAAGTAGTTTCGATGCTCTGGTATTACAAATGCAAATTCCGTCTGTTTTTAACGTCTTAAATTGAAAGAGCCGTCACAAATTGCTCCGTTTTCACTCATTGTAGACAATTATACAGCACCTGAGGTAACAAACACATCTCGAGAACCATTGTGCACTACATTATTTATGCCAACTCAGTGCCTCGCTCTTTACTACTGTGTACCAATCTTGTCGTCCAACTGCAAAACACTGGGCCACAACAAGTTTCCGCGTCTCCATTGCACTGTGCATACTACGAAACGCTCCCCAAACTTGGCACTCACCCTCGCAGCCGACTTTTCCGACTTTCCACGACGCTCACGCTAGTGACAGCATTATTTATAGTTCGACGTCGCGCCAAAGCGAATGAGCACAATTCGCCTACGGCTTAGGCCGCCCTCCTAGTGTGGCTGCTCGGTGTCTGCAGGCAGCGAGGGTCTGCAAGCTTCCTGTGTTCGCACCTATGTCACCTGTGCTTGCTTGTCAGAGACAGACTATCGCAAAACATACAACTCACTCCATGAATTGATTGCTACGGCATCTGTTATCAGCAGTCACAACTAACAACACCAGGAGCAGCTGACTGCACGCAAAGAATAAGAATGTGCAGTGGGATTTACGTGAACTCGGCGCAAGCTTGTATCTTCCTAGACACATCTGCTGGCTGTGAAGTATTCCACTTGCATATCAAGGTGCGCATGTAGGTGTGTTAAAAATCCTGCAGGCACTGGGTATTGATCCCAGTACCTCTTGCATACTAAGCGAGCGCTCTACCATCTGAGCTACGCCCGCCCCCCCCCCCCCCCCCGAAAACTAGTGGTGCTACATACAGCCATATAGACGACACAGACCCTTGCACTCCCATTATTCAGCAGACAAACACTACTCTCTATGTATCCGTTAGGGTGTCTTTCAGGTTTCGTGCATTCTGTATCGAATCGTAGTTACCAAAATGAAAGTGGCACGTATAACGTCGAAAATAGAATTCGGACACCGCTCTGAGTAAGACCAACGTGTTGTCCACCCTCTAGACTTCAATGAGGTTAAGCCGCGATACCTAAGACAGATCTGCACTCGATGACACCTCGATAACAGCCGGTACCCACACTTACATCTTGCTCTCCTTACGTCAGTATACAACATATCAGTCTGTGACGCTGGCTTTGCAACATCTTGCGTGCCTTTAGGTTCGCCGCGACCAACACTTACCATGCACTGACCACAAAAAATGGAGGCGCCGCGGCTTGAACCCTGGACCTTTCACATGCCAAGCGAACGCTCTACCAACTGAGCTACGCCCCATGCACGAGCAAACTGCGCTATTCCCCATTGTTTGCGACTCAGATGCGCACGGACACGATGGTTGGTTGGTTTGTAGCGGTGAAGGGAGCAGAGTACAAAGGCGCGGACCCGTTCATATACACAAAAGTTCCAAGTAGTTTCGATGCTCTGGTATTACAAATGCAAATTCCGTCTGTTTTTAACGTCTTAAATTGAAAGAGCCGTCACAAATTGCTCCGTTTTCACTCATTGTAGACAATTATACAGCACCTGAGGTAACAAACACATCTCGAGAACCATTGTGCACTACATTATTTATGCCAACTCAGTGCCTCGCTCTTTACTACTGTGTACCAATCTTGTCGTCCAACTGCAAAACACTGGGCCACAACAAGTTTCCGCGTCTCCATTGCACTGCGCATACTACGAAACGCTACCCAAACTTGGCACTCACCCTCGCAGCCGACTTTTCCGACTTTCCACGACGCTCACGCTAGTGACAGCATTATTTATAGTTCGACGTCGCGCCAAAGCGAATGAGCACAATTCGCCTACGGCTTAGGCCGCCCTCCTAGTGTGGCTGCTCGGTGTCTGCAGGCAGCGAGGGTCTGCAAGCTTCCTGTGTTCGCACCTATGTCACCTGTGCTTGCTTGTCAGAGACAGACTATCGCAAAACATACAACTCACTCCATGAATTGATTGCTACGGCATCTGTTATCAGCAGTCACAACTAACAACACCAGGAGCAGCTGACTGCACGCAAAGAATAGGAATGTGCAGTGGGATTTACGTGAACTCGGCGCAAGCTTGTATCTTCCTAGACACATCTGCTGGCTGTGAAGTATTCCACTTGCATATCAAGGTGCGCATGTAGGTGTGTTAAAAATCCTGCAGGCACTGGGTATTGATCCCAGTACCTCTCGCATACTAAGCGAGCACTCTACCATCTGAGCTACGCCCGCCCCCCCGAAGACTAGTGGTGCTACATACAGCCATATAGACGACACAGACCCTTGCACTCCCATTATTCAGCAGACAAACACTACTCTCTATGTATCCGTTAGGGTGTCTTTCAGGTTTCGTGCATTCTGTATCGAATCGTAGTTGCCAAAATGAAAGTGGCACGTATAACGTCGAAAATAGAATTCGGACACCGCTCTGAGTAAGACCAACGTGTTGTCCACCCTCTAGACTTCAATGAGGTTAAGCCGCGATACCTAAGACAGATCTGCACTCGATGACACCTCGATAACAGCCGGTACCCACACTTACATCTTGCTCTCCTTACGTCAGTATACATCATATCAGTCTGTGACGCTGGCTTTGCAACATCTTGCGTGCCTTTAGGTTCGCCGCGATCAACACTTACCATGCACTGACCACAAAAAATGGAGGCGCCGCGGCTTGAACCCTGGACCTTTCACATGCCAAGCGAACGCTCTACCAACTGAGCTACGCCCCATGCACGAGCAAACTCCGCTATTCCCCATTGTTTGCGACTCAGATGCGCACGGACACGATGGTTGGTTTGTTTGTAGCGGTGAAGGGAGCAGAGTACAAAGGCGCGGACCCGTTCATATACACAAAAGTTCCAAGTAGTTTCGATGCTCTGGTATTACAAATGCAAATTCCGTCTGTTTTTAACGTCTTAAATTGAAAGAGCCGTCACAAATTGCTCCGTTTTCACTCATTGTAGACAATTATACAGCACCTGAGGTAACAAACACATCTCGAGAACCATTGTGCACTACATTATTTATGCCAACTCAGTGCCTCGCTCTTTACTACTGTGTACCAATCTTGTCGTCCAACTGCAAAACACTGGGCCACAACAAGTTTCCGCGTCTCCATTGCACTGCGCATACTACGAAACGCTCCCCAAACTTGGCACTCACCCTCGCAGCCGACTTTTCCGACTTTCCACGACGCTCACGCTAGTGACAGCATTATTTATAGTTCGACGTCGCGCCAAAGCGAATGAGCACAATTCGCCTACGGCTTAGGCCGCCCTCCTAGTGTGGCTGCTCGGTGTCTGCAGGCAGCGAGGGTCTGCAAGCTTCCTGTGTTCGCACCTATGTCACCTGTGCTTGCTTGTCAGAGACAGACTATCGCAAAACATACAACGCACTCCATGAATTGATTGCTACGGCATCTGTTATCAGCAGTCACAACTAACAACACCAGGAGCAGCTGACTGCACGCAAAGAATAAGAATGTGCAGTGGGATTTACGTGAACTCGGCGCAAGCTTGTATCTTCCTAGACACATCTGCTGGCTGTGAAGTATTCCACTTGCATATCAAGGTGCGCATGTAGGTGTGTTAAAAATCCTGCAGGCACTGGGTATTGATCCCAGTACCTCTTGCATACTAAGCGAGCGCTCTACCATCTGAGCTACGCCCGCCCCCCCCCCCTCCCCCCGAAAACTAGTGGTGCTACATACAGCCATATAGACGACACAGACCCTTGCACTCCCATTATTCAGCAGACAAACACTACTCTCTATGTATCCGTTAGGGTGTCTTTCAGGTTTCGTGCATTCTGTATCGAATCGTAGTTACCAAAATGAAAGTGGCACGTATAACGTCGAAAATAGAATTCGGACACCGCTCTGAGTAAGACCAACGTGTTGTCCACCCTCTAGACTTCAATGAGGTTAAGCCGCGATACCTAAGACAGATCTGCACTCGATGACACCTCGATAACAGCCGGTACCCACACTTACATCTTGCTCTCCTTACGTCAGTATACAACATATCAGTCTGTGACGCTGGCTTTGCAACATCTTGCGTGCCTTTAGGTTCGCCGCGACCAACACTTACCATGCACTGACCACAAAAAATGGAGGCGCCGCGGCTTGAACCCTGGACCTTTCACATGCCAAGCGAACGCTCTACCAACTGAGCTACGCCCCATGCACGAGCAAACTGCGCTATTCCCCATTGTTTGCGACTCAGATGCGCACGGACACGATGGTTGGTTGGTTTGTAGCGGTGAAGGGAGCAGAGTACAAAGGCGCGGACCCGTTCATATACACAAAAGTTCCAAGTAGTTTCGATGCTCTGGTATTACAAATGCAAATTCCGTCTGTTTTTAACGTCTTAAATTGAAAGAGCCGTCACAAATTGCTCCGTTTTCACTCATTGTAGACAATTATACAGCACCTGAGGTAACAAACACATCTCGAGAACCATTGTGCACTACATTATTTATGCCAACTCAGTGCCTCGCTCTTTACTACTGTGTACCAATCTTGTCGTCCAACTGCAAAACACTGGGCCACAACAAGTTTCCGCGTCTCCATTGCACTGCGCATACTACGAAACGCTACCCAAACTTGGCACTCACCCTCGCAGCCGACTTTTCCGACTTTCCACGACGCTCACGCTAGTGACAGCATTATTTATAGTTCGACGTCGCGCCAAAGCGAATGAGCACAATTCGCCTACGGCTTAGGCCGCCCTCCTAGTGTGGCTGCTCGGTGTCTGCAGGCAGCGAGGGTCTGCAAGCTTCCTGTGTTCGCACCTATGTCACCTGTGCTTGCTTGTCAGAGACAGACTATCGCAAAACATACAACTCACTCCATGAATTGATTGCTACGGCATCTGTTATCAGCAGTCACAACTAACAACACCAGGAGCAGCTGACTGCACGCAAAGAATAGGAATGTGCAGTGGGATTTACGTGAACTCGGCGCAAGCTTGTATCTTCCTAGACACATCTGCTGGCTGTGAAGTATTCCACTTGCATATCAAGGTGCGCATGTAGGTGTGTTAAAAATCCTGCAGGCACTGGGTATTGATCCCAGTACCTCTCGCATACTAAGCGAGCACTCTACCATCTGAGCTACGCCCGCCCCCCCGAAGACTAGTGGTGCTACATACAGCCATATAGACGACACAGACCCTTGCACTCCCATTATTCAGCAGACAAACACTACTCTCTATGTATCCGTTAGGGTGTCTTTCAGGTTTCGTGCATTCTGTATCGAATCGTAGTTGCCAAAATGAAAGTGGCACGTATAACGTCGAAAATAGAATTCGGACACCGCTCTGAGTAAGACCAACGTGTTGTCCACCCTCTAGACTTCAATGAGGTTAAGCCGCGATACCTAAGACAGATCTGCACTCGATGACACCTCGATAACAGCCGGTACCCACACTTACATCTTGCTCTCCTTACGTCAGTATACATCATATCAGTCTGTGACGCTGGCTTTGCAACATCTTGCGTGCCTTTAGGTTCGCCGCGATCAACACTTACCATGCACTGACCACAAAAAATGGAGGCGCCGCGGCTTGAACCCTGGACCTTTCACATGCCAAGCGAACGCTCTACCAACTGAGCTACGCCCCATGCACGAGCAAACTCCGCTATTCCCCATTGTTTGCGACTCAGATGCGCACGGACACGATGGTTGGTTTGTTTGTAGCGGTGAAGGGAGCAGAGTACAAAGGCGCGGACCCGTTCATATACACAAAAGTTCCAAGTAGTTTCGATGCTCTGGTATTACAAATGCAAATTCCGTCTGTTTTTAACGTCTTAAATTGAAAGAGCCGTCACAAATTGCTCCGTTTTCACTCATTGTAGACAATTATACAGCACCTGAGGTAACAAACACATCTCGAGAACCATTGTGCACTACATTATTTATGCCAACTCAGTGCCTCGCTCTTTACTACTGTGTACCAATCTTGTCGTCCAACTGCAAAACACTGGGCCACAACAAGTTTCCGCGTCTCCATTGCACTGCGCATACTACGAAACGCTCCCCAAACTTGGCACTCACCCTCGCAGCCGACTTTTCCGACTTTCCACGACGCTCACGCAACGCTCACGCTAGTGACAGCATTATTTATAGTTCGACGTCGCGCCAAAGCGAATGAGCACAATTCGCCTACGGCTTAGGCCGCCCTCCTAGTGTGGCTGCTCGGTCTCTGCAGGCAGCGAGGGTCTGCAAGCTTCCTGTGTTCGCACCTATGTCACCTGTGCTTGCTTGTCAGAGACAGACTATCGCAAAACATACAACTCACTCCATGAATTGATTGCTACGGCATCTGTTATCAGCAGTCACAACTAACAACACCAGGAGCAGCTGACTGCACGCAAAGAATAGGAATGTGCAGTGGGATTTACGTGAACTCGGCGCAAGCTTGTATCTTCCTAGACACATCTGCTGGCTGTGAAGTATTCCACTTGCATATCAAGGTGCGCATGTAGGTGTGTTAAAAATCCTGCAGGCACTGGGTATTGATCCCAGTACCTCTCGCATACTAAGCGAGCACTCTACCATCTGAGCTACGCCCGCCCCCCCGAAGACTAGTGGTGCTACATACAGCCATATAGACGACACAGACCCTTGCACTCCCATTATTCAGCAGACAAACACTACTCTCTATGTATCCGTTAGGGTGTCTTTCAGGTTTCGTGCATTCTGTATCGAATCGTAGTTGCCAAAATGAAAGTGGCACGTATAACGTCGAAAATAGAATTCGGACACCGCTCTGAGTAAGACCAACGTGTTGTCCACCCTCTAGACTTCAATGAGGTTAAGCCGCGATACCTAAGACAGATCTGCACTCGATGACACCTCGATAACAGCCGGTACCCACACTTACATCTTGCTCTCCTTACGTCAGTATACATCATATCAGTCTGTGACGCTGGCTTTGCAACATCTTGCGTGCCTTTAGGTTCGCCGCGATCAACACTTACCATGCACTGACCACAAAAAATGGAGGCGCCGCGGCTTGAACCCTGGACCTTTCACATGCCAAGCGAACGCTCTACCAACTGAGCTACGACCCATGCACGAGCAAACTCCGCTATTCCCCATTGTTTGCGACTCAGATGCGCACGGACACGATGGTTGGTTTGTTTGTAGCGGTGAAGGGAGCAGAGTACAAAGGCGCGGACCCGTTCATATACACAAAAGTTCCAAGTAGTTTCGATGCTCTGGTATTACAAATGCAAATTCCGTCTGTTTTTAACGTCTTAAATTGAAAGAGCCGTCACAAATTGCTCCGTTTTCACTCATTGTAGACAATTATACAGCACCTGAGGTAACAAACACATCTCGAGAACCATTGTGCACTACATTATTTATGCCAACTCAGTGCCTCGCTCTTTACTACTGTGTACCAATCTTGTCGTCCAACTGCAAAACACTGGGCCACAACAAGTTTCCGCGTCTCCATTGCACTGCGCATACTACGAAACGCTCCCCAAACTTGGCACTCACCCTCGCAGCCGACTTTTCCGACTTTCCACGACGCTCGCGCAACGCTCACGCTAGTGACAGCATTATTTATAGTTCGACGTCGCGCCAAAGCGAATGAGCACAATTCGCCTACGGCTTAGGCCGCCCTCCTAGTGTGGCTGCTCGGTGTCTGCAGGCAGCGAGGGTCTGCAAGCTTCCTGTGTTCGCACCTATGTCACCTGTGCTTGCTTGTCAGAGACAGACTATCGCAAAACATACAACTCACTCCATGAATTGATTGCTACGGCATCTGTTATCAGCAGTCACAACTAACAACACCAGGAGCAGCTGACTGCACGCAAAGAATAGGAATGTGCAGTGGGATTTACGTGAACTCGGCGCAAGCTTGTATCTTGCTAGACTCATCTGCTGGCTGTGAAGTATTCCACTTGCATATCAAGGTGCGCATGTAGGTGTGTTAAAAATCCTGCAGGCACTGGGTATTGATCCCAGTACCTCTCGCATACTAAGCGAGCGCTCTACCATCTGAGCTACGCCCGCCCCCCCGAAGACTAATGGTGCTACATACAGCCATATAGACGACACAGACCCTTGCACTCCCATTATTCAGCAGACAAACACTACTCTCTATGTATCCGTTAGGGTGTCTTTCAGGTTTCGTGCATTCTGTATCGAATCGTAGTTGCCAAAATGAAAGTGGCACGTATAACGTCGAAAATAGAATTCGGACACCGCTCTGAGTAAGACCAACGTGTTGTCCACCCTCTAGACTTCAATGAGGTTAAGCCGCGATACCTAAGACAGATCTGCACTCGATGACACCTCGATAACAGCCGGTCCCCACACTTACATCTTGCTATCCTCACGTCAGTATACATCATATCAGTCTGTGACGCTGGCTTTGCAACATCTTGCGTGCCTTTAGGTTCGCCGCGACCAACACTTACCATGCACTGACCACAAAAAATGAAGGCGCCGCGGCTTGAACCCTGGACCTTTCACATGCCAAGCGAACGCTCTACCAACTGAGCTACGCCCCATGCACGAGCAAACTGCGCTATTCCCCATTGTTTGCGACTCAGATGCGCACGGACACGATGGTTGGTTGGTTTGTAGCGGTGAAGGGAGCAGAGTACAAAGGCGCGGACCCGTTCATATACACAAAAGTTCCAAGTAGTTTCGATGCTCTGGTATTACAAATGCAAATTCCGTCTCTTTTTAACGTCTTAAATTGAAAGAGCCGTCACAAATTGCTCCGTTTTCACTCATTGTAGACAATTATACAGCACCTGAGGTAACAAACACATCTCGAGAACCATTGTGCACTACATTATTTATGCCAACTCAGTGCCTCGCTCTTTACTACTGTGTACCAATCTTGTCGTCCAACTGCAAAACACTGGGCCACAACAAGTTTCCGCGTCTCCATTGCACTGCGCATACTACGAAACGCTCCCCAAACTTGGCACTCACCCTCGCAGCCGACTTTTCCGACTTTCCACGACGCTCACGCTAGTGACAGCATTATTTATAGTTCGACGTCGCGCCAAAGCGAATGAGCACAATTCGCCTACGGCTTAGGCCGCCCTCCTAGTGTGGCTGCTCGGTGTCTGCAGGCAGCGAGGGTCTGCAAGCTTCCTGTGTTCGCACCTATGTCACCTGTGCTTGCTTGTCAGAGACAGACTATCGCAAAACATACAACTCACTCCATGAATTGATTGCTACGGCATCTGTTATCAGCAGTCACAACTAACAACACCAGGAGCAGCTGACTGCACGCAAAGAATAGGAATGTGCAGTGGGATTTACGTGAACTCGGCGCAAGCTTGTATCTTGCTAGACACATCTGCTGGCTGTGAAGTATTCCACTTGCATATCAAGGTGCGCATGTAGGTGTGTTAAAAATCCTGCAGGCACTGGGTATTGATCCCAGTACCTCTCGCATACTAAGCGAGCACTCTACCATCTGAGCTACGCCCGCCCCCCCGAAGACTAGTGGTGCTACATACAGCCATATAGACGACACAGACCCTTGCACTCCCATTATTCAGCAGACAAACACTACTCTCTATGTATCCGTTAGGGTGTCTTTCAGGTTTCGTGCATTCTGTATCGAATCGTAGTTGCCAAAATGAAAGTGGCACGTATAACGTCGAAAATAGAATTCGGACACCGCTCTGAGTAAGACCAACGTGTTGTCCACCCTCTAGACTTCAATGAGGTTAAGCCGCGATACCTAAGACAGATCTGCACTCGATGACACCTCGATAACAGCCGGTCCCCACACTTACATCTTGCTCTCCTTACGTCAGTATACATCATATCAGTCTGTGACGCTGGCTTTGCAACATCTTGCGTGCCTTTAGGTTCGCCGCGACCAACACTTACCATGCACTGACCACAAAAAATGGAGGCGCCGAGGCTTGAACACTGGACCTTTCACATGCCAAGCGAACGCTCTACCAACTGAGCTACGCCCCATGCACGAGCAAACTGCGCTATTCCCCATTGTTTGCGACTCAGATGCGCACGGACACGATGGTTGGTTTGTTTGTAGCGGGGAAGGGAGCAGAGTACAAAGGCGCGGACCCGTTCATATACACAAAAGTTCCAAGTAGTTTCGATGCTCTGGTATTACAAATGCAAATTCCGTCTGTTTTTAACGTCTTAAATTGAAAGAGCCGTCACAAATTGCTCCGTTTTCACTCATTGTAGACAATTATACAGCACCTGAGGTAACAAACACATCTCGAGAACCATTGTGCACTACATTATTTATGCCAACTCAGTGCCTCGCTCTTTACTACTGTGTACCAATCTTGTCGTCCAACTGCAAAACACTGGGCCACAACAAGTTTCCGCGTCTCCATTGCACTGCGCATACTACGAAACGCTCCCCAAACTTGGCACTCACCCTCGCAGCCGACTTTTCCGACTTTCCACGACGCTCACGCTAGTGACAGCATTATTTATAGTTCGACGTCGCGCAAAAGCGAATGAGCACAATTCGCCTACGGCTTAGGCCGCCCTCCTAGTGTGGCTGCTCGGTGTCTGCAGGCAGCGAGGGTCTGCAAGCTTCCTGTGTTCGCACCTATGTCACCTGTGCTTGCTTGTCAGAGACAGACTATCGCAAAACATACAACTCACTCCATGAATTGATTGCTACGGCATCTGTTATCAGCAGTCACAACTAACAACACCAGGAGCAGCTGACTGCACGCAAAGAATAGGAATGTGCAGTGGGATTTACGTGAACTCGGCGCAAGCTTGTATCTTGCTAGACACATCTGCTGGCTGTGAAGTATTCCACTTGCATATCAAGGTGCGCATGTAGGTGTGTTAAAAATCCTGCAGGCACTGGGTATTGATCCCAGTACCTCTCGCATACTAAGCGAGCGCTCTACCATCTGAGCTACGCCCGCCCCCCCGAAGACTAATGGTGCTACATACAGCCATATGGACGACACAGACCCTTGCACTCCCATTATTCAGCAGACAAACACTACTCTCTATGTATCCGTTAGGGTGTCTTTCAGGTTTCGTGCATTCTGTATCGAATCGTAGTTGCCAAAATGAAAGTGGCACGTATAACGTCGAAAATAGAATTCGGACACCGCTCTGAGTAAGACCAACGTGTTGTCCACCCTCTAGACTTCAATGAGGTTAAGCCGTGATACCTAAGACAGATCTGCACTCGATGACACCTCGATAACAGCCGGTCCCCACACTTACATCTTGCTCTCCTTACGTCAGTATACATCATATCAGTCTGTGACGCTGGCTTTGCAACATCTTGCGTGCCTTTAGGTTCGCTGCGACCAACACTTACCATGCACTGACCACAAAAAATGGAGGCGCCGCGGCTTGAACCCTGGACCTTTCACATGCCAAGCGAACGCTCTACCAACTGAGCTACGCCCCATGCACGAGCAAACTGCGCTATTCCCCATTGTTTGCGACTCAGATGCGCACGGACACGATGGTTGGTTGGTTTGTAGCGGTGAAGGGAGCAGAGTACAAAGGCGCGGACCCGTTCATATACACAAAAGTTCCAAGTAGAGTCGATGCTCTGGTATTACAAATGCAAATTCCGTCTGTTTTTAACGTCTTAAATTGAAAGAGCCGTCACAAATTGCTCCGTTTTCACTCATTGTAGACAATTATACAGCACCTGAGGTAACAAACACATCTCGAGAACCATTGTGCACTACATTATTTATGCCAACTCAGTGCCTCGCTCTTTACTACTGTGTACCAATCTTGTCGTCCAACTGCAAAACACTGGGCCACAACAAGTTTCCGCGTCTCCATTGCACTGCGCATACTACGAAACGCTCCCCAAACTTGGCACTCACCCTCGCAGCCGACTTTTCCGACTTTCCACGACGCTCACGCTAGTGACAGCATTATTTATAGTTCGACGTCGCGCCAAAGCGAATGAGCACAATTCGCCTACGGCTTAGGCCGCCCTCCTAGTGTGGCTGCTCGGTGTCTGCAGGCAGCGAGGGTCTGCAAGCTTCCTGTGTTCGCACCTATGTCACCTGTGCTTGCTTGTCAGAGACAGACTATCGCAAAACATACAACTCACTCCATGAATTGATTGCTACGGCATCTGTTATCAGCAGTCACAACTAACAACACCAGGAGCAGCTGACTGCACGCAAAGAATAGGAATGTGCAGTGGGATTTACGTGAACTCGGCGCAAGCTTGTATCTTCCTAGACACATCTGCTGGCTGTGAAGTATTCCACTTGCATATCAAGGTGCGCATGTAGGTGTGTTAAAAATCCTGCAGGCACTGGGTATTGATCCCAGTACCTCTCACATACTAAGCGAGCGCTCTACCATCTGAGCTACGCCCGCCCCCCCGAAGACTAATGGTGCTACATACAGCCATATAGACGACACAGACCCTTGCACTCCCATTATTCAGCAGACAAACACTACTCTCTATGTATCCGTTAGGGTGTCTTTCAGGTTTCGTGCATTCTGTATCGAATCGTAGTTGCCAAAATGAAAGTGGCACGTATAACGTCGAAAATAGAATTCGGACACCGCTCTGAGTAAGACCAACGTGTTGTCCACCCTCTAGACTTCAATGAGGTTAAGCCGCGATACCTAAGACAGATCTGCACTCAATGACACCTCGATAACAGCCGGTCCCCACACTTACATCTTGCTCTCCTTACGTCAGTATACATCATATCAGTCTGTGACGCTGGCTTTGCAACATCTTGCGTGCCTTTAGGTTCGCCGCGACCAACACTTACCATGCACTGACCACAAAAAATTGAGGCGCCGCGGCTTGAACCCTGGACCTTTCACATGCCAAGCGAACGCTCTACCAACTGAGCTACGCCCCATGCACGAGCAAACTGCGCTATTCCACATTGTTTGCGACTCAGATGCGCACGGACACGATGGTTGGTTGGTTTGTAGCGGTGAAGGGAGCAGAGTACAAAGGCGCGGACCCGTTCATATACACAAAAGTTCCAAGTAGTTTCGATGCTCTGGTATTACAAATGCAAATTCCGTCTGTTTTTAACGTCTTAAATTGAAAGAGCCGTCACAAATTGCTCCGTTTTCACTCATTGTAGACAATTATACAGCACCTGAGGTAACAAACACATCTCGAGAACCATTGTGCACTACATTATTTATGCCAACTCAGTGCCTCGCTCTTTACTACTGTGTACCAATCTTGTCGTCCAACTGCAAAACACTGGGCCACAACAAGTTTCCGCGTCTCCATTGCACTGCGCATACTACGAAATGCTCCCCAAACTTGGCACTCACCCTCGCAGCCGACTTTTCCGACTTTCCACGACGCTCACGCTAGTGACAGCATTATTTATAGTTCGACGTCGCGCCAAAGCGAATGAGCACAATTCGCCTACGGCTCAGGCCGCCCTCCTAGTGTGGCTGCTCGGTGTCTGCAGGCAGCGAGGGTCTGCAAGCTTCCTGTGTTCGCACCTATGTCACCTGTGCTTGCTTGTCAGAGACAGACTATCGCAAAACATACAACTCACTCCATGAATTGATTGCTACGGCATCTGTTATCAGCAGTCACAACTAACAACACCAGGAGCAGCTGACTGCACGCAAAGAATAGGAATGTGCAGTGGGATTTACGTGAACTCGGCGCAAGCTTGTATCTTCCTAGACACATCTGCTGGCTGTGAAGTATTCCACTTGCATATCAAGGTGCGCATGTAGGTGTGTTAAAGATCCTGCAGGCACTGGGTATTGATCCCAGTACCTATCGCATACTAAGCGAGAGCTCTACCATCTGAGCTACGCCCGCCCCCCCGAAGACTAATGGTGCTACATACAGCCATATAGACGACACAGACCCTTGCACTCCCATTATTCAGCAGACAAACACTACTCTCTATGTATCCGTTAGGGTGTCTTTCAGGTTTCGTGCATTCTGTATCGAATCGTAGTTGCCAAAATGAAAGTGGCACGTATAACGTCGAAAATAGAATTCGGACACCGCTCTGAGTAAGACCAACGTGTTGTCCACCCTCTAGACTTCAATGAGGTTAAGCCGCGATACCTAAGACAGATCTGCACTCGATGACACCTCGATAACAGCCGGTCCCCACACTTACAACTTGCTCTCCTTACGTCAGTATACATCATATCAGTCTGTGACGCTGGCTTTGCAACATCTTGCGTGCCTTTAGGTTCGCCGCGACCAACACTTACCATGCACTGACCACAAAAACTGGAGGCGCCGCGGCTTGAACCCTGGGCCTTTCACATGCCAAGCGAACGCTCTACCAACTGAGCTACTCCCCATGCACGAGCAAACTGCGCTATTCCCCATTGTTTGCGACTCAGATGCGCACGGACACGATGGTTGGTTGGTTTGTAGCGGTGAAGGGAGCAGAGTACAAAGGCGCGGACCCGTTCATATACACAAAAGTTCCAAGTAGTTTCGATGCTCTGGTATTACAAATGCAAATTCCGTCTGTTTTTAACGTCTTAAATTGAAAGAGCCGTCACAAATTGCTCCGTTTTCACTCATTGTAGACAATTATACAGCACCTGAGGTAACAAACACATCTCGAGAACCATTGTGCACTACATTATTTATGCCAACTCAGTGCCTCGCTCTTTACTACTGTGTACCAATCTTGTCGTCCAACTGCAAAACACTGGGCCACAACAAGTTTCCGCGTCTCCATTGCACTGCGCATACTACGAAACGCTCCCCAAACTTGGCACTCACCCTCGCAGCCGACTTTTCCGACTTTCCACGACGCTCACGCAACGCTCACGCTAGTGACAGCATTATTTATAGTTCGACGTCGCGCCAAAGCGAATGAGCACAATTCGCCTACGGCTTAGGCCGCCCTCCTAGTGTGGCTGCTCGGTGTCTGCAGGCAGCGAGGGTCTGCAAGCTTCCTGTGTTCGCACCTATGTCACCTGTGCTTGCTTGTCAGAGACAGACTATCGCAAAACATACAACTCACTCCATGAATTGATTGCTACGGCATCTGTTATCAGCAGTCACAACTAACAACACCAGGAGCAGCTGACTGCACGCAAAGAATAGGAATGTGCAGTGGGATTTACGTGAACTCGGCGCAAGCTTGTATCTTCCTAGACACATCTGCTGGCTGTGAAGTATTCCACTTGCATATCAAGGTGCGCATGTAGGTGTGTTAAAAATCCTGCAGGCACTGGGTATTGATCCCAGTACCTCTCGCATACTAAGCGAGCGCTCTACCATCTGAGCTACGCCCGCCCCCCCGAAGACTAGTGGTGCTACATCCAGCCATATAGACGACACAGACCCTTGCACTCCCATTATTCAGCAGACAAACACTACTCTCTATGTATCCGTTAGGGTGTCTTTCAGGTTTCGTGCATTCTGTATCGAATCGTAGTTGCCAAATTGAAAGTGGCACGTATAACGTCGAAAATAGAATTCGGACACCGCTCTGAGTAAGACCAACGTGTTGTCCACCCTCTAGACTTCAATGAGGTTAAGCCGCGATACCTAAGACAGATCTGCACTCGATGACACCTCGATAACAGCCGGTACCCACACTTACATCTTGCTCTCCTTACGTCAGTATACATCATATCAGTCTGTGACGCTGGCTTTGCAACATCTTGCGTGCCTTTAGGTTCGCCGCGACCAACACTTACCATGCACTGACCACAAAAACTGGAGGCGCCGCGGCTTGAACCCTGGGCCTTTCACATGCCAAGCGAACGCTCTACCAACTGAGCTACGCCCCATGCACGAGCAAACTGCGCTATTCCCCATTGTTTGCGACTCAGATGCGCACGGACACGATGGTTGGTTGGTTTGTAGCGGTGAAGGGAGCAGAGTACAAAGGCGCGGACCCGTTCATATACACAAAAGTTCCAAGTAGAGTCGATGCTCTGGTATTACAAATGCAAATTCCGTCTGTTTTTAACGTCTTAAATTGAAAGAGCCGTCACAAATTGCTCCGTTTTCACTCATTGTAGACAATTATACAGCACCTGAGGTAACAAACACATCTCGAGAACCATTGTGCACTACATTATTTATGCCAACTCAGTGCCTCGCTCTTTACTACTGTGTACCAATCTTGTCGTCCAACTGCAAAACACTGGGCCACAACAAGTTTCCGCGTCTCCATTGCACTGCGCATACTACGAAACGCTCCCCAAACTTGGCACTCACCCTCGCAGCCGACTTTTCCAACTTTCCACGACGCTCACGCAACGCTCACGCTAGTGACAGCATTATTTATAGTTCGACGTCGCGCCAAAGCGAATGAGCACAATTCGCCTACGGCTTAGGCCGCCCTCCTAGTGTGGCTGCTCGGTGTCTGCAGGCAGCGAGGGTCTGCAAGCTTCCTGTGTTCGCACCTATGTCACCTGTGCTTGCTTGTCAGAGACAGACTATCGCAAAACATACAACTCACTCCATGAATTGATTGCTACGGCATCTGTTATCAGCAGTCACAACTAACAACACCAGGAGCAGCTGACTGCACGCAAAGAATAGGAATGTGCAGTGGGATTTACGTGAACTCGGCGCAAGCTTGTATCTTCCTAGACACATCTGCTGGCTGTGAAGTATTCCACTTGCATATCAAGGTGCGCATGTAGGTGTGTTAAAAATCCTGCAGGCACTGGGTATTGATCCCAGTACCTCTCGCATACTAAGCGAGCACTCTACCATCTGAGCTACGCCCGCCCCCCCGAAGACTAGTGGTGCTACATACAGCCATATAGACGACACAGACCCTTGCACTCCCATTATTCAGCAGACAAACACTACTCTCTATGTATCCGTTAGGGTGTCTTTCAGGTTTCGTGCATTCTGTATCGAATCGTAGTTGCCAAAATGAAAGTGGCACGTATAACGTCGAAAATAGAATTCGGACACCGCTCTGAGTAAGACCAACGTGTTGTCCACCCTCCAGACTTCAATGAGGTTAAGCCGCGATACCTAAGACAGATCTGCACTCGATGACACCTCGATAACAGCCGGTACCCACACTTACATCTTGCTCTCCTTACGTCAGTATACATCATATCAGTCTGTGACGCTGGCTTTGCAACATCTTGCGTGCCTTTAGGTTCGCCGCGACCAACACTTACCATGCACTGACCACAAAAAATGGAGGCGCCGCGGCTTGAACCCTGGACCTTTCACATGCCAAGCGAACGCTCTACCAACTGAGCTACGCCCCATGCACGAGCAAACTGCGCTATTCCCCATTGTTTGCGACTCAGATGCGCACGGACACGATGGTTGGTTGGTTTGTAGCGGTGAAGGGAGCAGAGTACAAAGGCGCGGACCCGTTCATATACACAAAAGTTCCAAGTAGAGTCGATGCTCTGGTATTACAAATGCAAATTCCGTCTGTTTTTAACGTCTTAAATTGAAAGAGCCGTCACAAATTGCTCCGTTTTCACTCATTGTAGACAATTATACAGCACCTGAGGTAACAAACACATCTCGAGAACCATTGTGCACTACATTATTTATGCCAACTCAGTGCCTCGCTCTTTACTACTGTGTACCAATCTTGTCGTCCAACTGCAAAACACTGGGCCACAACAAGTTTCCGCGTCTCCATTGCACTGCGCATACTACGAAACGCTCCCCAAACTTGGCACTCACCCTCGCAGCCGACTTTTCCAACTTTCCACGACGCTCACGCAACGCTCACGCTAGTGACAGCATTATTTATAGTTCGACGTCGCGCCAAAGCGAATGAGCACAATTCGCCTACGGCTTAGGCCGCCCTCCTAGTGTGGCTGCTCGGTGTCTGCAGGCAGCGAGGGTCTGCAAGCTTCCTGTGTTCGCACCTATGTCACCTGTGCTTGCTTGTCAGAGACAGACTATCGCAAAACATACAACTCACTCCATGAATTGATTGCTACGGCATCTGTTATCAGCAGTCACAACTAACAACACCAGGAGCAGCTGACTGCACGCAAAGAATAGGAATGTGCAGTGGGATTTACGTGAACTCGGCGCAAGCTTGTATCTTCCTAGACACATCTGCTGGCTGTGAAGTATTCCACTTGCATATCAAGGTGCGCATGTAGGTGTGTTAAAAATCCTGCAGGCACTGGGTATTGATCCCAGTACCTCTCGCATACTAAGCGAGCACTCTACCATCTGAGCTACGCCCGCCCCCCCGGAGACTAGTGGTGCTACATACAGCCATATAGACGACACAGACCCTTGCACTCCCATTATTCAGCAGACAAACACTACTCTCTATGTATCCGTTAGGGTGTCTTTCAGGTTTCGTGCATTCTGTATCGAATCGTAGTTGCCAAAATGAAAGTGGCACGTATAACGTCGAAAATAGAATTCGGACACCGCTCTGAGTAAGACCAACGTGTTGTCCACCCTCTAGACTTCAATGAGGTTAAGCCGCGATACCTAAGACAGATCTGCACTCGATGACACCTCGATAACAGCCGGTACCCACACTTACATCTTGCTCTCCTTACGTCAGTATACATCATATCAGTCTGTGACGCTGGCTTTGCAACATCTTGCGTGCCTTTAGGTTCGCCGCGACCAACACTTACCATGCACTGACCACAAAAAATGGAGGCGCCGCGGCTTGAACCCTGGGCCTTTCACATGCCAAGCGAACGCTCTACCAACTGAGCTACGCCCCATGCACGAGCAAACTGCGCTATTCCCCATTGTTTGCGACTCAGATGCGCACGGACACGATGGTTGGTTGGTTTGTAGCGGTGAAGGGAGCAGAGTACAAAGGCGCGGACCCGTTCATATACACAAAAGTTCCAAGTAGTTTCGATGCTCTGGTATTACAAATGCAAATTCCGTCTGTTTTTAACGTCTTAAATTGAAAGAGCCGTCACAAATTGCTCCGTTTTCACTCATTGTAGACAATTATACAGCACCTGAGGTAACAAACACATCTCGAGAACCATTGTGCACTACATTATTTATGCCAACTCAGTGCCTCGCTCTTTACTACTGTGTACCAATCTTGTCGTCCAACTGCAAAACACTGGGCCACAACAAGTTTCCGCGTCTCCATTGCACTGCGCATACTACGAAACGCTCCCCAAACTTGGCACTCACCCTCGCAGCCGACTTTTCCGACTTTCCACGACGCTCACGCTAGTGACAGCATTATTTATAGTTCGACGTCGCGCCAAAGCGAATGAGCACAATTCGCCTACGGCTTAGGCCGCCCTCCTAGTGTGGCTGCTCGGTGTCTGCAGGCAGCGAGGGTCTGCAAGCTTCCTGTGTTCGCACCTATGTCACCTGTGCTTGCTTGTCAGAGACAGACTATCGCAAAACATACAACTCACTCCATGAATTGATTGCTACGGCATCTGTTATCAGCAGTCACAACTAACAACACCAGGAGCAGCTGACTGCACGCAAAGAATAGGAATGTGCAGTGGGATTTACGTGAACTCGGCGCAAGCTTGTATCTTCCTAGACACATCTGCTGGCTGTGAAGTATTCCACTTGCATATCAAGGTGCGCATGTAGGTGTGTTAAAAATCCTGCAGGCACTGGGTATTGATTCCAGTACCTCTCGCATACTAAGCGAGCACTCTACCATCTGAGCTACGCCCGCCCCCCCGAAGACTTGTGGTGCTACATACAGCCATATAGACGACACAGACCCTTGCACTCCCATTATTCAGCAGACAAACACTACTCTCTATGTATCCGTTAGGGTGTCTTTCAGGTTTCGTGCATTCTGTATCGAATCGTAGTTGCCAAAATGAAAGTGGCACGTATAACGTCGAAAATAGAATTCGGACACCGCTCTGAGTAAGACCAACGTGTTGTCCACCCTCTAGACTTCAATGAGGTTAAGCCGCGATACCTAAGACAGATCTGCACTCGATGACACCTCGATAACAGCCGGTCCCCACACTTACATCTTGCTCTCCTTACGTCAGTATACATCATATCAGTCTGTGACGCTGGCTTTGCAACATCTTGCGTGCCTTTAGGTTCGCCGCGACCAACACTTACTATGGACTGACCACAAAAAATGGAGGCGCCGCGGCTTGAACCCTGGACCTTTCACATGCCAAGCGAACGCTCTACCAACTGAGCTACGCCCCATGCACGAGCAAACTGCGCTATTCCCCATTGTTTGCGACTCAGATGCGCACGGACACGATGGTTGGTTGGTTTGTAGCGGTGAAGGGAGCAGAGTACAAAGGCGCGGACCCGTTCATATACACAAAAGTTCCAAGTAGTTTCGATGCTCTGGTATTACAAATGCAAATTCCGTCTGTTTTTAACGTCTTAAATTGAAAGAGCCGTCACAAATTGCTCCGTTTTCACTCATTGTAGACAATTATACAGCACCTGAGGTAACAAACACATCTCGAGAACCATTGTGCACTACATTATTTATGCCAACTCAGTGCCTCGCTCTTTACTACTGTGTACCAATCTTGTCGTCCAACTGCAAAACACTGGGCCACAACAAGTTTCCGCGTCTCCATTGCACTGCGCATACTACGAAACGCTCCCCAAACTTGGCACTCACCCTCGCAGCCGACTTTTCCGACTTTCCACGACGCTCACGCAACGCTCACGCTAGTGACAGCATTATTTATAGTTCGACGTCGCGCCAAAGCGAATGAGCACAATTCGCCTACGGCTTAGGCCGCCCTCCTAGTGTGGCTGCTCGGTGTCTGCAGGCAGCGAGGGTCTGCAAGCTTCCTGTGTTCGCACCTATGTCACCTGTGCTTGCTTGTCAGAGACAGACTATCGCAAAACATACAACTCACTCCATGAATTGATTGCTACGGCATCTGTTATCAGCAGTCACAACTAACAACACCAGGAGCAGCTGACTGCACGCAAAGAATAGGAATGTGCAGTGGGATTTACGTGAACTCGGCGCAAGCTTGTATCTTCCTAGACACATCTGCTGGCTGTGAAGTATTCCACTTGCATATCAAGGTGCGCATGTAGGTGTGTTAAAAATCCTGCAGGCACTGGGTATTGATCCCAGTACCTCTCGCATACTAAGCGAGCGCTCTACCATCTGAGCTACGCCCGCCCCCCCGAAGACTAGTGGTGCTACATCCAGCCATATAGACGACACAGACCCTTGCACTCCCATTATTCAGCAGACAAACACTACTCTCTATGTATCCGTTAGGGTGTCTTTCAGGTTTCGTGCATTCTGTATCGAATCGTAGTTGCCAAATTGAAAGTGGCACGTATAACGTCGAAAATAGAATTCGGACACCGCTCTGAGTAAGACCAACGTGTTGTCCACCCTCTAGACTTCAATGAGGTTAAGCCGCGATACCTAAGACAGATCTGCACTCGATGACACCTCGATAACAGCCGGTACCCACACTTACATCTTGCTCTCCTTACGTCAGTATACATCATATCAGTCTGTGACGCTGGCTTTGCAACATCTTGCGTGCCTTTAGGTTCGCCGCGACCAACACTGACCATGCACTGACCACAAAAACTGGAGGCGCCGCGGCTTGAACCCTGGGCCTTTCACATGCCAAGCGAACGCTCTACCAACTGAGCTACGCCCCATGCACGAGCAAACTGCGCTATTCCCCATTGTTTGCGACTCAGATGCGCACGGACACGATGGTTGGTTGGTTTGTAGCGGTGAAGGGAGCAGAGTACAAAGGCGCGGACCCGTTCATATACACAAAAGTTCCAAGTAGAGTCGATGCTCTGGTATTACAAATGCAAATTCCGTCTGTTTTTAACGTCTTAAATTGAAAGAGCCGTCACAAATTGCTCCGTTTTCACTCATTGTAGACAATTATACAGCACCTGAGGTAACAAACACATCTCGAGAACCATTGTGCACTACATTATTTATGCCAACTCAGTGCCTCGCTCTTTACTACTGTGTACCAATCTTGTCGTCCAACTGCAAAACACTGGGCCACAACAAGTTTCCGCGTCTCCATTGCACTGCGCATACTACGAAACGCTCCCCAAACTTGGCACTCACCCTCGCAGCCGACTTTTCCGACTTTCCACGACGCTCACGCAACGCTCACGCTAGTGACAGCATTATTTATAGTTCGACGTCGCGCCAAAGCGAATGAGCACAATTCGCCTACGGCTTAGGCCGCCCTCCTAGTGTGGCTGCTCGGTGTCTGCAGGCAGCGAGGGTCTGCAAGCTTCCTGTGTTCGCACCTATGTCACCTGTGCTTGCTTGTCAGAGACAGACTATCGCAAAACATACAACTCACTCCATGAATTGATTGCTACGGCATCTGTTATCAGCAGTCACAACTAACAACACCAGGAGCAGCTGACTGCACGCAAAGAATAGGAATGTGCAGTGGGATTTACGTGAACTCGGCGCAAGCTTGTATCTTCCTAGACACATCTGCTGGCTGTGAAGTATTCCACTTGCATATCAAGGTGCGCATGTAGGTGTGTTAAAAATCCTGCAGGCACTGGGTATTGATCCCAGTACCTCTCGCATACTAAGCGAGCACTCTACCATCTGAGCTACGCCCGCCCCCCCGAAGACTAGTGGTGCTACATACAGCCATATAGACGACACAGACCCTTGCACTCCCATTATTCAGCAGACAAACACTACTCTCTATGTATCCGTTAGGGTGTCTTTCAGGTTTCGTGCATTCTGTATCGAATCGTAGTTGCCAAAATGAAAGTGGCACGTATAACGTCGAAAATAGAATTCGGACACCGCTCTGAGTAAGACCAACGTGTTGTCCACCCTCTAGACTTCAATGAGGTTAAGCCGCGATACCTAAGACAGATCTGCACTCGATGACACCTCGATAACAGCCGGTACCCACACTTACATCTTGCTCTCCTTACGTCAGTATACATCATATCAGTCTGTGACGCTGGCTTTGCAACATCTTGCGTGCCTTTAGGTTCGCCGCGACCAACACTTACCATGCACTGACCACAAAAAATGGAGGCGCCGCGGCTTGAACCCTGGGCCTTTCACATGCCAAGCGAACGCTCTACCAACTGAGCTACGCCCCATGCACGAGCAAACTGCGCTATTCCCCATTGTTTGCGACTCAGATGCGCACGGACACGATGGTTGGTTGGTTTGTAGCGGTGAAGGGAGCAGAGTACAAAGGCGCGGACCCGTTCATATACACAAAAGTTCCAAGTAGTTTCGATGCTCTGGTATTACAAATGCAAATTCCGTCTGTTTTTAACGTCTTAAATTGAAAGAGCCGTCACAAATTGCTCCGTTTTCACTCATTGTAGACAATTATACAGCACCTGAGGTAACAAACACATCTCGAGAACCATTGTGCACTACATTATTTATGCCAACTCAGTGCCTCGCTCTTTACTACTGTGTACCAATCTTGTCGTCCAACTGCAAAACACTGGGCCACAACAAGTTTCCGCGTCTCCATTGCACTGCGCATACTACGAAACGCTCCCCAAACTTGGCACTCAACCTCGCAGCCGACTTTTCCGACTTTCCACGACGCTCACGCTAGTGACAGCATTATTTATAGTTCGACGTCGCGCCAAAGCGAATGAGCACAATTCGCCTACGGCTTAGGCCGCCCTCCTAGTGTGGCTGCTCGGTGTCTGCAGGCAGCGAGGGTCTGCAAGCTTCCTGTGTTCGCACCTATGTCACCTGTGCTTGCTTGTCAGAGACAGACTATCGCAAAACATACAACTCACTCCATGAATTGATTGCTACGGCATCTGTTATCAGCAGTCACAACTAACAACACCAGGAGCAGCTGACTGCACGCAAAGAATAGGAATGTGCAGTGGGATTTACGTGAACTCGGCGCAAGCTTGTATCTTCCTAGACACATCTGCTGGCTGTGAAGTATTCCACTTGCATATCAAGGTGCGCATGTAGGTGTGTTAAAAATCCTGCAGGCACTGGGTATTGATTCCAGTACCTCTCGCATACTAAGCGAGCACTCTACCATCTGAGCTACGCCCGCCCCCCCGAAGACTTGTGGTGCTACATACAGCCATATAGACGACACAGACCCTTGCACTCCCATTATTCAGCAGACAAACACTACTCTCTATGTATCCGTTAGGGTGTCTTTCAGGTTTCGTGCATTCTGTATCGAATCGTAGTTGCCAAAATGAAAGTGGCACGTATAACGTCGAAAATAGAATTCGGACACCGCTCTGAGTAAGACCAACGTGTTGTCCACCCTCTAGACTTCAATGAGGTTAAGCCGCGATACCTAAGACAGATCTGCACTCGATGACACCTCGATAACAGCCGGTCCCCACACTTACATCTTGCTCTCCTTACGTCAGTATACATCATATCAGTCTGTGACGCTGGCTTTGCAACATCTTGCGTGCCTTTAGGTTCGCCGCGACCAACACTTACTATGGACTGACCACAAAAAATGGAGGCGCCGCGGCTTGAACCCTGGACCTTTCACATGCCAAGCGAACGCTCTACCAACTGAGCTACGCCCCATGCACGAGCAAACTGCGCTATTCCCCATTGTTTGCGACTCAGATGCGCACGGACACGATGGTTGGTTGGTTTGTAGCGGTGAAGGGAGCAGAGTACAAAGGCGCGGACCCGTTCATATACACAAAAGTTCCAAGTAGTTTCGATGCTCTGGTATTACAAATGCAAATTCCGTCTGTTTTTAACGTCTTAAATTGAAAGAGCCGTCACAAATTGCTCCGTTTTCACTCATTGTAGACAATTATACAGCACCTGAGGTAACAAACACATCTCGAGAACCATTGTGCACTACATTATTTATGCCAACTCAGTGCCTCGCTCTTTACTACTGTGTACCAATCTTGTCGTCCAACTGCAAAACACTGGGCCACAACAAGTTTCCGCGTCTCCATTGCACTGCGCATACTACGAAACGCTCCCCAAACTTGGCACTCACCCTCGCAGCCGACTTTTCCGACTTTCCACGACGCTCACGCAACGCTCACGCTAGTGACAGCATTATTTATAGTTCGACGTCGCGCCAAAGCGAATGAGCACAATTCGCCTACGGCTTAGGCCGCCCTCCTAGTGTGGCTGCTCGGTGTCTGCAGGCAGCGAGGGTCTGCAAGCTTCCTGTGTTCGCACCTATGTCACCTGTGCTTGCTTCTCAGAGACAGACTATCGCAAAACATACAACTCACTCCATGAATTGATTGCTACGGCATCTGTTATCAGCAGTCACAACTAACAACACCAGGAGCAGCTGACTGCACGCAAAGAATAGGAATGTGCAGTGGGATTTACGTGAACTCGGCGCAAGCTTGTATCTTCCTAGACACATCTGCTGGCTGTGAAGTATTCCACTTGCATATCAAGGTGCGCATGTAGGTGTGTTAAAAATCCTGCAGGCACTGGGTATTGATTCCAGTACCTCTCGCATACTAAGCGAGCACTCTACCATCTGAGCTACGCCCGCCCCCCCGAAGACTTGTGGTGCTACATACAGCCATATAGACGACACAGACCCTTGCACTCCCATTATTCAGCAGACAAACACTACTCTCTATGTATCCGTTAGGGTGTCTTTCAGGTTTCGTGCATTCTGTATCGAATCGTAGTTGCCAAAATGAAAGTGGCACGTATAACGTCGAAAATAGAATTCGGACACCGCTCTGAGTAAGACCAACGTGTTGTCCACCCTCTAGACTTCAATGAGGTTAAGCCGCGATACCTAAGACAGATCTGCACTCGATGACACCTCGATAACAGCCGGTCCCCACACTTACATCTTGCTCTCCTTACGTCAGTATACATCATATCAGTCTGTGACGCTGGCTTTGCAACATCTTGCGTGCCTTTAGGTTCGCCGCGACCAACACTTACTATGGACTGACCACAAAAAATGGAGGCGCCGCGGCTTGAACCCTGGACCTTTCACATGCCAAGCGAACGCTCTACCAACTGAGCTACGCCCCATGCACGAGCAAACTGCGCTATTCCCCATTGTTTGCGACTCAGATGCGCACGGACACGATGGTTGGTTGGTTTGTAGCGGTGAAGGGAGCAGAGTACAAAGGCGCGGACCCGTTCATATACACAAAAGTTCCAAGTAGTTTCGATGCTCTGGTATTACAAATGCAAATTCCGTCTGTTTTTAACGTCTTAAATTGAAAGAGCCGTCACAAATTGCTCCGTTTTCACTCATTGTAGACAATTATACAGCACCTGAGGTAACAAACACATCTCGAGAACCATTGTGCACTACATTATTTATGCCAACTCAGTGCCTCGCTCTTTACTACTGTGTACCAATCTTGTCGTCCAACTGCAAAACACTGGGCCACAACAAGTTTCCGCGTCTCCATTGCACTGCGCATACTACGAAACGCTCCCCAAACTTGGCACTCACCCTCGCAGCCAACTTTTCCGACTTTCCACGACGCTCACGCAACGCTCACGCTAGTGACAGCATTATTTATAGTTCGACGTCGCGCCAAAGCGAATGAGCACAATTCGCCTACGGCTTAGGCCGCCCTCCTAGTGTGGCTGCTCGGTGTCTGCAGGCAGCGAGGGTCTGCAAGCTTCCTGTGTTCGCACCTATGTCACCTGTGCTTGCTTGTCAGAGACAGACTATCGCAAAACATACAACTCACTCCATGAATTGATTGCTACGGCATCTGTTATCAGCAGTCACAACTAACAACACCAGGAGCAGCTGACTGCACGCAAAGAATAGGAATGTGCAGTGGGATTTACGTGAACTCGGCGCAAGCTTGTATCTTCCTAGACACATCTGCTGGCTGTGAAGTATTCCACTTGCATATCAAGGTGCGCATGTAGGTGTGTTAAAAATCCTGCAGGCACTGGGTATTGATTCCAGTACCTCTCGCATACTAAGCGAGCACTCTACCATCTGAGATCTGAGCTACGCCCGCCCCCCCGAAGACTTGTGGTGCTACATACAGCCATATAGACGACACAGACCCTTGCACTCCCATTATTCAGCAGACAAACACTACTCTCTATGTATCCGTTAGGGTGTCTTTCAGGTTTCGTGCATTCTGTATCGAATCGTAGTTGCCAAAATGAAAGTGGCACGTATAACGTCGAAAATAGAATTCGGACACCGCTCTGAGTAAGACCAACGTGTTGTCCACCCTCTAGACTTCAATGAGGTTAAGCCGCGATACCTAAGACAGATCTGCACTCGATGACACCTCGATAACAGCCGGTCCCCACACTTACATCTTGCTCTCCTTACGTCAGTATACATCATATCAGTCTGTGACGCTGGCTTTGCAACATCTTGCGTGCCTTTAGGTTCGCCGCGACCAACACTTACTATGGACTGACCACAAAAAATGGAGGCGCCGCGGCTTGAACCCTGGACCTTTCACATGCCAAGCGAACGCTCTACCAACTGAGCTACGCCCCATGCACGAGCAAACTGCGCTATTCCCCATTGTTTGCGACTCAGATGCGCACGGACACGATGGTTGGTTGGTTTGTAGCGGTGAAGGGAGCAGAGTACAAAGGCGCGGACCCGTTCATATACACAAAAGTTCCAAGTAGTTTCGATGCTCTGGTATTACAAATGCAAATTCCGTCTGTTTTTAACGTCTTAAATTGAAAGAGCCGTCACAAATTGCTCCGTTTTCACTCATTGTAGACAATTATACAGCACCTGAGGTAACAAACACATCTCGAGAACCATTGTGCACTACATTATTTATGCCAACTCAGTGCCTCGCTCTTTACTACTGTGTACCAATCTTGTCGTCCAACTGCAAAACACTGGGCCACAACAAGTTTCCGCGTCTCCATTGCACTGCGCATACTACGAAACGCTCCCCAAACTTGGCACTCACCCTCGCAGCCGACTTTTCCGACTTTCCACGACGCTCACGCAACGCTCACGCTAGTGACAGCATTATTTATAGTTCGACGTCGCGCCAAAGCGAATGAGCACAATTCGCCTACGGCTTAGGCCGCCCTCCTAGTGTGGCTGCTCGGTGTCAGCAGGCAGCGAGGGTCTGCAAGCTTCCTGTGTTCGCACCTATGTCACCTGTGCTTGCTTGTCAGAGACAGACTATCGCAAAACATACAACTCACTCCATGAATTGATTGCTACGGCATCTGTTATCAGCAGTCACAACTAACAACACCAGGAGCAGCTGACTGCACGCAAAGAATAGGAATGTGCAGTGGGATTTACGTGAACTCGGCGCAAGCTTGTATCTTCCTAGACACATCTGCTGGCTGTGAAGTATTCCACTTGCATATCAAGGTGCGCATGTAGGTGTGTTAAAAATCCTGCAGGCACTGGGTATTGATTCCAGTACCTCTCGCATACTAAGCGAGCACTCTACCATCTGAGCTACGCCCGCCCCCCCGAAGACTTGTGGTGCTACATACAGCCATATAGACGACACAGACCCTTGCACTCCCATTATTCAGCAGACAAACACTACTCTCTATGTATCCGTTAGGGTGTCTTTCAGGTTTCGTGCATTCTGTATCGAATCGTAGTTGCCAAAATGAAAGTTGCACGTATAACGTCGAAAATAGAATTCGGACACCGCTCTGAGTAAGACCAACGTGTTGTCCACCCTCTAGACTTCAATGAGGTTAAGCCGCGATACCTAAGACAGATCTGCACTCGATGACACCTCGATAACAGCCGGTCCCCACACTTACATCTTGCTCTCCTTACGTCAGTATACATCATATCAGTCTGTGACGCTGGCTTTGCAACATCTTGCGTGCCTTTAGGTTCGCCGCGACCAACACTTACTATGGACTGACCACAAAAAATGGAGGCGCCGCGGCTTGAACCCTGGACCTTTCACATGCCAAGCGAACGCTCTACCAACTGAGCTACGCCCCATGCACGAGCAAACTGCCCTATTCCCCATTGTTTGCGACTCAGATGCGCACGGACACGATGGTTGGTTGGTTTGTAGCGGTGAAGGGAGCAGAGTACAAAGGCGCGGACCCGTTCATATACACAAAAGTTCCAAGTAGTTTCGATGCTCTGGTATTACAAATGCTAATTCCGTCTGTTTTTAACGTCTTAAATTGAAAGAGCCGTCACAAATTGCTCCGTTTTCACTCATTGTAGACAATTATACAGCACCTGAGGTAACAAACACATCTCGAGAACCATTGTGCACTACATTATTTATGCCAACTCAGTGCCTCGCTCTTTACTACTGTGTACCAATCTTGTCGTCCAACTGCAAAACACTGGGCCACAACAAGTTTCCGCGTCTCCATTGCACTGCGCATACTACGAAACGCTCCCCAAACTTGGCACTCACCCTCGCAGCCGACTTTTCCGACTTTCCACGACGCTCACGCTAGTGACAGCATTATTTATAGTTCGACGTCGCGCCAAAGCGAATGAGCACAATTCGCCTACGGCTTAGGCCGCCCTCCTAGTGTGGCTGCTCGGTGTCTGCAGGCAGCGAGGGTCTGCAAGCTTCCTGTGTTCGCACCTATGTCACCTGTGCTTGCTTGTCAGAGACAGACTATCGCAAAACATACAACTCACTCCATGAATTGATTGCTACGGCATCTGTTATCAGCAGTCACAACTAACAACACCAGGAGCAGCTGACTGCACGCAAAGAATAGGAATGTGCAGTGGGATTTACGTGAACTCGGCGCAAGCTTGTATCTTCCTAGACACATCTGCTGGCTGTGAAGTATTCCACTTGCATATCAAGGTGCGCATGTAGGTGTGTTAAAAATCCTGCAGGCACTGGGTATTGATCCCAGTACCTCTCGCATACTAAGCGAGCGCTCTACCATCTGAGCTACGCCCGCCCCCCCGAAGACTAATGGTGCTACATACAGCCATATAGACGACACAGACCCTTGCACTCCCATTATTCAGCAGACAAACACTACTCTCTATGTATCCGTTAGGGTGTCTTTCAGGTTTCGTGCATTCTGTATCGAATCGTAGTTGCCAAAATGAAAGTGGCACGTATAACGTCGAAAATAGAATTCGGACACCGCTCTGAGTAAGACCAACGTGTTGTCCACCCTCTAGACTTCAATGAGGTTAAGCCGCGATACCTAAGACAGATCTGCACTCGATGACACCTCGATAACAGCCGGTCCCCACACTTACATCTTGCTCTCCTTACGTCAGTATACATCATATCAGTCTGTGACGCTGGCTTTGCAACATCTTGCGTGCCTTTAGGTTCGCCGCGACCAACACTTACCATGCACTGACCACAAAAAATGGAGGCGCCGCGGCTTGAACCCTGGACCTTTCACATGCCAAGCGAACGCTCTACCAACTGAGCTACGCCCCATGCACGAGCAAACTGCGCTATTCCCCATTGTTTGCGACTCAGATGCGCACGGACACGATGGTTGGTTGGTTTGTAGCGGTGAAGGGAGCAGAGTACAAAGGCGCGGACCCGTTCATATACACAAAAGTTCCAAGTAGTTTCGATGCTCTGGTATTACAAATGCAAATTCCGTCTGTTTTTAACGTCTTAAATTGAAAGAGCCGTCACAAATTGCTCCGTTTTCACTCATTGTAGACAATTATACAGCACCTGAGGTAACAAACACATCTCGAGAACCATTGTGCACTACATTATTTATGCCAACTCAGTGCCTCGCTCTTTACTACTGTGTACCAATCTTGTCGTCCAACTGCAAAACACTGGGCCACAACAAGATTCCGCGTCTCCATTGCACTGCGCATACTACGAAACGCTCCCCAAACTTGGCACTCACCCTCACAGCCGACTTTTCCGACTTTCCACGACGCTCACGCTAGTGACAGCATTATTTATAGTTCGACGTCGCGCCAAAGCGAATGAGCACAATTCGCCTACGGCTTAGGCCGCCCTCCTAGTGTGGCTGCTCGGTGTCTGCAGGCAGCGAGGGTCTGCAAGCTTCCTGTGTTCGCACCTATGTCACCTGTGCTTGCTTGTCAGAGACAGACTATCGCAAAACATACAACTCACTCCATGAATTGATTGCTACGGCATCTGTTATCAGCAGTCACAACTAACAACACCAGTAGCAGCTGACTGCACGCAAAGAATAGGAATGTGCAGTGGGATTTACGTGAACTCGGCGCAAGCTTGTATCTTCCTAGACACATCTGCTGGCTGTGAAGTATTCCACTTGCATATCAAGGTGCGCATGTAGGTGTGTTAAAAATCCTGCAGGCACTGGGTATTGATCCCAGTACCTCTCGCATACTAAGCGAGCACTCTACCATCTGAGCTACGCCCGCCCCCCCCGAAGACTAATGGTGCTACATACAGCCATATAGACGACACAGACCCTTGCACTCCCATTATTCAGCAGACAAACACTACTCTCTATGTATCCGTTAGGGTGTCTTTCAGGTTTCGTGCATTCTGTATCGAATCGTAGTTGCCAAAATGAAAGTGGCACGTATAACGTCGAAAATAGAATTCGGACACCGCTCTGAGTAAGACCAACGTGTTGTCCACCCTCTAGACTTCAATGAGGTTAAGCCGCGATACCTAAGACAGATCTGCACTCGATGACACCTCGATAACAGCCGGTCCCCACACTTACATCTTGCTCTCCTTACGTCAGTATACATCATATCAGTCTGTGACGCTGGCTTTGCAACATCTTGCGTGCCTTTAGGTTCGCCGCGACCAACACTTACTATGGACTGACCACAAAAAATGGAGGCGCCGCGGCTTGAACCCTGGACCTTTCACATGCCAAGCGAACGCTCTACCAACTGAGCTACGCCCCATGCACGAGCAAACTGCGCTATTCCCCATTGTTTGCGACTCAGATGCGCACGGACACGATGGTTGGTTGGTTTGTAGCGGTGAAGGGAGCAGAGTACAAAGGCGCGGACCCGTTCATATACACAAAAGTTCCAAGTAGTTTCGATGCTCTGGTATTACAAATGCAAATTCCGTCTGTTTTTAACGTCTTAAATTGAAAGAGCCGTCACAAATTGCTCCGTTTTCACTCATTGTAGACAATTATACAGCACCTGAGGTAACAAACACATCTCGAGAACCATTGTGCACTACATTATTTATGCCAACTCAGTGCCTCGCTCTTTACTACAGTGTACCAATCTTGTCGTCCAACTGCAAAACACTGGGCCACAACAAGATTCCGCGTCTCCATTGCACTGCGCATACTACGAAACGCTCCCCAAACTTGGCACTCACCCTCGCAGCCGACTTTTCCGACTTTCCACGACGCTCACGCAACGCTCACGCTAGTGACAGCATTATTTATAGTTCGACGTCGCGCCAAAGCGAATGAGCACAATTCGCCTACGGCTTAGGCCGCCCTCCTAGTGTGGCTGCTCGGTGTCTGCAGGCAGCGAGGGTCTGCAAGCTTCCTGTGTTCGCACCTATGTCACCTGTGATTGCTTGTCAGAGACAGACTATCGCAAAACATACAACTCACTCCATGAATTGATTGCTACGGCATCTGTTATCAGCAGTCACAACTAACAACACCAGGAGCAGCTGACTGCACGCAAAGAATAGGAATGTGCAGTGGGATTTACGTGAACTCGGCGCAAGCTTGTATCTTCCTAGACACATCTGCTGGCTGTGAAGTATTCCACTTGCATATCAAGGTGCGCATGTAGGTGTGTTAAAAATCCTGCAGGCACTGGGTATTGATCCCAGTACCTCTCGCATACTAAGAGAGCGCTCTACCATCTGAGCTACGCCCGCCCCCCCGAAGACTAATGGTGCTACATACAGCCATATAGCCGACACAGACCCGTGCACTCCCATTATTCAGCAGACAAACACTACTCTCTATGTATCCGTTAGGGTGTCTTTCAGGTTTCGTGCATTCTGTATCGAATCGTAGTTGCCAAAATGAAAGTGGCACGTATAACGTCGAAAATAGAATTCGGACACCGCTCTGAGTAAGACCAACGTGTTGTCCACCCTCTAGACTTCAATGAGGTTAAGCCGCGATACCTAAGACAGATCTGCACTCGATGACACCTCGATAACAGCCGGTCCCCACACTTACATCTTGCTCTCCTTACGTCAGTATACATCATATCAGTCTGTGACGCTGGCTTTGCAACATCTTGCGTGCCTTTAGGTTCGCCGCGACCAACACTTACCATGCACTGACCACAAAAAATGGAGGCGCCGCGGCTTGAACCCTGGACCTTTCACATGCCAAGCGAACGCTCTACCAACTGAGCTACGCCCCATGCACGAGCAAACTGCGCTATTCCCCATTCTTTGCGACTCAGATGCGCACGGACACGATGGTTGGTTTGTTTCTAGCGGTGAAGGGAGCAGAGTACAAAGGCGCGGACCCGTTCATATACACAAAAGTTCCAAGTAGTTTCGATGCTCTGGTATTACAAATGCAAATTCCGTCTGTTTTTAACGTCTTAAATTGAAAGAGCCGTCACAAATTGCTCCGTTTTCACTCATTGTAGACAATTATACAGCACCTGAGGTAACAAACACATCTCGAGAACCATTGTGCACTACATTATTTATGCCAACTCAGTGCCTCGCTCTTTACTACTGTGTACCAATCTTGTCGTCCAACTGCAAAACACTGGGCCACAACAAGTTTCCGCGTCTCCATTGCACTGCGCATACTACGAAACGCTCCCCAAACTTGGCACTCACCCTCGCACCCGACTTTCCACGACGCTCACGCAACGCTCACGCTAGTGACAGCATTATTTATAGTTCGACGTCGCGCCAAAGCGAATGAGCACAATTCGCCTACGGCTTAGGCCGCCCTCCTAGTGTGGCTGCTCGGTGTCTGCAGGCAGCGAGGGTCTGCAAGCTTCCTGTGTTCGCACCTATGTCACCTGTGCTTGCTTGTCAGAGACAGACTATCGCAAAACATACAACTCACTCCATGAATTGATTGCTACGGCATCTGTTATCAGCAGTCACAACTAACAACACCAGGAGCAGCTGACTGCACGCAAAGAATAGGAATGTGCAGTGGGATTTACGTGAACTCGGCGCAAGCTTGTATCTTCCTAGACACATCTGCTGGCTGTGAAGTATTCCACTTGCATATCAAGGTGCGCATGTAGGTGTGTTAAAAATGCTGCAGGCACTGGGTATTGATCCCAGTACCTCTCGCATACTAAAAGAGCGCTCTACCATCTGAGCTACGCCCGCCCCCCCGAAGACTAATGGTGCTACATACAGCCATATAGACGACACAGACCCTTGCACTCCCATTATTCAGCAGACAAACACTACTCTCTATGTATCCGTTAGGGTGTCTTTCAGGTTTCGTGCATTCTGTATCGAATCGTAGTTGCCAAAATGAAAGTGGCACGTATAACGTCGAAAATAAAATTCGGACACCGCTCTGAGTAAGACCAACGTGTTGTCCACCCTCTAGACTTCAATGAGGTTAAGCCGCGATACCTAAGACAGATCTGCACTCGATGACACCTCGATAACAGCCGGTCCCCACACTTACATCTTGCTCTCCTTACGTCAGTATACATCATATCAGTCTGTGACGCTGGCTTTGCAACATCTTGCGTGCCTTTAGGTTCGCCGCGACCAACACTTACCATGCACTGACCACAAAAAATGGAGGCGCCGCGGCTTGAACCCTGGACCTTTCACATGCCAAGCGAACGCTCTACCAACAGAACGCCCCATGCACGAGCAAACTGCGCTATTCCCCATTGTTTGCGACTCAGATGCGCACGGACACTATGGTTGGTTGGTTTGTAGCGGTGAAGGGAGCAGAGTACAAAGGCGCGGACCCGTTCATATACACAAAAGTTCCAAGTAGTTTCGATGCTCTGGTATTACAAATGCAAATTCCGTCTGTTTTTAACGTCTTAAATTGAAAGAGCCGTCACAAATTGCTCCGTTTTCACTCATTGTAGACAATTATACAGCACCTGAGGTAACAAACACATCTCGAGAACCATTGTGCACTACATTATTTATGCCAACTCAGTGCCTCGCTCTTTACTACTGTGTACCAATCTTGTCGTCCAACTGCAAAACACTGGGCCACAACAAGTTTCCGCGTCTCCATTGCACTGCGCATACTACGAAACGCTCCCCAAACTTGGCACTCACCCTCGCAGCCGACTTTTCCGACTTTCCACGACGCTCACGCTAGTGACAGCATTATTTATAGTTCGACGTCGCGCCAAAGCGAATGAGCACAATTCGCCTACGGCTTAGGCCGCCCTCCTAGTGTGGCTGCTCGGTGTCTGCAGGCAGCGAGGGTCTGCAAGCTTCCTGTGTTCGCACCTATGTCACCTGTGCTTGCTTGTCAGAGACAGACTATCGCAAAACATACAACTCACTCCATGAATTGATTGCTACGGCATCTGTTATCAGCAGTCACAACTAACAACACCAGGAGCAGCTGACTGCACGCAAAGAATAGGAATTTGCAGTGGGATTTACGTGAACTCGGCGCAAGCTTGTATCTTCCTAGACACATCTGCTGGCTGTGAAGTATTCCACTTGCATATCAAGGTGCGCATGTAGGTGTGTTAAAAATCCTGCAGGCACTGGGTATTGATCCCAGTACCTCTCACATACTAAGCGAGCGCTCTACCATCTCAGCTACGCCCGCCCCCCCGTAGACTAATGGTGCTACATACAGCCATATAGACGACACAGACCCGTGCACTCCCATTATTCAGCAGACAAACACTACTCTCTATGTATCCGTTAGGGTGTCTTTCAGGTTTCGTGCATTCTGTATCGAATCGTAGTTGCCAAAATGAAAGTGGCACGTATAACGTCGAAAATAGAATTCGGACACCGCTCTGAGTAAGACCAACGTGTTGTCCACCCTCTAGACTTCAATGAGGTTAAGCCGCGATACCTAAGACAGATCTGCACTCGATGACACCTCGATAACAGCCGGTCCCCACACTTACATCTTGCTCTCCTTACGTCAGTATACATCATATCAGTCTGTGACGCTGGCTTTGCAACATCTTGCGTTCCTTTAGGTTCGCCGCGACCAACACTTACCATGCACTGACCACAAAAAATGGAGGCGCCGCGGCTTGAACCCTGGACCTTTCACATGCCAAGCGAACGCTCTACCAACTGAGCTACACCCCATGCACGAGCAAATTGCGCTATTCCCCATTGTTTGCGACTCAGATGCGCACGGACACGATGGTTGGTTTGTTTGTAGCGGTGGAGGGAGCAGAGTACAAAGGCGCGGACCCGTTCATATACACAAAAGTTCCAAGTAGTTTCGATGCTCTGGTATTACAAATGCAAATTCCGTCTGTTTTTAACGTCTTAAATTGAAAGAGCCGTCACAAATTGCTCCGTTTTCACTCATTGTAGACAATTATACAGCACCTGAGGTAACAAACACATCTCGAGAACCATTGTGCACTACATTATTTATGCCAACTCAGTGCCTCGCTCTTTACTACTGTGTACCAATCTTGTCGTCCAACTGCAAAACACTGGGCCACAACAAGTTTCCGCGTCTCCATTGCACTGCGCATACTACGAAATGCTCCCCAAACTTGGCACTCACCCTCGCAGCCGACTTTTCCGACTTTCCACGACGCTCACGCAACGCTCACACTAGTGACAGCATTATTTATAGTTCGACGTCGCGCCAAATCGAAGGAGCACATTTCGCCTACAGCTTAGGCCGCCCTCCGAGTGTGGCTGCTCGGTGTCTGCAGGCAGCGAGGGTCTGCAAGCTTCCTGTGTTCGCACCTATGTCACCTTTGCTTGCTTGTCAGAGACAGACTATCGCAAAACATACAACTCACTCCAAGAATTGATTGCTACGGCATCTGTTATCAGCAGTCACAACTAACAACACCAGGAGCAGCTGACTGCACGCAAAGAATAGGAATGTGCAGTGGGATTTACGTGATCTCGGCGCAAGCTTGTATCTTCCTAGACACATCTGCTGGCTGTGAAGTATTCCACTTGCATATCAAGGTGCGCATGTAGGTGTGTTAAAAATCCTGCAGGCACTGGGTATTGATCCCAGTACCTCTCGCATACTAAGCGAGCGCTCTACCATCTGAGCTACGCCCGCCCCCCCGTAGACTAATAGTGCTACATACAGCCATATAGACGACACAGACCCTTGCACTCCCATTATTCAGCAGACAAACACTACTCTCTATGTATCCGTTAGGGTGTCTTTCAGGTTTCGTGCATTCTGTGTCGAATCGTAGTTGCCAAAATGAAAGTGGCACGTATAACGTCGAAAATAGAATTCGGACACCGCTCTGAGTAAGACCAACGTGTTGTCCACCCTCTAGACTTCAATGAGGTTAAGCCGCGATACCTAAGACAGATCTGCACTCGATGACACCTCGATAACAGCCGGTCCCCACACTTACATCTTGCTCTCCTTACGTCAGTATACATCATATCAGTCTGTGACGCTGGCTTTGCAACATCTTGCGTGCCTTTAGGTTCGCCGCGACCAACACTTACCATGCACTGACCACAAAAAATGGAGGCGCCGCGGCTTGAACCCTGGACCTTTCACATGCCAAGCGAACGCTCTACCAACTGAGCTACGCCCCATGCACGAGCAAACTGCGCTATTCCCCATTGTTTGCGACTCAGATGCGCACGGACACGATGGTTGGTTTGTTTGTAGCGGTGAAGGGAGCAGAGTACAAAGGCGCGGACCCGTTCATATACACAAAAGTTCCAAGTAGTTTCGATGCTCTGGTATTACAAATGCAAATTCCGTCTGTTTTTAACGTCTTAAATTGAAAGAGCCGTCACAAATTGCTCCGTTTTCACTCATTGTAGACAATTATACAGCACCTGAGGTAACAAACACATCTCGAGAACCATTGTGCACTACATTATTTATGCCAACTCAGTGCCTCGCTCTTTACTACTGTGTACCAATCTTGTCGTCCAACTGCAAAACACTGGGCCACAACAAGTTTCCGCGTCTCCATTGCACTGCACATACTACGAAACGCTCCCCAAACTTGGCACTCACCCTCGCAGCCGACTTTTCCGACTTTCCACGACGCTCACGCAACGCTCACGCTAGTGACAGCATTATTTATAGTTCGACGTCGCGCCAAAGCGAATGAGCACAATTCGCCTACGGCTTAGGCCGCCCTCCTAGTGTGGCTGCTCGGTGTCTGCAGGCAGCGAGGGTCTGCAAGCTTCCTGTGTTCGCAACTATGTCACCTGTGCTTGCTTGTCAGAGACAGACTATCGCAAAACATACAACTCACTCCATGAATTGATTGCTACGGCATCTGTTATCAGCAGTCACAACTAACAACACCAGGAGCAGCTGACTGCACGCAAAGAATAGGAATGTGCAGTGGGATTTACGTGAACTCGGCGCAAGCTTGTATCTTCCTAGACACATCTGCTGGCTGTGAAGTATTCCACTTGCATATCAAGGTGCGCATGTAGGTGTGTTAAAAATCCTGCAGGCACTGGGTATTGATCCCAGTACCTCTCACATACTAAGCGAGCGCTCTACCATCTGAGCTACGCCCGCCCCCCCGTAGACTAATGGTGCTACATACAGCCATATAGACGACACAGACCCTTGCACTCCCATTATTCAGCAGACAAACACTACTCTCTATGTATCCGTTAGGGTGTCTTTCAGGTTTCGTGCATTCTGTATCGAATCGTAGTTGCCAAAATGAAAGTGGCACGTATAACGTCGAAAATAGAATTCGGACACCGCTCTGAGTAAGACCAACGTGTTGTCCACCCTCTAGACTTCAATGAGGTTAAGCCGCGATACCTAAGACAGATCTGCACTCGATGACACCTCGATAACAGCCGGTCCCCACACTTACATCTTGCTCTCCTTACGTCAGTATACATCATATCAGTCTGTGACGCTGGCTTTGCAACATCTTGCGTGCCTTTAGGTTCGCCGCGACCAACACTTACCATGCACTGACCACAAAAAATGGAGGCGCCGCGGCTTGAACCCTGGACCTTTCACATGCCAAGCGAACGCTCTACCAACAGAACGCCCCATGCACGAGCAAACTGCGCTATTCCCCATTGTTTGCGACTCAGATGCGCACGGACACTATGGTTGGTTGGTTTGTAGCGGTGAAGGGAGCAGAGTACAAAGGCGCGGACCCGTTCATATACACAAAAGTTCCAAGTAGTTTCGATGCTCTGGTATTACAAATGCAAATTCCGTCTGTTTTTAACGTCTTAAATTGAAAGAGCCGTCACAAATTGCTCCGTTTTCACTCATTGTAGACAATTATACAGCACCTGAGGTAACAAACACATCTCGAGAACCATTGTGCACTACATTATTTATGCCAACTCAGTGCCTCGCTCTTTACTACTGTGTACCAATCTTGTCGTCCAACTGCAAAACACTGGGCCACAACAAGTTTCCGCGTCTCCATTGCACTGCGCATACTACGAAACGCTCCCCAAACTTGGCACTCACCCTCGCAGCCGACTTTTCCGACTTTCCACGACGCTCACGCTAGTGACAGCATTATTTATAGTTCGACGTCGCGCCAAAGCGAATGAGCACAATTCGCCTACGGCTTAGGCCGCCCTCCTAGTGTGGCTGCTCGGTGTCTGCAGGCAGCGAGGGTCTGCAAGCTTCCTGTGTTCGCACCTATGTCACCTGTGCTTGCTTGTCAGAGACAGACTATCGCAAAACATACAACTCACTCCATGAATTGATTGCTACGGCATCTGTTATCAGCAGTCACAACTAACAACACCAGGAGCAGCTGACTGCACGCAAAGAATAGGAATTTGCAGTGGGATTTACGTGAACTCGGCGCAAGCTTGTATCTTCCTAGACACATCTGCTGGCTGTGAAGTATTCCACTTGCATATCAAGGTGCGCATGTAGGTGTGTTAAAAATCCTGCAGGCACTGGGTATTGATCCCAGTACCTCTCACATACTAAGCGAGCGCTCTACCATCTCAGCTACGCCCGCCCCCCCGTAGACTAATGGTGCTACATACAGCCATATAGACGACACAGACCCGTGCACTCCCATTATTCAGCAGACAAACACTACTCTCTATGTATCCGTTAGGGTGTCTTTCAGGTTTCGTGCATTCTGTATCGAATCGTAGTTGCCAAAATGAAAGTGGCACGTATAACGTCGAAAATAGAATTCGGACACCGCTCTGAGTAAGACCAACGTGTTGTCCACCCTCTAGACTTCAATGAGGTTAAGCCGCGATACCTAAGACAGATCTGCACTCGATGACACCTCGATAACAGCCGGTCCCCACACTTACATCTTGCTCTCCTTACGTCAGTATACATCATATCAGTCTGTGACGCTGGCTTTGCAACATCTTGCGTTCCTTTAGGTTCGCCGCGACCAACACTTACCATGCACTGACCACAAAAAATGGAGGCGCCGCGGCTTGAACCCTGGACCTTTCACATGCCAAGCGAACGCTCTACCAACTGAGCTACACCCCATGCACGAGCAAATTGCGCTATTCCCCATTGTTTGCGACTCAGATGCGCACGGACACGATGGTTGGTTTGTTTGTAGCGGTGGAGGGAGCAGAGTACAAAGGCGCGGACCCGTTCATATACACAAAAGTTCCAAGTAGTTTCGATGCTCTGGTATTACAAATGCAAATTCCGTCTGTTTTTAACGTCTTAAATTGAAAGAGCCGTCACAAATTGCTCCGTTTTCACTCATTGTAGACAATTATACAGCACCTGAGGTAACAAACACATCTCGAGAACCATTGTGCACTACATTATTTATGCCAACTCAGTGCCTCGCTCTTTACTACTGTGTACCAATCTTGTCGTCCAACTGCAAAACACTGGGCCACAACAAGTTTCCGCGTCTCCATTGCACTGCGCATACTACGAAATGCTCCCCAAACTTGGCACTCACCCTCGCAGCCGACTTTTCCGACTTTCCACGACGCTCACGCAACGCTCACACTAGTGACAGCATTATTTATAGTTCGACGTCGCGCCAAATCGAAGGAGCACATTTCGCCTACAGCTTAGGCCGCCCTCCGAGTGTGGCTGCTCGGTGTCTGCAGGCAGCGAGGGTCTGCAAGCTTCCTGTGTTCGCACCTATGTCACCTTTGCTTGCTTGTCAGAGACAGACTATCGCAAAACATACAACTCACTCCAAGAATTGATTGCTACGGCATCTGTTATCAGCAGTCACAACTAACAACACCAGGAGCAGCTGACTGCACGCAAAGAATAGGAATGTGCAGTGGGATTTACGTGATCTCGGCGCAAGCTTGTATCTTCCTAGACACATCTGCTGGCTGTGAAGTATTCCACTTGCATATCAAGGTGCGCATGTAGGTGTGTTAAAAATCCTGCAGGCACTGGGTATTGATCCCAGTACCTCTCGCATACTAAGCGAGCGCTCTACCATCTGAGCTACGCCCGCCCCCCCGTAGACTAATAGTGCTACATACAGCCATATAGACGACACAGACCCTTGCACTCCCATTATTCAGCAGACAAACACTACTCTCTATGTATCCGTTAGGGTGTCTTTCAGGTTTCGTGCATTCTGTGTCGAATCGTAGTTGCCAAAATGAAAGTGGCACGTATAACGTCGAAAATAGAATTCGGACACCGCTCTGAGTAAGACCAACGTGTTGTCCACCCTCTAGACTTCAATGAGGTTAAGCCGCGATACCTAAGACAGATCTGCACTCGATGACACCTCGATAACAGCCGGTCCCCACACTTACATCTTGCTCTCCTTACGTCAGTATACATCATATCAGTCTGTGACGCTGGCTTTGCAACATCTTGCGTGCCTTTAGGTTCGCCGCGACCAACACTTACCATGCACTGACCACAAAAAATGGAGGCGCCGCGGCTTGAACCCTGGACCTTTCACATGCCAAGCGAACGCTCTACCAACTGAGCTACGCCCCATGCACGAGCAAACTGCGCTATTCCCCATTGTTTGCGACTCAGATGCGCACGGACACGATGGTTGGTTTGTTTGTAGCGGTGAAGGGAGCAGAGTACAAAGGCGCGGACCCGTTCATATACACAAAAGTTTTAAGTAGTTTCGATGCTCTGGTATTACAAATGCAAATTCCGTCTGTTTTTAACGTCTTAAATTGAAAGAGCCGTCACAAATTGCTCCGTTTTCACTCATTGTAGACAATTATACAGCACCTGAGGTAACAAACACATCTCGAGAACCATTGTGCACTACATTATTTATGCCAACTCAGTGCCTCGCTCTTTACTACTGTGTACCAATCTTGTCGTCCAACTGCAAAACACTGGGCCACAACAAGTTTCCGCGTCTCCATTGCACTGCACATACTACGAAACGCTCCCCAAACTTGGCACTCACCCTCGCAGCCGACTTTTCCGACTTTCCACGACGCTCACGCAACGCTCACGCTAGTGACAGCATTATTTATAGTTCGACGTCGCGCCAAAGCGAATGAGCACAATTCGCCTACGGCTTAGGCCGCCCTCCTAGTGTGGCTGCTCGGTGTCTGCAGGCAGCGAGGGTCTGCAAGCTTCCTGTGTTCGCAACTATGTCACCTGTGCTTGCTTGTCAGAGACAGACTATCGCAAAACATACAACTCACTCCATGAATTGATTGCTACGGCATCTGTTATCAGCAGTCACAACTAACAACACCAGGAGCAGCTGACTGCACGCAAAGAATAGGAATGTGCAGTGGGATTTACGTGAACTCGGCGCAAGCTTGTATCTTCCTAGACACATCTGCTGGCTGTGAAGTATTCCACTTGCATATCAAGGTGCGCATGTAGGTGTGTTAAAAATCCTGCAGGCACTGGGTATTGATCCCAGTACCTCTCACATACTAAGCGAGCGCTCTACCATCTGAGCTACGCCCGCCCCCCCGTAGACTAATGGTGCTACATACAGCCATATAGACGACACAGACCCTTGCACTCCCATTATTCAGCAGACAAACACTACTCTCTATGTATCCGTTAGGGTGTCTTTCAGGTTTCGTGCATTCTGTATCGAATCGTAGTTGCCAAAATGAAAGTGGCACGTATAACGTCGAAAATAGAATTCGGACACCGCTCTGAGTAAGACCAACGTGTTGTCCACCCTCTAGACTTCAATGAGGTTAAGCCGCGATACCTAAGACAGATCTGCACTCGATGACACCTCGATAACAGCCGGTCCCCACACTTACATCTTGCTCTCCTTACGTCAGTATACATCATATCAGTCTGTGACGCTGGCTTTGCAACATCTTGCGTGCCTTTAGGTTCGCCGCGACCAACACTTACCATGCACTGACCACAAAAAATGGAGGCGCCGCGGCTTGAACCCTGGACCTTTCACATGCCAAGCGAACGCTCTACCAACAGAACGCCCCATGCACGAGCAAACTGCGCTATTCCCCATTGTTTGCGACTCAGATGCGCACGGACACTATGGTTGGTTGGTTTGTAGCGGTGAAGGGAGCAGAGTACAAAGGCGCGGACCCGTTCATATACACAAAAGTTCCAAGTAGTTTCGATGCTCTGGTATTACAAATGCAAATTCCGTCTGTTTTTAACGTCTTAAATTGAAAGAGCCGTCACAAATTGCTCCGTTTTCACTCATTGTAGACAATTATACAGCACCTGAGGTAACAAACACATCTCGAGAACCATTGTGCACTACATTATTTATGCCAACTCAGTGCCTCGCTCTTTACTACTGTGTACCAATCTTGTCGTCCAACTGCAAAACACTGGGCCACAACAAGTTTCCGCGTCTCCACTGCACTGCGCATACTACGAAACGCTCCCCAAACTTGGCACTCACCCTCACAGCCGACTTTTCCGACTTTCCACGACGCTCACGCAACGCTCACGCTAGTGACAGCATTATTTATAGTTCGACGTCGCGCCAAAGCGAATGAGCACAATTCGCCTACGGCTTAGGCCGCCCTCCTAGTGTGGCTGCTCGGTGTCTGCAGGCAGCGAGGGTCTGCAAGCTTCCTGTGTTCGCACCTATGTCACCTGTGCTTGCTTGTCAGAGACAGACTATCGCAAAACATACAACTCACTCCAAGAATTGATTGCTACGGCATCTGTTATCAGCAGTCACAACTAACAACACCAGGAGCAGCTGACTGCACGCAAAGAATAGGAATGTGCAGTGGGATTTACGTGAACTCGGCGCAAGCTTGTATCTTCCTAGACACATCTGCTGGCTGTGAAGTATTCCACTTGCATATCAAGGTGCGCATGTAGGTGTGTTAAAAATCCTGCAGGCACTGGGTATTGATCCCAGTACCTCTCGCATACTAAGCGAGCGCTCTACCATCTGAGCTACGCCCGCCCCCCCGTAGACTAATGGTGCTACATACAGCCATATAGACGACACAGACCCTTGCACTCCCATTATTCAGCAGACAAACACTACTCTCTATGTATCCGTTAGGGTGTCTTTCAGGTTTCGTGCATTCTGTATCGAATCGTAGTTGCCAAAATGAAAGTGGCACGTATAACGTCGAAAATAGAATTCGGACACCGCTCTGAGTAAGACCAACGTGTTGTCCACCCTCTAGACTTCAATGAGGTTAAGCCGCGATACCTAAGACAGATCTGCACTCGATGACACCTCGATAACAGCCGGTCCCCACACTTACATCTTGCTCTCCTTACGTCAGTATACATCATATCAGTCTGTGACGCTGGCTTTGCAACATCTTGCGTGCCTTTAGGTTCGCCGCGACCAACACTTACCATGCACTGACCACAAAAAATGGAGGCGCCGCGGCTTGAACCCTGGACCTTTCACATGCCAAGCGAACGCTCTACCAACAGAACGCCCCATGCACGAGCAAACTGCGCTATTCCCCATTGTTTGCGACTCAGATGCGCACGGACACTATGGTTGGTTGGTTTGTAGCGGTGAAGGGAGCAGAGTACAAAGGCGCGGACCCGTTCATATACACAAAAGTTCCAAGTAGTTTCGATGCTCTGGTATTACAAATGCAAATTCCGTCTGTTTTTAACGTCTTAAATTGAAAGAGCCGTCACAAATTGCTCCGTTTTCACTCATTGTAGACAATTATACAGCACCTGAGGTAACAAACACATCTCGAGAACCATTGTGCACTACATTATTTATGCCAACTCAGTGCCTCGCTCTTTACTACTGTGTACCAATCTTGTCGTCCAACTGCAAAACACTGGGCCACAACAAGTTTCCGCGTCTCCATTGCACTGCGCATACTACGAAACGCTCCCCAAACTTGGCACTCACCCTCGCAGCCGACTTTTCCGACTTTCCGCAACGCTCACGCTAGTGACAGCATTATTTATAGTTCGACGTCGCGCCAAAGCGAATGAGCACAATTCGCCTACGGCTTAGGCCGCCCTCCTAGTGTGGCTGCTCGGTGTCTGCAGGCAGCGAGGGTCTGCAAGCTTCCTGTGTTCGCACCTATGTCACCTGTGCTTGCTTGTCAGAGACAGACTATCGCAAAACATACAACTCACTCCAAGAATTGATTGCTACGGCATCTGTTATCAGCAGTCACAACTAACAACACCAGGAGCAGCTGACTGCACGCAAAGAATAGGAATGTGCAGTGGGATTTACGTGAACTCGGCGCAAGCTTGTATCTTCCTAGACACATCTGCTGGCTGTGAAGTATTCCACTTGCATATCAAGGTGCGCATGTAGGTGTGTTAAAAATCCTGCAGGCACTGGGTATTGATCCCAGTACCTCTCGCATTCTAAGCGAGCGCTCTACCATCTGAGCTACGCCCGCCCCCCCGTAGACTAATGGTGCTACATACAGCCATATAGACGACACAGACCCTTGCACTCCCATTATTCAGCAGACAAACACTACTCTCTATGTATCCGTTAGGGTGTCTTTCAGGTTTCGTGCGTTCTGTATCGAATCGTAGTTGCCAAAATGAAAGTGGCACGTATAACGTCGAAAATAGAATTCGGACACCGCTCTGAGTAAGACCAACGTGTTGTCCACCCTCTAGACTTCAATGCGGTTAAGCCGCGATACCTAAGACAGATCTGCACTCGATGACACCTCGATAACAGCCGGTCCCCACACTTACATCTTGCTCTCCTTACGTCAGTATACATCATATCAGTCTGTGACGCTGGCTTTGCAACATCTTGCGTGCCTTTAGGTTCGCCGCGACCAACACTTACCATGCACTGACCACAAAAAATGGAGGCGCCGCGGCTTGAACCCTGGACCTTTCACATGCCAAGCGAACGCTCTACCAACAGAACGCCCCATGCACGAGCAAACTGCGCTATTCCCCATTGTTTGCGACTCAGATGCGCACGGACACTATGGTTGGTTGGTTTGTAGCGGTGAAGGGAGCAGAGTACAAAGGCGCGGACCCGTTCATATACACAAAAGTTCCAAGTAGTTTCGATGCTCTGGTATTACAAATGCAAATTCCGTCTGTTTTTAACGTCTTAAATTGAAAGAGCCGTCACAAATTGCTCCGTTTTCACTCATTGTAGACAATTATACAGCACCTGAGGTAACAAACACATCTCGAGAACCATTGTGCACTACATTATTTATGCCAACTCAGTGCCTCGCTCTTTACTACTGTGTACCAATCTTGTCGTCCAACTGCAAAACACTGGGCCACAACAAGTTTCCGCGTCTCCATTGCACTGCGCATACTACGAAACGCTCCCCAAACTTGGCACTCACCCTCGCACCCGACTTTTCCGACTTTCCACGACGCTCACGCAACGCTCACGCTAGTGACAGCATTATTTATAGTTCGACGTCGCGCCAAAGCGAATGAGCACAATTCGCCTACGGCTTAGGCCGCCCTCCTAGTGTGGCTGCTCGGTGTCTGCAGGCAGCGAGGGTCTGCAAGCTTCCTGTGTTCGCACCTATGTCACCTGTGCTTGCTTGTCAGAGACAGACTATCGCAAAACATACAACTCACTCCATGAATTGATTGCTACGGCATCTGTTATCAGCAGTCACAACTAACAACACCAGTAGCAGCTGACTGCACGCAAAGAATAGGAATGTGCAGTGGGATTTACGTGAACTCGGCGCAAGCTTGTATCTTCCTAGACACATCTGCTGGCTGTGAAGTATTCCACTTGCATATCAAGGTGCGCATGTAGGTGTGTTAAAAATCCTGCAGGCACTGGGTATTGATCCCAGTACCTCTCGCACACTAAGCGAGCGCTCTACCATCTGAGCTACGCCCGCCCCCCCCCGAAGACTAATGGTGCTACATACAGCCATATAGACGACACAGACCCTTGCACTCCCATTATTCAGCAGACAAACACTACTCTCTATGTATCCGTTAGGGTGTCTTTCAGGTTTCGTGCATTTTGTATCGAATCGTAGTTGCCAAAATGAAAGTGGCACGTATAACGTCGAAAATAGAATTCGGACACCGCTCTGAGTAAGACCAACGTGTTGTCCACCCTCTAGACTTCAATGAGGTTAAGCCGCGATACCTAAGACAGATCTGCACTCGATGACACCTCGATAACAGCCGGTCCCCACACTTACATCTTGCTCTCCTTACGTCAGTATACATCATATCAGTCTGTGACGCTGGCTTTGCAACATCTTGCGTGCCTTTAGGTTCGCCGCGACCAACACTTACCATGCACTGACCACAAAAAATGGAGGCGCCGCGGCTTGAACCCTGGACCTTTCACATGCCAAGCGAACGCTCTACCAACTGAGCTACGCCCCATGCACGAGCAAACTGCGCTATTCCCCATTGTTTGCGACTCAGATGCGCACGGACACGATGGTTGGTTTGTTTGTAGCGGTGAAGGGAGCAGAGTACAAAGGCGCGGACCCGTTCATATACACAAAAGTTTTAAGTAGTTTCGATGCTCTGGTATTACAAATGCAAATTCCGTCTGTTTTTAACGTCTTAAATTGAAAGAGCCGTCACAAATTGCTCCGTTTTCACTCATTGTAGACAATTATACAGCACCTGAGGTAACAAACACATCTCGAGAACCATTGTGCACTACATTATTTATGCCAACTCAGTGCCTCGCTCTTTACTACTGTGTACCAATCTTGTCGTCCAACTGCAAAACACTAGGCCACAACAAGTTTCCGCGTCTCCATTGCACTGCACATACTACGAAACGCTACCCAAACTTGGCACTCACCCTCGCAGCCGACTTTTCCGACTTTCCACGACGCTCACGCTAGTGACAGCATTATTTATAGTTCGACGTCGCGCCAAAGCGAATGAGCACAATTCGCCTACGGCTTAGGCCGCCCTCCTAGTGTGGCTGCTCGGTGTCTGCAGGCAGCGAGGGTCTGCAAGCTTCCTGTGTTCGCACCTATGTCACCTGTGCTTGCTTGTCAGAGACAGACTATCGCAAAACATACAACTCACTCCAAGAATTGATTGCTACGGCATCTGTTATCAGCAGTCACAACTAACAACACCAGGAGCAGCTGACTGCACGCAAAGAATAGGAATGTGCAGTGGGATTTACGTGAACTCGGCGCAAGCTTGTATCTTCCTAGACACATCTGCTGGCTGTGAAGTATTCCACTTGCATATCAAGGTGCGCATGTAGGTGTGTTAAAAATCCTGCAGGCACTGGGTATTGATCCCAGTACCTCTCGCATACTAAGCGAGCGCTCTACCATCTGAGCTACGCCCGCCCCCCCGTAGACTAATGGTGCTACATACAGCCATATAGACGACACAGACCCTTGCACTCCCATTATTCAGCAGACAAACACTACTCTCTACGTATCCGTTAGGGTGTCTTTCAGGTTTCGTGCATTCTGTATCGAATCGTAGTTGCCAAAATGAAAGTGGCACGTATAACGTCGAAAATAGAATTCGGACACCGCTCTGAGAAAGACCAACGTGTTGTCCACCCTCTAGACTTCAATGAGGTTAAGCCGCGATACGTAAGACAGATCTGCACTCGATGACACCTCGATAACAGCCGGTCCCCACACTTACATCTTGCTCTCCTTACGTCAGTATACATTATATCAGTCTGTGACGCTGGCTTTGCAATATCTTGCGTGCCTTTAGGTTCGCCGCGACCAACACTTACCATGCACTGACCACAAAAAATGGAGGCGCCGCGGCTTGAACCCTGGACCTTTCACATGCCAAGCGAACGCTCTACCAACAGAACGCCCCATGCACGAGCAAACTGCGCTATTCCCCATTGTTTGCGACTCAGATGCGCACGGACACTATGGTTGGTTGGTTTGTAGCGGTGAAGGGAGCAGAGTACAAAGGCGCGGACCCTTTCATATACACAAAAGTTCCAAGTAGTTTCGATGCTCTGGTATTACAAATGCAAATTCCGTCTGTTTTTAACGTCTTAAATTGAAAGAGCCGTCACAAATTGCTCCGTTTTCACTCATTGTAGACAATTATACAGCACCTGAGGTAACAAACACATCTCGAGAACCATTGTGCACTACATTATTTATGCCAACTCAGTGCCTCGCTCTTTACTACTGTGTACCAATCTTGTCGTCCAACTGCAAAACACTGGGCCACAACAAGTTTCCGCGTCTCCATTGCACTGCGCATACTACGAAACGCTCCCCAAACTTGGCACTCACCCTCGCAGCCGACTTTTCCGACTTTCCACGACGCTCACGCAACGCTCACGCTAGTGACAGCATTATTTATAGTTCGACGTCGCGCCAAAGCGAATGAGCACAATTCGCCTACGGCTTAGGCCGCCCTCCTAGTGTGGCTGCTCGGTGTCTGCAGGCAGCGAGGGTCTGCAAGCTTCCTGTGTTCGCACCTATGTCACCTGTGCTTGCTTGTCAGAGACAGACTATCGCAAAACATACAACTCACTCCAAGAATTGATTGCTACGGCATCTGTTATCAGCAGTCACAACTAACAACACCAGGAGCAGCTGACTGCACGCAAAGAATAGGAATGTGCAGTGGGATTTACGTGAACTCGGCGCAAGCTTGTATCTTCCTAGACACATCTGCTGGCTGTGAAGTATTCCACTTGCATATCAAGGTGCGCATGTAGGTGTGTTAAAAATCCTGCAGGCACTGGGTATTGATCCCAGTACCTCTCGCATACTAAGCGAGCGCTCTACCATCTGAGCTACGCCCGCCCCCCCGTAGACTAATGGTGCTACATACAGCCATATAGACGACACAGACCCTTGCACTCCCATTATTCAGCAGACAAACACTACTCTCTACGTATCCGTTAGGGTGTCTTTCAGGTTTCGTGCATTCTGTATCGAATCGTAGTTGCCAAAATGAAAGTGGCACGTATAACGTCGAAAATAGAATTCGGACACCGCTCTGAGTAAGACCAACGTGTTGTCCACCCTCTAGACTTCAATGAGGTTAAGCCGCGATACCTAAGACAGATCTGCACTCGATGACACCTCGATAACAGCCGGTCCCCACACTTACATCTTGCTCTCCTTACGTCAGTATACATTATATCAGTCTGTGACGCTGGCTTTGCAATATCTTGCGTGCCTTTAGGTTCGCCGCGACCAACACTTACCATGCACTGACCACAAAAAATGGAGGCGCCGCGGCTTGAACCCTGGACCTTTCACATGCCAAGCGAACGCTCTACCAACAGAACGCCCCATGCACGAGCAAACTGCGCTATTCCCCATTGTTTGCGACTCAGATGCGCACGGACACTATGGTTGGTTGGTTTGTAGCGGTGAAGGGAGCAGAGTACAAAGGCGCGGACCCGTTCATATACACAAAAGTTCCAAGTAGTTTCGATGCTCTGGTATTACAAATGCAAATTCCGTCTGTTTTTAACGTCTTAAATTGAAAGAGCCGTCACAAATTGCTCCGTTTTCACTCATTGTAGACAATTATACAGCACCTGAGGTAACAAACACATCTCGAGAACCATTGTGCACTACATTATTTATGCCAACTCAGTGCCTCGCTCTTTACTACTGTGTACCAATCTTGTCGTCCAACTGCAAAACACTGGGCCACAACAAGTTTCCGCGTCTCCATTGCACTGCGCATACTACGAAACGCTCCCCAAACTTGGCACTCACCCTCGCACCCGACTTTTCCGACTTTCCACGACGCTCACGCAACGCTCACGCTAGTGACAGCATTATTTATAGTTCGACGTCGCGCCAAAGCGAATGAGCACAATTCGCCTACGGCTTAGGCCGCCCTCCTAGTGTGGCTGCTCGGTGTCTGCAGGCAGCGAGGGTCTGCAAGCTTCCTGTGTTCGCACCTATGTCACCTGTGCTTGCTTGTCAGAGACAGACTATCGCAAAACATACAACTCACTCCATGAATTGATTGCTACGGCATCTGTTATCAGCAGTCACAACTAACAACACCAGTAGCAGCTGACTGCACGCAAAGAATAGGAATGTGCAGTGGGATTTACGTGAACTCTGCGCAAGCTTGTATCTTCCTAGACACATCTGCTGGCTGTGAAGTATTCCACTTGCATATCAAGGTGCGCATGTAGGTGTGTTAAAAATCCTGCAGGCACTGGGTATTGATCCCAGTACCTCTCGCACACTAAGCGAGCGCTCTACCATCTGAGCTACGCCCGCCCCCCCCGAAGACTAATGGTGCTACATACAGCCATATAGACGACACAGACCCTTGCACTCCCATTATTCAGCAGACAAACACTACTCTCTATGTATCCGTTAGGGTGTCTTTCAGGTTTCGTGCATTTTGTATCGAATCGTAGTTGCCAAAATGAAAGTGGCACGTATAACGTCGAAAATAGAATTCGGACACCGCTCTGAGTAAGACCAACGTGTTGTCCACCCTCTAGACTTCAATGAGGTTAAGCCGCGATACCTAAGACAGATCTGCACTCGATGACACCTCGATAACAGCCGGTCCCCACACTTACATCTTGCTCTCCTTACGTCAGTATACATCATATCAGTCTGTGACGCTGGCTTTGCAACATCTTGCGTGCCTTTAGGTTCGCCGCGACCAACACTTACCATGCACTGACCACAAAAAATGGAGGCGCCGCGGCTTCAACCCTGGACCTTTCACATGCCAAGCGAACGCTCTACCAACTGAGCTACGCCCCATGCACGAGCAAACTGCGCTATTCCCCATTGTTTGCGACTCAGATGCGCACGGACACGATGGTTGGTTTGTTTGTAGCGGTGAAGGGAGCAGAGTACAAAGGCGCGGACCCGTTCATATACACAAAAGTTCCAAGTAGTTTCGATGCTCTGGTATTACAAATGCAAATTCCGTCTGTTTTTAACGTCTTAAATTGAAAGAGCCGTCACAAATTGCTCCGTTTTCACTCATTGTAGACAATTATACAGCACCAGAGGTAACAAACACATCTCGAGAACCATTGTGCACTACATTATTTATGCCAACTCAGTGCCTCGCTCTTTACTACTGTGTACCAATCTTGTCGTCCAACTGCAAAACACTGGGCCACAACAAGTTTCCGCGTCTCCATTGCACTGCACATACTACGAAACGCTCCCCAAACTTGGCACTCACCCTCGCAGCCGACTTTTCCGACTTTCCACGACGCTCACGCAACGCTCACGCTAGTGACAGCATTATTTATAGTTCGACGTCGCGCCAAAGCGAATGAGCACAATTCGCCTACGGCTTAGGCCGCCCTCCTAGTGTGGCTGCTCGGTGTCTGCAGGCAGCGAGGGTCTGCAAGCTTCCTGTGTTCGCACCTATGTCACCTGTGCTTGCTTCTCAGAGACAGACTATCGCAAAACATACAACTCACTCCATGAATTGATTGCTACGGCATCTGTTATCAGCAGTCACAACTAACAACACCAGGAGCAGCTGACTGCACGCAAAGAATAGGAATGTGCAGTGGGATTTACGTGAACTCGGCGCAAGCTTGTATCTTCCTAGACACATCTGCTGGCTGTGAAGTATTCCACTTGCATATCAAGGTGCGCATGTAGGTGTGTTAAAAATCCTGCAGGCACTGGGTATTGATCCCAGTACTTCTCGCATACTATGCGAGCGCTCTACCATCTGAGCTACGCCCGCCCCCCCGTAGACTAATGGTGCTACATACAGCCATATAGACGACACAGACCCTTGCACTCCCATTATTCAGCAGACAAACACTACTCTCTATGTATCCGTTAGGGTGTCTTTCAGGTTTCGTGCATTCTGTATCGAATCGTAGTTGCCAAAATGAAAGTGGCACGTATAACGTCGAAAATAGAATTCGGACACCGCTCTGAGTAAGACCAACGTGTTGTCCACCCTCTAGACTTCAATGAGGTTAAGCCGCGATACCTAAGACAGATCTGCACTCGATGACACCTCGATAACAGCCGGTCCCCACACTTACATCTTGCTCTCCTTACGTCAGTATACATCATATCAGTCTGTGACGCTGGCTTTGCAACATCTTGCGTGCCTTTAGGTTCGCCGCGACCAACACTTACCATGCACTGACCACAAAAAATGGAGGCGCCGCGGCTTGAACCCTGGACCTTTCACATGCCAAGCGAACGCTCTACCAACTGAGCTACGCCCCATGCACGAGCAAACTGCGCTATTCCCCATTGTTTGCGACTCAGATGCGCACGGACACGATGGTTGGTTTGTTTGTAGCGGTGGAGGGAGCAGAGTACAAAGGCGCGGACCCGTTCATATACACAAAAGTTCCAAGTAGTTTCGATGCTCTGGTATTACAAATGCAAATACCGTCTGTTTTTAACGTTTTAAATTGAAAGAGCCGTCACAAATTGCTCCGTTTTCACTCATTGTAGACAATTATACAGCACCTGAGGTAACAAACACATCTCGAGAACCATTGTGCACTACATTATTTATGCCAACTCAGTGCCTCGCTCTTTACTACTGTGTACCAATCTTGTCGTCCAACTGCAAAACACTGGGCCACAACAAGTTTCCGCGTCTCCATTGCACTGCACATACTACGAAACGCTCCCCAAACTTGGCACTCACCCTCGCAGCCGACTTTTCCGACTTTCCACGACGCTCACGCTAGTGACAGCATTATTTATAGTTCGACGTCGCGCCAAAGCGAATGAGCACAATTCGCCTACGGCTTAGGCCGCCCTCCTAGTGTGGCTGCTCGGTGTCTGCAGGCAGCGAGGGTCTGCAAGCTTCCTGTGTTCGCACCTATGTCACCTGTGCTTGCTTGTCAGAGACAGACTATCGCAAAACATACAACTCACTCCAAGAATTGATTGCTACGGCATCTGTTATCAGCAGTCACAACTAACAACACCAGGAGCAGCTGACTGCACCCAAAGAATAGGAATGTGCAGTGGGATTTACGTGAACTCGGCGCAAGCTTGTATCTTCCTAGAGACATCTGCTGGCTGTGAAGTATTCCACTTGCATATCAAGGTGCGCATGTAGGTGTGTTAAAAATCCTGCAGGCACTGGGTATTGATCCCAGTACCTCTCGCATACTAAGCGAGTGCTCTACCATCTGAGCTACGCCCGCCCCCCCGTAGACTAATGGTGCTACATACAGCCATATAGACGACACAGACCCTTGCACTCCCATTATTCAGCAGACCAACACTACTCTCTATGTATCCGTTAGGGTGTCTTTCAGGTTTCGTGCATTCTGTATCGAATCGTAGTTGCCAAAATGAAAGTGGCACGTATAACGTCGAAAATAGAATTCGGACACCGCTCTGAGTAAGACCAACGTGTTGTCCACCCTCTAGACTTCAATGAGGTTAAGCCGCGATACCTAAGACAGATCTGCACTCGATGACACCTCGATAACAGCCGGTCCCCACACTTACATCTTGCTCTCCTTACGTCAGTATACATCATATCAGTCTGTGACGCTGGCTTTGCAACATCTTGCGTGCCTTTAGGTTCGCCGCGACCAACACTTACCATGCACTGACCACAAAAAATGGAGGCGCCGCGGCTTGAACCCTGGACCTTTCACATGCCAAGCGAACGCTCTACCAACAGAACGCCCCATGCACGAGCAAACTGCGCTATTCCCCATTGTTTGCGACTCAGATGCGCACGGACACTATGGTTGGTTGGTTTGTAGCGGTGAAGGGAGCAGAGTACAAAGGCGCGGACCCGTTCATATACACAAAAGTTCCAAGTAGTTTCGATGCTCTGGGATTACAAATGCAAATTCCGTCTGTTTTTAACGTCTTAAATTGAAAGAGCCGTCACAAATTGCTCCGTTTTCACTCATTGTAGACAATTATACAGCACCTGAGGTAACAAACACATCTCGAGAACCATTGTGCACTACATTATTTATGCCAACTCAGTGCCTCGCTCTTTACTACTGTGTACCAATCTTGTCGTCCAACTGCAAAACACTGGGCCACAACAAGTTTCCGCGTCTCCATTGCACTGCGCATACTACGAAACGCTCCCCAAACTTGGCACTCACCCTCGCAGCCGACTTTTCCGACTTTCCACGACGCTCACGCTAGTGACAGCATTATTTATAGTTCGACGTCGCGCCAAAGCGAATGAGCACAATTCGCCTACGGCTTAGGCCGCCCTCCTAGTGTGGCTGCTCGGTGTCTGCAGGCAGCGAGGGTCTGCAAGCTTCCTGTGTTCGCACCTATGTCACCTGTGCTTGCTTGTCAGAGACAGACTATCGCAAAACATACAACTCACTCCATGAATTGATTGCTACGGCATCTGTTATCAGCAGTCACAACTAACAACACCAGGAGCAGCTGACTGCATGCAAAGAATAGGAATGTGCAGTGGGATTTACGTGAACTCTGCGCAAGCTTGTATCTTCCTAGACACATCTGCTGGCTGTGAAGTATTCCACTTGCATATCAAGGTGCGCATGTAGGTGTGTTAAAAATCATGCAGGCACTGGGTATTGATCCCAGTACCTCTCGCATACTAAGCGAGCGCTCTACCATCTGAGCTACGCCCGCCCCCCCGAAGACTAATGGTGCTACATACAGCCATATAGACGACACAGACCCTTGCACTCCCATTATTCAGCAGACAAACACTACTCTCTATGTATCCGTTAGGGTTTCTTTCAGGTTTCGTGCATTCTGTATCGAATCGTAGTTGCCAAAATGAAAGTGGCACGTATAACGTCGAAAATAGAATTCGGACACCGCTCTGAGTAAGACCAACGTGTTGTCCACCCTCTAGACTTCAATGAGGTTAAGCCGCGATACCTAAGACAGATCTGCACTCGATGACACCTCGATAACAGCCGGTCCCCACACTTACATCTTGCTCTCCTTACGTCAGTATACATCATATCAGTCTGTGACGCTGGCTTTGCAACATCTTGCGTGCCTTTAGGTTCGCCGCGACCAACACTTACCATGCACTGACCACAAAAAATGGAGGCGCCGCGGCTTCAACCCTGGACCTTTCACATGCCAAGCGAACGCTCTACCAACTGAGCTACGCCCCATGCACGAGCAAACTGCGCTATTCCCCATTGTTTGCGACTCAGATGCGCACGGACACGATGGTTGGTTTGTTTGTAGCGGTGAAGGGAGCAGAGTACAAAGGCGCGGACCCGTTCATATACACAAAAGTTCCAAGTAGTTTCGATGCTCTGGTATTACAAATGCAAATTCCGTCTGTTTTTAACGTCTTAAATTGAAAGAGCCGTCACAAATTGCTCCGTTTTCACTCATTGTAGACAATTATACAGCACCAGAGGTAACAAACACATCTCGAGAACCATTGTGCACTACATTATTTATGCCAACTCAGTGCCTCGCTCTTTACTACTGTGTACCAATCTTGTCGTCCAACTGCAAAACACTGGGCCACAACAAGTTTCCGCGTCTCCATTGCACTGCACATACTACGAAACGCTCCCCAAACTTGGCACTCACCCTCGCAGCCGACTTTTCCGACTTTCCACGACGCTCACGCAACGCTCACGCTAGTGACAGCATTATTTATAGTTCGACGTCGCGCCAAAGCGAATGAGCACAATTCGCCTACGGCTTAGGCCGCCCTCCTAGTGTGGCTGCTCGGTGTCTGCAGGCAGCGAGGGTCTGCAAGCTTCCTGTGTTCGCACCTATGTCACCTGTGCTTGCTTCTCAGAGACAGACTATCGCAAAACATACAACTCACTCCATGAATTGATTGCTACGGCATCTGTTATCAGCAGTCACAACTAACAACACCAGGAGCAGCTGACTGCACGCAAAGAATAGGAATGTGCAGTGGGATTTACGTGAACTCGGCGCAAGCTTGTATCTTCCTAGACACATCTGCTGGCTGTGAAGTATTCCACTTGCATATCAAGGTGCGCATGTAGGTGTGTTAAAAATCCTGCAGGCACTGGGTATTGATCCCAGTACCTCTCGCATACTAAGCGAGCGCTCTAGCATCTGAACTACGCCCGCCCCCCCGTAGACTAATGGTGCTACATACAGCCATATAGACGACACAGACCCTTGCACTCCCATTATTCAGCAGACAAACACTACTCTCTATGTATCCGTTAGGGTGTCTTTCAGGTTTCGTGCATTCTGTATCGAATCGTAGTTGCCAAAATGAAAGTGGCACGTATAACGTCGAAAATAGAATTCGGACACCGCTCTGAGTAAGACCAACGTGTTGTCCACCCTCTAGACTTCAATGAGGTTAAGCCGCGATACCTAAGACACATCTGCACTCGATGACACCTCGATAACAGCCGGTCCCCACACTTACATCTTGCTCTCCTTACGTCAGTATACATCATATCAGTCTGTGACGCTGGCTTTGCAACATCTTGCGTGCCTTTAGGTTCGCCGCGACCAACACTTACCATGCACTGACCACAAAAAATGGAGGCGCCGCGGCTTGAACCCTGGACCTTTCACATGCCAAGCGAACGCTCTACCAACTGAGCTACGCCCCATGCACGAGCAAACTGCGCTATTCCCCATTGTTTGCGACTCAGATGCGCACGGACACGATGGTTGGTTTGTTTGTAGCGGTGGAGGGAGCAGAGTACAAAGGCGCGGACCCGTTCATATACACAAATTTTTAAGTAGTTTCGATGCTCTGGTATTACAAATGCAAATTCCGTCTGTTTTTAACGTCTTAAATTGAAAGAGCCGTCACAAATTGCTCCATTTTCACTCATTGTAGACAATTATACAGCACCTGAGGTAACAAACACATCTCGAGAACCATTGTGCACTACATTATTTATGCCAACTCAGTGCCTCGCTCTTTACTACTGTGTACCAATCTTGTCGTCCAACTGCAAAACACTGGGCCACAACAAGTTTCCGCGTCTCCATTGCACTGCGCATACTACGAAACGCTCCCCAAACTTGGCACTCACCCTCGCAGCCGACTTTTCCGACTTTCCACGACGCTCACGCTAGTGACAGCATTATTTATAGTTCGACGTCGCGCCAAAGCGAATGAGTACATTTCGCCTACGGCTTAGGCCGCCCTCCTAGTGTGGCTGCTCGGTGTCTGCAGGCAGCGAGGGTCTGCAAGCTTCCTGTGTTCGCACCTATGTCACCTGTGCTTGCTTGTCAGAGACAGACTATCGCAAAACATACAACTCACTCCATGAATTGATTGCTATGGCATCTGTTATCAGCAGTCACAACTAACAACACCAGGAGCAGCTGACTGCATGCAAAGAATAGGAATGTGCAGTGGGATTTACGTGAACTCTGCGCAAGCTTGTATCTTCCTAGACACATCTGCTGGCTGTGAAGTATTCCACTTGCATATCAAGGTGCGCATGTAGGTGTGTTAAAAATCATGCAGGCACTGGGTATTGATCCCAGTACCTCTCGCATACTAAGCGAGCGCTCTACCATCTGAGCTACGCCCGCCCCCCCGAAGACTAATGGTGCTACATACAGCCATATAGACGACACAGACCCTTGCACTCCCATTATTCAGCAGACAAACACTACTCTCTATGTATCCGTTAGGGTGTCTTTCAGGTTTCGTGCATTCTGTATCGAATCGTAGTTGCCAAAATGAAAGTGGCACGTATAACGTCGAAAATAGAATTCGGACACCGCTCTGAGTAAGACCAACGTGTTGTCCACCCTCTAGACTTCAATGAGGTTAAGCCGCGATACCTAAGACACATCTGCACTCGATGACACCTCGATAACAGCCGGTCCCCACACTTACATCTTGCTCTCCTTACGTCAGTATACATCATATCAGTCTGTGACGCTGGCTTTGCAACATCTTGCGTGCCTTTAGGTTCGCCGCGACCAACACTTACCATGCACTGACCACAAAAAATGGAGGCGCCGCGGCTTGAACCCTGGACCTTTCACATGCCAAGCGAACGCTCTACCAACTGAGCTACGCCCCATGCACGAGCAAACTGCGCTATTCCCCATTGTTTGCGACTCAGATGCGCACGGACACGATGGTTGGTTTGTTTGTAGCGGTGGAGGGAGCAGAGTACAAAGGCGCGGACCCGTTCATATACACAAAAGTTTTAAGTAGTTTCGATGCTCTGGTATTACAAATGCAAATTCCGTCTGTTTTTAACGTCTTAAATTGAAAGAGCCGTCACAAATTGCTCCGTTTTCACTCATTGTAGACAATTATACAGCACCTGAGGTAACAAACACATCTCGAGAACCATTGTGCACTACATTATTTATGCCAACTCAGTGCCTCGCTCTTTACTACTGTGTACCAATCTTGTCGTCCAACTGCAAAACACTGGGCCACAACAAGTTTCCGCGTCTCCATTGCACTGCGCATACTACGAAACGCTCCCCAAACTTGGCACTCACCCTCGCAGCCGACTTTTCCGACTTTCCACGACGCTCACGCTAGTGACAGCATTATTTATAGTTCGACGTCGCGCCAAAGCGAATGAGTACATTTCGCCTACGGCTTAGGCCGCCCTCCTAGTGTGGCTGCTCGGTGTCTGCAGGCAGCGAGGGTCTGCAAGCTTCCTGTGTTCGCACCTATGTCACCTGTGCTTGCTTGTCAGAGACAGACTATCGCAAAACATACAACTCACTCCATGAATTGATTGCTATGGCATCTGTTATCAGCAGTCACAACTAACAACACCAGGAGCAGCTGACTGCATGCAAAGAATAGGAATGTGCAGTGGGATTTACGTGAACTCTGCGCAAGCTTGTATCTTCCTAGACACATCTGCTGGCTGTGAAGTATTCCACTTGCATATCAAGGTGCGCATGTAGGTGTGTTAAAAATCATGCAGGCACTGGGTATTGATCCCAGTACCTCTCGCATACTAAGCGAGCGCTCTACCATCTGAGCTACGCCCGCCCCCCCGAAGACTAATGGTGCTACATACAGCCATATAGACGACACAGACCCTTGCACTCCCATTATTCAGCAGACAAACACTACTCTCTATGTATCCGTTAGGGTGTCTTTCAGGTTTCGTGCATTCTGTATCGAATCGTAGTTGCCAAAATGAAAGTGGCACGTATAACGTCGAAAATAGAATTCGGACACCGCTCTGAGTAAGACCAACGTGTTGTCCACCCTCTAGACTTCAATGAGGTTAAGCCGCGATACCTAAGACACATCTGCACTCGATGACACCTCGATAACAGCCGGTCCCCACACTTACATCTTGCTCTCCTTACGTCAGTATACATCATATCAGTCTGTGACGCTGGCTTTGCAACATCTTGCGTGCCTTTAGGTTCGCCGCGACCAACACTTACCATGCACTGACCACAAAAAATGGAGGCGCCGCGGCTTGAACCCTGGACCTTTCACATGCCAAGCGAACGCTCTACCAACTGAGCTACGCCCCATGCACGAGCAAACTGCGCTATTCCCCATTGTTTGCGACTCAGATGCGCACGGACACGATGGTTGGTTTGTTTGTAGCGGTGGAGGGAGCAGAGTACAAAGGCGCGGACCCGTTCATATACACAAAAGTTTTAAGTAGTTTCGATGCTCTGGTATTACAAATGCAAATTCCGTCTGTTTTTAACGTCTTAAATTGAAAGAGCCGTCACAAATTGCTCCGTTTTCACTCATTGTAGACAATTATACAGCACCTGAGGTAACAAACACATCTCGAGAACCATTGTGCACTACATTATTTATGCCAACTCAGTGCCTCGCTCTTTACTACTGTGTACCAATCTTGTCGTCCAACTGCAAAACACTGGGCCACAACAAGTTTCCGCGTCTCCATTGCACTGCGCATACTACGAAACGCTCCCCAAACTTGGCACTCACCCTCGCAGCCGACTTTTCCGACTTTCCACGACGCTCACGCTAGTGACAGCATTATTTATAGTTCGACGTCGCGCCAAAGCGAATGAGCACAATTCGCCTACGGCTTAGGCCGCCCTCCTAGTGTGGCTGCTCGGTGTCTGCAGGCAGCGAGGGTCTGCAAGCTTCCTGTGTTCGCACCTATGTCACCTGTGCTTGCTTGTCAGAGACAGACTATCGCAAAACATACAACTCACTCCATGAATTGATTGCTACGGCATCTGTTATCAGCAGTCACAACTAACAACACCAGGAGCAGCTGACTGCATGCAAAGAATAGGAATGTGCAGTGGGATTTACGTGAACTCTGCGCAAGCTTGTATCTTCCTAGACACATCTGCTGGCTGTGAAGTATTCCACTTGCATATCAAGGTGCGCATGTAGGTGTGTTAAAAATCATGCAGGCACTGGGTATTGATCCCAGTACCTCTCGCATACTAAGCGAGCGCTCTACCATCTGAGCTACGCCCGCCCCCCCGAAGACTAATGGTGCTACATACAGCCATATAGACGACACAGACCCTTGCACTCCCATTATTCAGCAGACAAACACTACTCTCTATGTATCCGTTAGGGTGTCTTTCAGGTTTCGTGCATTCTGTATCGAATCGTAGTTGCCAAAATGAAAGTGGCACGTATAACGTCGAAAATAGAATTCGGACACCGCTCTGAGTAAGACCAACGTGTTGTCCACCCTCTAGACTTCAATGAGGTTAAGCCGCGATACCTAAGACAGATCTGCACTCGATGACACCTCGATAACAGCCGGTCCCCACACTTACATCTTGCTCTCCTTACGTCAGTATACATCATATCAGTCTGTGACGCTGGCTTTGCAACATCTTGCGTTCCTTTAGGTTCGCCGCGACCAACACTTACCATGCACTGACCACAAAAAATGGAGGCGCCGCGGCTGGAACCCTGGACCTTTCACATGCCAAGCGAACGCTCTACCAACTGAGCTACGCCCCATGCACGAGCAAACTGCGCTATTCCCCATTGTTTGCGACTCAGATGCGCACGGACACGATGGTTGGTTTGTTTGTAGCGGTGGAGGGAGCAGAGTACAAAGGCGCGGACCCGTTCATATACACAAAAGTTCCAAGTAGTTTCGATGCTCTGGTATTACAAATGCAAATTCCGTCTGTTTTTAACGTCTTAAATTGAAAGAGCCGTCACAAATTGCTCCGTTTTCACTCATTGTAGACAATTATACAGCACCTGAGGTAACAAACACATCTCGAGAACCATTGTGCACTACATTATTTATGCCAACTCAGTGCCTCGCTCTTTACTACTGTGTACCAATCTTGTCGTCCAACTGCAAAACACTGGGCCACAACAAGTTTCCGCGTCTCCATTGCACTGCGCATACTACGAAACGCTCCCCAAACTTGGCACTCACCCTCACAGCCGACTTTTCCGACTTTCCACGACGCTCACGCTAGTGACAGCATTATTTATAGTTCGACGTCGCGCCAAAGCGAATGAGCACAATTCGCCTACGGCTTAGGCCGCCCTCCTAGTGTGGCTGCTCGGTGTCTGCAGGCAGCGAGGGTCTGCAAGCTTCCTGTGTTCGCACCTATGTCACCTGTGCTTGCTTGTCAGAGACAGACTATCGCAAAACATACAACTCACTCCATGAATTGATTGCTACGGCATCTGTTATCAGCAGTCACAACTAACAACACCAGTAGCAGCTGACTGCACGCAAAGAATAGGAATGTGCAGTGGGATTTACGTGAACTCGGCGCAAGCTTGTATCTTCCTAGACACATCTGCTGGCTGTGAAGTATTCCACTTGCATATCAAGGTGCGCATGTAGGTGTGTTAAAAATCCTGCAGGCACTGGGTATTGATCCCAGTACCTCTCGCATACTAAGCGAGCGCTCTACCATCTGAGCTACGCCCGCCCCCCCGTGGACTAATGGTGCTACATACAGCCATATAGACGACACAGACCCTTGCACTCCCATTATTCAGCAGACAAACACTACTCTCTATGTATCCGTTAGGGTGTCTTTCAGGTTTCGTGCATTCTGTATCGAATCGTAGTTGCCAAAATGAAAGTGGCACGTATAACGTCGAAAATAGAATTCGGACACCGCTCTGAGTAAGACCAACGTGTTGTCCACCCTCTAGACTTCAATGAGGTTAAGCCGCGATACCTAAGACAGATCTGCACTCGATGACACCTCGATAACAGCCGGTCCCCACACTTACATCTTGCTCTCCTTACGTCAGTATACATCATATCAGTCTGTGACGCTGGCTTTGCAACATCTTGCGTGCCTTTAGGTTCGCCGCGACCAACACTTACCATGCACTGACCACAAAAAATGGAGGCGCCGCGGCTTGAACCCTGGACCTTTCACATGCCAAGCGAACGCTCTACCAACTGAGCTACGCCCCATGCACGAGCAAACTGCGCTATTCCCCATTGTTTGCGACTCAGATGCGCACGGACACGATGGTTGGTTTGTTTGTAGCGGTGGAGGGAGCAGAGTACAAAGGCGCGGACCCGTTCATATACACAAAAGTTTTAAGTAGTTTCGATGCTCTGGTATTACAAATGCAAATTCCGTCTGTTTTTAACGTCTTAAATTGAAAGAGCCGTCACAAATTGCTCCGTTTTCACTCATTGTAGACAATTATACAGCACCTGAGGTAACAAACACATCTCGAGAACCATTGTGCACTACATTATTTATGCCAACTCAGTGCCTCGCTCTTTACTACTCTGTACCAATCTTGTCGTCCAACTGCAAAACACTGGGCCACAACAAGTTTCCGCGTCTCCATTGCACTGCGCATACCACGAAACGCTCCCCAAACTTGGCACTCACCCTCGCAGCCGACTTTTCCGACTTTCCACGACGCTCACGCTAGTGACAGCATTATTTATAGTTCGACGTCGCGCAAAAGCGAATGAGCACAATTCGCCTACGGCTTAGGCCGCCCTCCTAGTGTGGCTGCTCGGTGTCTGCAGGCAGCGAGGGTCTGCAAGCTTCCTGTGTTCGCACCTATGTCACCTGTGCTTGCTTGTCAGAGACAGACTATCGCAAAACATACAACTCACTCCATGAATTGATTGCTACGGCATCTGTTATCAGCAGTCACAACTAACAACACCAGGAGCAGCTGACTGCATGCAAAGAATAGGAATGTGCAGTGGGATTTACGTGAACTCGGCGCAAGCTTGTATCTTCCTAGACACATCTGCTGGCTGTGAAGTATTCCACCTGCATATCAAGGTGCGCATGTAGGTGTGTTAAAAATCATGCAGGCACTGGGTATTGATCCCAGTACCTCTCGCACACTAAGCGAGCGCTCTACCATCTGAGCTACGCCCGCCCCCCCGAAGACTAATGGTGCTACATACAGCCATATAGACGACACAGACCCTTGCACTCCCATTATTCAGCAGACAAACACTACTCTCTATGTATCCGTTAGGGTGTCTTTCAGGTTTCGTGCATTCTGTATCGAATCGTAGTTGCCAAAATGAAAGTGGCACGTATAACGTCGAAAATAGAATTCGGACACCGCTCTGAGTAAGACCAACGTGTTGTCCACCCTCTAGACTTCAATGAGGTTAAGCCGCGATACCTAAGACAGATCTGCACTCGATGACACCTCGATAACAGCCGGTCCCCACACTTACATCTTGCTCTCCTTACGTCAGTATACATCATATCAGTCTGTGACGCTGGCTTTGCAACATCTTGCGTGCCTTTAGGTTCGCCGCGACCAACACTTACCATGCACTGACCACAAAAAATGGAGGCGCCGCGGCTTCAACCCTGGACCTTTCACATGCCAAGCGAACGCTCTACCAACTGAGCTACGCCCCATGCACGAGCAAACTGCGCTATTCCCCATTGTTTGCGACTCAGATGCGCACGGACACGATGGTTGGTTTGTTTGTAGCGGTGAAGGGAGCAGAGTACAAAGGCGCGGACCCGTTCATATACACTAAAGTTCCAAGTAGTTTCGATGCTCTGGTATTACAAATGCAAATTCCGTCTGTTTTTTACGTCTTAAATTGAAAGAGCCGTCACAAATTGCTCTGTTTTCACTCATTGTAGACAATTATACAGCACCTGAGGTAACAAACACATCTCGAGAACCATTGTGCACTACATTATTTATGCCAACTCAGTGCCTCGCTCTTTACTACTGTGTACCAATCTTGTCGTCCAACTGCAAAACACTGGGCCACAACAAGTTTCCGCGTCCCCATTGCACTGCGCATACTACGAAACGCTCCCCAAACTTGGCACTCACCCTCGCAGCCGACTTTTCCGACTTTCCACGACGCTCACGCTAGTGACAGCATTATTTATAGTTCGACGTCGCGCCAAAGCGAATGAGCACAATTCGCCTACGGCTTAGGCCGCCCTCCTAGTGTGGCTGCTCGGTGTCTGCAGGCAGCGAGGGTCTGCAAGCTTCCTGTGTTCGCACCTATGTCACCTGTGCTTGCTTGTCAGAGACAGACTATCGCAAAACATACAACTCACTCCATGAATTGATTGCTACGGCATCTGTTATCAGCAGTCACAACTAACAACACCAGGAGCAGCTGACTACACGCAAAGAATAGGAATGTGCAGTGGGATTTACGTGAACTCGGCGCAAGCTTGTATCTTCCTAGACACATCTGCTGGCTGTGAAGTATTCCACTTGCATATCAAGGTGCGCATGTAGGTGTGTTAAAAATCATGCAGGCACTGGGTATTGATCCCAGTACCTCTCGCATACTAAGCGAGCGCTCTACCATCTGAGCTACGCCCGCCCCCCCGAAGACTAATGGTGCTACATACAGCCATATAGACGACACAGACCCTTGCACTCCCATTATTCAGCAGACAAACACTACTCTCTATGTATCCGTTAGGGTGTCTTTCAGGTTTCGTGCATTCTGTATCGAATCGTAGTTGCCAAAATGAAAGTGGCACGTATAACGTCGAAAATAGAATTCGGACACCGCTCTGAGTAAGACCAACGTGTTGTCCACCCTCTAGACTTCAATGAGGTTAAGCCGCGATACCTAAGACAGATCTGCTCTCGATGACACCTCGATAACAGCCGGTCCCCACACTTACATCTTGCTCTCCTTACGTCAGTATACATCATATCAGTCTGTGACGCTGGCTTTGCAACATCTTGCGTGCCTTTAGGTTCGCCGCGACCAACACTTACCATGCACTGACCACAAAAAATGGAGGCGCCGCGGCTTGAACCCTGGACCTTTCACATGCCAAGCGAACGCTCTACCAACTGAGCTACGCCCCATGCACGAGCAAACTGCGCTATTCCCCATTGTTTGCGACTCAGATGCGCACGGACACGATGGTTGGTTGGTTTGTAGCGGTGAAGGGAGCAGAGTACAAAGGCGCGGACCCGTTCATATACACAAAAGTTCCAAGTAGTTTCGATGCTCTGGTATTACAAATGCAAATTCCGTCTGTTTTTAACGTCTTAAATTGAAAGAGCCGTCACAAATTGCTCCGTTTTCACTCATTGTAGACAATTATACAGCACCTGAGGTGACAAACACATCTCGAGAACCATTGTGCACTACATTATTTATGCCAACTCAGTGCCTCGCTCTTTACTACTGTGTACCAATCTTGTCGTCCAACTGCAAAACACTGGGCCACAACAAGTTTCCGCGTCTCCATTGCACTGCGCATACTACGAAACGCTCCCCAAACTTGGCACTCACCCTCGCAGCCGACTTTTCCGACTTTCCACGACGCTCACGCAACGCTCACGCTAGTGACAGCATTATTTATAGTTCGACGTCGCGCCAAAGCGAATGAGCACAATTCGCCTACGGCTTAGGCCGCCCTCCTAGTGTGGCTTCTCGGTGTCTGCAGGCAGCGAGGGTCTGCAAGCTTCCTGTGTTCGCACCTATGTCACCTGTGCTTGCTTGTCAGAGACAGACTATCGCAAAACATACAACTCACTCCATGAATTGATTGCTACGGCATCTGTTATCAGCAGTCACAACTAACAACACCAGGAGCAGCTGACTGCACGCAAAGAATAGGAATGTGCAGTGGGATTTACGTGAACTCGGCGCAAGCTTGTATCTTCCTAGACACATCTGCTGGCTGTGAAGTATTCCACTTGCATATCAAGGTGCGCATGTAGGTGTGTTAAAAATCCTGCAGGCACTGGGTATTGATCCCAGTACCTCTCGCATACTAAGCGAGCGCTCTACCATCTGAGCTACGCCCGCCCCCCCGTAGACTAATGGTGCTACATACAGCCATATAGACGACACAGACCCTTGCACTCCCATTATTCAGCAGACAAACACTACTCTCTATGTATCCGTTAGGGTGTCTTTCAGGTTTCGTGCATTCTGTATCGAATCGTAGTTGCCAAAATGAAAGTGGCACGTATAACGTCGAAAATAGAATTCGGACACCGCTCTGAGTAAGACCAACGTGTTGTCCACCCTCTAGACTTCAATGAGGTTAAGCCGCGATACCTAAGACAGATCTGCACTCGATGACACCTCGATAACAGCCGGTCCCCACACTTACATCTTGCTCTCCTTACGTCAGTATACATCATATCAGTCTGTGACGCTGGCTTTGCAACATCTTGCGTGCCTTTAGGTTCGCCGCGACCAACACTTACCATGCACTGATCACAAAAAGTGGAGGCGCCGCGGCTTGAACCCTGGACCTTTCACATGCCAAGCGAACGCTCTACCAACTGAGCTACGCCCCATGCACGAGCAAACTGCGCTATTCCCCATTGTTTGCGACTCAGATGCGCACGGACACGATGGTTGGTTTGTTTGTAGCGGTGAAGGGAGCAGAGTACAAAGGCGCGGACCCGTTCATATACACAAAAGTTCCAAGTAGTTTCGATGCTCTGGTATTACAAATGCAAATTCCGTCTGTTTTTAACGTCTTAAATTGAAAGAGCCGTCACAAATTGCTCCGTTTTCACTCATTGTAGACAATTATACAGCACCTGAGGTAACAAACACATCTCGAGAACCATTGTGCATTACATTATTTATGCCAACTCAGTGCCTCGCTCTTTACTACTGTGTACCAATCTTGTCGTCCAACTGCAAAACACTGGGCCACAACAAGTTTCCGCGTCCATATTGCACTGCGCATACTACGAAACGCTCCCCAAACTTGGCACTCACCCTCGCAGCCGACTTTTCCGACTTTCCACGACGCTCACGCTAGTGACAGCATTATTTATAGTTCGACGTCGCGCCAAAGCGAATGAGCACAATTCGCCTACGGCTTAGGCCGCCCTCCTAGTGTGGCTGCTCGGTGTCTGCAGGCAGCGAGGGTCTGCAAGCTTCCTGTGTTCGCACCTATGTCACCTGTGCTTGCTTGTCAGAGACAGACTATCGCAAAACATACAACTCACTCCATGAATTGATTGCTACGGCATCTGTTATCAGCAGTCACAACTAACAACACCAGGAGCAGCTGACTGCACGCAAAGAATAGGAATGTGCAGTGGGATTTACGTGAACTCGGCGCAAGCTTGTATCTTCCTAGACACATCTGCAGGCTGTGAAGTATTCCACTTGCATATCAAGGTGCGCATGTAGGTGTGTTAAAAATCCTGCAGGCACTGGGTATTGATCCCAGTACCTCTCGCATACTAAGCGAGCGCTCTACCATCTGAGCTACGCCCGCCCCCCCCCCGAAGACTAATGGTGCTACATACAGCCATATAGACGACACAGACCCTTGCACTCCCATTATTCAGCAGACAAACACTACTCTCTATGTATCCGTTAGGGTGTCTTTCAGGTTTCGTGCATTCTGTATCGAATCGTAGTTGCCAAAATGAAAGTGGCACGTATAACGTCGAAAATAGAATTCGGACACCGCTCTGAGTAAGACCAACGTGTTGTCCACCCTCTAGACTTCAATGAGGTTAAGCCGCGATACCTAAGACAGATCTGCTCTCGATGACACCTCGATAACAGCTGGTCCCCACACTTACATCTTGCTCTCCTTACGTCAGTATACATCATATCAGTCTGTGACGCTGGCTTTGCAACATCTTGCGTGCCTTTAGGTTCGCCGCGACCAACACTTACCATGCACTGACCACAAAAAATGGAGGCGCCGCGGCTTGAACCCTGGACCTTTCACATGCCAAGCGAACGCTCTACCAACTGAGCTACGCCCCATGCACGAGCAAACTGCGCTATTCCCCATTGTTTGCGACTCAGATGCGCACGGACACGATGGTTGGTTGGTTTGTAGCGGTGAAGGGAGCAGAGTACAAAGGCGCGGACCCGTTCATATACACAAAAGTTCCAAGTAGTTTCGATGCTCTGGTATTACAAATGCAAATTCCGTCTGTTTTTAACGTCTTAAATTGAAAGAGCCGTCACAAATTGCTCCGTTTTCACTCATTGTAGACAATTATACAGCACCTGAGGTGACAAACACATCTCGAGAACCATTGTGCACTACATTATTTATGCCAACTCAGTGCCTCGCTCTTTACTACTGTGTACCAATCTTGTCGTCCAACTGCAAAACACTGGGCCACAACAAGTTTCCGCGTCTCCATTGCACTGCGCATACTACGAAACGCTCCCCAAACTTGGCACTCACCCTCGCAGCCGACTTTTCCGACTTTCCACGACGCTCACGCAACGCTCACGCTAGTGACAGCATTATTTATAGTTCGACGTCGCGCCAAAGCGAATGAGCACAATTCGCCTACGGCTTAGGCCGCCCTCCTAGTGTGGCTTCTCGGTGTCTGCAGGCAGCGAGGGTCTGCAAGCTTCCTGTGTTCGCACCTATGTCACCTGTGCTTGCTTGTCAGAGACAGACTATCGCAAAACATACAACTCACTCCATGAATTGATTGCTACGGCATCTGTTATCAGCAGTCACAACTAACAACACCAGGAGCAGCTGACTGCACGCAAAGAATAGGAATGTGCAGTGGGATTTACGTGAACTCGGCGCAAGCTTGTATCTTCCTAGACACATCTGCTGGCTGTGAAGTATTCCACTTGCATATCAAGGTGCGCATGTAGGTGTGTTAAAAATCCTGCAGGCACTGGGTATTGATCCCAGTACCTCTCGCATACTAAGCGAGCGCTCTACCATCTGAGCTACGCCCGCCCCCCCGTAGACTAATGGTGCTACATACAGCCATATAGACGACACAGACCCTTGCACTCCCATTATTCAGCAGACAAACACTACTCTCTATGTATCCGTTAGGGTGTCTTTCAGGTTTCGTGCATTCTGTATCGAATCGTAGTTGCCAAAATGAAAGTGGCACGTATAACGTCGAAAATAGAATTCGGACACCGCTCTGAGTAAGACCAACGTGTTGTCCACCCTCTAGACTTCAATGAGGTTAAGCCGCGATACCTAAGACAGATCTGCACTCGATGACACCTCGATAACAGCCGGTCCCCACACTTACATCTTGCTCTCCTTACGTCAGTATACATCATATCAGTCTGTGACGCTGGCTTTGCAACATCTTGCGTGCCTTTAGGTTCGCCGCGACCAACACTTACCATGCACTGATCACAAAAAGTGGAGGCGCCGCGGCTTGAACCCTGGACCTTTCACATGCCAAGCGAACGCTCTACCAACTGAGCTACGCCCCATGCACGAGCAAACTGCGCTATTCCCCATTGTTTGCGACTCAGATGCGCACGGACACGATGGTTGGTTTGTTTGTAGCGGTGAAGGGAGCAGAGTACAAAGGCGCGGACCCGTTCATATACACAAAAGTTCCAAGTAGTTTCGATGCTCTGGTATTACAAATGCAAATTCCGTCTGTTTTTAACGTCTTAAATTGAAAGAGCCGTCACAAATTGCTCCGTTTTCACTCATTGTAGACAATTATACAGCACCTGAGGTAACAAACACATCTCGAGAACCATTGTGCACTACATTATTTATGCCAACTCAGTGCCTCGCTCTTTACTACTGTGTACCAATCTTGTCGTCCAACTGCAAAACACTGGGCCACAACAAGTTTCCGCGTCCCCATTGCACTGCGCATACTACGAAACGCTCCCCAAACTTGGCACTCACCCTCGCAGCCGACTTTTCCGACTTTCCACGACGCTCACGCTAGTGACAGCATTATTTATAGTTCGACGTCGCGCCAAAGCGAATGAGCACAATTCGCCTACGGCTTAGGCCGCCCTCCTAGTGTGGCTGCTCGGTGTCTGCAGGCAGCGAGGGTCTGCAAGCTTCCTGTGTTCGCACCTATGTCACCTGTGCTTGCTTGTCAGAGACAGACTATCGCAAAACATACAACTCACTCCATGAATTGATTGCTACGGCATCTGTTATCAGCAGTCACAACTAACAACACCAGGAGCAGCTGACTGCACGCAAAGAATAGGAATGTGCAGTGGGATTTACGTGAACTCGGCGCAAGCTTGTATCTTCCTAGACACATCTGCTGGCTGTGAAGTATTCCACTTGCATATCAAGGTGCGCATGTAGGTGTGTTAAAAATCCTGCAGGCACTGGGTATTGATCCCAGTACCTCTCGCATACTAAGCGAGCGCTCTACCATCTGAGCTACGCCCGCCCCCCCCGAAGACTAATGGTGCTACATACAGCCATATAGACGACACAGACCCTTGCACTCCCATTATTCAGCAGACAAACACTACTCTCTATGTATCCGTTAGGGTGTCTTTCAGGTTTCGTGCATTCTGTATCGAATCGTAGTTGCCAAAATGAAAGTGGCACGTATAACGTCGAAAATAGAATTCGGACACCGCTCTGAGTAAGACCAACGTGTTGTCCACCCTCTAGACTTCAATGAGGTTAAGCCGCGATACCTAAGACAGATCTGCTCTCGATGACACCTCGATAACAGCTGGTCCCCACACTTACATCTTGCTCTCCTTACGTCAGTATACATCATATCAGTCTGTGACGCTGGCTTTGCAACATCTTGCGTGCCTTTAGGTTCGCCGCGACCAACACTTACCATGCACTGACCACAAAAAATGGAGGCGCCGCGGCTTGAACCCTGGACCTTTCACATGCCAAGCGAACGCTCTACCAACTGAGCTACGCCCCATGCACGAGCAAACTGCGCTATTCCCCATTGTTTGCGACTCAGATGCGCACGGACACGATGGTTGGTTGGTTTGTAGCGGTGAAGGGAGCAGAGTACAAAGGCGCGGACCCGTTCATATACACAAAAGTTCCAAGTAGTTTCGATGCTCTGGTATTACAAATGCAAATTCCGTCTGTTTTTAACGTCTTAAATTGAAAGAGCCGTCACAAATTGCTCCGTTTTCACTCATTGTAGACAATTATACAGCACCTGAGGTGACAAACACATCTCGAGAACCATTGTGCACTACATTATTTATGCCAACTCAGTGCCTCGCTCTTTACTACTGTGTACCAATCTTGTCGTCCAACTGCAAAACACTGGGCCACAACAAGTTTCCGCGTCTCCATTGCACTGCGCATACTACGAAACGCTCCCCAAACTTGGCACTCACCCTCGCAGCCGACTTTTCCGACTTTCCACGACGCTCACGCAACGCTCACGCTAGTGACAGCATTATTTATAGTTCGACGTCGCGGCAAAGCGAATGAGCACAATTCGCCTACGGCTTAGGCCGCCCTCCTAGTGTGGCTGCTCGGTGTCTGCAGGCAGCGAGGGTCTGCAAGCTTCCTGTGTTCGCACCTATGTCACCTGTGCTTGCTTGTCAGAGACAGACTATCGCAAAACATACAACTCACTCCATGAATTGATTGCTACGGCATCTGTTATCAGCAGTCACAACTAACAACACCAGGAGCAGCTGACTGCACCCAAAGAATAGGAATGTGCAGTGGGATTTACGTGAACTCGGCGCAAGCTTGTATCTTCCTAGACACATCTGCTGGCTGTGAAGTATTCCACTTGCATATCAAGGTGCGCATGTAGGTGTGTTAAAAATCCTGCAGGCACTGGGAATTGATCCCAGTACCTCTCGCATACTAAGCGAGCGCTCTACCATCTGAGCTACGCCCGCCCCCCCGAAGACTAATGGTGCTACATACAGCCATATAGACGACACAGACCCTTGCACTCCCATTATTCAGCAGACAAACACTACTCTCTATGTATCCGTTAGGGTGTCTTTCAGGTTTCGTGCATTCTGTATCGAATCGTAGTTGCCAAAATGGAAGTGGCACGTATAACGTCGAAAATAGAATTCGGACACCGCTCTGAGTAAGACCAACGTGTTGTCCACCCTCTAGACTTCAATGAGGTTAAGCCGCGATACCTAAGACAGATCTGCACTCGATGACACCTCGATAACAGCCGGTCCCCACACTTACATCTTGCTCTCCTTACGTCAGTATACATCATATCAGTCTGTGACGCTGGCTTTGCAACAACCTGCGTGCCTTTAGGTTCGCCGCGACCAACACTTACCATGCACTGACCACAAAAAATGGAGGCGCCGCGGCTTGAACCCTGGACCTTTCACATGCCAAGCGAACGCTCTACCAACTGAGCTACGCCCCATGCACGAGCAAACTGCGCTATTCCCCATTGTTTGCGACTCAGATGCGCACGGACACGATGGTTGGTTGTTTCGTAGCGGTGAAGGGAGCAGAGTACAAAGGCGCGGACCCGTTCATATACACAAAAGTTCCAAGTAGTTTCGATGCTCTGGTATTACAAATGCAAATTCCGTCTGTTTTTAACGTCTTAAATTGAAAGAGCCGTCACAAATTGCTCCGTTTTCACTCATTGTAGACAATTATACAGCACCTGAGGTAACAAACACATCTCGAGAACCATTGTGCACTACATTATTTATGCCAACTCAGTGCCTCGCTCTTTACTACTGTGTACCAATCTTGTCGTCCAACTGCAAAACACTGGGCCACAACAAGTTTCCGCGTCTCCATTGCACTGCGCATACTACGAAACGCTCCCCAAACTTGGCACTCACCGTCGCAGCCGACTTTTCCGACTTTCCACGACGCTCACGCTAGTGACAGCATTATTTATAGTTCGACGTCGCGCCAAAGCGAATGAGTACATTTCGCCTACGGCTTAGGCCGCACTCCTAGTGTGGCTGCTCGGTGTCTGCAGGCAGCGAGGGTCTGCAAGCTTCCTGTGTTCGCACCTATGTCACCTGTGCTTGCTCGTCAGAGACAGACTATCGCAAAACATACAACTCACTCCATGAATTGATTGCTACGGCATCTGTTATCAGCAGTCACAACTAGCAACACCAGTAGCAGCTGACTGCACGCAAAGAATAGGAATGTGCAGTGGGATTTACGTGAACTCGGCGCAAGGCAGATCTTTCCGACATAGGCTTGAGAATCTTACGGGAACACTTGTACTGTTTCTAAATTAAGTGTAGGCGTGGGAGGAGGGTGCTTCCTGCGCACTAATAACAGCACGCTTGTCAATTGTGGATGCTAATCATTCGCTTCTATCTTCCTAGACACATCTGCTGGTTGTGAATTATTCCACTTGCATATCAAGGTGCGCATGTAGGTGTGTTAAAAATTCTGGAGGCACTGGGTATTGATCCCAGTACCTCTCGCATACTAAGAGAGCGCTCTACCATCTGAGCTACGCCCGCCCCCCCGAAGACTAATGGTGCTACATACAGCCATATAGACGACACAGACCCTTGCACTCCCATTATTCAGCAGATAAACACTACTCTCTATGTATCCGTTAGGGTGTCTTTCAGGTTTCGTGCATTCTGTATCGAATCGTAGTTGCCAAAATGAAAGTGGCACGTATAACGTCGAAAATAGAATTCGGACACCGCTCTGAGTAAGACCAACGTGTTGTCCACCCTCTAGACTTCAATGAGGTTAAGCCGCGATACCTAAGACAGATCTGCACTCGATGACACCTCCATAACAGCCGGTCCCCACACTTACATCTTGCTCTCCTTACGTCAGTATACATCATATCAGTCTGTGACGCTGGCTTTGCAACATCTTGCGTGCCTTTAGGTTCGCCGCGACCAACACTTACCATGCACTGACCACAAAAAATGGAGGCGCCGCGGCTTGAACCCTGGACCTTTCACATGCCAAGCGAACGCTCTACCAACTGAGCTACGCCCCATGCACGAGCAAACTGCGCTATTCCCCATTCTTTGCGACACAGATGCGCACGGACACGATGGTTGGTTGGTTTGTAGCGGTGAAGGGAGCAGAGTACAAAGGCGCGGACCCGTTCATATACACAAAAGTTCCAAGTAGTTTCGATGCTCTGGTATCACAAATGTAAATTCCATCTGTTTTTAACGTCTTAAATTGAAAGAGCCGTCACAAATTGCTCCGTTTTCACTCATTGTAGACAATTATACAGCACCTGAGGTAACAAACACATCTCGAGAACCATTGTGCACTACATTATTTATGCCAACTCAGTGCCTCGCTCTTTACTACTGTGTACCAATCTTGTCGTCCAACTGCAAAACACTGGGCCACAACAAGTTTCCGCGTCTCCATTGCACTGCGCATACTACGAAACGCTCCCCAAACTTGGCACTCACCCTCGCAGCCGACTTTTCCGACTTTCCACGACGCTCACGCTAGTGACAGCATTATTTATAGTTCGACGTCGCGCCAAAGCGAATGAGCACAATTCGCCTACGGCTTAGGCCGCCCTCCTAGTGTGGCTGCTCGGTGTCTGCAGGCAGCGAGGGTGTGCAAGCTTCCTGTGTTCGCACCTATGTCACCTGTGCTTGCTTGTCAGAGACAGACTATCGCAAAACATACAACTCACTCCATGAATTGATTGCTACGGCATCTGTTATCAGCAGTCACAACTAACAACACCAGTAGCAGCTGACTGCACGCAAAGAATAGGAATGTGCAGTGGGATTTACGTGAACTCGGCGCAAGCTTGTATCTTCCTAGACACATCTGCTGGCTGTGAAGTATTCCACTTGCATATCAAGGTGCGCATGTAGGTGTGTTAAAAATTCTGGAGGCACTGGGTATTGATCCCAGCACCTCTCGCATACTAAGCGAGCGCTCTACCATCTGAGCTACACCCGCCCCCCCGAAGACTAATGGTGCTACATACAGCCATATAGACGACACAGACCCTTGCACTCCCATTATTCAGCAGATAAACACTACTCTCTATGTATCCGTTAGGGTGTCTTTCAGGTTTCGTGCATTCTGTATCGAATCGTAGTTGGCCAAAATGAAAGTGGCACGTATAACGTCGAAAATAGAATTCGGACACCGCTCTGAGTAAGACCAACGTGTTGTCCACCCTCTAGACTTCAATGAGGTTAAGCCGCGATACCTAAGACAGATCTGCACTCGATGACACCTCCATAACAGCCGGTCCCCACACTTACATCTTGCTCTCCTTACGTCAGTATACATCATATCAGTCTGTGACGCTGGCTTTGCAACATCTTGCGTGCCTTTAGGTTCGCCGCGACCAACACTTACCATGCACTGACCACAAAAAATGGAGGCGCCGCGGCTTGAACCCTGGACCTTTCACATGCCAAGCGAACGCTCTACCAACTGAGCTACGCCCCATGCACGAGCAAACTGCGCTATTCCCCATTCTTTGCGACTCAGATGCGCACGGACACGATGGTTGGTTGGTTTGTAGCGGTGAAGGGAGCAGAGTACAAAGGCGCGGACCCGTTCATATACACAAAAGTTCCAAGTAGTTTCGATGCTCTGGTATCACAAATGCAAATTCCATCTGTTTTTAACGTCTTAAATTGAAAGAGCCGTCACAAATTGCTCCGTTTTCACTCATTGTAGACAATTATACAGCACCTGAGGTAACAAACACATCTCGAGAACCATTGTGCACTACATTATTTATGCCAACTCAGTGCCTCGCTCTTTACTACTGTGTACCAATCTTGTCGTCCAACTGCAAAACACTGGGCCACAACAAGTTTCCGCGTCTCCATTGCACTGCGCATACTACGAAACGCTCCCCAAACTTGGCACTCACCCTCGCAGCCGACTTTTCCGACTTTCCACGACGCTCACGCTAGTGACAGCATTATTTATAGTTCGACGTCGCGCCAAAGCGAATGAGCACAATTCGCCTACGGCTTAGGCCGCCCTCCTAGTGTGGCTGCTCGGTGTCTGCAGGCAGCGAGGGTCTGCAAGCTTCCTGTGTTCGCACCTATGTCACCTGTGCTTGCTTGTCAGAGACAGACTATCGCAAAACATACAACTCACTCCATGAATTGATTGCTACGGCATCTGTTATCAGCAGTCACAACTAACAACACCAGTAGCAGCTGACTGCACGCAAAGAATAGGAATGTGCAGTGGGATTTACGTGAACTCGGCGCAAGCTTGTATCTTCCTAGACACATCTGCTGGCTGTGAAGTATTCCACTTGCATATCAAGGTGCGCATGTAGGTGTGTTAAAAATTCTGGAGGCACTGGAAATTGATCCCAGCACCTCTCGCATACTAAGCGAGCGCTCTACCATCTGAGCTACACCCGCCCCCCCGAAGACTAATGGTGCTACATACAGCCATATAGACGACACAGACCCTTGCACTCCCATTATTCAGCAGATAAACACTACTCTCTATGTATCCGTTAGGGTGTCTTTCAGGTTTCGTGCATTCTGTATCGAATCGTAGTTGGCCAAAATGAAAGTGGCACGTATAACGTCGAAAATAGAATTCGGACACCGCTCTGAGTAAGACCAACGTGTTGTCCACCCTCTAGACTTCAATGAGGTTAAGCCGCGATACCTAAGACAGATCTGCACTCGATGACACCTCGATAACAGCCGGTTCCCACACTTACATCTTGCTCTCCTTACGTCAGTATACATCATATCAGTCTGTGACGCTGGCTTTGCAACATCTTGCGTGCCTTTAGGTTCGCCGCGACCAACACTTACCATGCACTGACCACAAAAAATGGAGGCGCCGCGGCTTGAACCCTGGACATTTCACATGCCAAGCGAACGCTCTACCAACTGAGCTACGCCCCATGCACGAGCAAACTGCGCTATTCCCCATTCTTTGCGACTCAGATGCGCACGGACACGATGGTTGGTTGGTTTGTAGCGGTGAAGGGAGCAGAGTACAAAGGCGCGGACCCGTTCATATACACAAAAGTTCCAAGTAGTTTCGATGCTCTGGTATTACAAATGCAAATTCCATCTGTTTTTAACGTCTTAAATTGAAAGAGCCGTCACAAATTGCTCCGTTTTCACTCATTGTAGACAATTATACAGCACCTGAGGTAACAAACACATCTCGAGAACCATTGTGCACTACATTATTTATGCCAACTCAGTGCCTCGCTCTTTACTACTGTGTACCAATCTTGTCGTCCAACTGCAAAACACTGGGCCACAACAAGTTTCCGCGTCTCCATTGCACTGCGCATACTACGAAACGCTCCCCAAACTTGGCACTCACCCTCGCAGCCGACTTTTCCGACTTTCCACGACGCTCACGCAACGCTCACGCTAGTGACAGCATTATTTATAGTTCGACGTCGCGCCAAAGCGAATGAGCACAATTCGCCTACGGCTTAGGCCGCCCTCCTAGTGTGGCTTCTCGGTGTCTGCAGGCAGCGAGGGTCTGCAAGCTTCCTGTGTTCGCACCTATGTCACCTGTGCTTGCTTGTCAGAGACAGACTATCGAAAAACATACAACTCACTCCATGAATTGATTGCTACGGCATCTGTTATCAGCAGTCACAACTAACAACACCAGTAGCAGCTGACTGCACGCAAAGAATAGGAATGTGCAGTGGCATTTACGTGAACTCGGCGCAAGCTTGTATCTTCCTAGACACATCTGCTGGCTGTGAAGTATTCCACTTGCATATCAAGGTGCGCATGTAGGTGTGTTAAAAATTCTGGAGGCACTGGGTATTGATCCCAGCACCTCTCGCATACTAAGCGAGCGCTCTACCATCTGAGCTACGCCCGCCCCCCCGAAGACTAATGGTGCTACATACAGCCATATAGACGACACAGACCCTTGCACTCCCATTATTCAGCAGACAAACACTACTCTCTATGTATCCGTTAGGGTGTCTTTCAGGTTTCGTGCATTCTGTATCGAATCGTAGTTGGCCAAAATGAAAGTGGCACGTATAACGTCGAAAATAGAATTCGGACACCGCTCTGAGTAAGACCAACGTGTTGTCCACCCTCTAGACTTCAATGAGGTTAAGCCGCGATACCTAAGACAGATCTGCACTCGATGACACCTCCATAACAGCCGGTCCCCACACTTACATCTTGCTCTCCTTACGTCAGTATACATCATATCAGTCTGTGACGCTGGCTTTGCAACATCTTGCGTGCCTTTAGGTTCGCCGCGACCAACACTTACCATGCACTGACCACAAAAAATGGAGGCGCCGCGGCTTGAACCCTGGACCTTTCACATGCCAAGCGAACGCTCTACCAACTGAGCTACGCCCCATGCACGAGCAAACTGCGCTATTCCCCATTCTTTGCGACTCAGATGCGCACGGACACGATGGTTGGTTGGTTTGTAGCGGTGAAGGGAGCAGAGTACAAAGGCGCGGACCCGTTCATATACACAAAAGTTCCAAGTAGTTTCGATGCTCTGGTATTACAAATGCAAATTCCGTCTGTTTTTAACGTCTTAAATTGAAAGAGCCGTCACAAATTGCTCCGTTTTCACTCATTGTAGACAATTATACAGCACCTGAGGTAACAAACACATTTCGAGCCACATTGTGCACTACATTATTTATGCCAACTCAGTGCCTCGCTCTTTACTACTGTGTACCAATCTTGTCGTCCAACTGCAAAACACTGGGCCACAACAAGTTTCCGCGTCTCCATTGCACTGCGCATACTACGAAACGCTCCCCAAACTTGGCACTCACCCTCGCAGCCGACTTTTCCGACTTTCCACGACGCTCACGCTAGTGACAGCATTATTTATAGTTCGACGTCGCGCCAAAGCGAATGAGTACATTTCGCCTACGGCTTAGGCCGCACTCCTAGTGTGGCTGCTCGGTGTCTGCAGGCAGCGAGGGTCTGCAAGCTTCCTGTGTTCGCACCTATGTCACCTGTGCTTGCTTGTCAGAGACAGACTATCGCAAAACATACAACTCACTCCATGAATTGATTGCTACGGCATCTGTTATCAGCAGTCACAACTAGCAACACCAGTAGCAGCTGACTGCACGCAAAGAATAGGAATGTGCAGTGGGATTTACGTGAACTCGGCGCAAGGCAGATCTTTCCGACATAGGCTTGAGAATCTTACGGGAACACTTGTACTGTTTCTAAATTAAGTGTAGGCGTGGGAGGAGGGTGCTTCCTGCGCACTAATAACAGCACGCTTGTCAATTGTGGATGCTAATCATTCGCTTCTATCTTCCTAGACACATCTGCTGGTTGTGAATTATTCCACTTGCATATTAAGGTGCGCATGTAGGTGTGTTAAAAATTCTGGAGGCACTGGGTATTGATCCCAGCACCTCTCGCATACTAAGCGAGCGCTCTACCATCTGAGCTACGCCCGCCCGCCCGAAGACTAATGGTGCTACATACAGCCATATAGACGACACAGACCCTTGCACTCCCATTATTCAGCAGACAAACACTACTCTCTATGTATCCGTTAGGGTGTCTTTCAGGTTTCGTGCATTCTGTATCGAATCGTAGTTGGCCAAAATGAAAGTGGCACGTATAACGTCGAAAATAGAATTCGGACACCGCTCTGAGTAAGACCAACGTGTTGTCCACCATCTAGACTTCAATGAGGTTAAGCCGCGATACCTAAGACAGATCTGCACTCGATGACACCTCCATAACAGCCGGTCCCCACACTTACATCTTGCTCTCCTTACGTCAGTATACATCATATCAGTCTGTGACGCTGGCTTTGCAACATCTTGCGTGCCTTTAGGTTCGCCGCGACCAACACTTACCATGCACTGACCACAAAAAATGGAGGCGCCGCAGCTTGAACCCAGAACCTTTCAGATGCCAAGCGAACGCTCTACCAACTTAGCTACGCCCCATGCACGAGCAAACTGCGCTATTCCCCATTCTTTGCGACTCAGATGCGCACGGACACGTTGGTTGGTTGGTTTGTAGCGGTGAAGGGAGCAGAGTACAAAGGCGCGGACCCGTTCATATACACAAAAGTTCCAAGTAGTTTCGATGCTCTGGTATTACAAATGCAAATTCCGTCTGTTTTTAACGTCTTAGATTGAAAGAGCCGTCACAAATTGCTCCGTTTTCACTCATTGTAGACAATTATACAGCACCTGAGGTAACAAACACATCTCGAGAACCATTGTGCACTACATTATTTATGCGAACTCAGTGCCTCGCTCTTTACTACTGTGTACCAATCTTGTCGTCCAACTGCAAAACACTGGGCCACAACAAGTTTCCGCGTCTCCATTGCACTGCGCATACTACGAAACGCTCCCCAAACTTGGCACTTGGCACTCACCCTCCCTGCCGACTTTTCCGACTTTCCACGACGCTCACGCAACGCTCACGCTAGTGACAGCATTATTTATAGTTCGACGTCGCGCCAAAGCGAATGAGCACAATTCGCCTACGGCTTAGGCCGCCCTCCTAGTGTGGCTGCTCGGTGTCTGCAGGCAGCGAGGGTCTGCAAGCTTCCTGTGTTCGCTCCTATGTCACCTGTGCTTGCTTGTCAGAGACAGACTATCGCAAAACATACAACTCACTCCATGAATTGATTGCTACGGCATCTGTTATCAGCAGTCACAACTAACAACACCAGTAGCAGCTGACTGCACGCAAAGAATAGGAATGTGCAGTGGGATTTACGTGAACTCGGCGCAAGCTTGTATCTTCCTAGACACATCTGCTGGCTGTGAAGTATTCCACTTGCATATCAAGGTGCGCATGTAGGTGTGTTAAAAATTCTGGAGGCACTGGGTATTGATCCCAGCACCTCTCGCATACTAAGCGAGCGCTCTACCATCTGAGCTACGCCCGCCCCCCCGAAGACTAATGGTGCTACATACAGCCATATAGACGACACAGACCCTTGCACTCCCATTATTCAGCAGACAAACACTACTCTCTATGTATCCGTTAGGGTGTCTTTCAGGTTTCGTGCATTCTGTATCGAATCGTAGTTGGCCAAAATGAAAGTGGCACGTATAACGTCGAAAATAGAATTCGGACATCGCTCTGAGTAAGACCAACGTGTTGTCCACCCTCTAGACTTCAATGAGGTTAAGCCGCGATACCTAAGACAGATCTGCACTCGATGACACCTCCATAACAGCCGGTCCCCACACTTACATCTTGCTCTCCTTACGTCAGTATACATCATATCAGTCTGTGACGCTGGCTTTGCAACATCTTGCGTGCCTTTAGGTTCGCCGCGACCAACACTTACCATGCACTGACCACAAAAAATGGAGGCGCCGCGGCTTGAACCCTGGACCTTTCACATGCCAAGCGAACGCTCTACCAACTGAGCTACGCCCCATGCACGAGCAAACTGCGCTATTCCCCATTGTTTGCGACTCAGATGCGCACGGACACGATGGTTGGTTGTTTCGTAGCGGTGAAGGGAGCAGAGTACAAAGGCGCGGACCCGTTCATATACACAAAAGTTCCAAGTAGTTTCGATGCTCTGGTATTACAAATGCAAATTCCGTCTGTTTTTAACGTCTTAAATTGAAAGAGCCGTCACAAATTGCTCCGTTTTCACTCATTGTAGACAATTATACAGCACCTGAGGTAACAAACACATTTCGAGCCACATTGTGCACTACATTATTTATGCCAACTCAGTGCCTCGCTCTTTACTACTGTGTACCAATCTTGTCGTCCAACTGCAAAACACTGGGCCACAACAAGTTTCCGCGTCTCCATTGCACTGCGCATACTACGAAACGCTCCCCAAACTTGGCACTCACCCTCGCAGCCGACTTTTCCGACTTTCCACGACGCTCACGCTAGTGACAGCATTATTTATAGTTCGACGTCGCGCCAAAGCGAATGAGTACATTTCGCCTACGGCTTAGGCCGCACTCCTAGTGTGGCTGCTCGGTGTCTGCAGGCAGCGATTGTCTGCAAGCTTCCTGTGTTCGCACCTATGTCACCTGTGCTTGCTTGTCAGAGACAGACTATCGCAAAACATACAACTCACTCCATGAATTGATTGCTACGGCATCTGTTATCAGCAGTCACAACTAGCAACACCAGTAGCAGCTGACTGCACGCAAAGAATAGGAATGTGCAGTGGGATTTACGTGAACTCGGCGCAAGGCAGATCTTTCCGACATAGGCTTGAGAATCTTACGGGAAGACTTGTACTGTTTCTAAATTAAGTGTAGGCGTGGGAGGAGGGTGCTTCCTGCGCACTAATAACAGCACGCTTGTCAATTGTGGATGCTAATCATTCGCTTCTATCTTCCTAGACACATCTGCTGGTTGTGAATTATTCCACTTGCATATTAAGGTGCGCATGTAGGTGTGTTAAAAATTCTGGAGGCACTGGGTATTGATCCCAGCACCTCTCGCATACTAAGCGAGCGCTCTACCATCTGAGCTACGCCCGCCCTCCCGAAGACTAATGGTGCTACATACAGCCATATAGACGACACAGACCCTTGCACTCCCATTATTCAGCAGACAAACACTACTCTCTATGTATCCGTTAGGGTGTCTTTCAGGTTTCGTGCATTCTGTATCGAATCGTAGTTGGCCAAAATGAAAGTGGCACGTATAACGTCGAAAATAGAATTCGGACACCGCTCTGAGTAAGACCAACGTGTTGTCCACCCTCTAGACTTCAATGAGGTTATGCCGCGATACCTAAGACAGATCTGCACTCGATGACACCTCCATAACAGCCGGTCCCCACACTTACACCTAGCTCTCCTTACGTCAGTATACATCATATCAGTCTGTGACGCTGGCTTTGCAACATCTTGCGTGCCTTTAGGTTCGCCGCGACCAACACTTACCATGCACTGACCACAAAAAATGGAGGCGCCGCAGCTTGAACCCAGAACCTTTCAGATGCCAAGCGAACGCTCTACCAACTTAGCTACGCCCCATGCACGAGCAAACTGCGCTATTCCCCATTCTTTGCGACTCAGATGCGCACGGACACGTTGGTTGGTTGGTTTGTAGCGGTGAAGGGAGCACAGTACAAAGGCGCGGACCCGTTCATATACACAAAAGTTCCAAGTAGTTTCGATGCTCTGGTATTACAAATGCAAATTCCGTCTGTTTTTAACGTCTTAAATTGAAAGAGCCGTCACAAATTGCTCCGTTTTCACTCCTTGTCGACAATTGTACAGCACCTGAGGTAACAAACACATCTCGAGCCACATTGTGCACTACATTATTTATGCCAACTCAGTGCCTCGCTCTTTACTACTGTGTACCAATCTTGTCGTCCAACTGCAAAACACTGGGCCACAACAAGTTTCCGCGTCTCCATTGCACTGCGCATACTACGAAACGCTCCCCAAACTTGGCACTCACCCTCGCAGCCGACTTTTCCGACTTTCCACGACGCTCACGCAACGCTCACGCTAGTGACAGCATTATTTATAGTTCGACGTCGCGCCAAAGCGAATGAGCACAATTCGCCTACGGCTTAGGCCGCCCTCCTAGTGTGGCTGCTCGGTGTCTGCAGGCAGCGAGGGTCTGCAAGCTTCCTGTGTTCGCACCTATGTCACCTGTGCTTGCTTGTCAGAGACAGACTATCGCAAAACATACAACTCACTCCATGAATTGATTGCTACGGCATCTGTTATCAGCAGTCACAACTAACAACACCAGTAGCAGCTGACTGCACGCAAAGAATAGGAATGTGCAGTGGGATTTACGTGAACTCGGCGCAAGCTTGTATCTTCCTAGACACATCTGCTGGCTGTGAAGTATTCCACTTGCATATCAAGGTGCGCATGTAGGTGTGTTAAAAATCCTGCAGGCACTGAGTATTGATCCCAGTACCTCTCGCATACTAAGCGAGCGCTCTACCATCTGAGCTACGCCCGCCCCCCCCGAAGACTAATGGTGCTACATACAGCCATATAGACGACACAGAACCTTGCACTCCCATTATTCAGCAGACAAACACTACTCTCTATGTATATGTTAGGGTGTCTTTCAGGTTTCGTGCATTCTGTATCGAATCGTAGTTGCCAAAATGAAAGTGGCACGTATAACGTGAAAATAGAATTCGGACACCGCTCTGAGTAAGACCAACGTGTTGTCCACCCTCTAGACTTCAATGAGGTTAAGCCGCGATACCTAAGACAGATCTGCACTCGATGACACCTCCATAACAGCCGGTCCTCACACTTACATCTTGCTCTCCTTACGTCAGTATACATCATATCAGTCTGTGACGCTGGCTTTGCAACATCTTGCGTGCCTTTAGGTTCGCCGCGACCAACACTTACCATGCACTGACCACAAAAAATGGAGGCGCCGCAGCTTGAACCCTGGACCTTTCACATGCCAAGCGAACGCTCTACCAACTTAGCTACGCCCCATGCACGAGCAAACTGCGCTATTCCCCATTCTTTGCGACTCAGATGCGCACGGACACGTTGGTTGGTTGGTTTGTAGCGGTGAAGGGAGCAGAGTACAAAGGCGCGGACCCGTTCATATACACAAAAGTTCCAAGTAGTTTCGATGCTCTGGTATTACAAATGCAAATTCCGTCTGTTTTTAACGTCTTAAATTGAAAGAGCCGTCACAAATTGCTCCGTTTTCACTCATTGTAGACAATTATACAGCACCTGAGGTAACAAACACATCTCGAGCCACATTGGGCACTACATTATTTATGCCAACTCAGTGCCTCGCTCTTTACTACTGTGTACCAATCTTGTCGTCCAACTGCAAAACACTGGGCCACAACAAGTTTCCGCGTCTCCATTGCACTGCGCATACTACGAAACGCTCCCCAAACTTGGCACTCACCCTCGCAGCCGACTTTTCCGACTTTCCACGACGCTCACGCAACGCTCACGCTAGTGACAGCATTATTTATAGTTCGACGTCGCGCCAAAGCGAATGAGCACAATTCGCCTACGGCTTAGGCCGCCCTCCTAGTGTGGGCTCGGTGTCTGCAGGCAGCGAGGGTCTGCAAGCTTCCTGTGTTCGCACCTATGTCACCTGTGCTTGCTTGTCAGAGACAGACTATCGCAAAACATACAACTCACTCCATGAATTGATTGCTACGGCATCTGTTATCAGCAGTCACAACTAACAACACCAGTAGCAGCTGACTGCACGCAAAGAATAGGAATGTGCAGTGGGATTTACGTGAACTCGGCGCAAGCTTGTATCTTCCTAGACACATCTGCTGGCTGTGAAGTATTCCACTTGCATATCAAGGTGCGCATGTAGGTGTGTTAAAAATTCTGGAGGCACTGGGTATTGATCCCAGCACCTCTCGCATACTAAGCGAGCGCTCTACCATCTGAGCTACGCCCGCCCACCCGAAGACTAATGGTGCTACATACAGCCATATAGACGACACAGACCCTTGCACTCCCATTATTCAGCAGACAAACACTACTCTCTATGTATCCGTTAGGGTGTCTTTCAGGTTTCGTGCATTCTGTATCGAATCGTAGTTGGCCAAAATGAAAGTGGCACGTATAACGTCGAAAATAGAATTCGGACACCGCTCTGAGTAAGACCAACGTGTTGTCCACCCTCTAGACTTCAATGAGGTTAAGCCGCGATACCTAAGACAGATCTGCACTCGATGACACCTCCATAACAGCCGGTCCCCACACTTACATCTTGCTCTCCTTACGTCAGTATACATCATATCAGTCTGTGACGCTGGCTTTGCAACATCTTGCGTGCCTTTAGGTTCGCCGCGACCAACACTTACCATGCACTGACCACAAAAAATGGAGGCGCCGCAGCTTGAACCCTGGACCTTTCACATGCCAAGCGAACGCTCTACCAACTTAGCTACGCCCCATGCACGAGCAAACTGCGCTATTCCCCATTCTTTGCGACTCAGATGCGCACGGACACGTTGGTTGGTTGGTTTGTAGCGGTGAAGGGAGCAGAGTACATAGGCGCGGACCCGTTCATATACACAAAAGTTCCAAGTAGTTTCGATGCTCTGGTATTACAAATGCAAATTCCGTCTGTTTTTAACGTCTTAAATTGAAAGAGCCGTCACAAATTGCTCCGTTTTCACTCATTGTAGACAATTATACAGCACCTGAGGTAACAAACACATCTCGAGCCACATTGGGCACTACATTATTTATGCCAACTCAGTGCCTCGCTCTTTACTACTGTGTACCAATCTTGTCGTCCAACTGCAAAACACTGGGCCACAACAAGTTTCCGCGTCTCCATTGCACTGCGCATACTACGAAACGCTCCCCAAACTTGGCACTCACCCTCGCAGCCGACTTTTCCGACTTTCCACGACGCTCACGCAACGCTCACGCTAGTGACAGCATTATTTATAGTTCGACGTCGCGCAAAAGCGAATGAGCACAATTCGCCTACGGCTTAGGCCGCCCTCCTAGTGTGGGCTCGGTGTCTGCAGGCAGCGAGGGTCTGCAAGCTTCCTGTGTTCGCACCTATGTCACCTGTGCTTGCTTGTCAGAGACAGACTATCGCAAAACATACAACTCACTCCATGAATTGATTGCTACGGCATCTGTTATCAGCAGTCACAACTAACAACACCAGTAGCAGCTTACAGCACGCAAAGAATAGGAATGTGCAGTGGGATTTACGTGAACTCGGCGCAAGCTTGTATCTTCCTAGACACATCTGCTGGCTGTGAAGTATTCCACTTGCATATCAAGGTGCGCATGTAGGTGTGTCAAAAATTCTGGAGGCACTGGGTATTGATCCCAGCACCACTCGCATACTAAGCGAGCGCTCTACCATCTGAGCTACGCCCGCCCCCCCCGAAGACTAATGGTGCTACATACAGCCATATAGACGACACAGACCCTTGCACTCCCATTATTCAGCAGACAAACACTACTCTCTATGTATCCGTTAGGGTGTCTTTCAGGTTTCGTGCATTCTGTATCGAATCGTAGTTGGCCAAAATGAAAGTGGCACGTATAACGTCGAAAATAGAATTCGGACACCGCTCTGAGTAAGACCAACGTGTTGTCCACCCTCTAGACTTCAATGAGGTTAAGCCGCGATACCTAAGACAGATCTGCACTCGATGACACCTCGATAACAGCCGGTCCCCACACTTACATCTTGCTCTCCTTACGTCAGTATACATCATATCAGTCTGTGACGCTGGCTTTGCAACATCTTGCGTGCCTTTAGGTTCGCCGCGACCAACACTTACCATGCACTGACCACAAAAAATGGAGGCGCCGCAGCTTGAACCCTGGACCTTTCACATGCCAAGCGAACGCTCTACCAACTTAGCTACGCCCCATGCACGAGCAAACTGCGCTATTCCCCATTCTTTGCGACTCAGATGCGCACGGACACGTTGGTTGGTTGGTTTGTAGCGGTGAAGGGAGCAGAGTACAAAGGCGCGGACCCGTTCATATACACAAAAGTTCCAAGTAGTTTCGATGCTCTGGTATTACAAATGCAAATTCCGTCTGTTTTTAACGTCTTAAATTGAAAGAGCCGTCACAAATTGCTCCGTTTTCACTCCTTGTCGACAATTATACAGCACCTGAGGTAACAAACACATCTCGAGCCACATTGTGCACTACATTATTTATGCCAACTCAGTGCCTCGCTCTTTACTACTGTGTACCAATCTTGTCGTCCAACTGCAAAACACTGGGCCACAACAAGTTTCCGCGTCTCCATTGCACTGCGCATACTACGAAACGCTCCCCAAACTTGGCACTCACCCTCGCAGCCGACTTTTCCGACTTTCCACGACGCTCACGCTAGTGACAGCATTATTTATAGTTCGACGTCGCGCCAAAGCGAATGAGCACAATTCGCCTACGGCTTAGGCCGCCCTCCTAGTGTGGCTGCTCGGTGTCTGCAGGCAGCGAGGGTCTGCAAGCTTCCTGTGTTCGCACCTATGTCACCTGTGCTTGCTTGTCAGAGACAGACTATCGCAAAACATACAACTCACTCCATGAATTGATTGCTACGGCATCTGTTATCAGCAGTCACAACTAACAACACCAGTAGCAGCTGACTGCACGCAAAGAATAGGAATGTGCAGTGGGATTTACGTGAACTCGGCGCAAGCTTGTATCTTCCTAGACACATCTGCTGGCTGTGAAGTATTCCACTTGCATATTAAGGTGCGCATGTAGGTGTGTTAAAAATTCTGGAGGCACTGGGTATTGATCCCAGCACCTCTCGCATACTAAGCGAGCGCTCTACCATCTGAGCTACGCCCGCCCCCCCGAAGTCTAACGGTGCTACATACAGCCATATAGACGACACAGACCCTTGCACTCCCATCATTCAGCAGACAAACACTACTCTCTATGTATCCGTTAGGGTGTCTTTCAGGTTTCGTGCATTCTGTATCGAATCGTAGTTGGCCAAAATGAAAGTGGCACGTATAACGTCGAAAATAGAATTCGGACACCGCTCTGAGTAAGACCAACGTGTTGTCCACCCTCTAGACTTCAATGAGGTTAAGCCGCGATACCTAAGACAGATCTGCACTCGATGACACCTCCATAACAGCCGGTCCCCACACTTACATCTTGCTCTCCTTACGTCAGTATACATCATATCAGTCTGTGACGCTGGCTTTGCAACATCTTGCGTGCCTTTAGGTTCGCCGCGACCAACACTTACCATGCACTGACCACAAAAAATGGAGGCGCCGCAGCTTGAACACTGGACCTTTCACATGCCAAGCGAACGCTCTACAAACTTAGCTACGCCCCATGCACGAGCAAACTGCGCTATTCCCTATTCTTTGCGACTCAGATGCGCACGGACACGTTGGTTGGTTGGTTTGTAGCGGTGAATGGAGCACAGTACAAAGGCGCGGACCCGTTCATATACACAAAAGTTCCAAGTAGTTTCGATGCTCTGGTATTACAAATGCAAATTCCGTCTGTTTTTAACGTCTTAAATTGAAAGAGCCGTCACAAATTGCTCCGTTTTCACTCATTGTAGACAATTATACAGCACCTGAGGTAACAAACACATCTCGAGAACCATTGTGCACTACATTATTTATGCCAACTCAGTGCCTCGCTCTTTACTACTGTGTACCAATCTTGTCGTCCAACTGCAAAACACTGGGCCACAACAAGTTTCCGCGTCTCCATTGCACTGCGCATACTACGAAACGCTCCCCAAACTTGGCACTCACCCTCCCTGCCGACTTTTCCGACTTTCCACGACGCTCACGCAACGCTCACGCTAGTGACAGCATTATTTATAGTTCGACGTCGCGCCAAAGCGAATGAGCACAATTCGCCTACGGCTTAGGCCGCCCTCCTAGTGTGGCTGCTCGGTGTCTGCAGGCAGCGAGGGTCTGCAAGCTTCCTGTGTTCGCTCCTATGTCACCTGTGCTTGCTTGTCAGAGACAGACTATCGCAAAACATACAACTCACTCCATGAATTGATTGCTACTTGATCTGTTATCAGCAGTCACAACTAACAACACCAGTAGCAGCTGACTGCACGCAAAGAATAGGAATGTGCAGTGGGATTTACGTGAACTCGGCGCAAGCTTGTATCTTCCTAGACACATCTGCTGGCTGTGAAGTATTCCACTTGCATATCAAGGTGCGCATGTAGGTGTGTTATAAATCCTGCAGGCACTGAGTATTGATCCCAGTACCTCTCGCATACTAAGCGAGCGCTCTACCATCTGAGCTACGCCCGCCCCCCCGAAGACTAATGGTGCTACATACAGCCATATAGACGACACAGACCCTTGCACTCCCATTATTCAGCAGACAAACACTACTCTCTATGTATCTGTTAGGGTGTCTTTCAGGTTTCGTGCATTCTGTATCGAATCGTAGTTGCCAAAATGAAAGTGGCACGTATAACGTGAAAATAGAATTCGGACACCGCTCTGAGTAAGACCAACGTGTTGTCCACCCTCTAGACTTCAATGAGGTTAAGCCGCGATACCTAGGACAGATCTGCACTCGATGACACCTCGATAACAGCCGGTCCCCACACTTACATCTTGCTCTCCTTACGTCAGTATACATCATATCAGTCTGTGACGCTGGCTTTGCAACATCTTGCGTGCCTTTAGGTTCGCCGCGACCAACACTTACCATGCACTGACCACAAAAAATGGAGGCGCCGCAGCTTGAACCCTGGACCTTTCACATGCCGAGCGAACGCTCTACCAACTTAGCTACGCCCCATGCACGAGCTATCTGCGCTATTCCCCATTCTTTGCGACTCAGATGCGCACGGACACGTTGGTTGGTTGGTTTGTAGCGGTGAAGGGAGCACAGTACAAAGGCGCGGACCCGTTCATATACACAAAAGTTCCAAGTAGTTTCGATGCTCTGGTATTACAAATGCAAATTCCGTCTGTTTTTAACGTCTTAAATTGAAAGAGCCGTCACAAATTGCTCCGTTTTCACTCATTGTAGACAATTATACAGCAACTGAGGTAACAAACACATCTCGAGAAACATTGTGCACTACATCATTTATGCCAACTCAGTGCCTCTCTCTTTACTACTGTGTATCAATCTTGTCGTCCAACTGCAAAACACTGGGCCAGAACAAGTTTCCGCGTCTCCATTGCACTGCGCATACTACGAAACGCTCCCCAAACTAGGCACTCACCTTCGCAGCCGACTTTTCCGACTTTCCACGACGCTCACGCAACGCTCACGCTAGTGACAGCATTATTTATAGTTCGACGTCGCGCCAAAGCGAATGAGCACAATTCGCCTACGGCTTAGGCCGCCTTCTAGTGTGGCTGCTCGGTGTCTGCAGGCAGCGAGGGTCTGCAAGCTTCCTGTGTTCGCACCTATGTCACCTGTGCTTGCTTGTCAGAGACAGACTATCGCAAAACATACAACTCACTCCATGAATTGATTGCTACGGCATCTGTTATCAGCAGTCACAACTAACAACACCAGTAGCAGCTGACTGCACGCAAAGAATAGGAATGTGCAGTGGGATTTACGTGAACTCGGCGCAAGCTTGTATCTTCCTAGACACATCTGCTGGCTGTGAAGTATTCCACTTGCATATCAAGGTGCGCATGTAGGTGTGTTAAAAATTCTGGAGGCACTGGGTATTGATCCCAGCACCTCTCGCATACTAAGCGAGCGCTCTACCATCTGAGCTACGCCCGCCCCCCCGAAGACTAATGGTGCTACATACAGCCATAGAGACGACACAGACCCTTGCACTCCCATCATTCAGCAGACAAACCCTACTCTCTATGTATCCGTTAGGGTGTCTTTCAGGTTTCGTGCATTCTGTATCGAATCGTAGTTGGCCAAAATGAAAGTGGCACGTATAACGTCGAAAATAGAATTCGGACACCGCTCTGAGTAAGACCAACGTGTTGTCCACCCTCTAGACTTCAATGAGGTTAAGCCGCGATACCTAAGACAGATCTGCACTCGATGACACCTCGATAACAGCCGGTCCCCACACTTACATCTTGCTCTCCTTACGTCAGTATACATCATATCAGTCTGTGACGCTGGCTTTGCAACATCTTGCGTGCCTTTAGGTTCGCCGCGACCAACACTTACCATGCACTGACCACAAAAAATGGAGGCGCCGCAGCTTGAACACTGGACCTTTCACATGCCAAGCGAACGCTCTACAAACTTAGCTACGCCCCATGCACGAGCAAACTGCGCTATTCCCCATTCTTTGCGACTCAGATGCGCACGGACACGTTGGTTGGTTGGTTTGTAGCGGTGAAGGGAGCAGAGTACAAAGGCGCGGACCCGTTCATATACACAAAAGTTCCAAGTAGTTTCGATGCTCTGGTATTACAAATGCAAATTCCGTCTGTTTTTAACGTCTTAAATTGAAAGAGCCGTCACAAATTGCTCCGTTTTCACTCATTGTAGACAATTATACAGCACCTGAGGTAACAAACACATCTCGAGAACCATTGTGCACTACATTATTTATGCCAACTCAGTGCCTCGCTCTTTACTACTGTGTACCAATCTTGTCGTCCAACTGCAAAACACTGGGCCACAACAAGTTTCCGCGTCTCCATTGCACTGCGCATACTACGAAACGCTCCCCAAACTTGGCACTCACCCTCGCAGCCGACTTTTCCGACTTTCCACGACGCTCACGCAACGCTCACGCTAGTGACAGCATTATTTATAGTTCGACGTCGCGCCAAAGCGAATGAGCACAATTCGCCTACGGCTTAGGCCGCCCTCCTAGTGTGGCTGCTCGGTGTCTGCAGGCAGCGAGGGTCTGCAAGCTTCCTGTGTTCGCTCCTATGTCACCTGTGCTTGCTTGTCAGAGACAGACTATCGCAAAACATACAACTCACTCCATGAATTGATTGCTACGGCATCTGTTATCAGCAGTCACAACTAACAACACCAGTAGCAGCTGACTGCACGCAAAGAATAGGAATGTGCAGTGGGATTTACGTGAACTCGGCGCAAGCTTGTATCTTCCTAGACACATCTGCTGGCTGTGAAGTATTCCACTTGCATATCAAGGTGCGCATGTAGGTGTGTTATAAATCCTGCAGGCACTGAGTATTGATCCCAGTACCTCTCGCATACTAAGCGAGCGCTCTACCATCTGAGCTACGCCCGCCCCCCCCCTGAAGACTAATGGTGCTACATACAGCCATATAGACGACACAGACCCTTGCACTCCCATTATTCAGCAGACAAACACTACTCTCTATGTATCCGTTAGGGTGTCTTTCAGGTTTCGTGCATTCTGTATCGAATCGTAGTTGCCAAAATGAAAGTGGCACGTATAACGTCGAAAATAGAATTCGGACACCGCTCTGAGTAAGACCAACGTGTTGTCCACCCTCTAGACTTCAATGAGGTTAAGCCGCGATACCTAAGACAGATCTGCACTCGATGACACCTCGATAACAGCCGGTCCCCACACTTACATCTTGCTCTCCTTACGTCAGTATACATCATATCGGTCTGTGACGCTGGCTTTGCAACATCTTGCGTGCCTTTAGGTTCGCCGCGACCAACACTTACCATGCACTGACCACAAAAAATGGAGGCGCCGCGGCTTGAACCCAGGACCTTTCACATGCCAAGCGAACGCTCTACCAACTGAGCTACGCCCCATGCACGAGCAAACTGCGCTATTCCCCATTGTTTGCGACTCAGATGCGCACGGACACGATGGTTGGTTGGTTTGTAGCGGTGAAGGGAGCAGAGTACAAAGGCGCGGACCCGTTCATATACACAAAAGTTCCAAGTAGTTTCGATGCTCTGGTATTACAAATGCAAATTCCGTCTGTTTTTAACGTCTTAAATTGAAAGAGCCGTCACAAATTGCTCCGTTTTCACTCATTGTAGACAATTATACAGCACCTGAGGTAACAAACACATCTCGAGAACCATTGTGCACTACATTATTTATGCCAACTCAGTGCCTCGCTCTTTACTACTGTGTACCAATCTTGTCGTCCAACTGCAAAACACTGGGCCACAACAAGTTTCCGCGTCTCCATTGCACTGCGCATACTACGAAACGCTCCCCAAACTTGGCACTCACCCTCGCAGCCGACTTTTCCGACTTTCCACGACGCTCACGCTAGTGACAGCATTATTTATAGTTCGACGTCGCGCCAAAGCGAATGAGTACATTTCGCCTACGGCTTAGGCCGCCCTCCTAGTGTGGCTGCTCGGTGTCTGCAGGCAGCGAGGGTCTGCAAGCTTCCTGTGTTCGCACCTATGTCACCTGTGCTTGCTTGTCAGAGACAGACTATCGCAAAACATACAACTCACTCCATGAATTGATTGCTACGGCATCTGTTATCAGCAGTCACAACTAGCAACACCAGTAGCAGCTGACTGCACGCAAAGAATAGGAATGTGCAGTGGGATTTACGTGAACTCGGCGCAAGCTTGTATCTTCCTAGACACATCTGCTGGCTGTGAAGTATTCCACTTGCATATCAAGGTGCGCATGTAGGTGTGTTAAAAATCCTGCAGGCACTGGGTATTGATCCCAGTACCTCTCGCATACTAAGCGAGCGCTTTACCATCTGAGCTACGCCCGCCCCCCCGAAGAGTAATGGTGCTACATACAGCCATATAGACGACACAGACCCTTGCACTCCCATTATTCAGCAGACAAACACTACTCTCTATGTATCCGTTAGGGTGTCTTTCAGGTTTCGTGCATTCTGTATCGAATCGTAGTTGACAAAATGAAAGTGGCACGTATAACGTCGAAAATAGAATTCGGACACCGCTCTGAGTAAGACCAACGTGTTGTCCACCCTCTAGACTTCAATGAGGTTAAGCCGCGATACCTAAGACAGATCTGCACTCGATGACACCTCGATAACAGCCGGTCCCCACACTTACATCTTGCTCTCCTTACGTCAGTATACATCATATCAGTCTGTGACGCTGGCTTTGCAACATCTTGCGTGCCTTTAGGTTCGCCGCGACCAACACTTACCATGCACTGACCACAAAAAATGGAGGCGCCGCAGCTTGAACCCTGGACCTTTCACATGCCGAGCGAACGCTCTACCAACTTAGCTACGCCCCATGCACGAGCAAACTGCGCTATTCCCCATTCTTTGCGACTCAGATGCGCACGGACACGTTGGTTGGTTGGTTTGTAGCGGTGAAGGGAGCAGAGTACAAAGGCGCGGACCCGTTCATATACACAAAAGTTCCAAGTAGTTTCGATGCTCTGGTATTACAAATGCAAATTCCGTCTGTTTTTAACGTCTTAAATTGAAAGAGCCGTCACAAATTGCTCCGTTTTCACTCATTGTAGACAATTATACAGCACCTGAGGTAACAAACACATCTCGAGCCACATTGTGCACTACATTATTTATGCCAACTCAGTGCCTCGCTCTTTACTACTGTGTACCAATCTTGTCGTCCAACTGCAAAACACTGTGCCACAACAAGTTTCCGCGTCTCCATTGCACTGCGCATACTACGAAACGCTCCCCAAACTTGGCACTCACCCTCGCAGCCGACTTTTCCGACTTTCCACGACGCTCACGCTAGTGACAGCATTATTTATAGTTCGACGTCGCGCCAAAGCGAATGAGCACAATTCGCCTACGGCTTAGGCCGCCCTCCTAGTGTGGCTGCTCGGTGTCTGCAGGCAGCGAGGGTCTGCAAGCTTCCTGTGTTCGCACCTATGCCACCTGTGCTTGCTTGTCAGAGACAGACTATCGCAAAACATACAACTCACTCCATGAATTGATTGCTACGGCATCTGTTATCAGCAGTCACAACTAACAACACCAGTAGCAGCTGACTGCACGCAAAGAATAGGAATGTGCAGTGGGATTTACGTGAACTCGGCGCAATCTTGTATCTTCCTAGACACATCTGCTGGCTGTGAAGTATTCCACTTGCATATCAAGGTGCGCATGTAGGTGTGTTAAAAATCCTGCAGGCACTGGGTATTGATCCCAGTACCTCTCGCATACTAAGCGAGCGCTCTACCATCTGAGCCCGCAAAGAATAGGAATGTGCAGTGGGATTTACGTGAACTCGGCGCAAGCTTGTATCTTCCTAGACACATCTGCTGGCTGTGAAGTATTCCACTTGCATATCAAGGTGCGCATGTAGGTGTGTTAAAAATCCTGCAGGCACTGGGTATTGATCCCAGTACCTCTCGCATACTAAGCGAGCGCTCTGCCATCTGAGTCCGCCCCGCCCCCCCCCCCCCCCCCCCCCGAAGACTAATGGTGCTACATACAGCCATATAGACGACACAGACCCTTGCACTCCCATTATTCAGCAGACAAACACTACTCTCTATGTATCCGTTAGGGTGTCTTTCAGGTTTCGTGCATTCTGTATCGAATCGTAGTTGCCAAAATGAAAGTGGCACGTATAACGTCGAAAATAGAATTCGGACACCGCTCTGAGTAAGACCAACGTGTTGTCCACCCTCTAGACTTCAATGAGGTTAAGCCGCGATACCTAAGACAGATCTGCACTCGATGACACCTCGATAACAGCCGGTCCCCACACTTACATCTTGCTCTCCTTACGTCAGTATACATCATATCAGTCTGTGACGCTGGCTTTGCAACATCTTGCGTGCCTTTAGGTTCGCCGCGACCAACACTTACCATGCACTGACCACAAAAAATGGAGGCGCCGCTGCTTGAACCCAGGACCTTTCACATGCCAAGCGAACGCTCTACCAACTGAGCTACGCCCCATGCACGAGCAAACTGCGCTATTCCCCATTGTTTGCGACTCAGATGCGCACGGACACGATGGTTGGTTGGTTTGTAGCGGTGAAGGGAGCAGAGTACAAAGGCGCGGACCCGTTCATATACACAAAAGTTCCAAGTAGTTTCGATGCTCTGGTATTACAAATGCAAATTCCGTCTGTTTTTAACGTCTTAAATTGAAAGAGCCGTCACAAATTGCTCCGTTTTCACTCATTGTAGACAATTATACAGCACCTGAGGTAACAAACACATCTCGAGAACCATTGTGCACTACATTATTTATGCCAACTCAGTGCCTCGCTCTTTACTACTGTGTACCAATCTTGTCGTCCAACTGCAAAACACTGGGCCACAACAAGTTTCCGCGTCTCCATTGCACTGCGCATACTACGAAACGCTCCCCAAACTTGGCACTCACCCTCGCAGCCGACTTTTCCGACTTTCCACGACGCTCACGCTAGTGACAGCATTATTTATAGTTCGACGTCGCGCCAAAGCGAATGAGTACATTTCGCCTACGGCTTAGGCCGCCCTCCTAGTGTGGCTGCTCGGTGTCTGCAGGCAGCGAGGGTCTGCAAGCTTCCTGTGTTCGCACCTATGTCACCTGTGCTTGCTTGTCAGAGACAGACTATCGCAAAACATACAACTCACTCCATGAATTGATTGCTACGGCATCTGTTATCAGCAGTCACAAGTAACAACACCAGTAGCAGCTTACTGCACGCAAAGAATAGGAATGTGCAGTGGGATTTACGTGAACTCGGCGCAAGCTTGTATCTTCCTAGACACATCTGCTGGCTGTGAAGTATTCCACTTGCATATCAAGGTGCGCATGTAGGTGTGTTAAAAATTCTGGAGGCACTGGGTATTGATCCCAGCACCTCTCGCATACTAAGCGAGCGCTCTACCATCTGAGCTACGCCCGCCCCCCCGAAGACTAATGGTGCTACATACAGCCATAGAGACGACACAGACCCTTGCACTCCCATCATTCAGCAGACAAACCCTACTCTCTATGTATCCGTTAGGGTGTCTTTCAGGTTTCGTGCATTCTGTATCGAATCGTAGTTGGCCAAAATGAAAGTGGCACGTATAACGTCGAAAATAGAATTCGGACACCGCTCTGAGTAAGACCAACGTGTTGTCCACCCTCTAGACTTCAATGAGGTTAAGCCGCGATACCTAAGACAGATCTGCACTCGATGACACCTCGATAACAGCCGGTCCCCACACTTACATCTTGCTCTCCTTACGTCAGTATACATCATATCAGTCTGTGACGCTGGCTTTGCAACATCTTGCGTGCCTTTAGGTTCGCCGCGACCAACACTTACCATGCACTGACCACAAAAAATGGAGGCGCCGCAGCTTGAACACTGGACCTTTCACATGCCAAGCGAACGCTCTACAAACTTAGCTACGCCCCATGCACGAGCAAACTGCGCTATTCCCCATTCTTTGCGACTCAGATGCGCACGGACACGTTGGTTGGTTGGTTTGTAGCGGTGAAGGGAGCAGAGTACAAAGGCGCGGACCCGTTCATATACACAAAAGTTCCAAGTAGTTTCGATGCTCTGGTATTACAAATGCAAATTCCGTCTGTTTTTAACGTCTTAAATTGAAAGAGCCGTCACAAATTGCTCCGTTTTCACTCATTGTAGACAATTATACAGCACCTGAGGTAACAAACACATCTCGAGAACCATTGTGCACTACATTATTTATGCCAACTCAGTGCCTCGCTCTTTACTACTGTGTACCAATCTTGTCGTCCAACTGCAAAACACTGGGCCACAACAAGTTTCCGCGTCTCCATTGCACTGCGCATACTACGAAACGCTCCCCAAACTTGGCACTCACCCTCGCAGCCGACTTTTCCGACTTTCCACGACGCTCACGCAACGCTCACGCTAGTGACAGCATTATTTATAGTTCGACGTCGCGCCAAAGCGAATGAGCACAATTCGCCTACGGCTTAGGCCGCCCTCCTAGTGTGGCTGCTCGGTGTCTGCAGGCAGCGAGGGTCTGCAAGCTTCCTGTGTTCGCTCCTATGTCACCTGTGCTTGCTTGTCAGAGACAGACTATCGCAAAACATACAACTCACTCCATGAATTGATTGCTACGGCATCTGTTATCAGCAGTCACAACTAACAACACCAGTAGCAGCTGACTGCACGCCAAGAATAGGAATGTGCAGTGGGATTTACGTGAACTCGGCGCAAGCTTGTATCTTCCTAGACACATCTGCTGGCTGTGAAGTATTCCACTTGCATATCAAGGTGCGCATGTAGGTGTGTTATAAATCCTGCAGGCACTGAGTATTGATCCCAGTACCTCTCGCATACTAAGCGAGCGCTCTACCATCTGAGCTACGCCCGCCCCCCCCCTGAAGACTAATGGTGCTACATACAGCCATATAGACGACACAGACCCTTGCACTCCCATTATTCAGCAGACAAACACTACTCTCTATGTATCCGTTAGGGTGTCTTTCAGGTTTCGTGCATTCTGTATCGAATCGTAGTTGCCAAAATGAAAGTGGCACGTATAACGTCGAAAATAGAATTCGGACACCGCTCTGAGTAAGACCAACGTGTTGTCCACCCTCTAGACTTCAATGAGGTTAAGCCGCGATACCTAAGACAGATCTGCACTCGATGACACCTCGATAACAGCCGGTCCCCACACTTACATCTTGCTCTCCTTACGTCAGTATACATCATATCGGTCTGTGACGCTGGCTTTGCAACATCTTGCGTGCCTTTAGGTTCGCCGCGACCAACACTTACCATGCACTGACCACAAAAAATGGAGGCGCCGCGGCTTGAACCCAGGACCTTTCACATGCCAAGCGAACGCTCTACCAACTGAGCTACGCCCCATGCACGAGCAAACTGCGCTATTCCCCATTGTTTGCGACTCAGATGCGCACGGACACGATGGTTGGTTGGTTTGTAGCGGTGAAGGGAGCAGAGTACAAAGGCGCGGACCCGTTCATATACACAAAAGTTCCAAGTAGTTTCGATGCTCTGGTATTACAAATGCAAATTCCGTCTGTTTTTAACGTCTTAAATTGAAAGAGCCGTCACAAATTGCTCCGTTTTCACTCATTGTAGACAATTATACAGCACCTGAGGTAACAAACACATCTCGAGAACCATTGTGCACTACATTATTTATGCCAACTCAGTGCCTCGCTCTTTACTACTGTGTACCAATCTTGTCGTCCAACTGCAAAACACTGGGCCACAACAAGTTTCCGCGTCTCCATTGCACTGCGCATACTACGAAACGCTCCCCAAACTTGGCACTCACCCTCGCAGCCGACTTTTCCGACTTTCCACGACGCTCACGCTAGTGACAGCATTATTTATAGTTCGACGTCGCGCCAAAGCGAATGAGTACATTTCGCCTACGGCTTAGGCCGCCCTCCTAGTGTGGCTGCTCGGTGTCTGCAGGCAGCGAGGGTCTGCAAGCTTCCTGTGTTCGCACCTATGTCACCTGTGCTTGCTTGTCAGAGACAGACTATCGCAAAACATACAACTCACTCCATGAATTGATTGCTACGGCATCTGTTATCAGCAGTCACAACTAGCAACACCAGGAGCAGCTGACTGCACGCAAAGAATAGGAATGTGCAGTGGGATTTACGTGAACTCGGCGCAAGCTTGTATCTTCCTAGACACATCTGCTGGCTGTGAAGTATTCCACTTGCATATCAAGGTGCGCATGTAGGTGTGTTAAAAATCCTGCAGGCACTGGGTATTGATCCCAGTACCTCTCGCATACTAAGCGAGCGCTTTACCATCTGAGCTACGCCCGCCCCCCCGAAGAGTAATGGTGCTACATACAGCCATATAGACGACACAGACCCTTGCACTCCCATTATTCAGCAGACAAACACTACTCTCTATGTATCCGTTAGGGTGTCTTTCAGGTTTCGTGCATTCTGTATCGAATCGTAGTTGCCAAAATGAAAGTGGCACGTATAACGTCGAAAATAGAATTCGGACACCGCTCTGAGTAAGACCAACGTGTTGTCCACCCTCTAGACTTCAATGAGGTTAAGCCGCGATACCTAAGACAGATCTGCACTCGATGACACCTCGATAACAGCCGGTCCCCACACTTACATCTTGCTCTCCTTACGTCAGTATACATCATATCAGTCTGTGACGCTGGCTTTGCAACATCTTGCGTGCCTTTAGGTTCGCCGCGACCAACACTTACCATGCACTGACCACAAAAAATGGAGGCGCCGCAGCTTGAACCCTGGACCTTTCACATGCCGAGCGAACGCTCTACCAACTTAGCTACGCCCCATGCACGAGCAAACTGCGCTATTCCCCATTCTTTGCGACTCAGATGCGCACGGACACGTTGGTTGGTTGGTTTGTAGCGGTGAAGGGAGCAGAGTACAAAGGCGCGGACCCGTTCATATACACAAAAGTTCCAAGTAGTTTCGATGCTCTGGTATTACAAATGCAAATTCCGTCTGTTTTTAACGTCTTAAATTGAAAGAGCCGTCACAAATTGCTCCGTTTTCACTCATTGTAGACAATTATACAGCACCTGAGGTAACAAACACATCTCGAGCCACATTGTGCACTACATTATTTATGCCAACTCAGTGCCTCGCTCTTTACTACTGTGTACCAATCTTGTCGTCCAACTGCAAAACACTGTGCCACAACAAGTTTCCGCGTCTCCATTGCACTGCGCATACTACGAAACGCTCCCCAAACTTGGCACTCACCCTCGCAGCCGACTTTTCCGACTTTCCACGACGCTCACGCTAGTGACAGCATTATTTATAGTTCGACGTCGCGCCAAAGCGAATGAGCACAATTCGCCTACGGCTTAGGCCGCCCTCCTAGTGTGGCTGCTCGGTGTCTGCAGGCAGCGAGGGTCTGCAAGCTTCCTGTGTTCGCACCTATGCCACCTGTGCTTGCTTGTCAGAGACAGACTATCGCAAAACATACAACTCACTCCATGAATTGATTGCTACGGCATCTGTTATCAGCAGTCACAACTAACAACACCAGTAGCAGCTGACTGCACGCAAAGAATAGGAATGTGCAGTGGGATTTACGTGAACTCGGCGCAAGCTTGTATCTTCCTAGACACATCTGCTGGCTGTGAAGTATTCCACTTGCATATCAAGGTGCGCATGTAGGTGTGTTAAAAATCCTGCAGGCACTGGGTATTGATCCCAGTACCTCTCGCATACTAAGCGAGCGCTCTACCATCTGAGCCCGCAAAGAATAGGAATGTGCAGTGGGATTTACGTGAACTCGGCGCAAGCTTGTATCTTCCTAGACACATCTGCTGGCTGTGAAGTATTCCACTTGCATATCAAGGTGCGCATGTAGGTGTGTTAAAAATCCTGCAGGCACTGGGTATTGATCCCAGTACCTCTCGCATACTAAGCGAGCGCTCTGCCATCTGAGTCCGCCCCGCCCCCCCCCCCCCCCCCGAAGACTAATGGTGCTACATACAGCCATATAGACGACACAGACCCTTGCACTCCCATTATTCAGCAGACAAACACTACTCTCTATGTATCCGTTAGGGTGTCTTTCAGGTTTCGTGCATTCTGTATCGAATCGTAGTTGCCAAAATGAAAGTGGCACGTATAACGTCGAAAATAGAATTCGGACACCGCTCTGAGTAAGACCAACGTGTTGTCCACCCTCTAGACTTCAATGAGGTTAAGCCGCGATACCTAAGACAGATCTGCACTCGATGACACCTCGATAACAGCCGGTCCCCACACTTACATCTTGCTCTCCTTACGTCAGTATACATCATATCAGTCTGTGACGCTGGCTTTGCAACATCTTGCGTGCCTTTAGGTTCGCCGCGACCAACACTTACCATGCACTGACCACAAAAAATGGAGGCGCCGCTGCTTGAACCCAGGACCTTTCACATGCCAAGCGAACGCTCTACCAACTGAGCTACGCCCCATGCACGAGCAAACTGCGCTATTCCCCATTGTTTGCGACTCAGATGCGCACGGACACGATGGTTGGTTGGTTTGTAGCGGTGAAGGGAGCAGAGTACAAAGGCGCGGACCCGTTCATATACACAAAAGTTCCAAGTAGTTTCGATGCTCTGGTATTACAAATGCAAATTCCGTCTGTTTTTAACGTCTTAAATTGAAAGAGCCGTCACAAATTGCTCCGTTTTCACTCATTGTAGACAATTATACAGCACCTGAGGTAACAAACACATCTCGAGAACCATTGTGCACTACATTATTTATGCCAACTCAGTGCCTCGCTCTTTACTACTGTGTACCAATCTTGTCGTCCAACTGCAAAACACTGGGCCACAACAAGTTTCCGCGTCTCCATTGCACTGCGCATACTACGAAACGCTCCCCAAACTTGGCACTCACCCTCGCAGCCGACTTTTCCGACTTTCCACGACGCTCACGCAACGCTCACGCTAGTGACAGCATTATTTATAGTTCGACGTCGCGCCAAAGCGAATGAGTACATTTCGCCTACGGCTTAGGCCGCCCTCCTAGTGTGGCTGCTCGGTGTCTGCAGGCAGCGAGGGTCTGCAAGCTTCCTGTGTTCGCACCTATGTCACCTGTGCTTGCTTGTCAGAGACAGACTATCGCAAAACATACAACTCACTCCATGAATTGATTGCTACGGCATCTGTTATCAGCAGTCACAACTAGCAACACCAGTAGCAGCTGACTGCACGCAAAGAATAGGAATGTGCAGTGGGATTTACGTGAACTCGGCGCAAGCTTGTATCTTCCTAGACACATCTGCTGTCTGTGAAGTATTCCACTTGCATATCAAGGTGCGCATGTAGGTGTGTTAAAAATCCTGCAGGCACTGGGTATTGATCCCAGTACCTCTCGCATACTAAGCGAGCGCTCTACCATCTGAGCTACGCCCGCCCCCCCGAAGACTAATGGTGCTACATACAGCCATATAGACGACACACACCCTTGCACTCCCATTATTCAGCAGACAAACACTACTCTCTATGTATCCGTTAGGGTGTCTTTCAGGTTTCGTGCATTCTGTATCGAATCGTAGTTGACAAAATGAAAGTGGCACGTATAACGTCGAAAATAGAATTCGGACACCGCTCTGAGTAAGACCAACGTGTTGTCCACCCTCTAGACTTCAATGAGGTTAAGCCGCGATACCTAAGACAGATCTGCACTCGATGACACCTCGACAACAGCCGGTCCCCACACTTACATCTTGCTCTCCTTACGTCAGTATACATAATATCAGTCTGTGACGCTGGCTTTGCAACATCTTGCGTGCCTTTAGGTTCGCCGCGACCAACACTTACCATGCACTGACCACAAAAAATGGAAGCGCCGCGGCTTGAACCCAGGACCTTTCACATGCCAAGCGAACGCTCTACCAACTGAGCTACGCCCCATGCACGAGCAAACTGCGCTATTCCCCATTGTTTGCGACTCAGATGCGCACGGACACGATGGTTGGTTGGTTTGTAGCGGTGAAGGGAGCAGAGTACAAAGGCGCGGACCCGTTCATATACACAAAAGTTCCAAGTAGTTTCGATGCTCTGGTATTACAAATGCAAATTCCGTCTGTTTTTAACGTCTTAAATTGAAAGAGCCGTCACAAATTGCTCCGTTTTCACTCATTGTAGACAATTATACAGCACCTGAGGTAACAAACACATCTCGAGAACCATTGTGCACTACATTATTTATGCCAACTCAGTGCCTCGCTCTTTACTACTGTGTACCAATCTTGTCGTCCAACTGCAAAACACTGGGCCACAACAAGTTTCCGCGTCTCCATTGCACTGCGCATACTACGAAACGCTCCCCAAACTTGGCACTCACCCTCGCAGCCGACTTTTCCGACTTTCCACGACGCTCACGCAACGCTCACGCTAGTGACAGCATTATTTATAGTTCGACGTCGCGCCAAAGCGAATGAGCACAATTCGCCTACGGCTTAGGCCGCCCTCCTAGTGTGGCTGCTCGGTGTCTGTAGGCAGCGAGGGTCTGCAAGCTTCCTGTGTTCGCACCTATGTCACCTGTGCTTGCTTGTCAGAGACAGACTATCGCAAAACATACAACTCACTCCATGAATTGATTGCTACGGCATCTGTTATCAGCAGTCACAACTAACAACACCAGTAGCAGCTGACTGCACGCAAAGAATAGGAATGTGCAGTGGGATTTACGTGAACTCGGCGCAAGCTTGTATCTTCCTAGACACATCTGCTGGCTGTGAAGTATTCCACTTGCATATCAAGGTGCGCATGTAGGTGTGTTAAAAATCCTGCAGGCACTGGGTATTGATCCCAGTACCTCTCGCATACTAAGCGAGCGCTCTACCATCTGAGCCCCCCCCCGAAGACTAATGGTGCTACATACAGCCATATAGACGACACAGACCCTTGCACTCCCATTATTCAGCAGACAAACACTACCCTCTATGTATCCGTTAGGGTGTCTTTCAGGTTTCGTGCATTCTGTATCGAATCGTAGTTGCCAAAATGAAAGTGGCACGTATAACGTCGAAAATAGAATTCGGACACCGCTCTGAGTAAGACCAACGTGTTGTCCACCCTCTAGACTTCAATGAGGTTAAGCCGCGATACCTAAGACAGATCTGCACTCGATGACACCTCGATAACAGCCGGTCCCCACACTTACATTTTGCTCTCCTTACGTCAGTATACATCATATCAGTCTGTGACGCTGGCTTTGCAACATCTTGCGTGCCTTTAGGTTCGCCGCGACCAACACTTACCATGCACTGACCACAAAAAATGGAGGCGCCGCAGCTTGAACCCTGGACCTTTCAAATGCCAAGCGAACGCTCTACCAACTTAGTTACGCCCCATGCACGAGCAAACTGCGCTATTCCCCATTCTTTGCGACTCAGATGCGCACGGACACGTTGGTTGGTTGGTTTGTAGCGGTGAAGGGAGCAGAGTACAAAGGCGCGGACCCGTTCATATACACAAAAGTTCCAAGTAGTTTCGATGCTCTGGTATTACAAATGCAAATTCCGTCTGTTTTTAACGTCTTAAATTGAAAGAGCCGTCACAAATTGCTCCGTTTTCACTCATTGTAGACAATTATACAGCACCTGAGGTAACAAACACATCTCGAGAACCATTGTGCACTACATTATTTATGCCAACTCAGTGCCTCGCTCTTTACTACTGTGTACCAATCTTATCGTCCAACTGCAAAACACTGGGCCACAACAAGTTTCCGCGTCTCCATTGCACTGCGCATACTACGAAACGCTCCCCAAACTTGGCACTCACCCTCGCAGCCGACTTTTCCGACTTTCCACGACGCTCACGCAACGCTCACGCTAGTGACAACATTATTTACAGTTCGACGTCGCGCCAAAGCGAATGAGTACATTTCGCCTACGGCTTAGGCCGCCCTCCTAGTGTGGCTGCTCGGTGTCTGCAGGCAGCGAGGGTCTGCAAGCTTCCTGTGTTCGCACCTATGTCACCTGTGCTTGCTTGTCAGAGACAGACTATCGCAAAACATACAACTCACTCCATGAATTGATTGCTACGGCATCTGTTATCAGCAGTCACAACTAGCAACACCAGTAGCAGCTGACTGCACGCAAAGAATAGGAATGTGCAGTGGGATTTACGTGAACTCAGCGCAAGGCAGATCTTTCCGACATAGGCTTGAGAATCTTACGGGAACACTTGTACTGTTTCTAAATTAAGTGTAGGCGTGGGAGGAGGGTGCTTCCTGCGCACTAATAACAGCACGCTTGTCAATTGTGGATGCTAATCATTCGCTTCTATCTTCCTAGACACATCTGCTGGTTGTGAATTATTCCACTTGCATATCAAGGTGCGCATGTCGGTGTGTTAAAAATTCTGGAGGCACTGGGTATTGATCCCAGCACCTCTCGCATACTAAGCGAGCGCTCTACCATCTGAGCTACGCCCGCCCCCCCCCCCCCCCCCCCCCCCCGAAGACTAATGGTGCTACATACAGCCATATAGACGACACAGACCCTTGCACTCCAATTATTCAGCAGACAAACACTACTCTCTATGTATCCGTTAGGGTGTCTTTCAGGTTTCGTGCATTCTGTATCGAATCGTAGTTGACAAAATGAAAGTGGCACGTATAACGTCGAAAATAGAATTCGGACACCGCTCTGAGTAAGACCAACGTGTTGTCCACCCTCTAGACTTCAATGAGGTTAAGCCGCGATACCTAAGACAGATCTGCACTCGATGACACCTCGATAACAGCCGGTCCCCACACTTACATCTTGCTCTCCTTACGTCAGTATACATCATATCAGTCTGTGACGCTGGCTTTGCAACACCTTGCGTGCCTTTAGGTTCGCCGCGACCAACACTTACCATGCACTGACCACAAAAAATGGAGGCGCCGCGCATTGAACCCTGGACCTTTCACATGCCAAGCGAACGCTCTACCAACTGAGGTACGCCCCATGCACGAGCAAACTGCGCTATTCCCCATTGTTTGCGACTCAGATGCGCACGGACACGATGGTTGGTTGGTTTGTAGCGGTGAAGGGAGCAGAGTACAAAGGCGCGGACCCGTTCATATACACAAAAGTTCCAAGTAGTTTCGATGCTCTGGTATTACAAATGCAAATTCCGTCTGTTTTTAACGTCTTAAATTGAAAGAGCCGTCACAAATTGCTCCGTTTTCACTCATTGTAGACAATTATACAGCACCTGAGGTAACAAACACATCTCGAGAACCATTGTGCACTACATTATTTATGCCAACTCAGTGCCTCGCTCTTTACTACTGTGTACCAATCTTGTCGTCCAACTGCAAAACACTGGGCCACAACAAGTTTCCGCGTCTCCATTGCACTGCGCATACTACGAAACGCTCCCCAAACTTGGCACTCACCCTCGCAGCCGACTTTTCCGACTTTCCACGACGCTCACGCAACGCTCACGCTAGTGACAGCATTATTTATAGTTCGACGTCGCGCCAAAGCGAATGAGTACATTTCGCCTACGGCTTAGGCCGCCCTCCTAGTGTGGCTGCTCGGTGTCTGCAGGCAGCGAGGGTCTGCAAGCTTCCTGTGTTCGCACCTATGTCACCTGTGCTTGCTTGTCAGAGACAGACTATCGCAAAACATACAACTCATTCCATGAATTGATTGCTACGGCATCTGTTATCAGCAGTCACAACTAGCAACACCAGTAGCAGCTGACTGCACGCAAAGAATAGGAATGTGCAGTGGGATTTACGTGAACTCGGCGCAAGCTTGTATCTTCCTAGACACATCTGCTGGCTGTGAAGTATTCCACTTGCATATCAAGGTGCGCATGTAGGTGTGTTAAAAATCCTGCAGGCACTGGGTATTGATCCCAGTACCTCTCGCATACTAAGCGAGCGCTCTACCATCTGAGCTACGCCCGCCCCCCGAAGACTAATGGTGCTACATACAGCCATATAGACGACACAGACCCTTGCACTCCCATTATTCAGCAGACAAACACTACTCTCTATGTATCCGTTAGGGTGTCTTTCAGGTTTCGTGCATTCTGTATCGAATCGTAGTTGACAAAATGAAAGTGGCACGTATAACGTCGAAAATAGAATTCGGACACCGCTCTGAGTAAGACCAACGTGTTGTCCACCCTCTAGACTTCAATGAGGTTAAGCCGCGATACCTAAGACAGATCTGCACTCGATGACACCTCGATAACAGCCGGTCCCCACACTTACATCTTGCTCTCCTTACGTCAGTATACATCATATCAGTCTGTGACGCTGGCTTTGCAACATCTTGCGTGCCTTTAGGTTCGCCGCGACCAACACTTACCATGCACTGACCACAAAAAATGGAGGCGCCGCAGCTTGAACCCTGGACCTCTCACATGCCAAGCGAACGCTCTACCAACTTAGCTACGCCCCATGCACGAGCAAACTGCGCTATTCCCCATTCTTTGCGACTCAGATGCGCACGGACACGTTGGTTGGTTGGTTTGTAGCGGTGAAGGGAGCAGAGTACAAGGGCGCGGACCCGTTCATATACACAAAAGTTCCAAGTAGTTTCGATGCTCTGGTATTACAAATGCAAATTCCGTCTGTTTTTAACGTCTTAAATTGAAAGAGCCGTCACAAATTGCACCGTTTTCACTCATTGTAGACAATTATACAGCACCTGAGGTAACAAACACATCTCGAGCCACATTGTGCACTACATTATTTATGCCAACTCAGTGCCTCGCTCTTTACTACTGTGTATCAATCTTGTCGTCCAACTGCAAAACACTGGGCCACAACAAGTTTCCGCGTCTCCATTGCACTGCGCATACTACGAAACGCTCCCCAAACTAGGCACTCACCCTCGCAGCCGACTTTTCCGACTTTCCACGACGCTCACGCTAGTGACAGCATTATTTATAGTTCGACGTCGCGCCAAAGCGAATGAGCACAATTCGCCTACGGCTTAGGCCGCCCTCCTAGTGTGGCTGCTCGGTGTCTGCAGGCAGCGAGGGTCTGCAAGCTTCCTGTGTTCGCACCTATGTCACCTGTGCTTGCTTGTCAGAGACAGACTATCGCAAAACATACAACTCACTCCATGAATTGATTGCTACGGCATCTGTTATCAGCAGTCACAACTAACAACACCAGTAGCAGCTGACTGCACGCAAAGAATAGGAATGTGCAGTGGGATTTACGTGAACTCGGCGCAAGGCAGATGTTTCCGACATAGGCTTGAGAATCTTACGGGAACACTTGTACTGTTTCTAAATTAAGTGTAGGCGTGGGAGGAGGGCGCTTCCTGCGCACTAATAACAGCACGCTTGTCAATTGTGGATGCTAATCATTCGCTTCTATCTTCCTAGACACATCTGCTGGTTGTGAATTATTCCACTTGCATATCAAGGTGCGCATGTCGGTGTGTTAAAAATTCTGGAGGCACTGGGTATTGATCCCAGCACCTCTCGCATACTAAGCGAGCGCTCTACCATCTGAGCTACGCCCGCCCCCCCCGAAGACTAATGGTGCTACATACAGCCATATAGACGACACAGACCCTTGCACTCCCATTATTCAGCAGACAAACACTACTCTCTATGTATCCGTTAGGGTGTCTTTCAGGTTTCGTGCATTCTGTATCGAATCGTAGTTGGCCAAAATGAAAGTGGCACGTATAACGTCGAAAATAGAATTCGGACACCGCTCTGAGTAAGACCAACGTGTTGTCCACCCTCTAGACTTCAATGAGGTTAAGCCGCGATACCTAAGACAGATCTGCACTCGATGACACCTCGATAACAGCCGGTCCCCACACTTACATCTTGCTCTCCTTACGTCAGTATACATCATATCAGTCTGTGACGCTGGCTTTGCAACATCTTGCGTGCCTTTAGGTTCGCCGCGACCAACACTTACCATGCACTGACCACAAAAAATGGAGGCGCCGCAGCTTGAATGCTGGACCTTTCACATGCCAAGCGAACGCTCTACCAACTTAGCTACACCCCATGCACGAGCAAACTGCGCTATTCCCCATTCTTTGCGACTCAGATGCGCACGGACACGTTAGTTGGTTGGTTTGTAGCGGTGAAGGGAGCAGAGTACAAAGGCGCGGACCCGTTCATATACACAAAAGTTCCAAGTAGTTTCGATGCTCTGGTATTACAAATGCAAATTCCGTCTGTTTTTAACGTCTTATATTGAAAGAGCCGTCACAAATTGCTCCGTTTTCACTCCTTGTCGACAATTATACAGCACCTGAGGTAACAAACACATCTCGAGCCACTTTGTGCACTACATTATTTATGCCAACTCAGTGCCTCGCTCTTTACTACTGTGTACCAATCTTGTCGTCCAACTGCAAAACACTGGGCCACAAAAAGTTTCCGCGTCTCCATTGCACTGCGCATACTACGAAACGCTCCCCAAACTTGGCACTCACCCTCGCAGCCGACTTTTCTGACTTTCCACGACGCTCAAGCTAGTGACAGCATTATTTATAGTTCGACGTCGCGCCAAAGCGAATGAGCACAATTCGCCTACGGCTTAGGCCGCCCTCCTAGTGTGGCTGCTCGGTGTCTGCTGGCAGCGAGGGTCTGCAAGCTTCCTGTGTTCGCACCTATGTCACCTGTGTTTGCTTGTCAGAGACAGACTATCGCAAAACATACAACTCACTCCATGAATTGATTGCTACGGCATCTGTTATCAGCAGTCACAACTAGCAACACCAGTAGCAGCTGACTGCACGCAAAGAATAGGAATGTGCAGTGGGATTTACGTGAACTCGGCGCAAGGCAGATCTTTCCGACATAGGCTTGAGAATCTTACGGGAACACTTGTACTGTTTCTAAATTAAGTGTAGGCGTGGGAGGAGGGTGCTTCCTGCGCACTAATAACAGCACGCTTGTCAATTGTGGATGCTAATCATTCGCTTCTATCTTCCTAGACACATCTGCTGGTTGTGAATTATTCCACTTGCATATCAAGGTGCGCATGTAGGTGTGTTAAAAATTCTGGAGGCACTGGGTATTGATCCCAGCACCTCTCGCATACTAAGCGAGCGCTCTACCATCTGAGCTACGCCCGCCCCCCCGAAGACTAATGGTGCTACATACAGCCATATAGACGACACAGACCCTTGCACTCCCATTATTCAGCAGACAAACACTACTCTCTATGTATCCGTTAGGGTGTCTTTCAGGTTTCGTGCATTCTGTATCGAATCGTAGTTGCCAAAATGAAAGTGGCACGTATAACGTCGAAAATAGAATTCGGACACCGCTCTGAGTAAGACCAACGTGTTGTCCACCCTCTAGACTTCAATGAGGTTAAGCCGCGATACCTAAGACAGATCTGCACTCGATGACACCTCGATAACAGCCGGTCCCCACACTTACATTTTGCTCTCCTTACGTCAGTATACATCATATCAGTCTGTGACGCTGGCTTTGCAACATCTTGCGTGCCTTTAGGTTCGCCGCGACCAACACTTACCATGCACTGACCACAAAAAATGGAGGCGCCGCAGCTTGAACCCTGGACCTTTCACATGCCAAGCGAACGCTCTACCAACTTAGTTACGCCCCATGCACGAGCGAACTGCGCTATTCCCCATTCTTTGCGACTCAGATGCGCACGGACACGTTGGTTAGTTGGTTTGTAGCGGTGAAGGGAGCAGAGTACAAAGGCGCGGACCCGTTCATATACACAAAAGTTCCAAGTAGTTTCGATGCTCTGGTATTACAAATGCAAATTCCGTCTGTTTTTAACGTCTTAAATTGAAAGAGCCGTCACAAATTGCTCCGTTTTCACTCCTTGTCGACAATTATACAGCACCTGAGGTAACAAACACATCTCGAGCCACATTGTGCACTACATTATTTATGCCAACTCAGTGCCTCGCTCTTTACTACTGTGTACCAATCTTGTCGTCCAACTGCAAAACACTGGGCCACAACAAGTTTCCGCGTCTCCATTGCACTGCGCATACTACGAAACGCTCCCCAAACTTGGCACTCACCCTCGCAGCCGACTTTTCCGACTTTCCACGACGCTCACGCTAGTGACAGCATTATTTATAGTTCGACGTCGCGCCAAAGCGAATGAGCACAATTCGCCTACGGCTTAGGCCGCCCTCCTAGTGTGGCTGCTCGGTGTCTGCAGGCAGCGAGGGTCTGCAAGCTTCCTGTGTTCGCACCTATGTCACCTGTGCTTGCTTGTCAGAGACAGACTATCGCAAAACATACAACTCACTCCATGAATTGATTGCTACGGCATCTGTTATCAGCAGTCACAACTAGCAACACCAGTAGCACCTGACTGCACGCAAAGAATAGGAATGTGCAGTGGGATTTACGTGAACTCGGCGCAAGGCAGATCTTTCCGACATAGGCTTGAGAATCTTACGGGAACACTTGTACTGTTTTTAAATTAAGTGTAGGCGTGGGAGGAGGGTGCTTCCTGCGCACTAATAACAGCACGCTTGTCAATTGTGGATGCTAATCATTCGCTTCTATCTTCCTAGACACATCTGCTGGTTGTGAATTATTCCACTTGCATATCAAGGTGCGCATGTAGGTGTGTTAAAAATTCTGGAGGCACTGGGTATTGATCCCAGCACCTCTCGCATACTAAGCGAGCGCTCTACCATCTGAGCTACGCCCGCCCCCCCGAAGACTAATGGTGCTACATACCGCCATATAGACGACACAGACCCTTGCACTCCCATTATTCAGCAGACAAACACTACTCTCTATGTATCCGTTAGGGTGTCTTTCAGGTTTCGTGCATTCTGTATCGAATCGTAGTTGCCAAAATGAAAGTGGCACGTATAACGTCGAAAATAGAATTCGGACACCGCTCTGAGTAAGACCAACGTGTTGTCCACCCTCTAGACTTCAATGAGGTTAAGCCGCGATACCTAAGACAGATCTGCACTCGATGACACCTCGATAACAGCCGGTCCCCACACTTACATTTTGCTCTCCTTACGTCAGTATACATCATATCAGTCTGTGACGCTGGCTTTGCAACATCTTGCGTGCCTTTAGGTTCGCCGCGACCAACACTTACCATGCACTGACCACAAAAAATGGAGGCGCCGCAGCTTGAACCCTGGACCTTTCAAATGCCAAGCGAACGCTCTACCAACTTAGTTACGCCCCATGCACGAGCAAACTGCGCTATTCCCCATTCTTTGCGACTCAGATGCGCACGGACACGTTGGTTGGTTGGTTTGTAGCGGTGAAGGGAGCAGAGTACAAAGGCGCGGACCCGTTCATATACACAAAAGTTCCAAGTAGTTTCGATGCTCTGGTATTACAAAAGCAAATTACGTCTGTTTTTAACGTCTTAAATTGAAAGAGCCGTCACAAATTGCTCCGTTTTCACTCATTGTAGACAATTATACAGCACCTGAGGTAACAAACACATCTCGAGAACCATTGTGCACTACATTATTTATGCCAACTCAGTGCCTCGCTCTTTACTACTGTGTACCAATCTTGTCGTCCAACTGCAAAACACTGGGCCACAACAAGTTTCCGCGTCTCCATTGCACTGCGCATACTACGAAACGCTCCCCAAACTTGGCACTCACCCTCGCAGCCGACTTTTCCGACTTTCCACGACGCTCACGCAACGCTCACGCTAGTGACAGCATTATTTACAGTTCGACGTCGCGCCAAAGCGAATGAGTACATTTCGCCTACGGCTTAGGCCGCCCTCCTAGTGTGGCTGCTCGGTGTCTGCAGGCAGCGAGGGTCTGCAAGCTTCCTGTGTTCGCACCTATGTCACCTGTGCTTGCTTGTCAGAGACAGACTATCGCAAAACATACAACTCACTCCATGAATTGATTGCTACGGCATCTGTTATCAGCAGTCACAACTAGCAACACCAGTAGCAGCTGACTGCACGCAAAGAATAGGAATGTGCAGTGGGATTTACGTGAACTCAGCGCAAGGCAGATCTTTCCGACATAGGCTTGAGAATCTTACGGGAACACTTGTACTGTTTCTAAATTAAGTGTAGGCGTGGGAGGAGGGTGCTTCCTGCGCACTAATAACAGCACGCTTGTCAATTGTGGATGCTAATCATTCGCTTCTATCTTCCTAGACACATCTGCTGGTTGTGAATTATTCCACTTGCATATCAAGGTGCGCATGTCGGTGTGTTAAAAATTCTGGAGGCACTGGGTATTGATCCCAGCACCTCTCGCATACTAAGCGAGCGCTCTACCATCTGAGCTACGCCCGCCACCCCGAAGACTAATGGTGCTACATACAGCCATATAGACGACACAGACCCTTGCACTCCAATTATTCAGCAGACAAACACTACTCTCTATGTATCCGTTAGGGTGTCTTTCAGGTTTCGTGCATTCTGTATCGAATCGTAGTTGACAAAATGAAAGTGGCACGTATAACGTCGAAAATAGAATTCGGACACCGCTCTGAGTAAGACCAACGTGTTGTCCACCCTCTAGACTTCAATGAGGTTAAGCCGCGATACCTAAGACAGATCTGCACTCGATGACACCTCGATAACAGCCGGTCCCCACACTTACATCTTGCTCTCCTTACGTCAGTATACATCATATCAGTCTGTGACGCTGGCTTTGCAACATCTTGCGTGCCTTTAGGTTCGCCGCGACCAACACTTACCATGCACTGACCACAAAAAATGGAGGCGCCGCAGCTTGAATGCTGGACCTTTCACATGCCAAGCGAACGCTCTACCAACTTAGCTACACCGCATGCACGAGCAAACTGCGCTATTCCCCATTCTTTGCGACTCAGATGCGCACGGACACGTTGGTTGGTTGGTTTGTAGCGGTGAAGGGAGCAGAGTACAAAGGCGCGGACCCGTTCATATACACAAAAGTTCCAAGTAGTTTCGATGCTCTGGTATTACAAATGCAAATTCCGTCTGTTTTTAACGTCTTAAATTGAAAGAGCCGTCACAAATTGCTCCGTTTTCACTCCTTGTCGACAATTATACAGCACCTGAGGTAACAAACACATCTCGAGCCACATTGTGCACTACATTATTTATGCCAACTCAGTGCCTCGCTCTTTACTACTGTGTACCAATCTTGTCGTCCAACTGCAAAACACTGGGCCACAACAAGTTTCCGCGTCTCCATTGCACTGCGCATACTACGAAACGCTCCCCAAACTTGGCACTCACCCTCGCAGCCGACTTTTCCGACTTTCCACGACGCTCACGCTAGTGACAGCATTATTTATAGTTCGACGTCGCGCCAAAGCGAATGAGCACAATTCGCCTACGGCTTAGGCCGCCCTCCTAGTGTGGCTGCTCGGTGTCTGCAGGCAGCGAGGGTCTGCAAGCTTCCTGTGTTCGCACCTATGTCACCTGTGCTTGCTTGTCAGAGACAGACTATCGCAAAACATACAACTCACTCCATGAATTGATTGCTACGGCATCTGTTATCAGCAGTCACAACTAGCAACACCAGTAGCAGCTGACTGCACGCAAAGAATAGGAATGTGCAGTGGGATTTACGTGAACTCGGCGCAAGGCAGATCTTTCCGACATAGGCTTGAGAATCTTACGGGAACACTTGTACTGTTTTTAAATTAAGTGTAGGCGTGGGAGGAGGGTGCTTCCTGCGCACTAATAACAGCACGCTTGTCAATTGTGGATGCTAATCATTCGCTTCTATCTTCCTAGACACATCTGCTGGTTGTGAATTATTCCACTTGCATATCAAGGTGCGCATGTAGGTGTGTTAAAAATTCTGGAGGCACTGGGTATTGATCCCAGCACCTCTCGCATACTAAGCGAGCGCTCTACCATCTGAGCTACGCCCGCCCCCCCCGAAGACTAATGGTGCTACATACAGCCATATAGACGACACAGACCCTTGCACTCCCATTATTCAGCAGACAAACACTACTCTCTATGTATCCGTTAGGGTGTCTTTCAGGTTTCGTGCATTCTGTATCGAATCGTAGTTGCCAAAATGAAAGTGGCACGTATAACGTCGAAAATAGAATTCGGACACCGCTCTGAGTAAGACCAACGTGTTGTCCACCCTCTAGACTTCAATGAGGTTAAGCCGCGATACCTAAGACAGATCTGCACTCGATGACACCTCGATAACAGCCGGTCCCCACACTTACATTTTGCTCTCCTTACGTCAGTATACATCATATCAGTCTGTGACGCTGGCTTTGCAACATCTTGCGTGCCTTTAGGTTCGCCGCGACCAACACTTACCATGCACTGACCACAAAAAATGGAGGCGCCGCAGCTTGAACCCTGGACCTTTCAAATGCCAAGCGAACGCTCTACCAACTTAGTTACGCCCCATGCACGAGCAAACTGCGCTATTCCCCATTGTTTGCGACTCAGATGCGCACGGACACGTTGGTTGGTTGGTTTGTAGCGGTGAAGGGAGCAGAGTACAAAGGCGCGGACCCGTTCATATACACAAAAGTTCCAAGTAGTTTCGATGCTCTGGTATTACAAATGCAAATTCCGTCTGTTTTTAACGTCTTAAATTGAAAGAGCCGTCACAAATTGCTCCGTTTTCACTCATTGTAGACAATTATACAGCACCTGAGGTAACAAACACATCTCGAGAACCATTTTGCACTACATTATTTATGCCAACTCAGTGCCTCGCTCTTTACTACTGTGTACCAATCTTGTCGTCCAACTGCAAAACACTGGGCCACAACAAGTTTCCGCGTCTCCATTGCACTGCGCATACTACGAAACGCTCCCCAAACTTGGCACTCACCCTCGCAGCCGACTTTTCCGACTTTCCACGACGCTCACGCAACGCTCACGCTAGTGACAACATTATTTACAGTTCGACGTCGCGCCAAAGCGAATGAGTACATTTCGCCTACGGCTTAGGCCGCCCTCCTAGTGTGGCTGCTCGGTGTCTGCAGGCAGCGAGGGTCTGCAAGCTTCCTGTGTTCGCACCTATGTCACCTGTGCTTGCTTGTCAGAGACAGACTATCGCAAAACATACAACTCACTCCATGAATTGATTGCTACGGCATCTGTTATCAGCAGTCACAACTAGCAACACCAGTAGCAGCTGACTGCACGCAAAGAATAGGAATGTGCAGTGGGATTTACGTGAACTCAGCGCAAGGCAGATCTTTCCGACATAGGCTTGAGAATCTTACGGGAACACTTGTACTGTTTCTAAATTAAGTGTAGGCGTGGGAGGAGGGTGCTTCCTGCGCACTAATAACAGCACGCTTGTCAATTGTGGATGCTAATCATTCGCTTCTATCTTCCTAGACACATCTGCTGGTTGTGAATTATTCCACTTGCATATCAAGGTGCGCATGTCGGTGTGTTAAAAATTCTGGAGGCACTGGGTATTGATCCCAGCACCTCTCGCATACTAAGCGAGCGCTCTACCATCTGAGCTACGCCCTCCCACCCCCGAAGACTAATGGTGCTACATACAGCCATATAGACGACACAGACCCTTGCACTCCAATTATTCAGCAGACAAACACTACTCTCTATGTATCCGTTAGGGTGTCTTTCAGGTTTCGTGCATTCTGTATCGAATCGTAGTTGACAAAATGAAAGTGGCACGTATAACGTCGAAAATAGAATTCGGACACCGCTCTGAGTAAGACCAACGTGTTGTCCACCCTCTAGACTTCAATGAGGTTAAGCCGCGATACCTAAGACAGATCTGCACTCGATGACACCTCGATAACAGCCGGTCCCCACACTTACATCTTGCTCTCCTTACGTCAGTATACATCATATCAGTCTGTGACGCTGGCTTTGCAACATCTTGCGTGCCTTTAGGTTCGCCGCGACCAACACTTACCATGCACTGACCACAAAAAATGGAGGCGCCGCAGCTTGAATGCTGGACCTTTCACATGCCAAGCGAACGCTCTACCAACTTAGCTACACCGCATGCACGAGCAAACTGCGCTATTCCCCATTCTTTGCGACTCAGATGCGCACGGACACGTTGGTTGGTTGGTTTGTAGCGGTGAAGGGAGCAGAGTACAAAGGCGCGGACCCGTTCATATACACAAAAGTTCCAAGTAGTTTCGATGCTCTGGTATTACAAATGCAAATTCCGTCTGTTTTTAACGTCTTAAATTGAAAGAGCCGTCACAAATTGCTCCGTTTTCACTCCTTGTCGACAATTATACAGCACCTGAGGTAACAAACACATCTCGAGCCACATTGTGCACTACATTATTTATGCCAACTCAGTGCCTCGCTCTTTACTACTGTGTACCAATCTTGTCGTCCAACTGCAAAACACTGGGCCACAACAAGTTTCCGCGTCTCCATTGCACTGCGCATACTACGAAACGCTCCCCAAACTTGGCACTCACCCTCGCAGCCGACTTTTCCGACTTTCCACGACGCTCACGCTAGTGACAGCATTATTTATAGTTCGACGTCGCGCCAAAGCGAATGAGCACAATTCGCCTACGGCTTAGGCCGCCCTCCTAGTGTGGCTGCTCGGTGTCTGCAGGCAGCGAGGGTCTGCAAGCTTCCTGTGTTCGCACCTATGTCACCTGTGCTTGCTTGTCAGAGACAGACTATCGCAAAACATACAACTCACTCCATGAATTGATTGCTACGGCATCTGTTATCAGCAGTCACAACTAGCAACACCAGTAGCAGCTGACTGCACGCAAAGAATAGGAATGTGCAGTGGGATTTACGTGAACTCGGCGCAAGGCAGATCTTTCCGACATAGGCTTGAGAATCTTACGGGAACACTTGTACTGTTTTTAAATTAAGTGTAGGCGTGGGAGGAGGGTGCTTCCTGCGCACTAATAACAGCACGCTTGTCAATTGTGGATGCTAATCATTCGCTTCTATCTTCCTAGACACATCTGCTGGTTGTGAATTATTCCACTTGCATATCAAGGTGCGCATGTAGGTGTGTTAAAAATTCTGGAGGCACTGGGTATTGATCCCAGCACCTCTCGCATACTAAGCGAGCGCTCTACCATCTGAGCTACGCCCGCCCCCCCCGAAGACTAATGGTGCTACATACAGCCATATAGACGACACAGACCCTTGCACTCCCATTATTCAGCAGACAAACACTACTCTCTATGTATCCGTTAGGGTGTCTTTCAGGTTTCGTGCATTCTGTATCGAATCGTAGTTGCCAAAATGAAAGTGGCACGTATAACGTCGAAAATAGAATTCGGACACCGCTCTGAGTAAGACCAACGTGTTGTCCACCCTCTAGACTTCAATGAGGTTAAGCCGCGATACCTAAGACAGATCTGCACTCGATGACACCTCGATAACAGCCGGTCCCCACACTTACATTTTGCTCTCCTTACGTCAGTATACATCATATCAGTCTGTGACGCTGGCTTTGCAACATCTTGCGTGCCTTTAGGTTCGCCGCGACCAACACTTACCATGCACTGACCACAAAAAATGGAGGCGCCGCAGCTTGAACCCTGGACCTTTCAAATGCCAAGCGAACGCTCTACCAACTTAGTTACGCCCCATGCACGAGCAAACTGCGCTATTCCCCATTGTTTGCGACTCAGATGCGCACGGACACGTTGGTTGGTTGGTTTGTAGCGGTGAAGGGAGCAGAGTACAAAGGCGCGGACCCGTTCATATACACAAAAGTTCCAAGTAGTTTCGATGCTCTGGTATTACAAATGCAAATTCCGTCTGTTTTTAACGTCTTAAATTGAAAGAGCCGTCACAAATTGCTCCGTTTTCACTCATTGTAGACAATTATACAGCACCTGAGGTAACAAACACATCTCGAGAACCATTGTGCACTACATTATTTATGCCAACTCAGTGCCTCGCTCTTTACTACTGTGTACCAATCTTGTCGTCCAACTGCAAAACACTGGGCCACAACAAGTTTCCGCGTCTCCATTGCACTGCGCATACTACGAAACGCTCCCCAAACTTGGCACTCACCCTCGCAGCCGACTTTTCCGACTTTCCACGACGCTCACGCAACGCTCACGCTAGTGACAACATTATTTACAGTTCGACGTCGCGCCAAAGCGAATGAGTACATTTCGCCTACGGCTTAGGCCGCCCTCCTAGTGTGGCTGCTCGGTGTCTGCAGGCAGCGAGGGTCTGCAAGCTTCCTGTGTTCGCACCTATGTCACCTGTGCTTGCTTGTCAGAGACAGACTATCGCAAAACATACAACTCACTCCATGAATTGATTGCTACGGCATCTGTTATCAGCAGTCACAACTAGCAACACCAGTAGCAGCTGACTGCACGCAAAGAATAGGAATGTGCAGTGGGATTTACGTGAACTCAGCGCAAGGCAGATCTTTCCGACATAGGCTTGAGAATCTTACGGGAACACTTGTACTGTTTCTAAATTAAGTGTAGGCGTGGGAGGAGGGTGCTTCCTGCGCACTAATAACAGCACGCTTGTCAATTGTGGATGCTAATCATTCGCTTCTATCTTCCTAGACACATCTGCTGGTTGTGAATTATTCCACTTGCATATCAAGGTGCGCATGTCGGTGTGTTAAAAATTCTGGAGGCACTGGGTATTGATCCCAGCACCTCTCGCATACTAAGCGAGCGCTCTACCATCTGAGCTACGCCCGCCCCCCCCGAAGACTAATGGTGCTACATACAGCCATATAGACGACACAGACCCTTGCACTCCAATTATTCAGCAGACAAACACTACTCTCTATGTATCCGTTAGGGTGTCTTTCAGGTTTCGTGCATTCTGTATCGAATCGTAGTTGACAAAATGAAAGTGGCACGTATAACGTCGAAAATAGAATTCGGACACCGCTCTGAGTAAGACCAACGTGTTGTCCACCCTCTAGACTTCAATGAGGTTAAGCCGCGATACCTAAGACAGATCTGCACTCGATGACACCTCGATAACAGCCGGTCCCCACACTTACATCTTGCTCTCCTTACGTCAGTATACATCATATCAGTCTGTGACGCTGGCTTTGCAACATCTTGCGTGCCTTTAGGTTCGCCGCGACCAACACTTACCATGCACTGACCACAAAAAATGGAGGCGCCGCAGCTTGAATGCTGGACCTTTCACATGCCAAGCGAACGCTCTACCAACTTAGCTACACCGCATGCACGAGCAAACTGCGCTATTCCCCATTCTTTGCGACTCAGATGCGCACGGACACGTTGGTTGGTTGGTTTGTAGCGGTGAAGGGAGCAGAGTACAAAGGCGCGGACCCGTTCATATACACAAAAGTTCCAAGTAGTTTCGATGCTCTGGTATTACAAATGCAAATTCCGTCTGTTTTTAACGTCTTAAATTGAAAGAGCCGTCACAAATTGCTCCGTTTTCACTCCTTGTCGACAATTATACAGCACCTGAGGTAACAAACACATCTCGAGCCACATTGTGCACTACATTATTTATGCCAACTCAGTGCCTCGCTCTTTACTACTGTGTACCAATCTTGTCGTCCAACTGCAAAACACTGGGCCACAACAAGTTTCCGCGTCTCCATTGCACTGCGCATACTACGAAACGCTCCCCAAACTTGGCACTCACCCTCGCAGCCGACTTTTCCGACTTTCCACGACGCTCACGCTAGTGACAGCATTATTTATAGTTCGACGTCGCGCCAAAGCGAATGAGCACAATTCGCCTACGGCTTAGGCCGCCCTCCTAGTGTGGCTGCTCGGTGTCTGCAGGCAGCGAGGGTCTGCAAGCTTCCTGTGTTCGCACCTATGTCACCTGTGCTTGCTTGTCAGAGACAGACTATCGCAAAACATACAACTCACTCCATGAATTGATTGCTACGGCATCTGTTATCAGCAGTCACAACTAGCAACACCAGTAGCAGCTGACTGCACGCAAAGAATAGGAATGTGCAGTGGGATTTACGTGAACTCGGCGCAAGGCAGATCTTTCCGACATAGGCTTGAGAATCTTACGGGAACACTTGTACTGTTTTTAAATTAAGTGTAGGCGTGGGAGGAGGGTGCTTCCTGCGCACTAATAACAGCACGCTTGTCAATTGTGGATGCTAATCATTCGCTTCTATCTTCCTAGACACATCTGCTGGTTGTGAATTATTCCACTTGCATATCAAGGTGCGCATGTAGGTGTGTTAAAAATTCTGGAGGCACTGGGTATTGATCCCAGCACCTCTCGCATACTAAGCGAGCGCTCTACCATCTGAGCTACGCCCGCCCCCCCCCGAAGACTAATGGTGCTACATACAGCCATATAGACGACACAGACCCTTGCACTCCCATTATTCAGCAGACAAACACTACTCTCTATGTATCCGTTAGGGTGTCTTTCAGGTTTCGTGCATTCTGTATCGAATCGTAGTTGCCAAAATGAAAGTGGCACGTATAACGTCGAAAATAGAATTCGGACACCGCTCTGAGTAAGACCAACGTGTTGTCCACCCTCTAGACTTCAATGAGGTTAAGCCGCGATACCTAAGACAGATCTGCACTCGATGACACCTCGATAACAGCCGGTCCCCACACTTACATTTTGCTCTCCTTACGTCAGTATACATCATATCAGTCTGTGACGCTGGCTTTGCAACATCTTGCGTGCCTTTAGGTTCGCCGCGACCAACACTTACCATGCACTGACCACAAAAAATGGAGGCGCCGCAGCTTGAACCCTGGACCTTTCAAATGCCAAGCGAACGCTCTACCAACTTAGTTACGCCCCATGCACGAGCAAACTGCGCTATTCCCCATTCTTTGCGACTCAGATGCGCACGGACACGTTGGTTGGTTGGTTTGTAGCGGTGAAGGGAGCAGAGTACAAAGGCGCGGACCCGTTCATATACACAAAAGTTCCAAGTAGTTTCGATGCTCTGGTATTACAAATGCAAATTCCGTCTGTTTTTAACGTCTTAAATTGAAAGAGCCGTCACAAATTGCTCCGTTTTCACTCATTGTAGACAATTATACAGCACCTGAGGTAACAAACACATCTCGAGAACCATTGTGCACTACATTATTTATGCCAACTCAGTGCCTCGCTCTTTACTACTGTGTACCAATCTTATCGTCCAACTGCAAAACACTGGGCCACAACAAGTTTCCGCGTCTCCATTGCACTGCGCATACTACGAAACGCTCCCCAAACTTGGCACTCACCCTCGCAGCCGACTTTTCCGACTTTCCACGACGCTCACGCAACGCTCACGCTAGTGACAACATTATTTACAGTTCGACGTCGCGCCAAAGCGAATGAGTACATTTCGCCTACGGCTTAGGCCGCCCTCCTAGTGTGGCTGCTCGGTGTCTGCAGGCAGCGAGGGTCTGCAAGCTTCCTGTGTTCGCACCTATGTCACCTGTGCTTGCTTGTCAGAGACAGACTATCGCAAAACATACAACTCACTCCATGAATTGATTGCTACGGCATCTGTTATCAGCAGTCACAACTAGCAACACCAGTAGCAGCTGACTGCACGCAAAGAATAGGAATGTGCAGTGGGATTTACGTGAACTCAGCGCAAGGCAGATCTTTCCGACATAGGCTTGAGAATCTTACGGGAACACTTGTACTGTTTCTAAATTAAGTGTAGGCGTGGGAGGAGGGTGCTTCCTGCGCACTAATAACAGCACGCTTGTCAATTGTGGATGCTAATCATTCGCTTCTATCTTCCTAGACACATCTGCTGGTTGTGAATTATTCCACTTGCATATCAAGGTGCGCATGTCGGTGTGTTAAAAATTCTGGAGGCACTGGGTATTGATCCCAGCACCTCTCGCATACTAAGCGAGCGCTCTACCATCTGAGCTACGCCCTCCCACCCCCGAAGACTAATGGTGCTACATACAGCCATATAGACGACACAGACCCTTGCACTCCAATTATTCAGCAGACAAACACTACTCTCTATGTATCCGTTAGGGTGTCTTTCAGGTTTCGTGCATTCTGTATCGAATCGTAGTTGACAAAATGAAAGTGGCACGTATAACGTCGAAAATAGAATTCGGACACCGCTCTGAGTAAGACCAACGTGTTGTCCACCCTCTAGACTTCAATGAGGTTAAGCCGCGATACCTAAGACAGATCTGCACTCGATGACACCTCGATAACAGCCGGTCCCCACACTTACATCTTGCTCTCCTGACGTCAGTATACATCATATCAGTCTGTGACGCTGGCTTTGCAACATCTTGCGTGCCTTTAGGTTCGCCGCGACCAACACTTACCATGCACTGACCACAAAAAATGGAGGCGCCGCAGCTTGAATGCTGGACCTTTCACATGCCAAGCGAACGCTCTACCAACTTAGCTACACCGCATGCACGAGCAAACTGCGCTATTCCCCATTCTTTGCGACTCAGATGCGCACGGACACGTTGGTTGGTTGGTTTGTAGCGGTGAAGGGAGCAGAGTACAAAGGCGCGGACCCGTTCATATACACAAAAGTTCCAAGTAGTTTCGATGCTCTGGTATTACAAATGCAAATTCCGTCTGTTTTTAACGTCTTAAATTGAAAGAGCCGTCACAAATTGCTCCGTTTTCACTCCTTGTCGACAATTATACAGCACCTGAGGTAACAAACACATCTCGAGCCACATTGTGCACTACATTATTTATGCCAACTCAGTGCCTCGCTCTTTACTACTGTGTACCAATCTTGTCGTCCAACTGCAAAACACTGGGCCACAACAAGTTTCCGCGTCTCCATTGCACTGCGCATACTACGAAACGCTCCCCAAACTTGGCACTCACCCTCGCAGCCGACTTTTCCGACTTTCCACGACGCTCACGCTAGTGACAGCATTATTTATAGTTCGACGTCGCGCCAAAGCGAATGAGCACAATTCGCCTACGGCTTAGGCCGCCCTCCTAGTGTGGCTGCTCGGTGTCTGCAGGCAGCGAGGGTCTGCAAGCTTCCTGTGTTCGCACCTATGTCACCTGTGCTTGCTTGTCAGAGACAGACTATCGCAAAACATACAACTCACTCCATGAATTGATTGCTACGGCATCTGTTATCAGCAGTCACAACTAGCAACACCAGTAGCAGCTGACTGCACGCAAAGAATAGGAATGTGCAGTGGGATTTACGTGAACTCGGCGCAAGGCAGATCTTTCCGACATAGGCTTGAGAATCTTACGGGAACACTTGTACTGTTTTTAAATTAAGTGTAGGCGTGGGAGGAGGGTGCTTCCTGCGCACTAATAACAGCACGCTTGTCAATTGTGGATGCTAATCATTCGCTTCTATCTTCCTAGACACATCTGCTGGTTGTGAATTATTCCACTTGCATATCAAGGTGCGCATGTAGGTGTGTTAAAAATTCTGGAGGCACTGGGTATTGATCCCAGCACCTCTCGCATACTAAGCGAGCGCTCTACCATCTGAGCTACGCCCGCCCCCCCCCGAAGACTAATGGTGCTACATACAGCCATATAGACGACACAGACCCTTGCACTCCCATTATTCAGCAGACAAACACTACTCTCTATGTATCCGTTAGGGTGTCTTTCAGGTTTCGTGCATTCTGTATCGAATCGTAGTTGCCAAAATGAAAGTGGCACGTATAACGTCGAAAATAGAATTCGGACACCGCTCTGAGTAAGACCAACGTGTTGTCCACCCTCTAGACTTCAATGAGGTTAAGCCGCGATACCTAAGACAGATCTGCACTCGATGACACCTCGATAACAGCCGGTCCCCACACTTACATTTTGCTCTCCTTACGTCAGTATACATCATATCAGTCTGTGACGCTGGCTTTGCAACATCTTGCGTGCCTTTAGGTTCGCCGCGACCAACACTTACCATGCACTGACCACAAAAAATGGAGGCGCCGCAGCTTGAACCCTGGACCTTTCAAATGCCAAGCGAACGCTCTACCAACTTAGTTACGCCCCATGCACGAGCAAACTGCGCTATTCCCCATTCTTTGCGACTCAGATGCGCACGGACACGTTGGTTGGTTGGTTTGTAGCGGTGAAGGGAGCAGAGTACAAAGGCGCGGACCCGTTCATATACACAAAAGTTCCAAGTAGTTTCGATGCTCTGGTATTACAAATGCAAATTCCGTCTGTTTTTAACGTCTTAAATTGAAAGAGCCGTCACAAATTGCTCCGTTTTCACTCATTGTAGACAATTATACAGCACCTGAGGTAACAAACACATCTCGAGAACCATTGTGCACTACATTATTTATGCCAACTCAGTGCCTCGCTCTTTACTACTGTGTACCAATCTTGTCGTCCAACTGCAAAACACTGGGCCACAACAAGTTTCCGCGTCTCCATTGCACTGCGCATACTACGAAACGCTCCCCAAACTTGGCACTCACCCTCGCAGCCGACTTTTCCGACTTTCCACGACGCTCACGCAACGCTCACGCTAGTGACAACATTATTTACAGTTCGACGTCGCGCCAAAGCGAATGAGTACATTTCGCCTACGGCTTAGGCCGCCCTCCTAGTGTGGCTGCTCGGTGTCTGCAGGCAGCGAGGGTCTGCAAGCTTCCTGTGTTCGCACCTATGTCACCTGTGCTTGCTTGTCAGAGACAGACTATCGCAAAACATACAACTCACTCCATGAATTGATTGCTACGGCATCTGTTATCAGCAGTCACAACTAGCAACACCAGTAGCAGCTGACTGCACGCAAAGAATAGGAATGTGCAGTGGGATTTACGTGAACTCAGCGCAAGGCAGATCTTTCCGACATAGGCTTGAGAATCTTACGGGAACACTTGTACTGTTTCTAAATTAAGTGTAGGCGTGGGAGGAGGGTGCTTCCTGCGCACTAATAACAGCACGCTTGTCAATTGTGGATGCTAATCATTCGCTTCTATCTTCCTAGACACATCTGCTGGTTGTGAATTATTCCACTTGCATATCAAGGTGCGCATGTCGGTGTGTTAAAAATTCTGGAGGCACTGGGTATTGATCCCAGCACCTCTCGCATACTAAGCGAGCGCTCTACCATATGAGCTACGCCCGCCCCCCCCGAAGACTAATGGTGCTACATACAGCCATATAGACGACACAGACCCTTGCACTCCAATTATTCAGCAGACAAACACTACTCTCTATGTATCCGTTAGGGTGTCTTTCAGGTTTCGTGCATTCTGTATCGAATCGTAGTTGACAAAATGAAAGTGGCACGTATAACGTCGAAAATAGAATTCGGACACCGCTCTGAGTAAGACCAACGTGTTGTCCACCCTCTAGACTTCAATGAGGTTAAGCCGCGATACCTAAGACAGATCTGCACTCGATGACACCTCGATAACAGCCGGTCCCCACACTTACATCTTGCTCTCCTTACGTCAGTATACATCATATCAGTCTGTGACGCTGGCTTTGCAACATCTTGCGTGCCTTTAGGTTCGCCGCGACCAACACTTACCATGCACTGACCACAAAAAATGGAGGCGCCGCAGCTTGAATGCTGGACCTTTCACATGCCAAGCGAACGCTCTACCAACTTAGCTACACCGCATGCACGAGCAAACTGCGCTATTCCCCATTCTTTGCGACTCAGATGCGCACGGACACGTTGGTTGGTTGGTTTGTAGCGGTGAAGGGAGCAGAGTACAAAGGCGCGGACCCGTTCATATACACAAAAGTTCCAAGTAGTTTCGATGCTCTGGTATTACAAATGCAAATTCCGTCTGTTTTTAACGTCTTAAATTGAAAGAGCCGTCACAAATTGCTCCGTTTTCACTCCTTGGCGACAATTATACAGCACCTGAGGTAACAAACACATCTCGAGCCACATTGTGCACTACATTATTTATGCCAACTCAGTGCCTCGCTCTTTACTACTGTGTACCAATCTTGTCGTCCAACTGCAAAACACTGGGCCACAACACGTTTCCGCGTCTCCATTGCACTGCGCATACTACGAAACGCTCCCCAAACTTGGCACTCACCCTCGCAGCCGACTTTTCCGACTTTCCACGACGCTCACGCTAGTGACAGCATTATTTATAGTTCGACGTCGCGCCAAAGCGAATGAGCACAATTCGCCTACGGCTTAGGCCGCCCTCCTAGTGTGGCTGCTCGGTGTCTGCAGGCAGCGAGGGTCTGCAAGCTTCCTGTGTTCGCACCTATGTCACCTGTGCTTGCTTGTCAGAGACAGACTATCGCAAAACATACAACTCACTCCATGAATTGATTGCTACGGCATCTGTTATCAGCAGTCACAACTAGCAACACCAGTAGCAGCTGACTGCACGCAAAGAATAGGAATGTGCAGTGGGATTTACGTGAACTCGGCGCAAGGCAGATCTTTCCGACATAGGCTTGAGAATCTTACGGGAACACTTGTACTGTTTTTAAATTAAGTGTAGGCGTGGGAGGAGGGTGCTTCCTGCGCACTAATAACAGCACGCTTGTCAATTGTGGATGCTAATCATTCGCTTCTATCTTCCTAGACACATCTGCTGGTTGTGAATTATTCCACTTGCATATCAAGGTGCGCATGTAGGTGTGTTAAAAATTCTGGAGGCACTGGGTATTGATCCCAGCACCTCTCGCATACTAAGCGAGCGCTCTACCATCTGAGCTACGCCGGCCCCCCCCGAAGACTAATGGTGCTACATACAGCCATATAGACGACACAGACCCTTGCACTCCCATTATTCAGCAGACAAACACTACTCTCTATGTATCCGTTAGGGTGTCTTTCAGGTTTCGTGCATTCTGTATCGAATCGTAGTTGCCAAAATGAAAGTGGCACGTATAACGTCGAAAATAGAATTCGGACACCGCTCTGAGTAAGACCAACGTGTTGTCCACCCTCTAGACTTCAATGAGGTTAAGCCGCGATACCTAAGACAGATCTGCACTCGATGACACCTCGATAACAGCCGGTCCCCACACTTACATTTTGCTCTCCTTACGTCAGTATACATCATATCAGTCTGTGACGCTGGCTTTGCAACATCTTGCGTGCCTTTAGGTTCGCCGCGACCAACACTTACCATGCACTGACCACAAAAAATGGAGGCGCCGCAGCTTGAACCCTGGACCTTTCAAATGCCAAGCGAACGCTCTACCAACTTAGTTACGCCCCATGCACGAGCAAACTGCGCTATTCCCCATTCTTTGCGACTCAGATGCGCACGGACACGTTGGTTGGTTAGTTTGTAGCGGTGAAGGGAGCAGAGTACAAAGGCGCGGACCCGTTCATATACACAAAAGTTCCATGTAGTTTCGATGCTCTGGTATTACAAATGCAAATTCCGTCTGTTTTTAACGTCTTAAATTGAAAGAGCCGTCACAAATTGCTCCGTTTTCACTCATTGTAGACAATTATACAGCACCTGAGGTAACAAACACATCTCGAGAACCATTGTGCACTACATTATTTATGCCAACTCAGTGCCTCGCTCTTTACTACTGTGTACCACTCTTGTCGTCCAACTGCAAAACACTGGGCCACAACAAGTTTCCGCGTCTCCATTGCACTGCGCATACTACGAAACGCTCCCCAAACTTGGCACTCACCCTCGCAGCCGACTTTTCCGACTTTCCACGACGCTCACGCAACGCTCACGCTAGTGACAGCATTATTTATAGTTCGACGTCGCGCCAAAGCGAATGAGTACATTTCGCCTACGGCTTAGGCCGCCCTCCTAGTGTGGCTGCTCGGTGTCTGCAGGCAGCGAGGGTCTGCAAGCTTCCTGTGTTCGCACCTATGTCACCTGAGCTTGCTTGTCAGAGACAGACTATCGCAAAACATACAACTCACTCAATGAATTGATTGCTACGGCATCTGTTATCAGCAGTCACAACTAGCAACACCAGTAGCAGCTGACTGCACGCAAAGAATAGGAATGTGCAGTGGGATTTACGTGAACTCGGCGCAAGGCAGATCTTTCCGACATAGGCTTGGGAATCTTACGGGAACACTTGTACTATTTCTAAATTAAGTGTAGGCGTGGGAGGAGGGTGCTTCCTGCGCACAAATAACAGCACGCTTGTCAATTGTGCATGCTAATCATTCGCTTGTATCTTCCTAGACACATCTGCTGGTCGTGAATTATTCCACTTGCATATCAAGGTGCGCATGTAGGTGTGTTAAAAATTCTGGAGGCACTGGGTATTGATCCCAGTACCTCTCGCATAATAAGCGAGCGCTCTACCATCTGAGCTACGCCCGCCCCCCCGAAGACTAATGGTGCTACATACAGCCATATAGACGACACAGACCCTTGCACTCCCATTATTCAGCAGACAAACACTACTCTGTATGTATCCGTTAGGGTGTCTTTCAGGTTTCGTGCATTCTGTATCGAAACGTAGTTGCCAAAATGAAAGTGGCACGTATAACGTCGAAAATAGAATTCCGACACCGCTCTGAGTAAGACCAACGTGTTGTCCACCCTCTAGACTTCAATGAGGTTAAGCCGCGATACCTAAGACAGATCTGCACTCGATGACACCTCGATAACAGCCGGTCCCCACACTTACATCTTGCTCTCCTTACGTCAGTATACATCATATCAGTCTGTGACGCTGGCTTTGCAACATCTTGCGTGCCTTTAGGTTCGCCGCGACCAACACTTACCATGCACTGACCACAAAAAATGGAGGCGCCGCGGCTTGAACCCTGGACCTTTCACATGCCAAGCGAACGCTCAACCAACTGAGCTACGCCCCATGCACGAGCAAACTGCGCTATTCCCCATTCTTTGCGACTCAGATGCGCACGGACACGATGGTTGGTTGGTTTGTAGCGGTGAAGGGAGCAGAGTACAAAGGCGCGGACCCGTTCATATACACAAAAGTTCCAAGTAGTTTCGATGCTCTGGTATTACAAATGCAAATTCCGTCTGTTTTTAACGTCTTAAATTGAAAGAGCCGTCACAAATTGCTCCGTTTTCACTCATTGTAGACAATTATACAGCACCTGAGGTAACAAACACATCTCGAGAACCATTGTGCACTACATTATTTACGCCAACTCAGTGCCTCGCTCTTTACTACTGTGTACCACTCTTGTCGTCCAACTGCAAAACACTGGGCCACAACAAGTTTCCGCGTCTCCATTGCACTGCGCATACTACGAAACGCTCCCCAAACTTGGCACTCACCCTCGCAGCCGACTTTTCCGACTTCCCACGACGCTCACGCAACGCTCACGCTAGTGACAGCATTATTTATAGTTCGACGTCGCGCCAAAGCAAATGAGCACAATTCGCCTACGGCTTAGGCCGCCCTCCTAGTGTGGCTGCTCGGTGTCTGCAGGCAGCGAGGGTCTGCAAGCTTCCTGTGTTCGCACCTATGTCACCTGTGCTTGCTTGTCAGAGACAAACTATCTCAAAACATACAACTCACTCCATGAATTGATTGCTACGGCATCTATTATCAGCAGTCACAACTAACAACACCAGTAGCAGCTGACTGCACGCAAAGAATAGGAATGTGCAGTGGGATTTACGTGAACTCGGTGCAAGCTTGTATCTTCCTAGACACATCTGCTGGCTGTGAAGTATTCCACTTGCATATCAAGGTGCGCATGTAGGTGTGTTAAAAATTCTGGAGGCACTGGGTATTGATCCCAGTACCTCTCGCATACTAAGCGAGCGCTCTACCATCTGAGCTACGCCCGCCCCCCCGAAGACTAATGGTGCTACATACAGCCATATAGACGACACAGACCCTTGCACTCCCATTATTCAGCAGACAAACACTACTCTCTATGTATCCGTTAGGGTGTCTTTCAGGTTTCGTGCATTCTGTATCGAAACGTAGTTGCCAAAATGAAAGTGGCACGTATAACGTCGAAAATAGAATTCGGACACCGCTCTGAGTAAGACCAACGTGTTGTCCACCCTCTAGACTTCAATGAGGTTAAGCCGCGATACCTAAGACAGATCTGCACTCGATGACACCTCGATAACAGCCGGTCCCCACACTTACATCTTGCTCTCCTTACGTCAGTATACATCATATCAGTCTGTGACGCTGGCTTTGCAACATCTTGCGTGCCTTTAGGTTCGCCGCGACCAACACTTACCATGCACTGACCACAAAAAATGGAGGCGCCGCGGCTTGAACCCTGGACCTTTCACATGCCAAGCAAACGCTCAACCAACTGAGCTACGCCCCATGCACGAGCAAACTGCGCTATTCCCCATTCTTTGCGACTCAGATGCGCACGGACACGATGGTTGGTTGGTTTGTAGCGGTGAAGGGAGCAGAGTACAAAGGCGCGGACCCGTTCATATACACAAAAGTTCCAAGTAGTTTCGATGCTCTGGTATTACAAATGCAAATTCCGTCTGTTTTTAACGTCTTAAATTGAAAGAGCCGTCACAAATTGCTCCGTTTTCACTCATTGTAGACAATTATACAGCACCTGAGGTAACAAACACATCTCGAGAACCATTGTGCACTACATTATTTATGCCAACTCAGTGCCTCGCTCTTTACTACTGTGTACCAATCTTGTCGTCCAACTGCAAAACACTGGGCCACAACAAGTTTCCGCGTCTCCATTGCACTGCGCATACTACGAAACGCTCCCCAAACTTGGCACTCACCCTCGCAGCCGACTTTTCCGACTTCCCACGACGCTCACGCAACGCTCACGCTAGTGACAGCATTATTTATAGTTCGACGTCGCGCCAAAGCGAATGAGTACATTTCGCCTACGGCTTAGGCCGCCCTCCTAGTGTGGCTGCTCGGTGTCTGCAGGCAGCGAGGGTCTGCAAGCTTCCTGTGTTCGCACCTATGTCACCTGAGCTTGCTTGTCAGAGACAGACTATCGCAAAACATACAACTCACTCAATGAATTGATTGCTACGGCATCTGTTATCAGCAGTCACAACTAGCAACACCAGTAGCAGCTGACTGCACGCAAAGAATAGGAATGTGCAGTGGGATTTACGTGAACTCGGCGCAAGGCAGATCTTTCCGACATAGGCTTGGGAATCTTACGGGAACACTTGTACTGTTTCTAAATTAAGTGTAGGCGTGGGAGGAGGGTGCTTCCTGCGCACAAATAACAGCACGCTTGTCAATTGTGCATGCTAATCATTCGCTTGTATCTTCCTAGACACATCTGCTGGTCGTGAATTATTCCACTTGCATATCAAGGTGCGCATGTAGGTGTGTTAAAAATTCTGGAGGCACTGGGTATTGATCCCAGTACCTCTCGCATACTAAGCGAGCGCTCTACCATCTGAGCTACGCCCGCCCCCCCGAAGACTGATGGTGCTACATACAGCCATATAGACGACACAGACCCTTGCACTCCCATTATTCAGCAGACAAACACTACTCTGTATGTATCCGTTAGGGTGTCTTTCAGGTTTCGTGCATTCTGTATCGAATCGTAGTTGCCAAAATGAAAGTGGCACGTATAACGTCGAAAATAGAATTCCGACACCGCTCTGAGTAAGACCAACGTGTTGTCCACCCTCTAGACTTCAATGAGGTTAAGCCGCGATAGCTAAGACAGATCTGCACTCGATGACACCTCGATAACAGCCGGTCCCCACACTTACATCTTGCTCTCCTTACGTCAGTATACATCATATCAGTCTGTGACGCTGGCTTTGCAACATCTTGCGTGCCTTTAGGTTCGCCGCGACCAACACTTACCATGCACTGACCACAAAAAATGGAGGCGATGCGGCTTGAACCCTGGACCTTTCACATGCCAAGCGAACGCTCTACCAACAGAACGCCCCATGCACGAGCTAACTGCGCTATTCCCCATTCTTTGCGACTCAGATGCGCACGGACACGATGGTTGGTTGGTTTGTAGCGGTGAAGGGAGCAGAGTACAAAGGCGCGGACCCGTTCATATACACAAAAGTTCCAAGTAGTTTCGATGCTCTGGTATTACAAATGCAAATTCCGTCTGTTTTTAACGTCTTAAATTGAAAGAGCCGTCACAAATTGCTCAGTTTTCACTCATTGTAGACAATTATACAGCACCTGAGGTAACAAACACATCTCGAGAACCATTGTGCACTACATTATTTACGCCAACTCAGTGCCTCGCTCTTTACTACTGTGTACCACTCTTGTCGTCCAACTGCAAAACACTGGGCCACAACAAGTTTCCGCGTCTCCATTGCACTGCGCATACTACGAAACGCTCCCCAAACTTGGCACTCACCCTCGCAGCCGACTTTTCCGACTTTCCACGACGCTCACGCAACGCTCACGCTAGTGACAGCATTATTTATAGTTCGACGTCGCGCCAAAGCAAATGAGCACAATTCGCCTACGGCTTAGGCCGCCCTCCTAGTGTGGCTGCTCGGTGTCTGCAGGCAGCGAGGGTCTGCAAGCTTCCTGTGTTCGCACCTATGTCACCTGTGCTTGCTTGTCAGAGACAAACTATCTCAAAACATACAACTCACTCCATGAATTGATTGCTACGGCATCTATTATCAGCAGTCACAACTAACAACACCAGTAGCAGCTGACTGCACGCAAAGAATAGGAATGTGCAGTGGGATTTACGTGAACTCGGTGCAAGCTTGTATCTTCCTAGACACATCTGCTGGCTGTGAAGTATTCCACTTGCATATCAAGGTGCGCATGTAGGTGTGTTAAAAATTCTGGACGCACTGGGTATTGATCCCAGTACCTCTCGCATACTAAGCGAGCGATCTACCATCTGAGCTACGCACGCCCACCCGTAGACTAAAGGTGCTACATACAGCCATATAGACGAAACAGACCCTTGCACTCCCATTATTCAGCAGACAAACACTACTCTCTATGTATCCGTTAGGGTGTCTTTCAGGTTTCGTGCATTCTGTATCGAATCGTAGTTGGCCACAATGAAAGTGGCACGTATAACGTCGAAAATAGAATTCGGACACCGCTCTGAGTAAGACCAACGTGTTGTCCACCCTCTAGACTTCAATGAGGTTAAGCCGCGATACCTAAGACAGATCTGCACTCGATGACACCTCGATAACAGCCGGTCCCCACACTTACATCTTGCTCTCCTTACGTCAGTATACATCATATCAGTCTGTGACGCTGGCTTTGCAACATCTTGCGTGCCTTTAGGTTCGCCGCGACCAACACTTACCATGCACTGACCACAAAAAATGGAGGCGCCGCGGCTTGAACCCCGGTCCTTTCACATGCCAAGCGAACGCTCTACCAACTGAGCTACGCCCCATGCACGAGCAAACTGCGCTATTCCCCATTCTTTGCGACTCAGATGCGCACGGACACGATGGTTGGTTGGTTTGTAGCGGTGAAGGGAGCAGAGTACAAAGGCGCGGACCCGTTCATATACACAAAAGTTCCAAGTAGTTTCGATGCTCTGGTATTACAAATGCAAATTCCGTCTGTTTTTAACGTCTTAAATTGAAAGAGCCGTCATAAATTGCTCCGTTTTCACTCATTGTAGACAATTATACAGCACCTGAGGTAACAAACACATCTCGAGAACCATTGTGCACTACATTATTTATGCCAACTCAGTGCCTCGCTCTTTACTACTGTGTACCAATCTTGTCGTCCAACTGCAAAACACTGGGCCACAACAAGTTTCCGCGTCTCCATTGCACTGCGCATACTACGAAACGCTCCCCAAACCTGGCACTCACCCTCGCAGCCGACTTTTCCGACTTTCCACGACGCTCACGCAACGCTCACGCTAGTGACAGCATTATTTATAGTTCGACGTCGCGCCAAAGCAAATGAGCACAATTCGCCTACGGCTTAGGCCGCCCTCCTAGTGTGGCTGCTCGGTGTCTGCAGGCAGCGAGGGTCTGCAAGCTTCCTGTGTTCGCACCTATGTCACCTGTGCTTGCTTGTCAGAGACAAACTATCTCAAAACATACAACTCACTCCATGAATTGATTGCTACGGCATCTATTATCAGCAGTCACAACTAACAACACCAGTAGCAGCTGACTGCACGCAAAGAATAGGAATGTGCAGTGGGATTTACGTGAACTCGGTGCAAGCTTGTATCTTCCTAGACACATCTGCTGGCTGTGAAGTATTCCACTTGCATATCAAGGTGCGCATGTAGGTGTGTTAAAAATTCTGGAGGCACTGGGTATTGATCCCAGTACCTCTCGCATACTAAGCGAGCGATATACCATCTGAGCTACGCCCGCCCACCCGTAGACTAAAGGTGCTACATACAGCCATATAGACGAAACAGACCCTTGCACTCCCATTATTCAGCAGACAAACACTACTCTCTATGTATCCGTTAGGGTGTCTTTCAGGTTTCGTGCATTCTGTATCGAATCGTAGTTGGCCACAATGAAAGTGGCACGTATAACGTCGAAAATAGAATTCGGACACCGCTCTGAGTAAGACCAACGTGTTGTCCACCCTCTATACTTCAATGAGGTTAAGCCGCGATACCTAAGACAGATCTGCACTCGATGACACCTCGATAACAGCCGGTCCCCACACTTACATCTTGCTCTCCTTACGTCAGTATACATCATATCAGTCTGTGACGCTGGCTTTGCAACATCTTGGGTGCCTTTAGGTTCGCCGCGACCAACACTTACCATGCACTGACCACAAAAAATGGAGGCGCCGCGGCTTGAACCCCGGTCCTTTCACATGCCAAGCGAACGCTCTACCAACTGAGCTACGCCCCATGCACGAGCAAACTGCGCTATTCCCCATTCTTTGCGACTCAGATGCGCACGGACACGATGGTTGGTTGGTTTGTAGCGGTGAAGGGAGCAGAGTACAAAGGCGCGGACCCGTTCATATACACAAAAGTTCCAAGTAGTTTCGATGCTCTGGTATTACAAATGCAAATTCCGTCTGTTTTTAACGTCTTAAATTGAAAGAGCCGTCACAAATTGCTCCGTTTTCACTCATTGTAGACAATTATACAGCACCTGAGGTAACAAACACATCTCGAGAACCATTGTGCACTACATTATTTATGCCAACTCAGTGCCTCGCTCTTTACTACTGTGTACCAATCTTGTCGTCCAACTGCAAAACACTGGGCCACAACAAGTTTCCGCGTCTCCATTGCACTGCGCATACTACGAAACGCTCCCCAAACTTGGCACTCACCCTCGCAGCCGACTTTTCCGACTTTCCACGACGCTCACGCAACGCTCACATTAGTGACACCATTATTTATAGTTCGACGTCGCGCCAAAGCAAATGAGCACAATTCGCCTACGGCTTAGGCCGCCCTCCTAGTGTGGCTGCTCGGTGTCTGCAGGCAGCGAGGGTCTGCAAGCTTCCTGTGTTCGCACCTATGTCACCTGTGCTTGCTTGTCAGAGACAAACTATCGCAAAACATACAACTCACTCCATGAATTGATTGCTACGGCATCTATTATCAGCAGTCACAACTAACAACACCAGTAGCAGCTGACTGCACGCAAAGAATAGGAATGTGCAGTGGGATTTACGTGAACTCGGCGCAAGCTTGTATCTTCCTAGACACAGCTGCTGGCTGTGAAGTATTCCACTTGCATATCAAGGTGCGCATGTAGGTGTGTTAAAAATTCTGGAGGCACTGGGTATTGATCCCAGTACCTCTCGCATACTAAGCGAGCGCTCTACCATCTGAGCTACGCCCGCCCCCCCGAAGACTAATGGTGCTACATACAGCCATATAGACGACACAGACCCTTGCACTCCCATTATTCAGCAGACAAACACTACTCTCTATGTATCCGTTAGGGTGTCTTTCAGGTTTCGTGCATTCTGTATCGAATCGTAGTTGCCAAAATGAAAGTGGCACGTATAACGTCGAAAATAGAATTCGGACACCGCTCTGAGTAAGACCAACGTGTTGTCCACCCTCTAGACTTCAATGAGGTTAAGCCGCAATACCTAAGACAGATCTGCACTCGATGACACCTCGATAACAGCCGGTCCCCACACTTACATCTTGCTCTCCTTACGTCAGTATACATCATATCAGTCTGTGACGCTGGCTTTGCAACATCTTGCGTGCCTTTAGGTTCGCCGCGACCAACACTTACCATGCACTGACCACAAAAAATGGAGGCGCCGCGGCTTGAACCCCGGTCCTTTCACATGCCAAGCGAACGCTCTACCAACTGAGCTACGCCCCATGCACGAGCAAACTGCGCTATTCCCCATTCTTTGCGACTCAGATGCGCACGGACACGATGGTTGGTTGGTTTGTAGCGGTGAAGGGAGCAGAGTACAAAGGCGCGGACCCGTTCATATACACAAAAGTTCCAAGTAGTTTCGATGCTCTGGTATTACAAATGCAAATTCCGTCTGTTTTTAACGTCTTAAATTGAAAGAGCCGTCATAAATTGCTCCGTTTTCACTCATTGTAGACAATTATACAGCACCTGAGGTAACAAACACATCTCGAGAACCATTGTGCACTACATTATTTATGCCAACTCAGTGCCTCGCTCTTTACTACTGTGTACCAATCTTGTCGTCCAACTGCAAAACACTGGGCCACAACAAGTTTCCGCGTCTCCATTGCACTGCGCATACTACGAAACGCTCCCCAAACTTGGCACTCACCCTCGCAGCCGACTTTTCCGACTTTCCACGACGCTCACGCAACGCTCACGCTAGTGACAGCATTATTTATAGTTCGACGTCGCGCCAAAGCAAATGAGCACAATTCGCCTACGGCTTAGGCCGCCCTCCTAGTGTGGCTGCTCGGTGTCTGCAGGCAGCGAGGGTCTGCAAGCTTCCTGTGTTCGCACCTATGTCACCTGTGCTTGCTTGTCAGAGACAAACTATCTCAAAACATACAACTCACTCCATGAATTGATTGCTACGGCATCTATTATCAGCAGTCACAACTAACAACACCAGTAGCAGCTGACTGCACGCAAAGAATAGGAATGTGCAGTGGGATTTACGTGAACTCGGTGCAAGCTTGTATCTTCCTAGACACATCTGCTGGCTGTGAAGTATTCCACTTGCATATCAAGGTGCGCATGTAGGTGTGTTAAAAATTCTGGAGGCACTGGGTATTGATCCCAGTACCTCTCGCATACTAAGCGAGCGATCTACCATCTGAGCTACGCCCGCCCACCCGTAGACTAAAGGTGCTACATACAGCCATATAGACGAAACAGACCCTTGCACTCCCATTATTCAGCAGACAAACACTACTCTCTATGTATCCGTTAGGGTGTCTTTCAGGTTTCGTGCATTCTGTATCGAATCGTAGTTGGCCACAATGAAAGTGGCACGTATAACGTCGAAAATAGAATTCGGACACCGCTCTGAGTAAGACCAACGTGTTGTCCACCCTCTATACTTCAATGAGGTTAAGCCGCGATACCTAAGACAGATCTGCACTCGATGACACCTCGATAACAGCCGGTCCCCACACTTACATCTTGCTCTCCTTACGTCAGTATACATCATATCAGTCTGTGACGCTGGCTTTGCAACATCTTGGGTGCCTTTAGGTTCGCCGCGACCAACACTTACCATGCACTGACCACAAAAAATGGAGGCGCCGCGGCTTGAACCCCGGTCCTTTCACATGCCAAGCGAACGCTCTACCAACTGAGCTACGCCCCATGCACGAGCAAACTGCGCTATTCCCCATTCTTTGCGACTCAGATGCGCACGGACACGATGGTTGGTTGGTTTGTAGCGGTGAAGGGAGCAGAGTACAAAGGCGCGGACCCGTTCATATACACAAAAGTTCCAAGTAGTTTCGATGCTCTGGTATTACAAATGCAAATTCCGTCTGTTTTTAACGTCTTAAATTGAAAGAGCCGTCACAAATTGCTCCGTTTTCACTCATTGTAGACAATTATACAGCACCTGAGGTAACAAACACATCTCGAGAACCATTGTGCACTACATTATTTATGCCAACTCAGTGCCTCGCTCTTTACTACTGTGTACCAATCTTGTAGTCCAACTGCAAAACACTGGGCCACAACAAGTTTCCGCGTCTCCATTGCACTGCGCATACTACGAAACGCTCCCCAAACTTGGCACTCACCCTCGCAGCCGACTTTTCCGACTTTCCACGACGCTCACGCAACGCTCACATTAGTGACACCATTATTTATAGTTCGACGTCGCGCCAAAGCAAATGAGCACAATTCGCCTACGGCTTAGGCCGCCCTCCTAGTGTGGCTGCTCGGTGTCTGCAGGCAGCGAGGGTCTGCAAGCTTCCTGTGTTCGCACCTATGTCACCTGTGCTTGCTTGTCAGAGACAAACTATCGCAAAACATACAACTCACTCCATGAATTGATTGCTACGGCATCTATTATCAGCAGTCACAACTAACAACACCAGTAGCAGCTGACTGCACGCAAAGAATAGGAATGTGCAGTGGGATTTACGTGAACTCGGCGCAAGCTTGTATCTTCCTAGACACAGCTGCTGGCTGTGAAGTATTCCACTTGCATATCAAGGTGCGCATGTAGGTGTGTTAAAAATTCTGGAGGCACTGGGTATTGATCCCAGTACCTCTCGCATACTAAGCGAGCGCTCTACCATCTGAGCTACGCCCGCCCCCCTGAAGACTAATGGTGCTACATACAGCCATATAGACGACACAGACCCTTGCACTCCCATTATTCAGCAGACAAACACTACTCTCTATGTATCCGTTAGGGTGTCTTTCAGGTTTCGTGCATTCTGTATCGAATCGTAGTTGCCAAAATGAAAGTGGCACGTATAACGTCGAAAATAGAATTCGGACACCGCTCTGAGTAAGACCAACGTGTTGTCCACCCTCTAGACTTCAATGATGTTAAGCCGCGATACCTAAGACAGATCTGCACTCGATGACACCTCGATAACAGCCGGTCCCCACACTTACATCTTGCTCTCCTTACATCAGTATACATCATATCAGTCTGTGACGCTGGCTTTGCAACATCTTGCGTGCCTTTAGGTTCGCCGCGACCAACACTTACCATGCACTGACCACAAAAAATGGAGGCGCCGCGGCTTGAACCCTGGACCTTTCACATGCCAAGCGAACGCTCAACCAACTGAGCTACGCCCCATGCACGAGCAAACTGCGCTATTCCCCATTCTTTGCGACTCAGATGCGCACGGACACGATGGTTGGTTGGTTTGTAGCGGTGAAGGGAGCAGAGTACAAAGGCGCGGACCCGTTCATATACACAAAAGTTCCAAGTAGTTTCGATGCTCTGGTATTACAAATGCAAATTCCGTCTGTTTTTAACGTCTTAAATTGAAAGAGCCGTCACAAATTGCTCCGTTTTCACTCATTGTAGACAATTATACAGCACCTGAGGTAACAAACACATCTCGAGAACCATTGTGCACTACATTATTTATGCCAACTCAGTGCCTCGCTCTTTACTACTGTGTACCAATCTTGTCGTCCAACTGCAAAACACTGGGCCACAACAAGTTTCCGCGTCTCCATTGCACTGCGCATACTACGAAACGCTCCCCAAACTTGGCACTCACCCTCGCAGCCGACTTTTCCGACTTTCCACGACGCTCACGCAACGCTCACGCTAGTGACAGCATTATTTATAGTTCGACGTCGCGCCAAAGCGAATGAGTACATTTCGCCTACGGCTTAGGCCGCCCTCCTAGTGTGGCTGCTCGGTGTCTGCAGGCAGCGAGGGTCTGCAAGCTTCCTGTGTTCGCACCTATGTCACCTGAGCTTGCTTGTCAGAGACAGACTATCGCAAAACATACAACTCACTCAATGAATTGATTGCTACGGCATCTGTTATCAGCAGTCACAACTAGCAACACCAGTAGCAGCTGACTGCACGCAAAGAATAGGAATGTGCAGTGGGATTTACGTGAACTCGGCGCAAGGCAGATCTTTCCGACATAGGCTTGGGAATCTTACGGGAACACTTGTACTGTTTCTAAATTAAGTGTAGGCGTGGGAGGAGGGTGCTTCCTGCGCACAAACAACAGCACGCTTGTCAATTGTGGATGCTAATCATTCGCTTGTATCTTCCTAGACACATCTGCTGGTCGTGAATTATTCCACTTGCATATCAAGGTGCGCATGTAGGTGTGTTAAAATTTCTGGAGGCACTGGGTATTGATCCCAGTACCTCTCGCATACTAAGCGAGCGCTCTACCATCTGAGCTACGCCCGCCCCCCCGAAGACTAATGGTGCTACATACAGCCATATAGACGACACAGACCCTTGCACTCCCATTATTCAGTAGACAAACACTACTCTCTATGTATCCGTTAGGGTGTCTTTCAGGTTTCGTGCATTCTGTATCGAATCGTAGTTGCCAAAATGAAAGTGGCACGTATAACGTCGAAAATAGAATTCGGACACCGCTCTGAGTAAGACCAACGTGTTGTCCACCCTCTAGACTTCAATGAGGTTAAGCCGCGATACCTAAGACAGATCTGCACTCGATGACACCTCGATAACAGCCGGTCCCCACACTTACATCTTGCTCTCCTTACGTCAGTATACATCATATCAGTCTGTGACGCTGGCTTTGCAACATCTTGCGTGCCTTTAGGTTCGCCGCGACCAACACTTACCATGCACTGACCACAAAAAATGGAGTCCTTGAACCCTGGACCTTTCACATGCCAAGCGAACGCTCTACCAACTGAGCTACGCCCCATGCACGAGCTAACTGCGCTATTCCCCATTCTTTGCGACTCAGATGCGCACGGACACGATGGTTGGTTGGTTTGTAGCGGTGAAGGGAGCAGAGTACAAAGGCGCGGACCCGTTCATATACACAAAAGTTCCAAGTAGTTTCGATGCTCTGGTATTACAAATGCAAATTCCGTCTGTTTTTAACGTCTTAAATTGAAAGAGCCGTCACAAATTGCTCCGTTTTCACTCATTGTAGACAATTATACAGCACCTGAGGTAACAAACACATCTCGAGAACCATTGTGCACTACATTATTTACGCCAACTCAGTGCCTCGCTCTTTACTACTGTGTACCACTCTTGTCGTCCAACTGCAAAACACTGGGCCACAACAAGTTTCCGCGTCTCCATTGCACTGCGCATACTACGAAACGCTCCCCAAACTTGGCACTCACCCTCGCAGCCGACTTTTCCGACTTTCCACGACGCTCACGCAACGCTCACGCTAGTGACAACATTATTTACAGTTCGACGTCGCGCCAAAGCGAATGAGTACATTTCGCCTACGGCTTAGGCCGCCCTCCTAGTGTGGCTGCTCGGTGTCTGCAGGCAGCGAGGGTCTGCAAGCTTCCTGTGTTCGCACCTATGTCACCTGTGCTTGCTTGTCAGAGACAGACTATCGCAAAACATACAACTCACTCCATGAATTGATTGCTACGGCATCTGTTATCAGCAGTCACAACTAGCAACACCAGTAGCAGCTGACTGCACGCAAAGAATAGGAATGTGCAGTGGGATTTACGTGAACTCGGCGCAAGGCAGATCTTTCCGACTTAGGCTTGAGAATCTTACGGGAACACTTGTACTGTTTCTAAATTAAGTGTAGGCGTGGGAGGAGGGTGCTTCCTGCGCACAAATAACAGCACGCTTGTCAATTGTGGATGCTAATCATTCGCTTGTATCTTCCTAGACACATCTGATGGTCGTGAATTATTCCACTTGCATATCAAGGTGCGCATGTAGGTGTGTTAAAAATTCTGGAGGCACTGGGTATTAATCCCAGTACCTCTCGCATACTAAGCGAGCGCTCTACCATCTGAGCTACGCCCGCCCCCCCCGAAGACTAATGGTGCTACATACAGCCATATAGACGACACAGACCCTAGCACTCCCATTATTCAGCAGACAAACACTACTCTCTATGTATCCGTTAGGGTGTCTTTCAGGTGTCGTGCATTCTGTATCGAATCGTAGTTGCCAAAATGAAAGTGGCACGTATAACGTCGAAAATAGAATTCGGACACCGCTCTGAGTAAGACCAACGTGTTGTCCACCCTCTAGACTTCAATGAGGTTAAGCCGCGATACCTAAGACAGATCTGCACTCGATGACACCTCGATAACAGCCGGTCCCCACACTTACATCTTGCTCTCCTTACGTCAGTATACATCATATCAGTCTGTGACGCTGGCTTTGCAACACCTTGCGTGCCTTTAGGTTCGCCGCGACCAACACTTACCATGCACTGACCACAAAAAATGGAGGCGCCGCGCCTTGAACCCTGGACCTTTCACATGCCAAGCGAACGCTCTACCAACTGAGCTACGCCCCATGCACGAGCAAACTGCGCTATTCCCCATTCTTTGCGACTCAGATGCGCACGGACACGATGGTTGGTTGGTTTGTAGCGGTGAAGGGAGCAGAGTACAAAGGCGCGGACCCGTTCATATACACAAAAGTTCCAAGTAGTTTCGATGCTCTGGTATTACAAATGCAAATTCCGTCTGTTTTTAACGTCTTAAATTGAAAGAGCCGTCACAAATTGCTCCGTTTTCACTCATTGTAGACAATTATACAGCACCTGAGGTAACAAACACATCTCGAGAACCATTGTGCACTACATTATTTACGCCAACTCAGTGCCTCGCTCTTTACTACTGTGTACCACTCTTGTCGTCCAACTGCAAAACACTGGGCCACAACAAGTTTCCGCGTCTCCATTGCACTGCGCATACTACGAAACGCTCCCCAAACTTGGCACTCACCCTCGCAGCCGACTTTTCCGACTTTCCACGACGCTCACGCAACGCTCACGCTAGTGACAGCATTATTTATAGTTCGACGTCGCGCCAAAGCGAATGAGTACATTTCGCCTACGGCTTAGGCCGCCCTCCTAGTGTGGCTGCTCGGTGTCTGCAGGCAGCGAGGGTCTGCAAGCTTCCTGTGTTCGCACCTATGTCACCTGTGCTTGCTTGTCAGAGACAGACTATCGCAAAACATACAACTCACTCCATGAATTGATTGCTACGGCATCTGTTATCAGCAGTCACAACTAGCAACACCAGTAGCAGCTGACTGCACGCAAAGAATAGGAATGTGCAGTGGGATTTACGTGAACTCGGCGCAAGGCAGATCTTTCCGACATAGGCTTGAGAATCTTACGGGAACACTTGTACTGTTTCTAAATTAAGTGTAGGCGTGGGAGGAGGGTGCTTCCTGCGCACAAATAACAGCACGCTTGTCAATTGTGGATGCTAATCATTCGCTTGTATCTTCCTAGACACATCTGCTGGTCGTGAATTATTCCACTTGCATATCAAGGTGCGCATGTAGGTGTGTTAAAAATTCTGGAGGCACTGGGTATTGATCCCAGTACCTCTCGCATACTAAGCGAGCGCTCTACCATCTGAGCTACGCCCGCCCCCCCCGAAGACTAATGGTGCTACATACAGCCATATAGACGACACAGACCCTTGCACTCCCATTATTCAGCAGACAAACACTACTCTCTATGTATCCGTTAGGGTGTCTTTCAGGTGTCGTGCATTCTGTATCGAATCGTAGTTGCCAAAATGAAAGTGGCACGTATAACGTCGAAAATAGAATTCGGACACCGCTCTGAGTAAGACCAACGTGTTGTCCACCCTCTAGACTTCAATGAGGTTAAGCCGCGATACCTAAGACAGATCTGCACTCGATGACACCTCGATAACAGCCGGTCCCCACACTTACATCTTGCTCTCCTTACGTCAGTATACATCATATCAGTCTGTGACGCTGGCTTTGCAACATCTTGCGTGCCTTTAGGTTCGCCGCGACCAACACTTACCATGCACTGACCACAAAAAATGGAGGCGCCGCGGCTTGAACCCTGGACCTTTCACATGCCAAGCGAACGCTCTACCAACTTAGCTACGCCCCATGCACGAGCAAACTGCGCTATTCCCCATTCTTTGCGACTCAGATGCGCACGGACAAGATGGTTGGTTGGTTTGTAGCGGTGAAGGGAGCAGAGTACAAAGGCGCGGACCCGTTCATATACACAAAAGTTCCAAGTAGTTTCGATGCTCTGGTATTACAAATGCAAATTCCGTCTGTTTTTAACGTCTTAAATTGAAAGAGCCGTCACAAATTGCTCCGTTTTCACTCATTGTAGACGATTATACAGCACCTGAGGTAACAAACACATCTCGAGAACCATTGTGCACTACATTATTTATGCCAACTCAGTGCCTCGCTCTTTACTACTGTGTACCAATCTTGTCGTCCAACTGCAAAACACTGGGCCACAACAAGTTTCCGCGTCTCCATTGCACTGCGCATACTACGAAACGCTCCCCAAACTTGGCACTCACCCTCGCAGCCGACTTTTCCGACTTTCCACGACGCTCACGCTAGTGACAGCATTATTTATAGTTCGACGTCGCGCCAAAGCAAATGAGCACAATTCGCCTACGGCTTAGGCCGCCCTCCTAGTGTGGCTGCTCGGTGTCTGCAGGCAGCGAGGGTCTGCAAGCTTCCTGTGTTCGCACCTATGTCACCTGTGCTTGCTTGTCAGAGACAAACTATCGCAAAACATACAACTCACTCCATGAATTGATTGCTACGGTATCTATTATCAGCAGTCACAACTAACAACACCAGTAGCAGCTGACTGCACGCAAAGAATAGGAATGTGCAGTGGGATTTACGTGAACTCGGCGCAAGCTTGTATCTTCCTAGACACATCTGCTGGCTGTGAAGTATTCCACTTGCATATCAAGGTGCGCATGTAGGTGTGTTAAAAATTCTGGAGGCACTGGGTATTGATCCCAGTACCTCTCGCATACTAAGCGAGCGCTCTACCATCTGAGCTACGCCCGCCCCCCCCGAAGACTAATGGTGCTACATACAGCCATATAGACGACACAGACCCTAGCACTCCCATTATTCAGCAGACAAACACTACTCTGTATGTATCCGTTAGGGTGTCTTTCAGGTTTCGTGCATTCTGTATCGAATCGTAGTTGCCAAAATGAAAGTGGCACGTATAACGTCGAAAATAGAATTCGGACACCGCTCTGAGTAAGACCAACGTGTTGTCCACCCTCTAGACTTCAATGAGGTTAAGCCGCGATACCTAAGACAGATCTGCACTCGATGACACCTCGATAACAGCCGGTCCCCACACTTACATCTTGCTCTCCTTACGTCAGTATACATCATATCAGTCTGTGACGCTGGCTTTGCAACACCTTGCGTGCCTTTAGGTTCGCCGCGACCAACACTTACCATGCACTGACCACAAAAAATGGAGGCGCCGCGCCTTGAACCCTGGACCTTTCACATGCCAAGCGAACGCTCTACCAACTGAGCTACGCCCCATGCACGAGCTAACTGCGCTATTCCCCATTCTTTGCGACTCAGATGCGCACGGACACGATGGTTGGTTGGTTTGTAGCGGTGAAGGGAGCAGAGTACAAAGGCGCGGACCCGTTCATATACACAAAAGTTCCAAGTAGTTTCGATGCTCTGGTATTACAAATGCAAATTCCGTCTGTTTTTAACGTCTTAAATTGAAAGAGCCGTCACAAATTGCTCCGTTTTCACTCATTGTAGACAATTATACAGCACCTGAGGTAACAAACACATCTCGAGAACCATTGTGCACTACATTATTTACGCCAACTCAGTGCCTCGCTCTTTACTACTGTGTACCACTCTTGTCGTCCAACTGCAAAACACTGGGCCACAACAATTTTCCGCGTCTCCATTGCACTGCGCATACTACGAAACGCTCCCCAAACTTGGCACTCACCCTCGCAGCCGACTTTTCCGACTTTCCACGACGCTCACGCAACGCTCACGCTAGTGACAGCATTATTTATAGTTCGACGTCGCGCCAAAGCGAATGAGTACATTTCGCCTACGGCTTAGGCCGCCCTCCTAGTGTGGCTGCTCGGTGTCTGCAGGCAGCGAGGGTCTGCAAGCTTCCTGTGTTCGCACCTATGTCACCTGTGCTTGCTTGTCAGAGACAGACTATCGCAAAACATACAACTCACTCCATGAATTGATTGCTACGGCATCTGTTATCAGCAGTCACAACTAGCAACACCAGTAGCAGCTGACTGCACGCAAAGAATAGGAATGTGCAGTGGGATTTACGTGAACTCGGCGCAAGGCAGATCTTTCCGACATAGGCTTGAGAATCTTACGGGAACACTTGTACTGTTTCTAAATTAAGTGTAGGCGTGGGAGGAGGGTGCTTCCTGCGCACAAATAACAGCACGCTTGTCAATTGTGGATGCTAATCATTCGCTTGTATCTTCCTAGACACATCTGCTGGTCGTGAATTATTCCACTTGCATATCAAGGTGCGCATGTAGGTGTGTTAAAAATTCTGGAGGCACTGGGTATTGATCCCAGTACCTCTCGCATACTAAGCGAGCGCTCTACCATCTGAGCTACGCCCGCCCCCCCCGAAGACTAATGGTGCTACATACAGCCATATAGACGACACAGACCCTTGCACTCCCATTATTCAGCAGACAAACACTACTCTCTATGTATCCGTTAGGGTGTCTTTCAGGTGTCGTGCATTCTGTATCGAATCGTAGTTGCCAAAATGAAAGTGGCACGTATAACGTCGAAAATAGAATTCGGACACCGCTCTGAGTAAGACCAACGTGTTGTCCACCCTCTAGACTTCAATGAGGTTAAGCCGCGATACCTAAGACAGATCTGCACTCGATGACACCTCGATAACAGCCGGTCCCCACACTTACATCTTGCTCTCCTTACGTCAGTATACATCATATCAGTCTGTGACGCTGGCTTTGCAACATCTTGCGTGCCTTTAGGTTCGCCGCGACCAACACTTACCATGCACTGACCACAAAAAATGGAGGCGCCGCGGCTTGAACCCTGGACCTTTCACATGCCAAGCGAACGCTCTACCAACTTAGCTACGCCCCATGCACGAGCAAACTGCGCTATTCCCCATTCTTTGCGACTCAGATGCGCACGGACAAGATGGTTGGTTGGTTTGTAGCGGTGAAGGGAGCAGAGTACAAAGGCGCGGACCCGTTCATATACACAAAAGTTCCAAGTAGTTTCGATGCTCTGGTATTACAAATGCAAATTCCGTCTGTTTTTAACGTCTTAAATTGAAAGAGCCGTCACAAATTGCTCCGTTTTCACTCATTGTAGACAATTATACAGCACCTGAGGTAACAAACACATCTCGAGAACCATTGTGCACTACATTATTTATGCCAACTCAGTGCCTCGCTCTTTACTACTGTGTACCAATCTTGTCGTCCAACTGCAAAACACTGGGCCACAACAAGTTTCCGCGTCTCCATTGCACTGCGCATACTACGAAACGCTCCCCAAACTTGGCACTCACCCTCGCAGCCGACTTTTCCGACTTTCCACGACGCTCACGCAACGCTCACGCTAGTGACAGCATTATTTATAGTTCGACGTCGCGCCAAAGCAAATGAGCACAATTCGCCTACGGCTTAGGCCGCCCTCCTAGTGTGGCTGCTCGGTGTCTGCAGGCAGCGAGGGTCTGCAAGCTTCCTGTGTTCGCACCTATGTCACCTGTGCTTGCTTGTCAGAGACAAACTATCGCAAAACATACAACTCACTCCATGAATTGATTGCTACGGTATCTATTATCAGCAGTCACAACTAACAACACCAGTAGCAGCTGACTGCACGCAAAGAATAGGAATGTGCAGTGGGATTTACGTGAACTCGGCGCAAGCTTGTATCTTCCTAGACACATCTGCTGGCTGTGAAGTATTCCACTTGCATATCAAGGTGCGCATGTAGGTGTGTTAAAAATTCTGGAGGCACTGGGTATTGATCCCAGTACCTCTCGCATACTAAGCGAGCGCTCTACCATCTGAGCTACGCCCGCCCCCCCCGAAGACTAATGGTGCTACATACAGCCATATAGACGACACAGACCCTAGCACTCCCATTATTCAGCAGACAAACACTACTCTGTATGTATCCGTTAGGGTGTCTTTCAGGTTTCGTGCATTCTGTATCGAATCGTAGTTGCCAAAATGAAAGTGGCACGTATAACGTCGAAAATAGAATTCGGACACCGCTCTGAGTAAGACCAACGTGTTGTCCACCCTCTAGACTTCAATGAGGTTAAGCCGCGATACCTAAGACAGATCTGCACTCGATGACACCTCGATAACAGCCGGTCCCCACACTTACATCTTGCTCTCCTTACGTCAGTATACATCATATCAGTCTGTGACGCTGGCTTTGCAACACCTTGCGTGCCTTTAGGTTCGCCGCGACCAACACTTACCATGCACTGACCACAAAAAATTGAGGCGCCGCGCCTTGAACCCTGGACCTTTCACATGCCAAGCGAACGCTCTACCAACTGAGCTACGCCCCATGCACGAGCTAACTGCGCTATTCCCCATTCTTTGCGACTCAGATGCGCGCGGACACGATGGTTGGTTGGTTTGTAGCGGTGAAGGGAGCAGAGTACAAAGGCGCGGACCCGTTCATATACACAAAAGTTCCAAGTAGTTTCGATGCTCTGGTATTACAAATGCAAATTCCGTCTGTTTTTAACGTCTTAAATTGAAAGAGCCGTCACAAATTGCTCCGTTTTCACTCATTGTAGACAATTATACAGCACCTGAGGTAACAAACACATCTCGAGAACCATTGTGCACTACATTATTTACGCCAACTCAGTGCCTCGCTCTTTACTACTGTGTACCAATCTTGTCGTCCAACTGCAAAACACTGGGCCACAACAAGTTACCGCGTCTCCATTGCACTGCGCACACTACGAAACGCTCCCCAAACTTGGCACTCACCCTCGCAGCCGACTTTTCCGACTTTCCACGACGCTCACGCAACGCTCACGCTAGTGACAGCATTATTTATAGTTCGACGTCGCGCCAAAGCGAATGAGTACATTTCGCCTACGGCTTAGGCCGCCCTCCTAGTGTGGCTGCTCGGTGTCTGCAGGCAGCGAGGGTCTGCAAGCTTCCTGTGTTCGCACCTATGTCACCTGTGCTTGCTTGTCAGAGACAGACTATCGCAAAACATACAACTCACTCCATGAATTGATTGCTACGGCATCTGTTATCAGCAGTCACAACTAGCAACACCAGTAGCAGCTGACTGCACGCAAAGAATAGGAATGTGCAGTGGGATTTACGTGAACTCGGCGCAAGGCAGATCTTTCCGACATAGGCTTGAGAATCTTACGGGAACACTTGTACTGTTTCTAAATTAAGTGTAGGCGTGGGAGGAGGGTGCTTCCTGCGCACAAATAACAGCACGCTTGTCAATTGTGGATGCTAATCATTCGCTTGTATCTTCCTAGACACATCTGCTGGTCGTGAATTATTCCACTTGCATATCAAGGTGCGCATGTAGGTGTGTTAAAAATTCTGGAGGCACTGGGTATTGATCCCAGTACCTCTCGCATACTAAGCGAGCGCTCTACCATCTGAGCTACGCCCGCCCCCCCCGAAGACTAATGGTGCTACATACAGCCATATAGACGACACAGACCCTTGCACTCCCATTATTCAGCAGACAAACACTACTCTCTATGTATCCGTTAGGGTGTCTTTCAGGTGTCGTGCATTCTGTATCGAATCGTAGTTGCCAAAATGAAAGTGGCACGTATAACGTCGAAAATAGAATTCGGACACCGCTCTGAGTAAGACCAACGTGTTGTCCACCCTCTAGACTTCAATGAGGTTAAGCCGCGATACCTAAGACAGATCTGCACTCGATGACACCTCGATAACAGCCGGTCCCCACACTTACATCTTGCTCTCCTTACGTCAGTATACATCATATCAGTCTGTGACGCTGGCTTTGCAACATCTTGCGTGCCTTTAGGTTCGCCGCGACCAACACTTACCATGCACTGACCACAAAAAATGGAGGCGCCGCGGCTTGAACCCTGGACCTTTCACATGCCAAGCGAACGCTCTACCAACTTAGCTACGCCCCATGCACGAGCAAACTGCGCTATTCCCCATTCTTTGCGACTCAGATGCGCACGGACAAGATGGTTGGTTGGTTTGTAGCGGTGAAGGGAGCAGAGTACAAAGGCGCGGACCCGTTCATATACACAAAAGTTCCAAGTAGTTTCGATGCTCTGGTATTACAAATGCAAATTCCGTCTGTTTTTAACGTCTTAAATTGAAAGAGCCGTCACAAATTGCTCCGTTTTCACTCATTGTAGACAATTATACAGCACCTGAGGTAACAAACACATCTCGAGAACCATTGTGCACTACATTATTTATGCCAACTCAGTGCCTCGCTCTTTACTACTGTGTACCAATCTTGTCGTCCAACTGCAAAACACTGGGCCACAACAAGTTTCCGCGTCTCCATTGCACTGCGCATACTACGAAACGCTCCCCAAACTTGGCACTCACCCTCGCAGCCGACTTTTCCGACTTTCCACGACGCTCACGCAACGCTCACGCTAGTGACAGCATTATTTATAGTTCGACGTCGCGCCAAAGCAAATGAGCACAATTCGCCTACGGCTTAGGCCGCCCTCCTAGTGTGGCTGCTCGGTGTCTGCAGGCAGCGAGGGTCTGCAAGCTTCCTGTGTTCGCACCTATGTCACCTGTGCTTGCTTGTCAGAGACAAACTATCGCAAAACATACAACTCACTCCATGAATTGATTGCTACGGTATCTATTATCAGCAGTCACAACTAACAACACCAGTAGCAGCTGACTGCACGCAAAGAATAGGAATGTGCAGTGGGATTTACGTGAACTCGGCGCAAGCTTGTATCTTCCTAGACACATCTGCTGGCTGTGAAGTATTCCACTTGCATATCAAGGTGCGCATGTAGGTGTGTTAAAAATTCTGGAGGCACTGGGTATTGATCCCAGTACCTCTCGCATACTAAGCGAGCGCTCTACCATCTGAGCTACGCCCGCCCCCCCCGAAGACTAATGGTGCTACATACAGCCATATAGACGACACAGACCCTAGCACTCCCATTATTCAGCAGACAAACACTACTCTGTATGTATCCGTTAGGGTGTCTTTCAGGTTTCGTGCATTCTGTATCGAATCGTAGTTGCCAAAATGAAAGTGGCACGTATAACGTCGAAAATAGAATTCGGACACCGCTCTGAGTAAGACCAACGTGTTGTCCACCCTCTAGACTTCAATGAGGTTAAGCCGCGATACCTAAGACAGATCTGCACTCGATGACACCTCGATAACAGCCGGTCCCCACACTTACATCTTGCTCTCCTTACGTCAGTATACATCATATCAGTCTGTGACGCTGGCTTTGCAACACCTTGCGTGCCTTTAGGTTCGCCGCGACCAACACTTACCATGCACTGACCACAAAAAATGGAGGCGCCGCGCCTTGAACCCTGGACCTTTCACATGCCAAGCGAACGCTCTACCAACTGAGCTACGCCCCATGCACGAGCTAACTGCGCTATTCCCCATTCTTTGCGACTCAGATGCGCACGGACACGATGGTTGGTTGGTTTGTAGCGGTGAAGGGAGCAGAGTACAAAGGCGCGGACCCGTTCATATACACAAAAGTTCCAAGTAATTTCGATGCTCTGGTATTACAAATGCAAATTCCGTCTGTTTTTAACGTCTTAAATTGAAAGAGCCGTCACAAATTGCTCCGTTTTCACTCATTGTAGACAATTATACAGCACCTGAGGTAACAAACACATCTCGAGAACCATTGTGCACTACATTATTTACGCCAACTCAGTGCCTCGCTCTTTACTACTGTGTACCAATCTTGTCGTCCAACTGCAAAACACTGGGCCACAACAAGTTACCGCGTCTCCATTGCACTGCGCATACTACGAAACGCTCCCCAAACTTGGCACTCACCCTCGCAGCCGACTTTTCCGACTTTCCACGACGCTCACGCAACGCTCACGCTAGTGACAGCATTATTTATAGTTCGACGTCGCGCCAAAGCGAATGAGTACATTTCGCCTACGGCTTAGGCCGCCCTCCTAGTGTGGCTGCTCGGTGTCTGCAGGCAGCGAGGGTCTGCAAGCTTCCTGTGTTCGCACCTATGTCACCTGTGCTTGCTTGTCAGAGACAGACTATCGCAAAACATACAACTCACTCCATGAATTGATTGCTACGGCATCTGTTATCAGCAGTCACAACTAGCAACACCAGTAGCAGCTGACTGCACGCAAAGAATAGGAATGTGCAGTGGGATTTACGTGAACTCGGCGCAAGGCAGATCTTTCCGACATAGGCTTGAGAATCTTACGGGAACACTTGTACTGTTTCTAAATTAAGTGTAGGCGTGGGAGGAGGGTGCTTCCTGCGCACAAATAACAGCACGCTTGTCAATTGTGGATGCTAATCATTCGCTTGTATCTTCCTAGACACATCTGCTGGTCGTGAATTATTCCACTTGCATATCAAGGTGCGCATGTAGGTGTGTTAAAAATTCTGGAGGCACTGGGTATTGATCCCAGTACCTCTCGCATACTAAGCGAGCGCTCTACCATCTGAGCTACGCCCGCCCCCCCCGAAAACTAATGGTGCTACATACAGCCATATAGACGACACAGACCCTTGCACTCCCATTATTCAGCAGACAAACACTACTCTCTATGTATCCGTTAGGGTGTCTTTCAGGTGTCGTGCATTCTGTATCGAATCGTAGTTGCCAAAATGAAAGTGGCACGTATAACGTCGAAAATAGAATTCGGACACCGCTCTGAGTAAGACCAACGTGTTGTCCACCCTCTAGACTTCAATGAGGTTAAGCCGCGATACCTAAGACAGATCTGCACTCGATGACACCTCGATAACAGCCGGTCCCCACACTTACATCTTGCTCTCCTTACGTCAGTATACATCATATCAGTCTGTGACGCTGGCTTTGCAACATCTTGCGTGCCTTTAGGTTCGCCGCGACCAACACTTACCATGCACTGACCACAAAAAATGGAGGCGCCGCGGCTTGAACCCTGGACCTTTCACATGCCAAGCGAACGCTCTACCAACTGAGCTACGCCCCATGCACGAGCAAACTGCGCTATTCCCCATTGTTTGCGACTCAGATGCGCACGGACACGATGGTTGGTTGTTTTGTAGCAGTGAAGGGAGCAGAGTAGAAAGGCGCGGACCCGTTCATATACACAAAAGTTCCAAGTAGTTTCGATGCTCTGGTATTACAAATGCAAATTCCGTCTGTTTTTAACGTCTTAAATTGAAAGAGCCGTCACAAATTGCTCCGTTTTCACTCATTGTAGACAATTATACAGCACCTGAGGTAACAAACACATCTCGAGAACCATTGTGCACTACATTATTTATGCCAACTCAGTGCCTCGCTCTTTACTACTGTGTACCAATCTTGTCGTCCAACTGCAAAACACTGGGCCACAACAAGTTTCCGCATCTCCATTGCACTGCGCATACTACGAAACGCTCCCCAAACTTGGCACTCACCCTCGCAGCCAACTTTTCCGACTTTCCACGACGCTCACGCAACGCTCACGCTAGTGACAGCATTATTTATAGTTCGACGTCGCGCCAAAGCGAATGAATACATTTCGCCTACGGCTTAGGCCGCCCTCCTAGTGTGGCTGCTCGGTGTCTGCAGGCAGCGAGGGTCTGCAAGCTTCCTGTGTTCGCACCTATGTCACCTGTGCTTGCTTGTCAGAGACAGACTATCGCAAAACATACAACTCACTCCATGAATTGATTGCTACGGCATCTGTTATCAGCAGTCACAACTAGCAACACCAGTAGCAGCTGACTGCACGCAAAGAATAGGAATGTGCAGTGGGATTTGTACTGTTTTTAAATTAAGTGTAGGCGTGGGAGGAGGGTGCTTCCTGCGCACAAATAACAGCACGCTTGTCAAATGTGGATGCTAATCATTCGCTTGTATCTTCCTAGACACATCTGCTGGTCGTGAATTATTCCACTTGCATATCAAGGTGCGCATGTAGGTGTGTTAAAATTTCTGGAGGCACTGGGTATTGATCCCAGTACCTCTCGCATACTAAGCGAGCGCTCTACCATCTGAGCTACGCCCGCCCCCCCCCTGAAGACTAATGGTGTTACATACAGCCATATAGACGACACAGACCCTTGCACTCCCATTATTCAGCAGACAAACACTACTCTCTATGTATCCGTTAGGGTGTCTTTCAGATGTCGTGCATTCTGTATCGAATCGTAGTTGCCAAAATGAAAGTGGCACGTATAACGTCGAAAATAGAATTCGGACACCGCTCTGAGTAAGACCAACGTGTTGTCCACCCTCTAGACTTCAATGAGGTTAAGCCGCGATACCTAAGACAGATCTGCACTCGATGACACCTCGATAACAGCCGGTCCCCACACTTACATCTTGCTCTCCTTACGTCAGTATACATCATATCAGTCTGTGACGCTGGCTTTGCAACATCTTGCGTGCCTTTAGGTTCGCCGCGACCAACACTTACCATGCACTGACCACAAAAAATGGAGGCGCCGCGGCTTGAACCCTGGACCTTTCACATGCCAAGCGAACGCTCTACCAACTTAGCTACGCCCCATGCACGAGCAAACTGCGCTATTCCCCATTCTTTGCGACTCAGATGCGCACGGACAAGATGGTTGGTTGGTTTGTAGCGGTGAAGGGAGCAGAGTACAAAGGCGCGGACCCGTTCATATACACAAAAGTTCCAAGTAGTTTCGATGCTCTGGTATTACAAATGCAAATTCCGTCTGTTTTTAACGTCTTAAATTGAAAGAGCCGTCACAAATTGCTCCGTTTTCACTCATTGTAGACAATTATACAGCACCTGAGGTAACAAACACATCTCGAGAACCATTGTGCACTACATTATTTATGCCAACTCAGTGCCTCGCTCTTTACTACTGTGTACCAATCTTGTCGTCCAACTGCAAAACACTGGGCCACAACAAGTTTCCGCATCTCCATTGCACTGCGCATACTACGAAACGCTCCCCAAACTTGGCACTCACCCTCGCAGCCAACTTTTCCGACTTTCCACGACGCTCACGCAACGCTCACGCTAGTGACAGCATTATTTATAGTTCGACGTCGCGCCAAAGCAAATGAGCACAATTCGCCTACGGCTTAGGCCGCCCTCCTAGTGTGGCTGCTCGGTGTCTGCAGGCAGCGAGGGTCTGCAAGCTTCCTGTGTTCGCACCTATGTCACCTGTGCTTGCTTGTCAGAGACAAACTATCGCAAAACATACAACTCACTCCATGAATTGATTGCTACGGTATCTATTATCAGCAGTCACAACTAACAACACCAGTAGCAGCTGACTGCACGCAAAGAATAGGAATGTGCAGTGGGATTTACGTGAACTCGGCGCAAGCTTGTATCTTCCTAGACACATCTGCTGGCTGTGAAGTATTCCACTTGCATATCAAGGTGCGCATGTAGGTGTGTTAAAAATTCTGGAGGCACTGGGTATTGATCCCAGTACCTCTCGCATACTAAGCGAGCGCTCTACCATCTGAGCTACGCCCGCCCCCCCCGAAGACTAATGGTGCTACATACAGCCATATAGACGACACAGACCCTAGCACTCCCATTATTCAGCAGACAAATACTACTCTGTATGTATCCGTTAGGGTGTCTTTCAGGTTTCGTGCATTCTGTATCGAATCGTAGTTGCCAAAATGAAAGTGGCACGTATAACGTCGAAAATAGAATTCGGACACCGCTCTGAGTAAGACCAACGTGTTGTCCACCCTCTAGACTTCAATGAGGTTAAGCCGCGATACCTAAGACAGATCTGCACTCGATGACACCTCGATAACAGCCGGTCCCCACACTTACATCTTGCTCTCCTTACGTCAGTATACATCATATCAGTCTGTGACGCTGGCTTTGCAACACCTTGCGTGCCTTTAGGTTCGCCGCGACCAACACTTACCATGCACTGACCACAAAAAATGGAGGCGCCGCGCCTTGAACCCTGGACCTTTCACATGCCAAGCGAACGCTCTACCAACTGAGCTACGCCCCATGCACGAGCTAACTGCGCTATTCCCCATTCTTTGCGACTCAGATGCGCACGGACACGATGGTTGGTTGGTTTGTAGCGGTGAAGGGAGCAGAGTACAAAGGCGCGGACCCGTTCATATACACAAAAGTTCCAAGTAGTTTCGATGCTCTGGTATTACAAATGCAAATTCCGTCTGTTTTTAACGTCTTAAATTGAAAGAGCCGTCACAAATTGCTCCGTTTTCACTCATTGTAGACAATTATACAGCACCTGAGGTAACAAACACATCTCGAGAACCATTGTGCACTACATTATTTACGCCAACTCAGTGCCTCGCTCTTTACTACTGTGTACCAATCTTGTCGTCCAACTGCAAAACACTGGGCCACAACAAGTTACCGCGTCTCCATTGCACTGCGCATACTACGAAACGCTCCCCAAACTTGGCACTCACCCTCGCAGCCGACTTTTCCGACTTTCCACGACGCTCACGCTAGTGACAGCATTATTTATAGTTCGACGTCGCGCCAAAGCGAATGAGTACATTTCGCCTACGGCTTAGGCCGCCCTCCTAGTGTGGCTGCTCGGTGTCTGCAGGCAGCGAGGGTCTGCAAGCTTCCTGTGTTCGCACCTATGTCACCTGTGCTTGCTTGTCAGAGACAGACTATCGCAAAACATACAACTCACTCCATGAATTGATTGCTACGGCATCTGTTATCAGCAGTCACAACTAGCAACACCAGTAGCAGCTGACTGCACGCAAAGAATAGGAATGTGCAGTGGGATTTACGTGAACTCGGCGCAAGGCAGATCTTTCCGACATAGGCTTGAGAATCTTACGGGAACACTTGTACTGTTTCTAAATTAAGTGTAGGCGTGGGAGGAGGGTGCTTCCTGCGCACAAATAACAGCACGCTTGTCAATTGTGGATGCTAATCATTCGCTTGTATCTTCCTAGACACATCTGCTGGTCGTGAATTATTCCACTTGCATATCAAGGTGCGCATGTAGGTGTGTTAAAAATTCTGGAGGCACTGGGTATTGATCCCAGTACCTCTCGCATACTAAGCGAGCGCTCTACCATCTGAGCTACGCCCGCCCCCCCCGAAAACTAATGGTGCTACATACAGCCATATAGACGACACAGACCCTTGCACTCCCATTATTCAGCAGACAAACACTACTCTCTATGTATCCGTTAGGGTGTCTTTCAGGTGTCGTGCATTCTGTATCGAATCGTAGTTGCCAAAATGAAAGTGGCACGTATAACGTCGAAAATAGAATTCGGACACCGCTCTGAGTAAGACCAACGTGTTGTCCACCCTCTAGACTTCAATGAGGTTAAGCCGCGATACCTAAGACAGATCTGCACTCGATGACACCTCGATAACAGCCGGTCCCCACACTTACATCTTGCTCTCCTTACGTCAGTATACATCATATCAGTCTGTGACGCTGGCTTTGCAACATCTTGCGTGCCTTTAGGTTCGCCGCGACCAACACTTACCATGCACTGACCACAAAAAATGGAGGCGCCGCGGCTTGAACCCTGGACCTTTCACATGCCAAGCGAACGCTCTACCAACTGAGCTACGCCCCATGCACGAGCAAACTGCGCTATTCCCCATTGTTTGCGACTCAGATGCGCACGGACACGATGGTTGGTTGTTTTGTAGCAGTGAAGGGAGCAGAGTAGAAAGGCGCGGACCCGTTCATATACACAAAAGTTCCAAGTAGTTTCGATGCTCTGGTATTACAAATGCAAATTCCGTCTGTTTTTAACGTCTTAAATTGAAAGAGCCGTCACAAATTGCTCCGTTTTCACTCATTGTAGACAATTATACAGCACCTGAGGTAACAAACACATCTCGAGAACCATTGTGCACTACATTATTTATGCCAACTCAGTGCCTCGCTCTTTACTACTGTGTACCAATCTTGTCGTCCAACTGCAAAACACTGGGCCACAACAAGTTTCCGCGTCTCCATTGCACTGCGCATACTACGAAACGCTCCCCAAACTTGGCACTCACCCTCGCAGCCAACTTTTCCGACTTTCCACGACGCTCACGCAACGCTCACGCTAGTGACAGCATTATTTATAGTTCGACGTCGCGCCAAAGCGAATGAATACATTTCGCCTACGGCTTAGGCCGCCCTCCTAGTGTGGCTGCTCGGTGTCTGCAGGCAGCGAGGGTCTGCAAGCTTCCTGTGTTCGCACCTATGTCACCTGTGCTTGCTTGTCAGAGACAGACTATCGCAAAACATACAACTCACTCCATGAATTGATTGCTACGGCATCTGTTATCAGCAGTCACAACTAGCAACACCAGTAGCAGCTGACTGCACGCAAAGAATAGGAATGTGCAGTGGGATTTGTACTGTTTTTAAATTAAGTGTAGGCGTGGGAGGAGGGTGCTTCCTGCGCACAAATAACAGCACGCTTGTCAAATGTGGATGCTAATCATTCGCTTGTATCTTCCTAGACACATCTGCTGGTCGTGAATTATTCCACTTGCATATCAAGGTGCGCATGTAGGTGTGTTAAAAATTCTGGAGGCACTGGGTATTGATCCCAGTACCTCTCGCATACTAAGCGAGCGCTCTACCATCTGAGCTACGCCCGCCCCCCCCCTGAAGACTAATGGTGTTACATACAGCCATATAGACGACACAGACCCTTGCACTCCCATTATTCAGCAGACAAACACTACTCTCTATGTATCCGTTAGGGTGTCTTTCAGGTTTCGTGCATTCTGTATCGAATCGTAGTTGCCAAAATGAAAGTGGCACGTATAACGTCGAAAATAGAATTCGGACACCGCTCTGAGTAAGACCAACGTGTTGTCCACCCTCTAGACTTCAATGAGGTTAAGCCGCGATACCTAAGACAGATCTGCACTCGATGACACCTCGATAACAGCCGGTCCCCACACTTACATCTTGCTCTCCTTACGTCAGTATACATCATATCAGTCTGTGACGCTGGCTTTGCAACATCTTGCGTGCCTTTAGGTTCGCCGCGACCAACACTTACCATGCACTGACCACAAAAAATGGAGGCGCCGCGGCTTGAACCCTGGACCTTTCACATGCCAAGCGAACGCTCTACCAACTGAGCTACGCCCCATGCACGAGCAAACTGCGCTATTCCCCATTCTTTGCGACTCAGATGCGCACGGACACGATGGTTGGTTGGTTTGTAGCGGTGAAGGGAGCAGAGTACAAAGGCGCGGACCCGTTCATATACACAAAAGTTCCAAGTAGTTTCGATGCTCTGGTATTACAAATGCAAATTCCGTCTGTTTTTAACGTCTTAAATTGAAAGAGCCGTCACAAATTGCTCCGTTTTCACTCATTGTAGACAATTATACAGCACCTGAGGTAACAAACACATCTCGAGAACCATTGTGCACTACATTATTTATGCCAACTCAGTGCCTCGCTCTTTACTACTGTGTACCAATCTTGTCGTCCAACTGCAAAACACTGGGCCACAACAAGTTTCCGCGTCTCCATTGCACTGCGCATACATCGAAACGCTCCCCAAACTTGGCACTCACCCTCGCAGCCGACTTTTCCGACTTTCCACGACGCTCACGCTAGTGACAGCATTATTTATAGTTCGACGTCGCGCCAAAGCGAATGAGTACATTTCGCCTACGGCTTAGGCCGCCCTCCTAGTGTGGCTGCTCGGTGTCTGCAGGCAGCGAGGGTCTGCAAGCTTCCTGTGTTCGCACCTATGTCACCTGTGCTTGCTTGTCAGAGACAGACTATCGCAAAACATACAACTCACTCCATGAATTGATTGCTACGGCATCTGTTATCAGCAGTCACAACTAGCAACACCAGTAGCAGCTGACTGCACGCAAAGAATAGGAATGTGCAGTGGGATTTACGTGAACTCGGCGCAAGGCAGATCTTTCCGACATAGGCTTGAGAATCTTACGGGAACACTTGTACTGTTTCTAAATTAAGTGTAGGCGTGGGAGGAGGGTGCTTCCTGCGCACAAATAACAGCACGCTTGTCAATTGTGGATGCTAATCATTCGCTTGTATCTTCCTAGACACATCTGCTGGTCGTGAATTATTCCACTTGCATATCAAGGTGCGCATGTAGGTGTGTTAAAAATTCTGGAGGCACTGGGTATTGATCCCAGTACCTCTCGCATACTAAGCGAGCGCTCTACCATCTGAGCTACGCCCGCCCCCCCCGAAAACTAATGGTGCTACATACAGCCATATAGACGACACAGACCCTTGCACTCCCATTATTCAGCAGACAAACACTACTCTCTATGTATCCGTTAGGGTGTCTTTCAGGTGTCGTGCATTCTGTATCGAATCGTAGTTGCCAAAATGAAAGTGGCACGTATAACGTCGAAAATAGAATTCGGACACCGCTCTGAGTAAGACCAACGTGTTGTCCACCCTCTAGACTTCAATGAGGTTAAGCCGCGATACCTAAGACAGATCTGCACTCGATGACACCTCGATAACAGCCGGTCCCCACACTTACATCTTGCTCTCCTTACGTCAGTATACATCATATCAGTCTGTGACGCTGGCTTTGCAACATCTTGCGTGCCTTTAGGTTCGCCGCGACCAACACTTACCATGCACTGACCACAAAAAATGGAGGCGCCGCGGCTTGAACCCTGGACCTTTCACATGCCAAGCGAACGCTCTACCAACTGAGCTACGCCCCATGCACGAGCAAACTGCGCTATTCCCCATTGTTTGCGACTCAGATGCGCACGGACACGATGGTTGGTTGTTTTGTAGCAGTGAAGGGAGCAGAGTAGAAAGGCGCGGACCCGTTCATATACACAAAAGTTCCAAGTAGTTTCGATGCTCTGGTATTACAAATGCAAATTCCGTCTGTTTTTAACGTCTTAAATTGAAAGAGCCGTCACAAATTGCTCCGTTTTCACTCATTGTAGACAATTATACAGCACCTGAGGTAACAAACACATCTCGAGAACCATTGTGCACTACATTATTTATGCCAACTCAGTGCCTCGCTCTTTACTACTGTGTACCAATCTTGTCGTCCAACTGCAAAACACTGGGCCACAACAAGTTTCCGCGTCTCCATTGCACTGCGCATACTACGAAACGCTCCCCAAACTTGGCACTCACCCTCGCAGCCAACTTTTCCGACTTTCCACGACGCTCACGCAACGCTCACGCTAGTGACAGCATTATTTATAGTTCGACGTCGCGCCAAAGCGAATGAATACATTTCGCCTACGGCTTAGGCCGCCCTCCTAGTGTGGCTGCTCGGTGTCTGCAGGCAGCGAGGGTCTGCAAGCTTCCTGTGTTCGCACCTATGTCACCTGTGCTTGCTTGTCAGAGACAGACTATCGCAAAACATACAACTCACTCCATGAATTGATTGCTACGGCATCTGTTATCAGCAGTCACAACTAGCAACACCAGTAGCAGCTGACTGCACGCAAAGAATAGGAATGTGCAGTGGGATTTGTACTGTTTTTAAATTAAGTGTAGGCGTGGGAGGAGGGTGCTTCCTGCGCACAAATAACAGCACGCTTGTCAAATGTGGATGCTAATCATTCGCTTGTATCTTCCTAGACACATCTGCTGGTCGTGAATTATTCCACTTGCATATCAAGGTGCGCATGTAGGTGTGTTAAAAATTCTGGAGGCACTGGGTATTGATCCCAGTACCTCTCGCATACTGAGCGAGCGCTCTACCATCTGAGCTACGCCCGCCCCCCCCTGAAGACTAATGGTGTTACATACAGCCATATAGACGACACAGACCCTTGCACTCCCATTATTCAGCAGACAAACACTACTCTCTATGTATCCGTTAGGGTGTCTTTCAGATGTCGTGCATTCTGTATCGAATCGTAGTTGCCAAAATGAAAGTGGCACGTATAACGTCGAAAATAGAATTCGGACACCGCTCTGAGTAAGACCAACGTGTTGTCCACCCTCTAGACTTCAATGAGGTTAAGCCGCGATACCTAAGACAGATCTGCACTCGATGACACCTCGATAACAGCCGGTCCCCACACTTACATCTTGCTCTCCTTACGTCAGTATACATCATATCAGTCTGTGACGCTGGCTTTGCAACATCTTGCGTGCCTTTAGGTTCGCCGCGACCAACACTTACCATGCACTGACCACAAAAAATGGAGGCGCCGCGGCTTGAACCCTGGACCTTTCACATGCCAAGCGAACGCTCTACCAACTGAGCTACGCCCCATGCACGAGCAAACTGCGCTATTCCCCATTCTTTGCGACTCAGATGCGCACGGACACGATGGTTGGTTGGTTTGTAGCAGTGAAGGGAGCAGAGTACAAAGGCGCGGACCCGTTCATATACACAAAAGTTCCAAGTAGTTTCGATGCTCTGGTATTACAAATGCAAATTCCGTCTGTTTTTAACGTCTTAAATTGAAAGAGCCGTCACAAATTGCTCCGTTTTCACTCATTGTAGACAATTATACAGCACCTGAGGTAACAAACACATCTCGAGAACCATTGTGCACTACATTATTTATGCCAACTCAGTGCCTCGCTCTTTACTACTGTGTACCAATCTTGTCGTCCAACTGCAAAACACTGGGCCACAACAAGTTTCCGCGTCTCCATTGCACTGCGCATACTACGAAACGCTCCCCAAACTTGGCACTCACCCTCGCAGCCGACTTTTCCGACTTTCCACGACGCTCACGCAACGCTCACGCTAGTGACAGCATTATTTATAGTTCGACGTCGCGCCAAAGCGAATGAATACATTTCGCCTACGGCTTAGGCCGCCCTCCTAGTGTGGCTGCTCGGTGTCTGCAGGCAGCGAGGGTCTGCAAGCTTCCTGTGTTCGCACCTATGTCACCTGTGCTTGCTTGTCAGAGACAGACTATCGCAAAACATACAACTCACTCCATGAATTGATTGCTACGGCATCTGTTATCAGCAGTCACAACTAGCAACACCAGTAGCAGCTGACTGCACGCAAAGAATAGGAATGTGCAGTGGGATTTACGTGAACTCGGCGCAAGGCAGATCTTTCCGACATAGGCTTGAGAATCTTACGGGAACACTTGTACTGTTTCTAAATTAAGTGTAGGCGTGGGAGGAGGGTGCTTCCTGCGCACAAATAACAGCACGCTTGTCAATTGTGGATGCTAATCATTCGCTTGTATCTTCCTAGACACATCTGCTGGTCGTGAATTATTCCACTTGCATATAAAGGTGCGCATGTAGGTGTGTTAAAAATTCTGGAGGCACTGGGTATTGATCCCAGTACCTCTCGCATACTAAGCGAGCGCTCTACCATCTGAGCTACGCCCGCCCCCCCGAAGACTAATGGTGCTACATACAGCCATATAGACGACACAGACCCTTGCACTCCCATTATTCAGCAGACAAACACTACTCTCTATGTATCCGTTAGGGTGTCTTTCAGGTTTCGTGCATTCTGTATCGAATCGTAGTTGCCAAAATGAAAGTGGCACGTATAACGTCGAAAATAGAATTCGGACACCGCTCTGAGTAAGACCAACGTGTTGTCCACCCTCTAGACTTCAATGAGGTTAAGCCGCGATACCTAAGACAGATCTGCACTCGATGACACCTCGATAACAGCCGGTCCCCACACTTACATCTTGCTCTCCTTACGTCAGTATACATCATATCAGCCTGTGACGCTGGCTTTGCAACATCTTGCGTGCCTTTAGGTTCGCCGCGACCAACACTTACCATGCACTGACCACAAAAAATGGAGGCGCCGCGGCTTGAACCCTGGACCTTTCACATGCCAAGCGAACGCTCTACCAACTGAGCTACGCCCCATGCACGAGCAAACTGCGCTATTGCCCATTCTTTGCGACTCAGATGCGCACGGACAAGATGGTTGGTTGGTTTGTAGCGGTGAAGGGAGCAGAGTACAAAGGCGCGGACCCGTTCATATACACAAAAGTTCCAAGTAGTTTCGATGCTCTGGTATTACAAATGCAAATTCCGTCTGTTTTTAACGTCTTAAATTGAAAGAGCCGTCACAAATTGCTCCGTTTTCACTCATTGTAGACAATTATACAGCACCTGAGGTAACAAACACATCTCGAGAACCATTGTGCACTACATTATTTATGCCAACTCAGTGCCTCGCTCTTTACTACTGTGTACCAATCTTGTCGTCCAACTGCAAAACACTGGGCCACAACAAGTTTCCGCGTCTCCATTGCACTGCGCATACTACGAAACGCTCCCCAAACTTGGCACTCACCCTCGCAGCCGACTTTTCCGACTTTCCACGACGCTCACGCAACGCTCACGCTAGTGACAGCATTATTTATAGTTCGACGTCGCGCCAAAGCAAATGAGCACAATTCGCCTACGGCTTAGGCCGCCCTCCTAGTGTGGCTGCTCGGTGTCTGCAGGCAGCGAGGGTCTGCAAGCTTCCTGTGTTCGCACCTATGTCACCTGTGCTTGCTTGTCAGAGACAAACTATCGCAAAACATACAACTCACTCCATGAATTGATTGCTACGGTATCTATTATCAGCAGTCACAACTAACAACACCAGTAGCAGCTGACTGCACGCAAAGAATAGGAATGTGCAGTGGGATTTACGTGAACTCGGCGCAAGCTTGTATCTTCCTAGACACATCTGCTGGCTGTGAAGTATTCCACTTGCATATCAAGGTGCGCATGTAGGTGTGTTAAAAATTCTGGAGGCACTGGGTATTGATCCCAGTACCTCTCGCATACTAAGCGAGCGCTCTACCATCTGAGCTACGCCCGCCCCCCCGAAGACAAATGGTGCTACATACAGCCATATAGACGACACAGACCCTAGCACTCCCATTATTCAGCAGACAAACACTACTCTGTATGTATCCGTTAGGGTGTCTTTCAGGTTTCGTGCATTCTGTATCGAATCGTAGTTGCCAAAATGAAAGTGGCACGTATAACGTCGAAAATAGAATTCGGACACCGCTCTGAGTAAGACCAACGTGTTGTCCACCCTCTAGACTTCAATGAGGTTAAGCCGCGATACCTAAGACAGATCTGCACTCGATGACACCTCGATAACAGCCGGTCCCCACACTTACATCTTGCTCTCCTTACGTCAGTATACATCATATCAGTCTGTGACGCTGGCTTTGCAACACCTTGCGTGCCTTTAGGTTCGCCGCGACCAACACTTACCATGCACTGACCACAAAAAATGGAGGCGCCGCGGCTTGAACCCTGGACCTTTCACATGCCAAGCGAACGCTCTACCAACTGAGCTACGCCCCATGCACGAGCTAACTGCGCTATTCCCCATTCTTTGCGACTCAGATGCGCACGGACACGATGGTTGGTTGGTTTGTAGCGGTGAAGGGAGCAGAGTACAAAGGCGCGGACCCGTTCATATACACAAAAGTTCCAAGTAGTTTCGATGCTCTGGTATTACAAATGCAAATTCCGTCTGTTTTTAACGTCTTAAATTGAAAGAGCCGTCACAAATTGCTCCGTTTTCACTCATTGTAGACAATTATACAGCACCTGAGGTAACAAACACATCTCGAGAACCATTGTGCACTACATTATTTACGCCAACTCAGTGCCTCGCTCTTTACTACTGTGTACCAATCTTGTCGTCCAACTGCAAAACACTGGGCCACAACAAGTTACCGCGTCTCCATTGCACTGCGCATACTACGAAACGCTCCCCAAACTTGGCACTCACCCTCGCAGCCGACTTTTCCGACTTTCCACGACGCTCACGCTAGTGACAGCATTATTTATAGTTCGACGTCGCGCCAAAGCGAATGAGTACATTTCGCCTACGGCTTAGGCCGCCCTCCTAGTGTGGCTGCTCGGTGTCTGCAGGCAGCGAGGGTCTGCAAGCTTCCTGTGTTCGCACCTATGTCACCTGTGCTTGCTTGTCAGAGACAGACTATCGCAAAACATACAACTCACTCCATGAATTGATTGCTACGGCATCTGTTATCAGCAGTCACAACTAGCAACACCAGTAGCAGCTGACTGCACGCAAAGAATAGGAATGTGCAGTGGGATTTACGTGAACTCGGCGCAAGGCAGATCTTTCCGACATAGGCTTGAGAATCTTACGGGAACACTTGTACTGTTTTTAAATTAAGTGTAGGCGTGGGAGGAGGGTGCTTCCTGCGCACAAATAACAGCACGCTTGTCAATTGTGGATGCTAATCATTCGCTTGTATCTTCCTAGACACATCTGCTGGTCGTGAATTATTCCACTTGCATATCAAGGTGCGCATGTAGGTGTGTTAAAAATTCTGGAGGCACTGGGTATTGATCCCAGTACCTCTCGCATACTAAGCGAGCGCTCTACCATCTGAGCTACGCCCGCCCCCCCCGAAGACTAATGGTGCTACATACAGCCATAGAGACGACACAGACCCTTGCACTCCCATTATTCAGCAGACAAACACTACTCTCTATGTATCCGTTAGGGTGTCTTTCAGGTTTCGTGCATTCTGTATCGAATCGTAGTTGCCAAAATGAAAGTGGCACGTATAACGTCGAAAATAGAATTCGGACACCGCTCTGAGTAAGACCAACGTGTTGTCCACCCTCTAGACTTCAATGAGGTTAAGCCGCGATACCTAAGACAGATCTGCACTCGATGACACCTCGATAACAGCCGGTCCCCACACTTACATCTTGCTCTCCTTACGTCAGTATACATCATATCAGTCTGTGACGCTGGCTTTGCAACATCTTGCGTGCCTTTAGGTTCGCCGCGACCAACACTTACCATGCACTGACCACAAAAAATGGAGGCGCCGCGGCTTGAACCCTGGACCTTTCACATGCCAAGCGAACGCTCTACCAACTGAGCTACTCCCCATGCACGAGCAAACGGCGCTATTCCCCATTCTTTGCCACTCAGATGCGCACGGACACGATGGTTGGTTGGTTTGTAGCGGTGAAGGGAGCAGAGTACAAAGGCGCGGACCCGTTCATATACACAAAAGTTCCAAGTAGTTTCGATGCTCTGGTATTACAAATGCAAATTCCGTCTGTTTTTAACGTCTTAAATTGAAAGAGCCGTCACAAATTGCTCCGTTTTCACTCATTGTAGACAATTATACAGCACCTGAGGTAACAAACACATCTCGAGAACCATTGTGCACTACATTATTTATGCCAACTCAGTGCCTCGCTCTTTACTACTGTGTACCAATCTTGTCGTCCAACTGCAAAACACTGGGCCACAACAAGTTTCCGCGTCTCCATTGCACTGCGCATACTACGAAACGCTCCCCAAACTTGGCACTCACCCTCGCAGCCGACTTTTCCGACTTTCCACGACGCTCACGCAACGCTCACGCTAGTGACAGCATTATTTATAGTTCGACGTCGCGCCAAAGCAAATGAGCACAATTCGCCTACGGCTTAGGCCGCCCTCCTAGTGTGGCTGCTCGGTGTCTGCAGGCAGCGAGGGTCTGCAAGCTTCCTGTGTTCGCACCTATGTCACCTGTGCTTGCTTGTCAGAGACAAACTATCGCAAAACATACAACTCACTCCATGAATTGATTGCTACGGTATCTATTATCAGCAGTCACAACTAACAACACCAGTAGCAGCTGACTGCACGCAAAGAATAGGAATGTGCAGTGGGATTTACGTGAACTCGGCGCAAGCTTGTATCTTCCTAGACACATCTGCTGGCTGTGAAGTATTCCACTTGCATATCAAGGTGCGCATGTAGGTGTGTTAAAAATTCTGGAGGCACTGGGTATTGATCCCAGTACCTCTCGCATACTAAGCGAGCGCTCTACCATCTGAGCTACGCCCGCCCCCCCGAAGACTAATGGTGCTACATACAGCCATATAGACGACACAGACCCTTGCACTCCCATTATTCAGCAGACAAACACTACTCTCTATGTATCCGTTAGGGTGTCTTTCAGGTTTCGTGCATTCTGTATCGAATCGTAGTTGCCAAAATGAAAGTGGCACGTATAACGTCGAAAATAGAATTCGGACACCGCTCTGAGTAAGACCAACGTGTTGTCCACCCTCTAGACTTCAATGAGGTTAAGCCGCGATACCTAAGACAGATCTGCACTCAATGACACCTCGATAACAGCCGGTCCCCACACTTACATCTTGCTCTCCTTACGTCAGTATACATCATATCAGTCTGTGACGCTGGCTTTGCAACATCTTGCGTGCCTTTAGGTTCGCCGCGACCAACACTTACCATGCACTGACCACAAAAAATGGAGGCGCCGCGGCTTGAACCCTGGACCTTTCACATGCCAAGCGAACGCTCTACCAACTGAGCTACGCCCCATGCACGAGCAAACTGCGCTATTCCCCATTGTTTGCGACTCAGATGCGCACGGACACGATGGTTGGTTGGTTTGTAGCAGTGAAGGGAGCAGAGTAGAAAGGCGCGGACCCGTTCATATACACAAAAGTTCCAAGTAGTTTCGATGCTCTGGTATTACAAATGCAAATTCCGTCTGTTTTTAACGTCTTAAATTGAAAGAGCCGTCACAAATTGCTCCGTTTTCACTCATTGTAGACAATTATACAGCACCTGAGGTAACAAACACATCTCGAGAACCATTGTGCACTACATTATTTATGCCAACTCAGTGCCTCGCTCTTTACTACTGTGTACCAATCTTGTCGTCCAACTGCAAAACACTGGGCCACAACAAGTTTCCGCGTCTCCATTGCACTGCGCATACTACGAAACGCTCCCCAAACTTGGCACTCACCCTCGCAGCCGACTTTTCCGACTTTCCACGACGCTCACGCTAGTGACAGCATTATTTATAGTTCGACGTCGCGCCAAAGCGAATGAATACATTTCGCCTACGGCTTAGGCCGCCCTCCTAGTGTGGCTGCTCGGTGTCTGCAGGCAGCGAGGGTCTGCAAGCTTCCTGTGTTCGCACCTATGTCACCTGTGCTTGCTTGTCAGAGACAGACTATCGCAAAACATACAACTCACTCCATGAATTGATTGCTACGGCATCTGTTATCAGCAGTCACAACTAGCAACACCAGTAGCAGCTGACTGCACGCAAAGAATAGGAATGTGCAGTGGGATTTACGTGAACTCGGCGCAAGGCAGATCTTTCTGACATAGGCTTGAGAATCTTACGGGAACACTTGTACTGTTTCTAAATTAAGTGTAGGCGTGGGAGGAGGGTGCTTCCTGCGCACAAATAACAGCACGCTTGTCAATTGTGGATGCTAATCATTCGCTTGTATCTTCCTAGACACATCTGCTGGTCGTGAATTATTCCACTTGCATATCAAGGTGCGCATGTAGGTGTGTTAAAAATTCTGGAGGCACTGGGTATTGATCCCAGTACCTCTCGCATACTAAGAGAGCGCTCTACCATCTGAGCTACGCCCGCCCCCCCCCCCCCCCCCCGAAGACTAATGGTGCTACATACAGCCATATAGACGACACAGACCCTTGCACTCCCATTATTCAGCAGACAAACACTACTCTCTATGTATCCGTTAGGGTGTCTTTCAGGTTTCGTGCATTCTGTATCGAATCGTAGTTGCCAAAATGAAAGTGGCACGTATAACGTCGAAAATAGAATTCGGACACCGCTCTGAGTAAGACCAACGTGTTGTCCACCCTCTAGACTTCAATGAGGTTAAGCCGCGATACCTAAGACAGATCTGCACTCGATGACACCTCGATAACAGCCGGTCCCCACACTTACATCTTGCTCTCCTTACGTCAGTATACATCATATCAGTCTGTGACGCTGGCTTTGCAACATCTTGCGTGCCTTTAGGTTCGCCGCGACCAACACTTACCATGCACTGACCACAAAAAATGGAGGCGCCGCGGCTTGAACCCGGGACCTTTCACATGCCAAGCGAACGCTCTACCAACTGAGCTACGCCCCATGCACGAGCAAACTGCGCTATTCCCCATTCTTTGCGACTCAGATGCGCACGGACACGTTGGTTGGTTGGTTTGTAGCGGTGAAGGGAGCAGAGTACAAAGGCGCGGACCCGTTCATATACACAAAAGTTCCAAGTAGTTTCGATGCTCTGGTATTACAAATGCAAATTCCGTCTGTTTTTAACGTCTTAAATTGAAAGAGCCGTCACAAATTGCTCCGTTTTCACTCATTGTAGACAATTATACAGCACCTGAGGTAACAAACACATCTCGAGAACCATTGTGCACTACATTATTTACGCCAACTCAGTGCCTCGCTCTTTACTACTGTGTACCAATCTTGTCGTCCAACTGCAAAACACTGGGCCACAACAAGTTACCGCGTCTCCATTGCACTGCGCATACTACGAAACGCTCCCCAAACTTGGCACTCACCCTCGCAGCCGACTTTTCCGACTTTCCACGACGCTCACGCAACGCTCACGCTAGTGACAGCATTATTTATAGTTCGACGTCGCGCCAAAGCGAATGAGTACATTTCGCCTACGGCTTAGGCCGCCCTCCTAGTGTGGCTGCTCGGTGTCTGCAGGCAGCGAGGGTCTGCAAGCTTCCTGTGTTCGCACCTATGTCACCTGTGCTTGCTTGTCAGAGACAGACTATCGCAAAACATACAACTCACTCCATGAATTGATTGCTACGGCATCTGTTATCAGCAGTCACAACTAGCAACACCAGTAGCAGCTGACTGCACGCAAAGAATAGGAATGTGCAGTGGGATTTACCTGAACTCGGCGCAAGGCAGATCTTTCCGACATAGGCTTGAGAATCTTACGGGAACACTTGTACTGTTTCTAAATTAAGTGTAGGCGTGGGAGGAGGGTGCTTCCTGCGCACAAATAACAGCACGCTTGTCAATTGTGGATGCTAATCATTCGCTTGTATCTTCCTAGACACATCTGCTGGTCGTGAATTATTCCACTTGCATATCAAGGTGCGCATGTAGGTGTGTTAAAAATTCTGGAGGCACTGGGTATTGATCCCAGTACCTCTCGCATACTAAGCGAGCGCTCTACCATCTGAGCTACGCCCGCCCCCCCGAAGACTAATGGTGCTACATACAGCTATATAGACGACACAGACCCTTGCACTCCCATTATTCAGCAGACAAACACTACTCTCTATGTATCCGTTAGGGTGTCTTTCAGGTTTCGTGCATTCTGTATCGAATCGTAGTTGCCAAAATGAAAGTGGCACGTATAACGTCGAAAATAGAATTCGGACACCGCTCTGAGTAAGACCAACGTGTTGTCCACCCTCTAGACTTCAATGAGGTTAAGCCGCGATACCTAAGACAGATCTGCACTCGATGACACCTCGATAACAGCCGGTCCCCACACTTACATCTTGCTCTCCTTACGTCAGTATACATCATATCAGTCTGTGACGCTGGCTTTGCAACATCTTGCGTGCCTTTAGGTTCGCCGCGACCAACACTTACCATGCACTGACCACAAAAAATGGAGGCGCCGCTGCTTGAACCCTGGACCTTTCACATGCCAAGCGAACGCTCTACCAACTGAGCTACGCCCCATGCACGAGCAAACTGCGCTATTCCCCATTGTTTGCGACTCAGATGCGCACGGACACGATGGTTGGTTGGTTTGTAGCGGTGAAGGGAGCAGAGTACAAAGGCGCGGACCCGTTCATATACACAAAAGTTCCAAGTAGTTTCGATGCTCTGGTATTACAAATGCAAATTCCGTCTGTTTTTAACGTCAAAAATTGAAAGAGCCGTCACAAATTGCTCCGTTTTCACTCATTGTAGACAATTATACAGCACCTGAGGTAACAAACACATCTCGAGAACCATTGTGCACTACATTATTTATGCCAACTCAGTGCCTCGCTCTTTACTACTGAGTACCAATCTTGTCGTCCAACTGCAAAACACTGGGCCACAACAAGTTTCCGCGTCTCCATTGCACTGCGCATACTACGAAACGCTCCTCAAACTTGGCACTCACCCTCGCAGCCGACTTTTCCGACTTTCCACGACGCTCGCGCAACGCTCACGCTAGTGACAGCATTATTTATAGTTCGACGTCGCGCCAAAGCGAATGAGTACATTTCGCCTACGGCTTAGGCCGCCCTCCTAGTGTGGCTGCTCGGTGTCTGCAGGCAGCGAGGGTCTGCAAGCTTCCTGTGTTCGCACCTATGTCACCTGTGCTTGCTTGTCAGAGACAGACTATCGCAAAACATACAACTCACTCCATGAATTGATTGCTACGGCATCTGTTATCAGCAGTCACAACTAGCAACACCAGTAGCAGCTGACTGCACGCAAAGAATAGGAATGTGCAGTGGGATTTACGTGAACTCGGCGCAAGGCAGATCTTTCCGACATAGGCTTGAGAATCTTACGGGAACACTTGTACTGTTTCTAAATTAAGTGTAGGCGTGGGAGGAGGGTGCTTCCTGCGCACAAATAACAGCACGCTTGTCAATTGTGGATGCTAATCATTCGCTTGTATCTTCCTAGACACATCTGCTGGTCGTGAATTATTCCACTTGCATATCAAGGTGCGCATGTAGGTGTGTTAAAAATTCTGGAGGCACTGGGTATTGATCCCAGTACCTCTCGCATACTAAGCGAGCGCTCTACCATCTGAGCTACGCCCACCCCCCCCGAAGACTAATGGTGCTACATACAGCCATATAGACGACACAGACCCTTGCACTCCCATTATTCAGCAGACAAACACTACTCTGTATGTATCCGTTAGGGTGTCTTTCAGGTTTCGTGCATTCTGTATCGAATCGTAGTTGCCAAAATGAAAGTGGCACGTATAACGTCGAAAATAGAATTCGGACACCGCTCTGAGTAAGACCAACGTGTTGTCCACCCTCTAGACTTCAATGAGGTTAAGCCGCGATACCTAAGACAGATCTGCACTCGATGACACCTCGATAACAGCCGGTCCCCACACTTACATCTTGCTCTCCTTACGTCAGTATACATCATATCAGTCTGTGACGCTGGCTTTGCAACATCTTGCGTGCCTTTAGGTTCGCCGCGACCAACACTTACCATGCACTGACCACAAAAAATGGAGGCGCCGCGGCTTGAACCCTGGACCTTTCACATGCCAAGCGAACGCTCTACCAACTGAGCTACGCCCCATGCACGAGCTAACTGCGCTATTCCCCATTGTTTGCGACTCAGATGCGCACGGACACGATGGTTGGTTGGTTTGTAGCGGTGAAGGGAGCAGAGTACAAAGGCGCGGACCCGTTCATATACACAAAAGTTCCAAGTAGTTTCGATGCTCTGGTATTACAAATGCAAATTCCGTCTGTTTTTAACGTCTTAAATTGAAAGAGCCGTCACAAATTGCTCCGTTTTCACTCATTGTAGACAATTATACAGCACCTGAGGTAACAAACACATCTCGAGAACCATTGTGCACTACATTATTTATGCCAACTCAGTGCCTCGCTCTTTACTACTGTGTACCAATCTTGTCGTCCAACTGCAAAACACTAGGCCACAACAAGTTTCCGCGTCTCCATTGCACTGCGCATACTACGAAACGCTCCCCAAACTTGGCACTCACCCTCGCAGCCGACTTTTCCGACTTTCCACGACGCTCACGCAACGCTCACGTTAGTGACAGCATTATTTATAGTTCGACGTCGCGCCAAAGCGAATGAGTACATTTCGCCTACGGCTTAGGCCGCCCTCCTAGTGTGGCTGCTCGGTGTCTGCAGGCAACGAGGGTCTGCAAGCTTCCTGTGTTCGCACCTATGTCACCTGTGCTTGCTTGTCAGAGACAAACTATCGCAAAACATACAACTCACTCCATGAATTGATTGCTACGGCATCTATTATCAGCAGTCACAACTAACAACACCAGTAGCAGCTGACTGCACGCAAAGAATAGGAATGTGCAGTGGGATTTACGTGAACTCGGGGCAAGGTTGTATCTTCCTAGACACAGCTGCTGGCTGTGAAGTATTCCACTTGCATATCAAGGTGCGCATGTAGGTGTGTTAAAAATTCTGGAGGCACTGGGTATTGATCCCAGTACCTCTCGCATACTAAGCGAGCGCTCAACCATCTGAGCTACGCCCGCCCCCCGAAGACAAATGGTGCTACATACAGCCATATAGACGACACAGACCCTTGCACTCCCATTATTCAGCAGACAAACACTACTCTCTATGTATCCGTTAGGGTGTCTTTCAGGTTTCGTGCATTCTGTATCGAATCGTAGTTGCCAAAATGAAAGTGGCACGTATAACGTCGAAAATAGAATTCGGACACCGCTCTGAGTAAGACCAACGTGTTGTCCACCCTCTAGACTTCAATGAGGTTAAGCCGCGATACCTAAGACAGATCTGCACTCGATGACACCTCGATAACAGCCGGTCCCCACACTTACATCTTGCTCTCCTTACGTCAGTATACATCATATCAGTCTGTGACGCTGGCTTTGCAACATCTTGCGTGCCTTTAGGTTCGCCGCGACCAACACTTACCATGCACTGACCACAAAAAATGGAGGCGCCGTGGCTTGAAACCTGGACCTTTCATATGCCAAGCGAACGCTCTACCAACTGAGCTACGCCCCATGCACGAGCAAACTGCGCTATTCCCCATTCTTTGCGACTCAGATGCGCACGGACACGATGGTTGGTTGGTTTGTAGCGGTGAAGGGAGCAGAGTACAAAGGCGCGGACCCGTTCATATACACAAAATTTCCAAGTAGTTTCGATGCTCTGGTATTACAAATGCAAATTCCGTCTGTTTTTAACGTCTTAAATTGAAAGAGCCGTCACAAATTGCTCCGTTTTCACTCATTGTAGACAATTATACAGCACCTGAGGTAACAAACACATCTCGAGAACCATTGTGCACTACATTATTTATGCCAACTCAGTGCCTCGCTCTTTACTACTGTGTACCAATCTTGTCGTCCAACTGCAAAACACTGGGCCACAACAAGTTTCCGCGTCTCCATTGACTTGCGCATACTACGAAACGCTCCCCAAACTTGGCACTCACCCTCGCAGCCGACTTTTCCGACTTTCCACGACGCTCACGCTAGTGACAGCATTATTTATAGTTCGACGTCGCGCCAAAGCGAATGAGTACATTTCGCCTACGGCTTAGGCCGCCCTCCTAGTGTGGCTGCTCGGTGTCTGCAGGCAGCGAGGGTCTGCAAGCTTCCTGTGTTCGCACCTATGTCACCTGTGCTTGCTTGTCAGAGACAGACTATCGCAAAACATACAACTCACTCCATGAATTGATTGCTACGGCATCTGTTATCAGCAGTCACAACTAGCAACACCAGTAGCAGCTGACTGCACGCAAAGAATAGGAATGTGCAGTGGGATTTACCTGAACTCGGCGCAAGGCAGATCTTTCCGACATAGGCTTGAGAATCTTACGGGAACACTTGTACTGTTTCTAAATTAAGTGTAGGCGTGGGAGGAGGGTGCTTCCTGCGCACAAATAACAGCACGCTTGTCAATTGTGGATGCTAATCATTCGCTTGTATCTTCCTAGACACATCTGCTGGTCGTGAATTATTCCACTTGCATATCAAGGTGCGCATGTAGGTGTGTTAAAAATTCTGGAGGCACTGGGTATTGATCCCAGTACCTCTCGCATACTAAGCGAGCGCTCTACCATCTGAGCTACGCCCGCCCCCCCCCCCCCCGAAGACTAATGGTGCTACATACAGCCATATAGACGACACAGACCCTTGCACTCCCATTATTCAGCAGACAAACACTACTCTCTATGTATCCGTTAGGGTGTCTTTCAGGTTTCGTGCATTCTGTATCGAATCGTAGTTGCCAAAATGAAAGTGGCACGTATAACGTCGAAAATAGAATTCGGACACCGCTCTGAGTAAGACCAACGTGTTGTCCACCCTCTAGACTTCAATGAGGTTAAGCCGCGATACCTAAGACAGATCTGCACTCGATGACACCTCGATAACAGCCGGTCCCCACACTTACATCTTGCTCTCCTTACGTCAGTATACATCATATCAGTCTGTGACGCTGGCTTTGCAACATCTTGCGTGCCTTTAGGTTCGCCGCGACCAACACTTACCATGCACTGACCACAAAAAATGGAGGCGCCGCTGCTTGAACCCTGGACCTTTCACATGCCAAGCGAACGCTCTACCAACTGAGCTACGCCCCATGCACGAGCAAACTGCGCTATTCCCCATTGTTTGCGACTCAGATGCGCACGGACACGATGGTTGGTTGGTTTGTAGCGGTGAAGGGAGCAGAGTACAAAGGCGCGGACCCGTTCATATACACAAAAGTTCCAAGTAGTTTCGATGCTCTGGTATTACAAATGCAAATTCCGTCTGTTTTTAACGTCTTAAATTGAAAGAGCCGTCACAAATTGCTCCGTTTTCACTCATTGTAGACAATTATACAGCACCTGAGGTAACAAACACATCTCGAGAACCATTGTGCACTACATTATTTATGCCAACTCAGTGCCTCGCTCTTTACTACTGTGTACCAATCTTGTCGTCCAACTGCAAAACACTGGGCCACAACAAGTTTCCGCGTCTCCATTGCACTGCGCATACTACGAAACGCTCCCCAAACTTGGCACTCACCCTCGCAGCCGACTTTTCCGACTTTCCACGACGCTCGCGCAACGCTCACGCTAGTGACAGCATTATTTATAGTTCGACGTCGCGCCAAAGCGAATGAGTACATTTCGCCTACGGCTTAGGCCGCCCTCCTAGTGTGGCTGCTCGGTGTCTGCAGGCAGCGAGGGTCTGCAAGCTTCCTGTGTTCGCACCTATGTCACCTGTGCTTGCTTGTCAGAGACAGACTATCGCAAAACATACAACTCACTCCATGAATTGATTGCTACGGCATCTGTTATCAGCAGTCACAACTAGCAACACCAGTAGCAGCTGACTGCACGCAAAGAATAGGAATGTGCAGTGGGATTTACGTGAACTCGGCGCAAGGCAGATCTTTCCGACATAGGCTTGAGAATCTTACGGGAACACTTGTACTGTTTCTAAATTAAGTGTAGGCGTGGGAGGAGGGTGCTTCCTGCGCACAAATAACAGCACGCTTGTCAATTGTGGATGCTAATCATTCGCTTGTATCTTCCTAGACACATCTGCTGGTCGTGAATTATTCCACTTGCATATCAAGGTGCGCATGTAGGTGTGTTAAAAATTCTGGAGGCACTGGGTATTGATCCCAGTACCTCTCGCATACTAAGCGAGCGCTCTACCATCTGAGCTACGCCCACCCCCCCGAAGACTAATGGTGCTACATACAGCCATATAGACGACACAGACCCATGCACTCCCATTATTCAGCAGACAAACACTACTCTGTATGTATCCGTTAGGGTGTCTTTCAGGTTTCGTGCATTCTGTATCGAATCGTAGTTGCCAAAATGAAAGTGGCACGTATAACGTCGAAAATAGAATTCGGACACCGCTCTGAGTAAGACCAACGTGTTGTCCACCCTCTAGACTTCAATGAGGTTAAGCCGCGATACCTAAGACAGATCTGCACTCGATGACACCTCGATAACAGCCGGTCCCCACACTTACATCTTGCTCTCCTTACGTCAGTATACATCATATCAGTCTGTGACGCTGGCTTTGCAACATCTTGCGTGCCTTTAGGTTCGCCGCGACCAACACTTACCATGCACTGACCACAAAAAATGGAGGCGCCGCGGCTTGAACCCTGGACCTTTCACATGCCAAGCGAACGCTCTACCAACTGAGCTACGCCCCATGCACGAGCAAACTGCGCTATTCCCCATTGTTTGCGACTCAGATGCGCACGGACACGATGGTTGGTTGGTTTGTAGCGGTGAAGGGAGCAGAGTACAAAGGCGCGGAACCGTTCATATACACAAAAGTTCCAAGTAGTTTCGATGCTCTGGTATTACAAATGCAAATTCCGTCTGTTTTTAACGTCTTAAATTGAAAGAGCCGTCACAAATTGCTCCGTTTTCACTCATTGTAGACAATTATACAGCACCTGAGGTAACAAACACATCTCGAGAACCATTGTGCACTACATTATTTATGCCAACTCAGTGCCTCGCTCTTTACTACTGTGTACCAATTTTGTCGTCCAACTGCAAAACACTAGGCCACAACAAGTTTCCGCGTCTCCATTGCACTGCGCATACTACGAAACGCTCCCCAAACTTGGCACTCACCCTCGCAGCCGACTTTTCCGACTTTCCACGACGCTCACGCAACGCTCACGCTAGTGACAGCATTATTTATAGTTCGACGTCGCGCCAAAGCAAATGAGCACAATTCGCCTACGGCTTAGGCCGCCCTCCTAGTGTGGCTGCTCGGTGTCTGCAGGCAGCGAGGGTCTGCAAGCTTCCTGTGTTCGCACCTATGTCACCTGTGCTTGCTTGTCAGAGACAAACTATCGCAAAACATACAACTCACTCCATGAATTGATTGCTACGGCATCTATTATCAGCAGTCACAACTAACAACACCAGTAGCAGCTGACTGCACGCAAAGAATAGGAATGTGCAGTGGGATTTACGTGAACTCGGCGCAAGCTTGTATCTTCCTAGACACAGCTGCTGGCTGTGAAGTATTCCACTTGCATATCAAGGTGCGCATGTAGGTGTGTTAAAAATTCTGGAGGCACTGGGTATTGATCCCAGTACCTCTCGCATACTAAGCGAGCGCTCTACCATCTGAGCTACGCCCGCCCCCCCGAAGACTAATGGTGCTACATACAGCCATTTAGACGACACAGACCCTTGCGCTCCCATTATTCAGCAGACAAACACTACTCTGTATGTATCCGTTAGTGTGTCTTTCAGGTTTCGTGCATTCTGTATCGAATCGTAGTTGCCAAAATGAAAGTGGCACGTATAATGTCGAAAATAGAATTCGGACACCGCTCTGAGTAAGACCAACGTGTTGTCCACCCTCTAGACTTCAATGAGGTTAAGCCGCGATACCTAAGACAGATCTGCACTCGATGACACCTCGATAACAGCCGGTCCCCACACTTACATCTTGCTCTCCTTACGTCAGTGTACATCATATCAGTCTGTGACGCTGGCTTTGCAACACCTTGCGTGCCTTTAGGTTCGCCACGACCAACACTTACCATGCACTGACCACAAAAAATGGAGGCGCCGCAGCTTGAACACTGGACCTTTCACATGCCAAGCGAACGCTCTACCAACTTAGCTACGCCCCATGCACGAGCAAACTGCGCTATTCCCCATTCTTTGCGACTCAGATGCGCACGGACACGTTGGTTGGTTGGTTTGTAGCGGTGAAGGGAGCAGAGTACAAAGGCGCGGACCCGTTCATATACACAAAAGTTCCAAGTAGTTTCGATGCTCTGGTATTACAAATGCAAATTCCGTCTGTTTTTAACGTCTTAAATTGAAAGAGCCGTCACAAATTGCTCCGTTTTCACTCATTGTAGACAATTATACAGCACCTGAGGTAACAAACACATCTCGAGAACCATTGTGCACTACATTATTTATGCCAACTCAGTGCCTCGCTCTTTACTACTGTGTACCACTCTTATCGTCCAACTGCAAAACACTGGGCCACAACAAGTTTCCGCGTCTCCATTGCACTGCGCATACTACGAAACGCTCCCCAAACTTGGCACTCACCCTCGCAGCCGACTTTTGCGACTTTCCACGACGCTCACGCTAGTGACAGCATTATTTATAGTTCGACGTCGCGCCAAAGCGAATGAGTACATTTCGCCTACGGCTTAGGCCGCCCTCCTAGTGTGGCTGCTCGGTGTCTGCAGGCAGCGAGGGTCTGCAAGCTTCCTGTGTTCGCACCTATGTCACCTGTGCTTGCTTGTCAGAGACAGACTATCGCAAAACATACAACTCACTCAATGAATTGATTGCTACGGCATCTGTTATCAGCAGTCACAACTATCAACACCAGTAGCAGCTGACTGCACGCAAAGAATAGGAATGTGCAGTGGGATTTACGTGAACTCGGCGCAAGGCAGATCTTTCCGACATAGGCTTGAGAATCTTACGGGAACACTTGTACTGTTTCTAAATTAAGTGTAGACGTGGGAGGAGGGTGCTTCCTGCGCACAAATAACAGCACGCTTGTCAATTGTGGATGCTAATCATTCGCTTGTATCTTCCTAGACACATCTGCTGGTCGTGAATTATTCCACTTGCATATCAAGGTGCGCATGTAGGTGTGTTAAAAATTCTGGAGGCACTGGGTATTGATCCCAGTACCTCTCGCATACTAAGCGAGCGCTCTACCATCTGAGCTACGCCCGCCCCCCCGAAGACTAATGGTGCTACATACAGCCATATAGACGACACAGACCCTTGCACTCCCATTATTCAGCAGACAAACACTAATCTCTATGTATCCGTTAGGGTGTCTTTCAGGTTTCGTGCATTCTGTATCGAATCGTAGTTGCCAAAATGAAAGTGGCACGTATAACGTCGAAAATAGAATTCGGACACCGCTCTGAGTAAGACCAACGTGTTGTCCACCCTCTAGACTTCAATGAGGTTAAGCCGCGATACCTAAGACAGATCTGCACTCGATGACACCTCGATAACAGCCGGTCCCCACACTTACATCTTGCTCTCCTTACGTCAGTATACATCATATCAGTCTGTGACGCTGGCTTTGCAACATCTTGCGTGCCTTTAGGTTCGCCGCGACCAACACTTACCATGCACTGACCACAAAAAATGGAGGCGCCGCGGCTTGAACCCTGGACCTTTCACATGCCAAGCGAACGCTCTACCAACTGAGCTACGCCCCATGCACGAGCAAACTGCGCTATTCCCCATTGTTTGCGACTCAGAGGGGCACGGACACGATGGTTGGTTGGTTTGTAGCGGTGAAGGGAGCAGAGTACAAAGGCGCGGACCCGTTCATATACACAAAAGTTCCAAGTAGTTTCGATGCTCTGGTATTACAAATGCAAATTCCGTCTGTTTTTAACGTCTTAAATTGAAAGAGCCGTCACAAATTGCTCCGTTTTCACTCATTGTAGACAATTATACAGCACCTGAGGTAACAAACACATCTCGAGAACCATTGTGCACTACATTATTTATGCCAACTCAGTGCCTCGCTCTTTACTACTGTGTACCAATCTTGTCGTCCAACTGCAAAACACTGGGCCACAACAAGTTTCCGCGTCTCCATTGCACTGCGCATACTACGAAACGCTCCCCAAACTTGGCACTCACCCTCGCAGCCGACTTTTCCGACTTTCCACGACGCTCACGCTAGTGACAGCATTATTTATAGTTCGACGTCGCGCCAAAGCGAATGAGTACATTTCGCCTACGGCTTAGGCCGCCCTCCTAGTGTGGCTGCTCGGTGTCTGCAGGCAGCGAGGGTCTGCAAGCTTCCTGTGTTCGCACCTATGTCACCTGTGCTTGCTTGTCAGAGACAGACTATCGCAAAACATACAACTCACTCCATGAATTGATTGCTACGGCATCTGTTATCAGCAGTCACAACTAGCAACACCAGTAGCAGCTGACTGCACGCAAAGAATAGGAATGTGCAGTGGGATTTACGTGAACTCGGCGCAAGGCAGATCTTTCCGACATAGGCTTGAGAATCTTACGGGAACACTTGTACTGTTTCTAAATTAAGTGTAGGCGTGGGAGGAGGGTGCTTCCTGCGCACAAATAACAGCACGCTTGTCAATTGTGGATGCTAATCATTCGCTTGTATCTTCCTAGACACATCTGCTGGTCGTGAATTATTCCACTTGCATATCAAGGTGCGCATGTAGGTGTGTTAAAAATTCTGGAGGCACTGGGTATTGATCCCAGTACCTCTCGCATACTAAGCGAGCGCTCTACCATCTGAGCTACGCCCGCCCCCCTCCCCCCCCCCCCCGAAGACTAATGGTGCTACATACAGCCATATAGACGACACAGACCCTTGCACTCCCATTATTCAGCAGACAAACACTACTCTGTATGTATCCGTTAGGGTGTCTTTCAGGTTTCGTGCATTCTGTATCGAATCGTAGTTGCCAAAATGAAAGTGGCACGTATAACGTCGAAAATAGAATTCGGACACCGCTCTGAGTAAGACCAACGTGTTGTCCACCCTCTAGACTTCAATGAGGTTAAGCCGCGATACCTAAGACAGATATGCACTCGATGACACCTCGATAACAGCCGGTCCCCACACTTACATCTTGCTCTCCTTACGTCAGTATACATCATATCAGTCTGTGACGCTGGCTTTGCAACATCTTGCGTGCCTTTAGGTTCGCCGCGACCAACACTTACCATGCACTGACCACAAAAAATGGAGGCGCCGCGGCTTGAACCCTGGACCTTTCACATGCCAAGCGAACGCTCTACCAACTGAGCTACGCCCCATGCACGAGCAAATGGCGCTATTCCCCATTCTTTGCGACTCAGATGCGCACGGACACGATGGTTGGTTGGTTTGTAGCGGTGAAGGGAGCAGAGTACAAAGGCGCGGACCCGTTCATATACACAAAAGTTCCAAGTAGTTTCGATGCTCTGGTATTGCAAATGCAAATTCCGTCTGTTTTTAACGTCTTAAATTGAAAGAGCCGTCACAAATTGCTCCGTTTTCACTCATTGTAGACAATTATACAGCACCTGAGGTAACAAACACATCTCGAGAACCATTGTGCACTACATTATTTATGCCAACTCAGTGCCTCGCTCTTTACTACTGTGTACCAATCTTGCCGTCCAACTGCAAAACACTAGGCCACAACAAGTTTCCGCGTCTCCATTGCACTGCGCATACTACGAAACGCTCCCCAAACTTGGCACTCACCCTCGCAGCCGACTTTTCCGACTTTCCACGACGCTCACGCAACGCTCACGCTAGTGACAGCATTATTTATAGTTCGACGTCGCGCCAAAGCGAATGAGTACATTTCGCCTACGGCTTAGGCCGCCCTCCTAGTGTGGCTGCTCGGTGTCTGCAGGCAGCGAGGGTCTGCAAGCTTCCTGTGTTCGCACCTATGTCACCTGTGCTTGCTTGTCAGAGACAGACTATCGCAAAACATACAACTCACTCCAAGAATTGATTGCTACGGCATCTGTTATCAGCAGTCACAACTAGCAACACCAGTAGCAGCTGACTGCACGCAAAGAATAGGAATGTGCAGTGGGATTTACGTGAACTCGGCGCAAGGCAGATCTTTCCGACATAGGCTTGAGAATCTTACGGGAACACTTGTACTGTTTCTAAATTAAGTGTAGGCGTGGGGGGAGGGTGCTTCCTGCGCACAAATAACAGCACGCTTGTCAATTGTGGATGCTAATCATTCGCTTGTATCTTCCTAGACACATCAGCTGGTCGTGAATTATTCCACTTGCATATCAAGGTGCGCATGTAGGTGTGTTAAAAATTCTGGAGGCACTGGGTATTGATCCCAGTACCTCTCGCATACTAAGCGAGCGCTCTACCATCTGAGCTACGCCCGCCCCCCCGAAGACAAATGGTGCTACATACAGCCATATAGACGACACAGACCCTAGCACTCCCATTATTCAGCAGACAAACACTACTCTCTATGTATCCGTTAGGGTGTCTTTCAGGTTTCGTGCATTCTGTATCGAATCGTAGTTGCCAAAATGAAAGTGGCACGTATAACGTCGAAAATAGAATTCGGACACCGCTCTGAGTAAGACCAACGTGTTGTCCACCCTCTAGACTTCAATGAGGTTAAGCCGCGATACCTAAGACAGATCTACACTCGATGACACCTCGATAACAGCCGGTCCCCACACTTACATCTTGCTCTACTTACGTCAGTATACATCATATCAGTCTGTGACGCTGGCTTTGCAACATCTTGCGTGCCTTTAGGTTCGCCGCGACCAACACTTACCATGCACTGACCACAAAAAACGGAGGCGCCGCGGCTTGAACCCTAGACCTTTCACATGCCAAGCGAACGCTCTACCAACTGAGCTACGCCCCATGCACGAGCAAACTGCGCTATTCCCCATTGTTTGCGACTCAGATGCGCACGGACACGATGGTTGGTTGGTTTGTAGCGGTGAAGGGAGCAGAGTACAAAGGCGCGGACCCGTTCATATACACAAAAGTTCCAAGTAGTTTCGATGCTCTGGTATTACAAATGCAAATTCCGTCTGTTTTTAACGTCTTAAATTGAAAGAGCCGTCACAAATTGCTCCGTTTTCACTCATTGTAGACAATTATACAGCACCTGAGGTAACAAACACATCTCGAGAACCATTGTGCACTACATTATTTATGCCAACTCAGTGCCTCGCTCTTTACTACTGTGTACCAATCTTGTCGTCCAACTGCAAAACACTGGGCCACAACAAGTTTCCGCGTCTCCATTGCACTGCGCATACTACGAAACGCTCCCCAAACTTGGCACTCACCCTCGCAGCCGACATTTCCGACTTTCCACGACGCTCACGCAACGCTCACGCTAGTGACAGCATTATTTATAGTTCGACGTCGCGCCAAAGCGAATGAGTACATTTCGCCTACGGCTTAGGCCGCCCTCCTAGTGTGGCTGCTCGGTGTCTGCAGGCAGCGAGGGTCTGCAAGCTTCCTGTGTTCGCACCTATGTCACCTGTGCTTGCTTGTCAGAGACAGACTATCGCAAAACATACAACTCACTCAATGAATTGATTGCTACGGCATCTGTTATCAGCAGTCACAACTAGCAACACCAGTAGCAGCTGACTGCACGCAAAGAATAGGAATGTGCAGTGGGATTTACGTGAACTCGGCGCAAGGCAGATCTTTCCGACATAGGCTTGGGAATCTTACGGGAACACTTGTACTGTTTCTAAATTAAGTGTAGGCGTGGGAGGAGGGTGCTTCCTGCGCACAAATAACAGCACGCTTGTCAATTGTGGATGCTAATCATTCGCTTGTATCTTCCTAGACACATCTGCTGGTCGTGAATTATTCCACTTGCATATCAAGGTGCGCATGTAGGTGTGTTAAAAATTCTGGAGGCACTGGGTATTGACCCCAGTACCTCTCGCATACTAAGCGAGCGCTCTACCATCTGAGCTACGCCCGCCCCCCCGAAGACTAATGGTGCTACATACAGCCATATAGACGACACAGACCCTTGCACTCCCATTATTCAGCAGACAAACACTACTCTCTATGTATCCGTTAGGGTGTCTTTCAGGTTTCGTGCATTCTGTATCGAATCGTAGTTGCCAAAATGAAAGTGGCACGTATAACGTCGAAAATAGAATTCGGACACCGCTCTGAGTAAGACCAACGTGTTGTCCACCCTCTAGACTTCAATGAGGTTAAGCCGCGATACCTAAGACAGATCTGCACTCGATGACACCTCGATAACAGCCGGTCCCCACACTTACATCTTGCTCTCCTTACGTCAGTATACATCATATCAGTCTGTGACGCTGGCTTTGCAACATCTTGCGTGCCTTTAGGTTCGCCGCGACCAACACTTACCATGCACTGACCACAAAAAATGGAGGCGCCGCGGCTTGAACCCTGGACCTTTCACATGCCAAGCGAACGCTCTACCAACTGAGCTACGCCCCATGCACGAGCAAACTGCGCTATTCCCCATTGTTTGCGACTCAGATGCGCACGGACACGATGGTTGGTTGGTTTGTAGCGGTGAAGGGAGCAGAGTACAAAGGCGCGGACCCGTTCATATACACAAAAGTTCCAAGTAGTTTCGATGCTCTGGTATTACAAATGCAAATTCCGTCTGTTTTTAACGTCTTAAATTGAAAGAGCCGTCACAAATTGCTCCGTTTTCACTCATTGTAGACAATTATACAGCACCTGGGGTAACAAACACATCTCGAGAACCATTGTGCACTACATTATTTATGCCAACTCAGTGCCTCGCTCTTTACTACTGTGTACCAATCTTGTCGTCCAACTGCAAAACACTGGGCCACAACAAGTTTCCGCGTCTCCATTGCACTGCGCATACTACGAAACGCTCCCCAAACTTGGCACTCACCCTCGCAGCCGACTTTTCCGACTTTCCACGACGCTCACGCAACGCTCACGCTAGTGACAGCATTATTTATAGTTCGACGTCGCGCCAAAGCGAATGAGCACAATTCGCCTACGGCTTAGGCCGCCATCCTAGTGTGGCTGCTCGGTCTGCAGGCAACGAGGGTCTGCAAGCTTCCTGTGTTCGCACCTATGTCACCTGTGCTTGCTTGTCAGAGACAGACTATCGCAAAACATACAACTCACTCCATGAATTGATTGCTACGGCATCTGTTATCAGCAGTCACAACTAGCAACACCAGTAGCAGCTGACTGCACGCAAAGAATAGGAAGGTGCAGTGGGATTTACGTGAACTCGGCGCAAGGCAGATCTTTCCGACATAGGCTTGAGAATCTTACGGGAACACTTGTACTGTTTCTAAATTAAGTGTAGGCGTGGGAGGAGGGTGCTTCCTGCGCACAAATAACAGCACGCTTGTCAATTGTGGATGCTAATCATTCGCTTGTATCTTCCTAGACACATCTGCTGGTCGTGAATTATTCCACTTGCATATCAAGGTGCGCATGTAGGTGTGTTAAAAATTCTGGAGGCACTGGGTATTGATCCCAGTACCTCTCGCATACTAAGCGAGCGCTCTACCATCTGAGCTACGCCCGCCCCCCCGAAGACAAATGGTGCTACATACAGCCATATAGACGACACAGACCCTTGCACTCCCATTATTCAGCAGACAAACACTACTCTCTATGTATCCGTTAGGGTGTCTTTCAGGTTTCGTGCATTCTGTATCGAATCGTAGTTGCCAAAATGAAAGTGGCACGTATAACGTCGAAAATAGAATTCGGACACCGCTCTGAGTAAGACCAACGTGTTGTCCACCCTCTAGACTTCAATGAGGTTAAGCCGCGATACCTAAGACAGATCTGCACTCGATGACACCTCGATAACAGCAGGTCCCCACACTTACATCTTGCTCTCCTTACGTCAGTATACATCATATCAGTCTGTGACGCTGGCTTTGCAACATCTTGCGTGCCTTTAGGTTCGCCGCGACCAACACTTACCATGCACTGACCACAAAAAATGGAGGCGCCGCGGCTTGAACCCTGGACCTTTCACATGCCAAGCGAACGCTCTACCAACTGAGCTACGCCCCATGCACGAGCAAACTGCGCTATTCCCCATTGTTTGCGACTCAGATGCGCACGGACACGATGGTTGGTTGGTTTGTAGCGGTAAAGGGAGCAGAGTACAAAGGCGCGGACCCGTTCATATACACAAAAGTTCCAAGTAGTTTCGATGCTCTGGTATTACAAATGCAAATTCCGTCTGTTTTTAACGTCTTAAATTGAAAGAGCCGTCACAAATTGCTCCGTTTTCACTCATTGTAGACAATTATACAGCACCTGAGGTAACAAACACATCTCGAGAACCATTGTGCACTACATTATTTATGCCAACTCAGTGCCTCGCTCTTTACTACTGTGTACCAATCTTGTCGTCCAACTGCAAAACACTGGGCCACAACAAGTTTCCGCGTCTCCATTGCACTGCGCATACTACGAAACGCTCCCCAAACTTGGCACTCACCCTCGCAGCCGACTTTTCCGACTTTCCACGACGCTCACGCAACGCTCACGCTAGTGACAGCATTATTTATAGTTCGACGTCGCGCCAAAGCGAATGAGCACAATTCGCCTACGGCTTAGGCCGCCCTCCTAGTGTGGCTGCTCGGTCTGCAGGCAACGAGGGTCTGCAAGCTTCCTGTGTTCGCACCTATGTCACCTGTGCTTGCTTGTCAGAGACAGACTATCGCAAAACATACAACTCACTCCATGAATTGATTGCTACGGCATCTGTTATCAGCAGTCACAACTAGCAACACCAGTAGCAGCTGACTGCACGCAAAGAATAGGAATGTGCAGTGGGATTTACGTGAACTCGGCGCAAGGCAGATCTTTCAGACATAGGCTTGAGAATCTTACGGGAACACTTGTACTGTTTCTAAATTAAGTGTAGGCGTGGGAGGAGGGTGCTTCCTGCGCACAAATAACAGCACGCTTGTCAATTGTGGATGCTAATCATTCGCTTGTATCTTCCTAGACACATCTGCTGGTCGTGAATTATTCCACTTGCATATCAAGGTGCGCATGTAGGTGTGTTAAAAATTCTGGAGGCACTGGGTATTGATCCCAGTACCTCTCGCATACTAAGCGAGCGCTCTACCATCTGAGCTACGCCCGCCCCCCCGAAGACTATTGGTGCTACATACAGCCATATAGACGACACAGACCCTTGCACTCCCATTATTCAGCAGACAAACACTACTCTCTATGTATCCGTTAGGGTGTCTTTCAGGTTTCGTGCATTCTGTATCGAATCGTAGTTGGCCACAATGAAAGTGGCACGTATAATGTCGAAAATAGAATTCGGACACCGCTCTGAGTAAGACCAACGTGTTGTCCACCCTCTAGACTTCAATGAGGTTAAGCCGCGATACCTAAGACAGATCTGCACTCGATGACACCTCGATAACAGCCGGTCCCCACACTTACATCTTGCTCTCCTTACGTCAGTATACATCATATCAGTCTGTGACGCTGGCTTTGCAACATCTTGCGTGCCTTTAGGTTCGCCGCGACCAACACTTACCATGCACTGACCACAAAAAATGGAGGCGCCGCGGCTTCAACCCTGGACCTTTCACATGCCAAGCGAACGCTCTACCAACTGAGCTACGCCCCATGCACGAGCAAACGGCGCTATTCCCCATTCTTTGCGACTCAGATGCGCACGGACACGATGGTTGGTTGGTTTGTAGCGGTGAAGGGAGCAGAGTACAAAGGCGCGGACCCGTTCATATACACAAAAGTTCCAAGTAGTTTCGATGCTCTGGTATTACAAATGCAAATTCCGTCTGTTTTTAACGTCTTAAATTGAAAGAGCCGTCACAAATTGCTCCGTTTTCACTCATTGTAGACAATTATACAGCACCTGAGGTAACAAACACATCTCGAGAACCATTGTGCACTACATTATTTATGCCAACTCAGTGCCTCGCTCTTTACTACTTTGTACCAATCTTGTCGTCCAACTGCAAAACACTGGGCCACAACAAGTTTCCGCGTCTCCATTGCACTGCGCATACTACGAAACGCTCCCCAAACTTGGCACTCACCCTCGCAGCCGACTTTTCCGACTTTCCACGACGCTCACGCTAGTGACAGCATTATTTATAGTTCGACGTCGCGCCAAAGCGAATGAGTACATTTCGCCTACGGCTTAGGCCGCCCTCCTAGTGTGGCTGCTCGGTGTCTGCAGGCAGCGAGGGTCTGCAAGCTTCCTGTGTTCGCACCTATGTCACCTGTGCTTGCTTGTCAGAGACAGACTATCGCAAAACATACAACTCACTCCATGAATTGATTGCTACGGCATCTGTGATCAGCAGTTACAACTAGCAACACCAGTAGCAGCTGACTGCACGCAAAGAATAGGAATGTGCAGTGGGATTTACGTGAACTCGGCGCAAGGCAGATCTTTCAGACATAGGCTTGAGAATCTTACGGGAACACTTGTACTGTTTCTAAATTAAGTGTAGGCGTGGGAGGAGGGTGCTTCCTGCGCACAAATAACAGCACGCTTGTCAATTGTGGATGCTAATCATTCGCTTGTATCTTCCTAGACACATCTGCTGGTCGTGAATTATTCCACTTGCATATCAAGGTGCGCATGTAGGTGTGTTAAAAATTCTGGAGGCACTGGGTGTTGATCCCAGTACCTCTCGCATACTAAGCGAGCGCTCTACCATCTGAGCTACGCCCGCCCCCCCCGAAGACTAATGGTGCTACATACAGCCATATAGACGACACAGACCCTTGCACTCCCATTATTCAGCAGACAAACACTACTCTCTATGTATCCGTTAGGGTGTCTTTCAGGTTTCGTGCATTCTGTATCGAATCGTAGTTGGCCACAATGAAAGTGGCACGTATAACGTCGAAAATAGAATTCGGACACCGCTCTGAGTAAGACCAACGTGTTGTCCACCCTCTAGACTTCAATGAGGTTAAGCCGCGATACCTAAGACAGATCTGCACTCGATGACACCTCGATAACAGCCGGTCCCCACACTTACATCTTGCTCTCCTTACGTCAGTATACATCATATCAGTCTGTGACGCTGGCTTTGCAACATCTTGCGTGCCTTTAGGTTCGCCGCGAACAACACTTACCATGCACTGACCACAAAAAATGGAGGCGCCGCGGCTTGAACCCTGGACCTTTCACATGCCAAGCGAACGCTCTACCAACTGAGCTACGCCCCATGCACGAGCAAACTGCGCTATTCCCCATTGTTTGCGACTCAGATGCGCACGGACACGATGGTTGGTTGGTTTGTAGCGGTGAAGGGAGCAGAGTACAAAGGCGCGGACCCGTTCATATACACAAAAGTTCCAAGTAGTTTCGATGCTCTGGTATTACAAATGCAAATTCCGTCTGTTTTTAACGTCTTAAATTGAAAGAGCCGTCACAAATTGCTCCGTTTTCACTCATTGTAGACAATTATACAGCACCTGAGGTAACAAACACATCTCGAGAACCATTGTGCACTACATTATTTATGCCAACTCAGTGCCTCGCTCTTTACTACTGTGTACCAATCTTGTCGTCCAACTGCAAAACACTGGGCCACAACAAGTTTCCGCGTCTCCATTGCACTGCGCATACTACGAAACGCTCCCCAAACTTGGCACTCACCCTCGCAGCCGACTTTTCCGACTTTCCACGACGCTCACGCTAGTGACAGCATTATTTATAGTTCGACGTCGCGCCAAAGCGAATGAGTACATTTCGCCTACGGCTTAGGCCGCCCTCCTAGTGTGGCTGCTCGGTGTCTGCAGGCAGCGAGGGTCTGCAAGCTTCCTGTGTTCGCACCTATGTCACCTGTGCTTGCTTGTCAGAGACAGACTATCGCAAAACATACAACTCACTCCATGAATTGATTGCTACGGCATCTGTTATCAGCAGTCACAACTAGCAACACCAGTAGCAGCTGACTGCACGCAAAGAATAGGAATGTGCAGTGGGATTTACGTGAACTCGGCGCAAGGCAGATCTTTCCGACATAGGCTTGAGAATCTTACGGGAACACTTGTACTGTTTCTAAATTAAGTGTAGGCGTGGGAGGAGGGTGCTTCCTGCGCACAAATAACAGCACGCTTGTCAATTGTGGATGCTAATCATTCGCTTGTATCTTCCTAGACACATCTGCTGGTCGTGAATTATTCCACTTGCATATCAAGGTGCGCATGTAGGTGTGTTAAAAATTCTGGAGGCACTGGGTGTTGATCCCAGTACCTCTCGCATACTAAGCGAGCGCTCTACCATCTGAGCTACGCCCGCCCCCCCCGAAGACTAATGGTGCTACATACAGCCATATAGACGACACAGACCCTTGCACTCCCATTATTCAGCAGACAAACACTACTCTCTATGTATCCGTTAGGGTGTCTTTCAGGTTTCGTGCATTCTGTATCGAATCGTAGTTGGCCACAATGAAAGTGGCACGTATAACGTCGAAAATAGAATTCGGACACCGCTCTGAGTAAGACCAACGTGTTGTCCACCCTCTAGACTTCAATGAGGTTAAGCCGCGATACCTAAGACAGATCTGCACTCGATGACACCTCGATAACAGCCGGTCCCCACACTTACATCTTGCTCTCCTTACGTCAGTATACATCATATCAGTCTGTGACGCTGGCTTTGCAACATCTTGCGTGCCTTTAGGTTCGCCGCGAACAACACTTACCATGCACTGACCACAAAAAATGGAGGCGCCGCGGCTTGAACCCTGGACCTTTCACATGCCAAGCGAACGCTCTACCAACTGAGCTACGCCCCATGCACGAGCAAACTGCGCTATTCCCCATTGTTTGCGACTCAGATGCGCACGGACACGATGGTTGGTTGGTTTGTAGCGGTGAAGGGAGCAGAGTACAAAGGCGCGGACCCGTTCATATACACAAAAGTTCCAAGTAGTTTCGATGCTCTGGTATTACAAATGCAAATTCCGTCTGTTTTTAACGTCTTAAATTGAAAGAGCCGTCACAAATTGCTCCGTTTTCACTCATTGTAGACAATTATACAGCACCTGAGGTAACAAACACATCTCGAGAACCATTGTGCACTACATTATTTATGCCAACTCAGTGCCTCGCTCTTTACTACTGTGTACCAATCTTGTCGTCCAACTGCAAAACACTGGGCCACAACAAGTTTCCGCGTCTCCATTGCACTGCGCATACTACGAAACGCTCCCCAAACTTGGCACTCACCCTCGCAGCCGACTTTTCCGACTTTCCACGACGCTCACGCTAGTGACAGCATTATTTATAGTTCGACGTCGCGCCAAAGCGAATGAGTACATTTCGCCTACGGCTTAGGCCGCCCTCCTAGTGTGGCTGCTCGGTGTCTGCAGGCAGCGAGGGTCTGCAAGCTTCCTGTGTTCGCACCTATGTCACCTGTGCTTGCTTGTCAGAGACAGACTATCGCAAAACATACAACTCACTCCATGAATTGATTGCTACGGCATCTGTTATCAGCAGTCACAACTAGCAACACCAGTAGCAGCTGACTGCACGCAAAGAATAGGAATGTGCAGTGGGATTTACGTGAACTCGGCGCAAGGCAGATCTTTCCGACATAGGCTTGAGAATCTTACGGGAACACTTGTACTGTTTCTAAATTAAGTGTAGGCGTGGGAGGAGGGTGCTTCCTGCGCACAAATAACAGCACGCTTGTCAATTGTGGATGCTAATCATTCGCTTGTATCTTCCTAGACACATCTGCTGGTCGTGAATTATTCCACTTGCATATCAAGGTGCGCGTGTAGGTGTGTTAAAAATTCTGGAGGCACTGGGTATTGATCCCAGTACCTCTCGCATACTAAGCGAGCGCTCTACCATCTGAGCTACGCCCGCCCCCCCGAAGACTAATGGTGCTACATACAGCCATATAGACGACACAGACCCTTGCACTCCCATTATTCAGCAGACAAACACTACTCTCTATGTATCCGTTAGGGTATCTTTCATGTTTCGTGCATTCTGTATCGAATCGTAGTTGCCAAAATGAAAGTGGCACGTATAACGTCGAAAATAGAATTCGGACACCGCTCTGAGTAAGACCAACGTGTTGTCCACCCTCTAGACTTCAATGAGGTTAAGCCGCGATACCTAAGACAGATCTGCACTCGATGACACCTCGATAACAGCCGGTCCCCACACTTACATCTTGCTCTCCTTACGTCAGTATACATCATATCAGTCTGTGACGCTGTCTTTGCAACATCTTGCGTGCCTTTAGGTTCGCCGCGACCAACACTTACCATGCACTGACCACAAAAAATGGAGGCGCCGCGGCTTGAACCCTGGACCTTTCACATGCCAAGCGAACGCTCTACCAACTGAGCTACGCCCCATGCACGAGCAAACTGCGCTATTCCCCATTGTTTGCGACTCAGATGCGCACGGACACGATGGTTGGTTGGTTTGTAGCGGTGAAGGGAGCAGAGTACAAAGGCGCGGACCCGTTCATATACACAAAAGTTCCAAGTAGTTTCGATGCTCTGGTATTACAAATGCAAATTCCGTCTGTTTTTAACGTCTTAAATTGAAAGAGCCGTCACAAATTGCTCCGTTTTCACTCATTGTAGACAATTATACAGCACCTGAGGTAACAAACACATCTCGAGAACCATTGTGCACTACATTATTTATGCCAACTCAGTGCCTCGCTCTTTACTACTGTGTACCAATCTTGTCGTCCAACTGCAAAACACTGGGCCACAACAAGTTTCCGCGTCTCCATTGCACTGCGCATACTACGAAACGCTCCCCAAACTTGGCACTCACCCTCGCAGCCGACTTTTCCGACTTTCCACGACGCTCACGCAACGCTCACGCTAGTGACAGCATTATTTATAGTTCGACGTCGCGCCAAAGCGAATGAGCACAATTCGCCTACGGCTTAGGCCGCCCTCCTAGTGTGGCTGCTCGGTCTGCAGGCAACGAGGGTCTGCAAGCTTCCTGTGTTCGCACCTATGTCACCTGTGCTTGCTTGTCAGAGACAGACTATCGCAAAACATACAACTCACTCCATGAATTGATTGCTACGGCATCTGTTATCAGCAGTCACAACTAGCAACACCAGTAGCAGCTGACTGCACGCAAAGAATAGGAATGTGCAGTGGGATTTACGTGAACTCGTCGCAAGGCAGATCTTTCCGACATAGGCTTGAGAATCTTACGGGAACACTTGTACTGTTTCTAAATTAAGTGTAGGCGTGGGAGGAGGGTGCTTCCTGCGCACAAATAACACCACGCTTGTCAATTGTGGATGCTAATCATTCGCTTGTATCTTCCTAGACACATCTGCTGGTCGTGAATTATTCCACTTGCATATCAAGGTGCGCGTGTAGGTGTGTTAAAAATTCTGGAGGCACTGGGTATTGATCCCAGTACCTCTCGCATACTAAGCGAGCGCTCTACCATCTGAGCTACGCCCGCCCCCCCGAAGACTAATGGTGCTACATACAGCCATATAGACGACACAGACCCTTGCACTCCCATTATTCAGCAGACAAACACTACTCTCTATGTATCCGTTAGGGTGTCTTTCAGGTTTCGTGCATTCTGTATCGAATCATAGTTGCCAAAATGAAAGTGGCACGTATAACGTCGAAAATAGAATTCGGACACCGCTCTGAGTAAGACCAACGTGTTGTCCACCCTCTAGACTTCAATGAGGTTAAGCCGCGATACCTAAGACAGATCTGCACTCGATGACACCTCGATAACAGCCGGTCCCCACACTTACATCTTGCTCTCCTTACGTCAGTATACATCATATCAGTCTGTGACGCTGGCTTTGCAACATCTTGCGTGCCTTTAGGTTCGCCGCGACCAACACTTACCATGCACTGACCACAAAAAATGGAGGCGCCGCGGCTTGAACCCTGGACCTTTCACATGCCAAGCGAACGCTCTACCAACTGAGCTACGCCCCATGCACGAGCAAACTGCGCTATTCCCCATTGTTTGCGACTCAGATGCGCACGGACACGATGGTTGGTTGGTTTGTAGCGGTGAAGGGAGCAGAGTACAAAGGCGCGGACCCGTTCATATACACAAAAGTTCCAAGTAGTTTCGATGCTCTGGTATTACAAATGCAAATTCCGTCTGTTTTTAACGTCTTAAATTGAAAGAGCCGTCACAAATTGCTCCGTTTTCACTCATTGTAGACAATTATACAGCACCTGAGGTAACAAACACATCTCGAGAACCATTGTGCACTACATTATTTATGCCAACTCAGTGCCTCGCTCTTTACTACTGTGTACCAATCTTGTCGTCCAACTGCAAAACACTGGGCCACAACAAGTTTCCGCGTCTCCATTGCACTGCGCATACTACGAAACGCTCCCCAAACTTGGCACTCACCCTCGCAGCCGACTTTTCCGACTTTCCACGACGCTCACGCAACGCTAGTGACAGCATTATTTATAGTTCGACGTCACGCCAAAGCGAATGAGCACAATTCGCCTACGGCTTAGGCCGCCCTCCTAGTGTGGCTGCTCGGTCTGCAGGCAACGAGGGTCTGCAAGCTTCCTGTGTTCGCACCTATGTCACCTGTGCTTGCTTGTCAGAGACAGACTATCGCAAAACATACAACTCACTCCATGAATTGATTGCTACGGCATCTGTTATCAGCAGTCACAACTAGCAACACCAGTAGCAGCTGACTGCACGCAAAGAATAGGAATGTGCAGTGGGATTTACGTGAACTCGGCGCAAGGCAGATCTTTCCGACATAGGCTTGAGAATCTTACGGGAACACTTGTACTGTTTCTAAATTAAGTGTAGGCGTGGGAGGAGGGTGCTTCCTGCGCACAAATAACAGCACGCTTGTCAATTGTGGATGCTAATCATTCGCTTGTATCTTCCTAGACACATCTGCTGGTCGTGAATTATTCCATTTGCATATCAAGGTGCGCATGTAGGTGTGTTAAAAATTCTGGAGGCACTGGGTATTGATCCCAGTACCTCTCGCATACTAAGCGAGCGCTCTACCACCTGAGCTACGCCCGCCCCCCCGTAGACTAATGGTGCTACATACAGCCATATAGACGACACAGACCCTTGCACTCCCATTATTCAGCAGACAAACACTACTCTCTATGTATCCGTTAGGGTGTCTTTCAGGTTTCGTGCATTCTGTATCGAATCGTAGTTGCCAAAATGAAAGTGGCACGTATAACGTCGAAAATAGAAAATCGGACACCGCTCTGAGTAAGACCAACGTGTTGTCCACCCTCTAGACTTCAATGAGGTTAAGCCGCGATACCTAAGACAGATCTGCACTCGATGACACCTCGATAACAGCCGGTCCCCACACTTACATCTTGCTCTCCTTACGTCAGTATACATCATATCAGTCTGTGACGCTGGCTTTGCAACATCTTGCGTGCCTTTAGGTTCGCCGCGACCAACACTTACCATGCACTGACCACAAAAAATGGAGGCGCCGCGGCTTGAACCCTGGACCTTTTACATGCCAAGCGAACGCTCTACCAACTGAGCTACGCCCCATGCACGAGCAAACTGCGCTATTCCCCATTGTTTGCGACTCAGATGCGCACGGACACGATGGTTGGTTGGTTTGTAGCGGTGAAGGGAGCAGAGTACAAAGGCGCGGACCCGTTCATATACACAAAAGTTCCAAGTAGTTTCGATGCTCTGGTATTACAAATGCAAATTCCGTCTGTTTTTAACGTCTTAAATTGAAAGAGCCGTCACAAATTGCTCCGTTTTCACTCATTGTAGACAATTATACAGCACCTGAGGTAACAAACACATCTCGAGAACCATTGTGCACTACATTATTTATGCCAACTCAGTGCCTCGCTCTTTACTACTGTGTACCAATCTTGTCGTCCAACTGCAAAACACTGGGCCACAACAAGTTTCCGCGTCTCCATTGCACTGCGCATACTACGAAACGCTCCCCAAACTTGGCACTCACCCTCGCAGCCGACTTTTCCGACTTTCCACGACGCTCACGCAACGCTCACGCTAGTGACAGCATTATTTATAGTTCGACGTCACGCCAAAGCGAATGAGCACAATTCGCCTACGGCTTAGGCCGCCCTCCTAGTGTGGCTGCTCGGTCTGCAGGCAACGAGGGTCTGCAAGCTTCCTGTGTTCGCACCTATGTCACCTGTGCTTGCTTGTCAGAGACAGACTATCGCAAAACATACAACTCACTCCATGAATTGATTGCTACGGCATCTGTTATCAGCAGTCACAACTAGCAACACCAGTAGCAGCTGACTGCACGCAAAGAATAGGAATGTGCAGTGGGATTTACGTGAACTCGGCGCAAGGCAGATCTTTCCGACATAGGCTTGAGAATCTTACGGGAACACTTGTACTGTTTCTAAATTAAGTGTAGGCGTGGGAGGAGGGTGCTTCCTGCGCACAAATAACACCACGCTTGTCAATTGTGGATGCTAATCATTCGCTTGTATCTTCCTAGACACATCTGCTGGTCGTGAATTATTCCATTTGCATATCAAGGTGCGCATGTAGATGTGTTAAAAATTCTGGAGGCGCTGGGTATTGATCCCAGTACCTCTCGCATACTAAGCGAGCGCTCTACCATCTGAGCTACGCCCGCCCCCCCCGAAGACTAATGGTGCTACATACAGCCATATAGACGACACAGACCCTTGCACTCCCATTATTCAGCAGACAAACACTACTCTCTATGTATCCGTTAGGGTGTCTTTCAGGTTTCGTGCATTCTGTATCGAATCGTAGTTGCCAAAATGAAAGTGGCACGTATAACGTCGAAAATAGAATTCGGACACCGCTCTGAGTAAGACCAACGTGTTGTCCACCCTCTAGACTTCAATGAGGTTAAGCCGCGATACCTAAGACAGATCTGCACTCGATGACACCTCGATAACAGCCGGTCCCCACACTTACATCTTGCTCTCCTTACGTCAGTATACATCATATCAGTCTGTGACGCTGGCTTTGCAACATCTTGCGTGCCTTTAGGTTCGCCGCGACCAACACTTACCATGCACTGACCACAAAAAATGGAGGCGCCGCGGCTTGAACCCTGGACCTTTCACATGCCAAGCGAACGCTCTACCAACTGAGCTACGCCCCATGCACGAGCAAACGGCGCTATTCCCCATTCTTTGCGACTCAGATGCGCACGGACACGATGGTTGGTTGGTTTGTAGCGGTGAAGGGAGCAGAGTACAAAGGCGCGGACCCGTTCATATACACAAAAGTTCCAAGTAGTTTCGATGCTCTGGTATTACAAATGCAAATTCCGTCTGTTTTTAACGTCTTAAATTGAAAGAGCCGTCACAAATTGCTCCGTTTTCACTCATTGTAGACAATTATACAGCACCTGAGGTAACAAACACATCTCGAGAACCATTGTGCACTACATTATTTATGCCAACTCAGTGCCTCGCTCTTTACTACTGTGTACCAATCTTGTTGTCCAACTGCAAAACACTGGGCCACAACAAGTTTCCGCGTCTCCATTGCACTGCGCATACTACGAAACGCTCCCCAAACTTGGCACTCACCCTCGCAGCCGACTTTTCCGACTTTCCACGACGCTCACGCAACGCTCACGCTAGTGACAGCATTATTTATAGTTCGACGTCACGCCAAAGCGAATGAGCACAATTCGCCTACGGCTTAGGCCGCCCTCCTAGTGTGGCTGCTCGGTCTGCAGGCAACGAGGGTCTGCAAGCTTCCTGTGTTCGCACCTATGTCACCTGTGCTTGCTTGTCAGAGACAGACTATCGCAAAACATACAACTCACTCCATGAATTGATTGCTACGGCATCTGTTATCAGCAGTCACAACTAGCAACACCAGTAGCAGCTGACTGCACGCAAAGAATAGGAATGTGCAGTGGGATTTACGTGAACTCGGCGCAAGGCAGATCTTTCCGACATAGGCTTGAGAATCTTACGGGAACACTTGTACTGTTTCTAAATTAAGTGTAGGCGTGGGAGGAGGGTGCTTCCTGCGCACAAATAACAGCACGCTTGTCAATTGTGGATGCTAATCATTCGCTTGTATCTTCCTAGACACATCTGCTGGTCGTGAATTATTCCATTTGCATATCAAGGTGCGCATGTAGGTGTGTTAAAAATTCTGGAGGCACTGGGTATTGATCCCAGTACCTCTCGCATACTAAGCGAGCGCTCTACCACCTGAGCTACGCCCGCCCCCCCGTAGACTAATGGTGCTACATACAGCCATATAGACGACACAGACCCTTGCACTCCCATTATTCAGCAGACAAACACTACTCTCTATGTATCCGTTAGGGTGTCTTTCAGGTTTCGTGCATTCTGTATCGAATCGTAGTTGCCAAAATGAAAGTGGCACGTATAACGTCGAAAATAGAATTCGGACACCGCTCTGAGTAAGACCAACGTGTTGTCCACCCTCTAGACTTCAATGAGGTTAAGCCGCGATACCTAAGACAGATCTGCACTCGATGACACCTCGATAACAGCCGGTCCCCACACTTACATCTTGCTCTCCTTACGTCAGTATACATCATATCAGTCTGTGACGCTGGCTTTGCAACATCTTGCGTGCCTTTAGGTTCGCCGCGGCCAACACTTACCATGCACTGACCACAAAAAATGGAGGCGCCGCGGCTTGAACCCTGGACCTTTCACATGCCAAGCGAACGCTCTACCAACTGAGCTACGCCCCATGCACGAGCAAACGGCGCTATTCCCCATTCTTTGCGACTCAGATGCGCACGGACACGATGGTTGGTTGGTTTGTAGCGGTGAAGGGAGCAGAGTACAAAGGCGCGGACCCGTTCATATACACAAAAGTTCCAAGTAGTTTCGATGCTCTGGTATTACAAATGCAAATTCCGTCTGTTTTTAACGTCTTAAATTGAAAGAGCCGTCACAAATTGCTCCGTTTTCACTCATTGTAGACAATTATACAGCACCTGAGGTAACAAACACATCTCGAGAACCATTGTGCACTACATTATTTATGCCAACTCAGTGCCTCGCTCTTTACTACTGTGTACCAATCTTGTCGTCCAACTGCAAAACACTGGGCCACAACAAGTTTCCGCGTCTCCATTGCACTGCGCATACTACGAAACGCTCCCCAAACTTGGCACTCACCCTCGCAGCCGACTATTCCGACTTTCCACGACGCTCACGCAACGCTCACGCTAGTGACAGCATTATTTATAGTTCGACGTCACGCCAAAGCGAATGAGCACAATTCGCCTACGGCTTAGGCCGCCCTCCTAGTGTGGCTGCTCGGTCTGCAGGCAACGAGGGTCTGCAAGCTTCCTGTGTTCGCACCTATGTCACCTGTGCTTGCTTGTCAGAGACAGACTATCGCAAAACATACAACTCACTCCATGAATTGATTGCTACGGCATCTGTTATGAGCAGTCACAACTAGCAACACCAGTAGCAGCTGACTGCACGCAAAGAATAGGAATGTGCAGTGGGATTTACGTGAACTCGGCGCAAGGCAGATCTTTCCGACATAGGCTTGAGAATCTTACGGGAACACTTGTACTGTTTCTAAATTAAGTGTAGGCGTGGGAGGAGGGTGCTTCCTGCGCACAAATAACACCACGCTTGTCAATTGTGGATGCTAATCATTCGCTTGTATCTTCCTAGACACATCTGCTGGTCGTGAATTATTCCATTTGCATATCAAGGTGCGCATGTAGGTGTGTTAAAAATTCTGGAGGCGCTGGGTATTGATCCCAGTACCTCTCGCATACTAAGCGAGCGCTCTACCATCTGAGCTACGCCCGCCCCCCCGAAGACTAATGGTGCTACATACAGCCATATAGACGACACAGACCCTTGCACTCCCATTATTCAGCAGACAAACACTACTCTCTATGTATCCGTTAGGGTGTCTTTCAGGTTTCGTGCATTCTGTATCGAATCGTAGTTGCCAAAATGAAAGTGGCACGTATAACGTCGAAAATAGAATTCGGACACCGCTCTGAGTAAGACCAACGTGTTGTCCACCCTCTAGACTTCAATGAGGTTAAGCCGCGATACCTAAGACAGATCTGCACTCGATGACACCTCGATAACAGCCGGTCCCCACACTTACATCTTGCTCTCCTTACGTCAGTATACATCATATCAGTCTGTGACGCTGGCTTTGCAACATCTTGCGTGCCTTTAGGTTCGCCGCGACCAACACTTACCATGCACTGACCACAAAAAATGGAGGCGCCGCGGCTTGAACCCTGGACCTTTCACATGCCAAGCGAACGCTCTACCAACTGAGCTACGCCCCATGCACGAGCAAACGGCGCTATTCCCCATTCTTTGCGACTCAGATGCGCACGGACACGATGGTTGGTTGGTTTGTAGCGGTGAAGGGAGCAGAGTACAAAGGCGCGGACCCGTTCATATACACAAAAGTTCCAAGTAGTTTCGATGCTCTGGTATTACAAATGCAAATTCCGTCTGTTTTTAACGTCTTAAATTGAAAGAGCCGTCACAAATTGCTCCGTTTTCACTCATTGTAGACAATTATACAGCACCTGAGGTAACAAACACATCTCGAGAACCATTGTGCACTACATTATTTATGCCAACTCAGTGCCTCGCTCTTTACTACTGTGTACCAATCTTGTTGTCCAACTGCAAAACACTGGGCCACAACAAGTTTCCGCGTCTCCATTGCACTGCGCATACTACGAAACGCTCCCCAAACTTGGCACTCACCCTCGCAGCCGACTTTTCCGACTTTCCACGACGCTCACGCAACGCTCACGCTAGTGACAGCATTATTTATAGTTCGACGTCACGCCAAAGCGAATGAGCACAATTCGCCTACGGCTTAGGCCGCCCTCCTAGTGTGGCTGCTCGGTCTGCAGGCAACGAGGGTCTGCAAGCTTCCTGTGTTCGCACCTATGTCACCTGTGCTTGCTTGTCAGAGACAGACTATCGCAAAACATACAACTCACTCCATGAATTGATTGCTACGGCATCTGTTATCAGCAGTCACAACTAGCAACACCAGTAGCAGCTGACTGCACGCAAAGAATAGGAATGTGCAGTGGGATTTACGTGAACTCGGCGCAAGGCAGATCTTTCCGACATAGGCTTGAGAATCTTACGGGAACACTTGTACTGTTTCTAAATTAAGTGTAGGCGTGGGAGGAGGGTGCTTCCTGCGCACAAATAACAGCACGCTTGTCAATTGTGGATGCTAATCATTCGCTTGTATCTTCCTAGACACATCTGCTGGTCGTGAATTATTCCATTTGCATATCAAGGTGCGCATGTAGGTGTGTTAAAAATTCTGGAGGCACTGGGTATTGATCCCAGTACCTCTCGCATACTAAGCGAGCGCTCTACCACCTGAGCTACGCCCGCCCCCCCGTAGACTAATGGTGCTACATACAGCCATATAGACGACACAGACCCTTGCACTCCCATTATTCAGCAGACAAACACTACTCTCTATGTATCCGTTAGGGTGTCTTTCAGGTTTCGTGCATTCTGTATCGAATCGTAGTTGCCAAAATGAAAGTGGCACGTATAACGTCGAAAATAGAATTCGGACACCGCTCTGAGTAAGACCAACGTGTTGTCCACCCTCTAGACTTCAATGAGGTTAAGCCGCGATACCTAAGACAGATCTGCACTCGATGACACCTCGATAACAGCCGGTCCCCACACTTACATCTTGCTCTCCTTACGTCAGTATACATCATATCAGTCTGTGACGCTGGCTTTGCAACATCTTGCGTGCCTTTAGGTTCGCCGCGACCAACACTTACCATGCACTGACCACAAAAAATGGAGGCGCCGGGGCTTGAACCCTGGACCTTTCACATGCCAAGCGAACGCTCTACCAACTGAGCTACGCCCCATGCACGAGCAAACGGCGCTATTCCCCATTCTTTGCGACTCAGATGCGCACGGACACGATGGTTGGTTGGTTTGTAGCGGTGAAGGGAGCAGAGTACAAAGGCGCGGACCCGTTCATATACACAAAAGTTCCAAGTAGTTTCGATGCTCTGGTATTACAAATGCAAATTCCGTCTGTTTTTAACGTCTTAAATTGAAAGAGCCGTCACAAATTGCTCCGTTTTCACTCATTGTAGACAATTATACAGCACCTGAGGTAACAAACACATCTCGAGAACCATTGTGCACTACATTATTTATGCCAACTCAGTGCCTCGCTCTTTACTACTGTGTACCAATCTTGTCGTCCAACTGCAAAACACTGGGCCACAACAAGTTTCCGCGTCTCCATTGCACTGCGCATACTACGAAACGCTCCCCAAACTTGGCACTCACCCTCGCAGCCGACTATTCCGACTTTCCACGACGCTCACGCAACGCTCACGCTAGTGACAGCATTATTTATAGTTCGACGTCACGCCAAAGCGAATGAGCACAATTCGCCTACGGCTTAGGCCGCCCTCCTAGTGTGGCTGCTCGGTCTGCAGGCAACGAGGGTCTGCAAGCTTCCTGTGTTCGCACCTATGTCACCTGTGCTTGCTTGTCAGAGACAGACTATCGCAAAACATACAACTCACTCCATGAATTGATTGCTACGGCATCTGTTATGAGCAGTCACAACTAGCAACACCAGTAGCAGCTGACTGCACGCAAAGAATAGGAATGTGCAGTGGGATTTACGTGAACTCGGCGCAAGGCAGATCTTTCCGACATAGGCTTGAGAATCTTACGGGAACACTTGTACTGTTTCTAAATTAAGTGTAGGCGTGGGAGGAGGGTGCTTCCTGCGCACAAATAACACCACGCTTGTCAATTGTGGATGCTAATCATTCGCTTGTATCTTCCTAGACACATCTGCTGGTCGTGAATTATTCCATTTGCATATCAAGGTGCGCATGTAGGTGTGTTAAAAATTCTGGAGGCGCTGGGTATTCATCCCAGTACCTCTCGCATACTAAGCGAGCGCTCTACCATCTGAGCTACGCCCGCCCCCCCGAAGACTAATGGTGCTACATACAGCCATATAGACGACACAGACCCTTGCACTCCCATTATTCAGCAGACAAACACTACTCTCTATGTATCCGTTAGGGTGTCTTTCAGGTTTCGTGCATTCTGTATCGAATCGTAGTTGCCAAAATGAAAGTGGCACGTATAACGTCGAAAATAGAATTCGGACACCGCTCTGAGTAAGACCAACGTGTTGTCCACCCTCTAGACTTCAATGAGGTTAAGCCGCGATACCTAAGACAGATCTGCACTCGATGACACCTCGATAACAGCCGGTCCCCACACTTACATCTTGCTCTCCTTACGTCAGTATACATCATATCAGTCTGTGACGCTGGCTTTGCAACATCTTGCGTGCCTTTAGGTTCGCCGCGACCAACACTTACCATGCACTGACCACAAAAAATGGAGGCGCCGCGGCTTGAACCCTGGACCTTTCACATGCCAAGCGAACGCTCTACCAACTGAGCTACGCCCCATGCACGAGCAAACGGCGCTATTCCCCATTCTTTGCGACTCAGATGCGCACGGACACGATGGTTGGTTGGTTTGTAGCGGTGAAGGGAGCAGAGTACAAAGGCGCGGACCCGTTCATATACACAAAAGTTCCAAGTAGTTTCGATGCTCTGGTATTACAAATGCAAATTCCGTCTGTTTTTAACGTCTTAAATTGAAAGAGCCGTCACAAATTGCTCCGTTTTCACTCATTGTAGACAATTATACAGCACCTGAGGTAACAAACACATCTCGAGAACCATTGTGCACTACATTATTTATGCCAACTCAGTGCCTCGCTCTTTACTACTGTGTACCAATCTTGTTGTCCAACTGCAAAACACTGGGCCACAACAAGTTTCCGCGTCTCCATTGCACTGCGCATACTACGAAACGCTCCCCAAACTTGGCACTCACCCTCGCAGCCGACTTTTCCGACTTTCCACGACGCTCACGCAACGCTAGTGACAGCATTATTTATAGTTCGACGTCACGCCAAAGCGAATGAGCACAATTCGCCTACGGCTTAGGCCGCCCTCCTAGTGTGGCTGCTCGGTCTGCAGGCAACGAGGGTCTGCAAGCTTCCTGTGTTCGCACCTATGTCACCTGTGCTTGCTTGTCAGAGACAGACTATCGCAAAACATACAACTCACTCCATGAATTGATTGCTACGGCATCTGTTATGAGCAGTCACAACTAGCAACACCAGTAGCAGCTGACTGCACGCAAAGAATAGGAATGTGCAGTGGGATTTACGTGAACTCGGCGCAAGGCAGATCTTTCCGACATAGGCTTGAGAATCTTACGGGAACACTTGTACTGTTTCTAAATTAAGTGTAGGCGTGGGAGGAGGGTGCTTCCTGCGCACAAATAACAGCACGCTTGTCAATTGTGGATGCTAATCATTCGCTTGTATCTTCCTAGACACATCTGCTGGTCGTGAATTATTCCATTTGCATATCAAGGTGCGCATGTAGGTGTGTTAAAAATTCTGGAGGCACTGGGTATTGATCCCAGTACCTCTCGCATGCTAAGCGAGCGCTCTACCACCTGAGCTACGCCCCCCCCCCCCCCGTAGACTAATGGTGCTACATACAGCCATATAGACGACACAGACCCTTGCACTCCCATTATTCAGCAGACAAACACTACTCTCTATGTATCCGTTAGGGTGTCTTTCAGGTTTCGTGCATTCTGTATCGAATCGTAGTTGCCAAAATGAAAGTGGCACGTATAACGTCGAAAATAGAATTCGGACACCGCTCTGAGTAAGACCAACGTGTTGTCCACCCTCTAGACTTCAATGAGGTTAAGCCGCGATACCTAAGACAGATCTGCACTCGATGACACCTCGATAACAGCCGGTCCCCACACTTACATCTTGCTCTCCTTACGTCAGTATACATCATATCAGTCTGTGACGCTGGCTTTGCAACATCTTGCGTGCCTTTAGGTTCGCCGCGACCAACACTTACCATGCACTGACCACAAAAAATGGAGGCGCCGCGGCTTGAACCCTGGACCTTTCACATGCCAAGCGAACGCTCTACCAACTGAGCTACGCCCCATGCACGAGCAAACGGCGCTATTCCCCATTCTTTGCGACTCAGATGCGCACGGACACGATGGTTGGTTGGTTTGTAGCGGTGAAGGAAGCAGAGTACAAAGGCGCGGACCCGTTCATATACACAAAAGTTCCAAGTAGTTTCGATGCTCTGGTATTACAAATGCAAATTCCGTCTGTTTTTAACGTCTTAAATTGAAAGAGCCGTCACAAATTGCTCCGTTTTCACTCATTGTAGACAATTATACAGCACCTGAGGTAACAAACACATCTCGAGAACCATTGTGCACTACATTATTTATGCCAACTCAGTGCCTCGCTCTTTACTACTGTGTACCAATCTTGTCGTCCAACTGCAAAACACTGGGCCACAACAAGTTTCCGCGTCTCCATTGCACTGCGCATACTACGAAACGCTCCCCAAACTTGGCACTCACCCTCGCAGCCGACTATTCCGACTTTCCACGACGCTCACGCAACGCTCACGCTAGTGACAGCATTATTTATAGTTCGACGTCACGCCAAAGCGAATGAGCACAATTCGCCTACGGCTTAGGCCGCCCTCCTAGTGTGGCTGCTCGGTCTGCAGGCAACGAGGGTCTGCAAGCTTCCTGTGTTCGCACCTATGTCACCTGTGCTTGCTTGTCAGAGACAGACTATCGCAAAACATACAACTCACTCCATGAATTGATTGCTACGGCATCTGTTATGAGCAGTCACAACTAGCAACACCAGTAGCAGCTGACTGCACGCAAAGAATAGGAATGTGCAGTGGGATTTACGTGAACTCGGCGCAAGGCAGATCTTTCCGACATAGGCTTGAGAATCTTACGGGAACACTTGTACTGTTTCTAAATTAAGTGTAGGCGTGGGAGGAGGGTGCTTCCTGCGCACAAATAACACCACGCTTGTCAATTGTGGATGCTAATCATTCGCTTGTATCTTCCTAGACACATCTGCTGGTCGTGAATTATTCCATTTGCATATCAAGGTGCGCATGTAGGTGTGTTAAAAATTCTGGAGGCGCTGGGTATTGATCCCAGTACCTCTCGCATACTAAGCGAGCGCTCTACCATCTGAGCTACGCCCGCCCCCCCGAAGACTAATGGTGCTACATACAGCCATATAGACGACACAGACCCTTGCACTCCCATTATTCAGCAGACAAACACTACTCTCTATGTATCCGTTAGGGTGTCTTTCAGGTTTCGTGCATTCTGTATCGAATCGTAGTTGCCAAAATGAAAGTGGCACGTATAACGTCGAAAATAGAATTCGGACACCGCTCTGAGTAAGACCAACGTGTTGTCCACCCTCTAGACTTCAATGAGGTTAAGCCGCGATACCTAAGACAGATCTGCACTCGATGACACCTCGATAACAGCCGGTCCCCACACTTACATCTTGCTCTCCTTACGTCAGTATACATCATATCAGTCTGTGACGCTGGCTTTGCAACATCTTGCGTGCCTTTAGGTTCGCCGCGACCAACACTTACCATGCACTGACCACAAAAAATGGAGGCGCCGCGGCTTGAACCCTGGACCTTTCACATGCCAAGCGAACGCTCTACCAACTGAGCTACGCCCCATGCACGAGCAAACGGCGCTATTCCCCATTCTTTGCGACTCAGATGCGCACGGACACGATGGTTGGTTGGTTTGTAGCGGTGAAGGGAGCAGAGTACAAAGGCGCGGACCCGTTCATATACACAAAAGTTCCAAGTAGTTTCGATGCTCTGGTATTACAAATGCAAATTCCGTCTGTTTTTAACGTCTTAAATTGAAAGAGCCGTCACAAATTGCTCCGTTTTCACTCATTGTAGACAATTATACAGCACCTGAGGTAACAAACACATCTCGAGAACCATTGTGCACTACATTATTTATGCCAACTCAGTGCCTCGCTCTTTACTACTGTGTACCAATCTTGTCGTCCAACTGCAAAACACTGGGCCACAACAAGTTTCCGCGTCTCCATTGCACTGCGCATACTACGAAACGCTCCCCAAACTTGGCACTCACCCTCGCAGCCGAATTTTCCGACTTTCCACGACGCTCACGCAACGCTCACGCTAGTGACAGCATTATTTATAGTTCGACGTCACGCCAAAGCGAATGAGCACAATTCGCCTACGGCTTAGGCCGCCCTCCTAGTGTGGCTGCTCGGTCTGCAGGCAACGAGGGTCTGCAAGCTTCCTGTGTTCGCACCTATGTCACCTGTGCTTGCTTGTCAGAGACAGACTATCGCAAAACATACAACTCACTCCATGAATTGATTGCTACGGCATCTGTTATCAGCAGTCACAACTAGCAACACCAGTAGCAGCTGACTGCACGCAAAGAATAGGAATGTGTAGTGGGATTTACGTGAACTCGGCGCAAGGCAGATCTTTCCGACATAGGCTTGAGAATCTTACGGGAACACTTGTACTGTTTCTAAATTAAGTGTAGGCGTGGGAGGAGGGTGCTTCCTGCGCACAAATAACAGCACGCTTGTCAATTGTGGATGCTAATCATTCGCTTGTATCTTCCTAGACACATCTGCTGGTCGTGAATTATTCCATTTGCATATCAAGGTGCGCATGTAGGTGTGTTAAAAATTCTGGAGGCGCTGGGTATTGATCCCAGTACCTCTCGCATACTAAGCGAGCGCTCTACCATCTGAGCTACGCCCGCCCCCCCGAAGACTAATGGTGCTACATACAGCCATATAGACGACACAGACCCTTGCACTCCCATTATTCAGCAGACAAACACTACTCTCTATGTATCCGTTAGGGTGTCTTTCAGGTTTCGTGCATTCTGTATCGAATCGTAGTTGCCAAAATGAAAGTGGCACGTATAACGTCGAAAATAGAATTCGGACACCGCTCTGAGTAAGACCAACGTGTTGTCCACCCTCTAGACTTCAATGAGGTTAAGCCGCGATACCTAAGACAGATCTGCACTCGATGACACCTCGATAACAGCCGGTCCCCACACTTACATCTTGCTCTCCTTACGTCAGTATACATCATATCAGTCTGTGACGCTGGCTTTGCAACATCTTGCGTGCCTTTAGGTTCGCCGCGACCAACACTTACCATGCACTGACCACAAAAAATGGAGGCGCCGCGGCTTGAACCCTGGACCTTTCACATGCCAAGCGAACGCTCTACCAACTGAGCTACGCCCCATGCACGAGCAAACGGCGCTATTCCCCATTCTTTGCGACTCAGATGCGCACGGACACGATGGTTGGTTGGTTTGTAGCGGTGAAGGGAGCAGAGTACAAAGGCGCGGACCCGTTCATATACACAAAAGTTCCAAGTAGTTTCGATGCTCTGGTATTACAAATGCAAATTCCGTCTGTTTTTAACGTCTTAAATTGAAAGAGCCGTCACAAATTGCTCCGTTTTCACTCATTGTAGACAATTATACAGCACCTGAGGTAACAAACACATCTCGAGAACCATTGTGCACTACATTATTTATGCCAACTCAGTGCCTCGCTCTTTACTACTGTGTACCAATCTTGTCGTCCAACTGCAAAACACTGGGCCACAACAAGTTTCCGCGTCTCCATTGCACTGCGCATACTACGAAACGCTCCCCAAACTTGGCACTCACCCTCGCAGCCGACTTTTCCGACTTTCCACGACGCTCACGCAACGCTCACGCTAGTGACAGCATTATTTATAGTTCGACGTCACGCCAAAGCGAATGAGCACAATTCGCCTACGGCTTAGGCCGCCCTCCTAGTGTGGCTGCTCGGTCTGCAGGCAACGAGGGTCTGCAAGCTTCCTGTGTTCGCACCTATGTCACCTGTGCTTGCTTGTCAGAGACAGACTATCGCAAAACATACAACTCACTCCATGAATTGATTGCTACGGCATCTGTTATCAGCAGTCACAACTAGCAACACCAGTAGCAGCTGACTGCACGCAAAGAATAGGAATGTGCAGTGGGATTTACGTGAACTCGGCGCAAGGCAGATCTTTCCGACATAGGCTTGAGAATCTTACGGGAACACTTGTACTGTTTCTAAATTAAGTGTAGGCGTGGGAGGAGGGTGCTTCCTGCGCACAAATAACAGCACGCTTGTCAATTGTGGATGCTAATCATTCGCTTGTATCTTCCTAGACACATCTGCTGGTCGTGAATTATTCCATTTGCATATCAAGGTGCGCATGTAGGTGTGTTAAAAATTCTGGAGGCGCTGGGTATTGATCCCAGTACCTCTAGCATACTAAGCGAGCGCTCTACCATCTGAGCTACGCCCGCCCCCCCGAAGACTAATGGTGCTACATACAGCCATATAGACGACACAGACCCTTGCACTCCCATTATTCAGCAGACAAACACTACTCTCTATGTATCCGTTAGGGTGTCTTTCAGGTTTCGTGCATTCTGTATCGAATCGTAGTTGCCAAAATGAAAGTGGCACGTATAACGTCGAAAATAGAATTCGGACACCGCTCTGAGTAAGACCAACGTGTTGTCCATCCTCTAGACTTCAATGAGGTTAAGCCGCGATACCTAAGACAGATCTGCACTCGATGACACCTCGATAACAGCCGGTCCCCACACTTACATCTTGCTCTCCTTACGTCAGTATACATCATATCAGTCTGTGACGCTGGCTTTGAAACATCTTGCGTGCCTTTAGGTTCGCCGCGACCAACACTTACCATGCACTGACCACAAAAAATGGAGGCGCCGCGGCTTGAACCCTGGACCTTTCACATGCCAAGCGAACGCTCTACCAACTGAGCTACGCCCCATGCACGAGCAAACTGCGCTATTCCCCATTGTTTGCGACTCAGATGCGCACGGACACGATGGTTGGTTGGTTTGTAGCGGTGAAGGGAGCAGAGTACAAAGGCGCGGACCCGTTCATATACACAAAAGTTCCAAGTAGTTTCGATGCTCTGGTATTACAAATGCAAATTCCGTCTGTTTTTAACGTCTTAAATTGAAAGAGCCGTCACAAATTGCTCCGTTTTCACTCATTGTAGACAATTATACAGCACCTGAGGTAACAAACACATCTCGAGAACCATTGTGCACTACATTATTTATGCCAACTCAGTGCCTCGCTCTTTACTACTGTGTACCAATCTTGTCGTCCAACTGCAAAACACTGGGCCACAACAAGTTTCCGCGTCTCCATTGCACTGCGCATACTACGAAACGCTCCCCAAACTTGGCACTCACCCTCGCAGCCGACTTTTCCGACTTTCCACGACGCTCACGCAACGCTCACGCTAGTGACAGCATTATTTATAGTTCGACGTCGCGCCAAAGCGAATGAGTACATTTCGCCTACGGCTTAGGCCGCCCTCCTAGTGTGGCTGCTCGGTGTCTGCAGGCAGCGAGGGTCTGCAAGCTTCCTGTGTTCGCACCTATGTCACCTGTGCTTGCTTGTCAGAGACAGACTATCGCAAAACATACAACTCACTCCATGAATTGATTGCTACGGCATCTGTTATCAGCAGTCACAACTAGCAACACCAGTAGCAGCTGACTGCACACAAAGAATAGGAATGTGCAGTGGGATTTACGTGAACTCGGCGCAAGGCAGATCTTTCCGACATAGGCTTGAGAATCTTACGGGAACACTTGTACTGTTTCTAAATAAGGTGTAGGCGTGGGAGGAGGGTGCTTCCTGCCCACAAATAACAGCACGCTTGTCAATTGTGGATGCTAATCATTCGCTTGTATCTTCCTAGACACATCTGCTGGTCGTGAATTATTCCACTTGCATATCAAGGTGCGCATGTAGGTGTGTTAAAAATTCTGGAGGCACTGGGTATTGATCCCAGTACCTCTCGCATACTAAGCGAGCGCTCTACCATCTTTTTTTTTTTTTTTTTTTTTTTTTTTTTAGGGCCTCCTTCCTCCCCTTCAGCCCCGCCTTGCGCTCGCCATAAATCGCCTTCGTCGGCGTCGGCTTCATCTGCCATGATTTCTGAAGTACTTATTCTTCTGAACTATTCCGATTTCCAAACCAAAGATACTTCTAAACCGATTGCATAGTCCCGCAATGGTGACAAAGTAGAATATATATATATATATATTTTTTTTTTTTTTAATAGAAAATGAAAAAGGAACTCTGGTCCGCTAGAAAAACAGAAGAAAATAAAATAGTCCTTGTCGTAACACTGTTCAGTATACGTCACTGTGACATTTGAAGAAGAAAAGAGAAAAAACAAAGCAATGTAGAATGAAGGAAAGAAAAAAATACTTCTTTCATCGAAGAACGACTTCTAAAAAATTCGCATATCGTTTCCTGTAATGTCTCGTCTGTGAAAGTATGTGAAACTGTAATGCCAGGTAAAGACAGAACGCCGCCTCACTCTTGGGTTCTTGCGTCTGTAAATAATGAACATAATGACCCTTCAACCAATTGACAGAGTTCCGTTTGGTGTTCGGGTACGGCACTGAATCCGGATACAGGAAATCTTCAGGTTTAATACAAAGCTGGGAAGTCCTCATAATCGTAGCCAGTTTTCGGCGAATGCATGGCCAAACTGCTTGGACAGTGGTGCACAGAAAACGATGTTCATCAGTATCAGGCAAGTTGCACGTTAGGCACAAAGGTGAGTCAGCCAAATGTAGAGCATGAAGTCGTGAATTGGTACTTATTTTACGGTTCACGACCCTGTACCAAGAGGCTTTCACTGACGTTGGTAAATCACGGCTATGTATGTTTTTCCATATCACTGGCCAGCGATGATTGGGGTATTTGTGTTCGATGTTGTTCCTGTTCTTGGTTGCCAGTAGTTTATTATAAACTAACTTCACCACGGAAAGCTCATTTTCTGGGAGAGTTGACCGTACGTAACTGAACTCAATGAAAAAGCTCTTAAAGTGAGTCAGCGCAGGCGGAATATGTTGAACAGAGACAGGAGGCTGCAGGCAGGCCGGCGCTATTTCGGTTAACAAGTGAGCCGTTAGACTGTTCGGTAACGACCTCCACCGTTTGTAGGTGGTGCATACGTACAAAGCTCGTGACTTGGAACGAACATCTGTTAAATTTAAGCCTCCATCGGTCGTGGAGAGAGTGAGCGTATCGTACTTGACTTTAAAAATGTGTCCACGTGTGACAAAATGGCCTAGAGCGGACATCATACGCTTCGCTGTCTCCTGTGGCATGGGCAGTACTTGTGCAACGTAGTTAATCTTTGAGGTGAGGTAGACATTAGCGAAGGTGACTTTCTGCAGTTCATCAAGGCTTCTTAGGTAGTGGGTCTGCATGCAAGCACGCATACTTGCCAGGAGATTCCTATAGTTCACCGCAATTGTGTGCTGTATGTTGCTCCTGTACTCAATACCAAGGCATTTCATTTTAGAAATTAGTTGCAACTGACCGTGATGGTGCAGCGAGATGCCGCGTCCTATGTTCATAATGCCAGATTTCCTGGCATTCAACTTCGCACCCGCAACAAGTTCGTAGTTTTTGACGATCTGAAGGGCTTCCTCGACTTCACCTTCGTCCATGACCAAAAATCCGACGTCATCCGCATATGCAGTACAAACAATCTTAATGCCGTGGATGGTTAATCCTTGTAGACGCTGTGTCAAGGTGACAAGCAAAGGCTCAATGGCAATGGCAAACAAGGCCATCGACATAGGGCATCCCTGTCGCACTGAATTAGTAATATTAATTGATGCGCTCAGCTGGCCATTCACCATGAGTCGAGTTACTCCTTTACGAAGGAGCTCATGTATAAGATTGATAAAACGTAGTGGAAATCCCATGGCATGCATCGTCCGGATGAGAAACTGATGGTTTACTCTGTCGAATGCCTTTGAAAAGTCAAGGGAAACTAGCGCACACCGTATCTTACACGCATCTGCAATGGCTATAACGTCCCTGTATTGAGACAAATTTTGGAAGATCGTCCTACCGACACCTACACTGGTCTGGTACTGACCAATGACAGTATTCATCAACATTTTCAATCTATTAGAAATAATACGTGCTAAAATTTTGTAGTCACTGTTCAGTAAAGTAAGCGGCCGAAAATCGTCAACAGAACTGCACATTGGGCGTTTAGGGATTAAAACCACGATGCCTTCCACGAGAGCCTGAGGAACATTAAAATCTGGCCGTAAAATTTCATTAAACATACTCAACAACTTGGGCTTTAATTTGTCGCAGAAAGTAAGATAAAATTCGGCAGTGAGACCGTCGGGTCCCGGCGATTTATTTTTCGGACTTCGTGATAGCGCAGAATCCAATTCGTCTTCATCAATTTCTCGCATGAGAGTTTCGACTTCAGCAGCACCCAAAGTCCTTTGCAAGTTATTGAGTAATTCATCGTGAGTTCCATCGTCGGTATGTGTCGTTGTCAGGAGACCTGCCAAGTGATTGTGAAGTGCGTTCCGTATGTCTTGTTGCCGCGTGAGCGCAACGCCTTCACTCAACTGAAGACGAGTTATTAATCTCCGCCGCCCCCTCTTATTTTCACGAATGACGTGAAACATGGATGTCATTTCGTCGTCTATCACATTCTGGGGCCTGGACCTTATTTGAAAGCCTTCTGCCTGCTGCCGCTGAAGTTTTAATAATTTTGCCTTAATTTTTTTAATCTGCATAAAATTTTCAGGTACAGTCACATCGGACTGGTAAAGCTCCCTGAGACAAGTAAAATAAAACTCAGACGTTTGCCGTTGCCACCAGGATTTGTCCCGAGCGTAGCGTTTAAACATTTTTGATAAAGTTGGTTTGGCATGTGTTATCCACCATTCAGTAACGGAGGCATACTGTGCAACCCGTCGTTCACATGCCTCCCATGTTTCGTTAAAGACACGGTGACAGTCAACATCGTTAAGGAGAGCATTGTTAAGTTTCCAGAAACCTCTGCCGCGAAATGTGCCTTGCTTGACCATGTTAACAGTACAAATATATGCGGCATGATCGGAAAAAATTGTGGGCCAAACTTCGGATTGGAGGACTTGAGTCTTCATACACGCCGATACATAGATTCTGTCTAGCCGGCTTGCAGAGTGGTTCGTGACATGAGTGAACCCAGGTGCCGCTCCGTGCGTATGCTCCCATGTGTCAATGAGGTTCATTTCTTGGACGATACGTTCTAGTTCTCCAGATTTGTTAAAATTAGGCGTCTGGTCTTTTGGACTTAAGACACAATTGAAGTCACCCGCAAAAATTATACGATCGTAGGTTCCCCTAAAAAGTGGGACTATGGCGCTTGTGAAGAACTCAGCCCTAGCACGCCTATTGCTACTGCCGGACGGGGCGTAAACATTGATTATGCGTGTCCGATGGAAAGTGACAGCGATCCCTCTATGATCAGGCAGTTTTTCTACGTCGGTCGCTACAATCCCTTCTTTTAACAGAATCGCCGTCCCTAAATTCGCACCGCTCCCGGAATTGGAGAGAGTAGTATAACCAGTTATTCGGTCAAGTTCAATCGCAGCGACTTCTTGAAGTAACAGAATATCGATATCCGCTGCGTATACAAAATCTTGTAAATTACGGAGCCGCCAGTACGACTGTATCTTATTGATGTTTAACGTGGCAATTTTATAGGCTTGGGGCTCGTTCATGGGAGAAGGCACATACTATTAATTAAACAGTCTTAGAAGGATGGCTAACGAAATTGAGGCCAAGCGCGTCAGTCGGAGTTCCTGTAGTTCCCGGTACGGTTGGTGTATGCTGCTCTGTGGGGGGTGCCGAAGATTCCGTCTCAATGGTCCGCATGACAGCCGCATCATTGCTCGCATCCAATACTTCCATTTCCCGTGCCCAATTCCCAGTGAGAGTGGCCTCTGACAAAAGCGATCCTGCGTTTCCTTGAGCGTGGGTATCCGGCAAAACGACTCTACTCGAGGTATCACTATCTTCCACCCGTCGTGGATTCACAGGGGGAGACACTACAGGATCAATGTCCATTCGACCAGACGCAGGGAGACCAACTTCAGAGGGTTCAGAAGTGTTCTGACACATTTGGCTGCTTATTCGTTTCGCTTTGTCGCGGAGCTGTGGGGCGAGCTGATTGGCTCCTTGATGTGCAAGTCTCCGCTTCTTTTTGGAAGGCTTCCTGTTAGGGTTCGCAGTATCATCAACATCCGAAGTGGACTGTTGACTCTGGGGTTGATCCGCCGGGAACACAGCGTCTGCTTCATCCTCAGTACCAGTGGCATCAACCACTGGGGAGTCATCCGTCGTTACCTCCATCTCTGAGTGTGGTAGCGGCGGTGCCGCGTCAGCACTCGGTTCTTTGACGTTATCGGCCAAAACATCGTTCAAACGAGGGGCATCTACAGGCGGGGTCGCGGGTGGAAGACCAGAAGCCGCGACAGCGTATGTCAGTGGCAGTGCCGTCGTCACAGGGGGGCTAGCGGCTTCACCGACAGGTATCTGCGTCACCCGTCTTTGTATACATTCAGAGCGCACGTGGCCGGGCGCACCACAGCCGGCACACGTTTTTGGCTGCCCATCATATATGACAATTCCGCGATGTCCACCTACGTAAATATATGAAGGTATGTGCTTCTGTATATCGATCTTAACCTGCCTGACGCCGTTAAGCACCGGAAATTTGTGGGCTTTAGACCAACGCTCCGCAAAATTGTTAATGACCCTCCCGTAAGGTGTCAATGCAGAATTTATTTGCGCGGCTGTTATTTCAAACGGGAGTTCGAAAATACGTGCCGTCCGGATGCCCAGTCCAGCATGCGTAATGCTGACGTCACTGACGGTACCATCGCTATGTTTAAACTTCAGTACACCTCCACTGGACTCTACAATTCTATCACACAGTTCAGAGGACGTTAATTTCACATAAACAACACTAGTCACGATAGAGAAATTTATCCCCACAATGTCATCAAAAGTAATCTTAGCTGTTTCCTCTAACCATGCTTCAACTTCAAACGAATTTGGTTTCGAAAAGTTCCTATCAAAGGTAAACTTCAAGGTATCTTTCCTGTTAGTCGGATTCATAATTCCATATCAGATCCTACAGAACGGAACGAATACTAATAAGCAGACGCTGTAAGCACGCGACTCACCGCCTGACGTAAACACTTCCTGCCGCAGCGCGCTGGCCCTGGAGGTCCGCTCACCACCGCTGCCGCAGGCAGACTTGATCCCAGTACCTCTCGCATACTAAGCGAGCGCTCTACCATCTGAGCTACGCCCGCCCCCCCGAAGACTAATGGTGCTACATACACCCATATAGACGACACAGACCCTTGCACTCCCATTATTCAGCAGACAAACACTACTCTCTATGTATCCGT